>NW_026989739.1:3299645-3959574 GCF_036321535.1 Camelus dromedarius
GGCTTTCACACACACTAATTTCTCAGAACTAAGCATGTGGAGAGACGTTCGTTCATCTAGCACAAAGGGAACGGGTTGCAGGAGAAACTTTTACTCTGGTTTCTCAGCCTGTTTCCTAGTTCCGGTTTGAAGTTCCTGCAGTTTTCACTGTAAAACCGAGTTGGAGCTAGTACCTCTCCTTATATATGTATGGATTGGAGTTTGCAACTGAAAATAAACTTTGTTTTCCCAACAAGCTAGGTGAAGGACGGCTTTCACACACACTTATCTCTCAGAACTGAGCATGTGGAGAGACGTTCGTTCATCTAGCACAAAGGGAACGGGTTGCAGGAGAAACTTTTACTCTGGTTTCTCAGTCTGTTTCCTAGTGCCGGTTTCAAGTTCCTGCAGTTTTCACTGTAAAACCGAGTTGGTGCTAGTACCTCTCCTTATATATGTATGGAGTGGATTTTGCAAATGAAAATAAACTTTGTTTTCCCAACAAGCTAGGTGAAGGATGGCTTTCACACACACTTATCTCTCAGAACTGAGCATGTGGAGAGACGTTCATTCATCTAGCACAAAGGGAACATGTTGCAGGAGAAATTTTACTCTGGTGTCTCAATCTGTTTCCTAGTGCCGTTTTGAAGTTCCTGCAGTTTTCACTGTAAAACCGAGTTGGAGCTAGTACCTCCCCATATATATGTACGGAGTGGAGTTTGCAACTGAAAATAAACTTTGTGTTCCCAACAAGCTAGGTGAAGGACGGCTTGCACACACACTTATCTCTCAGAACTGAGCATGTGGAGAGACGTTCGTTCATCTAGCACAAAGGGAACGGGTTGCAGGAGAAACTTTTACTATGGTTTCTCAGTCTGTTTCCTAGTGCCGGTTTGAAGTTCCTGCAGTTTCACAGTAAAACCGAGTTGGAGCTAGTACCTCCCCATATATATGTATGGAGTGGAGTTTGCAACTGAAAAGCAACTTTGTGTTCCCAACAAGCTAGGTGAAGGACGGCTTTCAGACACACTTATCTCTTAGATCTGAGCATGTGGAGAGACGTTCGTTCATCTAGCACAAAGGGAACGGTTTGCAGTAGAAATTTTACTCTGGTTTCTCAGACTGTTTCCTAGTGCCGGTTTGAAGTTCCTGCAGTTTTCACTTTAAACCGAGTTGGAGCTATTACCTCCCCATATATATGTATGGAGTGGAGTTTGCAACTGAAAAGAAACTTTGTGTTCCCAACAAGCTAGGTGAAGGACGGCTTTCACACACAATAATTTCTCAGAACTGAGCATGTGGAGAGACGTTCGTTCATCCAGCACAAATGGAACGGGTTGCAGGAGAAAATTTTTCTCTGGTTTCTCAGTCTGTTTCCAAGGCCTTTTTGAAGTTCCTGCAGTTTTCACTGTAAAACCGATTTGGAGCTATTACCTCCCCATATGTAGGTATGGAGTGGAGTTTGCAACTGAAAAGAAACTTTGTGTTCCCAGCAAGCTAGTTGAAGGACGGCTTTCACACACACTTATCTCTCAGAACTGAGCATGTGAAGAGACGTTCGTTCATTTAGCACAAAGGGAACGGGTTGCAGGTAAAACTTTTACTCTGGTTTCTCAGACTGTTTCCTAGTGCCGTTTTGAAGTTCCTGCAGTTTTCACTTTAAACCGAGTTGGAGCTAGTACCTCACCATATATAAGTATGGAGTGTAGTTTGCAACTGTAAAGAAACTTTGTGTTCCCAACAAGCTAGGTGAAGGACGGCTTTCACACACTTATCTCTCAGAACTGAGCATGTGGAGAGACGTTCGTTCATGTAGCACAAAGGGAACGGGTTGCAGGAGAAACTTTTCTCTGGTTTCTCAGTCTGTTTCCTAGTGCCGTTTTGAAGTTCCTGCAGTTTCACTGTAAAACCGAGTTGGAGCAAGTACATCCCCATATATATGTATGGAGTGGAGTTTGCAACTGAAAAGCAACTTTGTGTTCCCCACAAGCTAGGTGAAGGACGGCTTTCAGACACACTTATCTCTGAGATCTGAGCAAGTGGAGAGACGTTCGTTCATCTAGCACAGAAGGAACGGGTTGCAGGATAAATTTTCTCTGGTTTCTCAGTCTGTTTCCTAGTGCCGGTTTTGAATTTCCTGCAGTTTTCACTGTAAAACAGATTTGGAGCTAGTACCTACCCATATATATGTATGGAGTGGAGTTTGCAACTGAAAAGAAACTTTGTGTTCCCAACAAGCTAGGTGAAGGATGGCTTTCACACACACTTATCTCTCAGAACTTAGTATGTGGAGAGACGTTCGTTCATCTAGCACAAAGGGAACGGGTTGCAGGAGAAACATTTACTCTGGTTTCTCAGTCTGTTTCCTAGTGCCTTTTTGAAGTTCCTTCAGTTTTCACTGTAAAACCGAGTTGGAGCTATTACCTCCCCATATGTAGGTATGGAGTGGAGTTTGCAACTGAAAAGCAACTTTGTGTTCCCAACAAGCTAGGTGAATGACGGCTTTCAAACACACTTATCTCTCAGATCTGAGCATGTGGAGAGACGTTCGTTCATCTAGCACAAAGGGAACGGGTTGCAGTAGAAATTTTACTCTGGTTTCTCAGACTGTTTCCTAGTGCCGGTTTGAAGTTCCTGCAGTTTTCACTTTAAACCGAGTTGGAGCTAGTACCTCACCATATATATGTATGGAGTGTAGTTTGCAACTCTAAAGAAACTTTGTGTTCCCAACAAGCTAGGTGAAGGACGGCTTTCACACACACTTATCTCTCAGAACTGAGCATGTGGAGAGACGTTCGTTCATCTAGCACAAATGGAAAGGGTTGCAGGGGAAAATTTTCTCTGGTTTCTCAGTCTGTTTCCTAGTGCCGGTTTGAAGTTCCTGCAGTTTCACTGTAAAACCGAGTTGGAGCAAGTACCTCCCCATATATATGTATGGAGTGGAGTTTGCAACTGAAAAGAAACTTTGTGTTCCCAACAAGCTAGTTGAAGGACGGCTTTCACACACACTTATCTCTCAGAACTTAGCATGTGGAGAGACGTTCGTTCATCTAGCACAAAGTGAACGGGTTGCAGGTGGAACATATACTCTGGTTTCTCAGTCTGTTTCCTAGTGCCTTTTTGAGGTTCCTTCAGTTTTCACTGTAAAACCGAGTTGGAGCTATTACCTCCCCATATGTAGGTATGGAGTGGAGTTTGCAACTGAAAAGAAACTTTGTGTTCCCAGCAAGATAGGTGAAGGACGGCTTTCACACACACTAATTTCTCAGAACTAAGCATGTGGAGAGACGTTCGTTCATCTAGCACAAAGGGAACGGGTTGCAGGAGAAACTTTTACTCTGGTTTCTCAGCCTGTTTCCTAGTGCCGGTTTGAAGTTCCTGCAGTTTTCACTGTAAAACCGAGTTGGAGCTAGTACCTCTCCTTATATATGTATGGATTGGAGTTTGCAACTGAAAATAAACTTTGTTTTCCCAACAAGCTAGGTGAAGGACGGCTTTCACACACACTTATCTCTCAGAACTGAGCATGTGGAGAGACGTTCGTTCATCTAGCACAAAGGGAACGGGTTGCAGGAGAAACTTTTACTCTGGTTTCTCAGTCTGTTTCCTAGTGCCGGTTTCAAGTTCCTGCAGTTTTCACTGTAAAACAGAGTTGGAGCTAGTACCTCTCCTTATATATGTATGGAGCGGAGTTTGCAACTGAAAAGAATCTTTGTGTTCAAAACAAGATAGGTGAAGGACGGCTTTCACACACACTTATCTTTCAGAACTGAGCATGTGGAGAGACGTTCGTTCATCTAGCACAAAGGGAACGGGTTGCAGGAAAAACTTTTACTCTGGTTTCTCAGTCTGTTTCCTATTGCCGGTTTGATGTTCCTGCAGTTTTCACTGTAAAACCGAGTTGGAGCTATTACCTCCCCATATATATGTATGGAGTGGAGTTTCCAACTGAAAAGAAACTTTGTGTTCCCAAAAAGCTAGGTGAAGTACGGGTTTCACACACACTTATCTTACAACTGAGCATGTGGAGAGACGTTCGTTCTTCTAGCACAAAGGGAACGGGTTGCAGTAGAAACTTTTACTCTGGTTTCTCAGTCTGTTTCCTAGTGCCTGTTTGAAGTTCCTGCAGTTTTCACTGTAAAACCGAGTTGGAGCTTGTACCAACCCATATATATGTATGGAGTGTAGTTTGCAACTGAAAAGAAACTTTGTGTTCCCAGCAAGCTAGGTGAAGGACGGCTTTAACACACACTAATTTCTCAGAACTAAGCATGTGGAGAGACTTTCGTTCATCTAGCACAAAGGGAACGGGTTGCAGGAGAAACTTTTACTCTGGTTTCTCAGCCTGTTTCCTAGTGCCGGGTTGAAGTTCCTGCAATTTTCACTGTAAAACCGATTTGGAGCTATTACCCCCCCATATATATGTATGGAGTGGAGTTTGCAACTGAAAAGAAACTTTTTGTTCCCAACAAGCTAGGTGAAGGACGGCTTTCACACACACTTATCTCTCAGAACTGAGCATGTGAAGAGACGTTCGTTCATCTAGCACAAAGGGAACGGGTTGCAGGAAAAACTTTTACTCTGTTTTCTCAGCCTGTTTCCTAGTGCCGGGTTGAAGTTCCTGCAGTTTTCACTGTAAAACCGATTTGGAGCTATTACCTCCCCATATATATGTATGGAGTGGAGTTTGCAACTGAAAAGAAACTTTGTGTTCCCTATAAGCTTGGTGAAGGACGGCTTGCACACACACTTATCTCTCAGAACTGAACATGTCGAGAGACGTTCGTTCATCTAGCAAAAAGGGAACGGGTTGCAGGAGAAACTTTTACTCTGGTTTCTCAGTCTGTTTCCTAGTGCCGGTTTCAAGTTCCTGCAGTTTTCACTGTAAAACCGAGTTGGAGCTAGTACCTCTCCTTATATATGTATGGAGTGGAGTTTGCAACTGAAAATAAACTTTGTTTTCCCAACAAGCTAAGTGAAGGACGGCTTTCACACACACTTATCTCTCAGAACTGAACATGTGGAGAGACGTTCGTTCATCTAGCACAAAGTGAACGGGTTGCAGGAAAAGCTTTTACCCTTGTTTCTCAGTCTGTTTCCTATTGCCGGTTTGATGTTCCTGCAGTTTTCACTGTAAAACCAAGTTGGAGCTATTACCTCCCCATATATATGTATGGATTGGAGTTTCCAACTGAAAAGAAACTTTGTGTTCCCAACAAGCTAGGTGAAGGACGGCTTTCACACACACTAATTTCTCAGAACTGAGCATGTGGAGAGAAGTTCGTTCATCCAGCGCAAAGGGAACGGGTTGCAGGAGGAACTTTTACTCTGGTGTCTCAGTCTGTTTCCTAGGGCCTTTTTGAAGTTCCTGCAGTTTTCACTGTAAAACCGAGTTGGAGCAAGTACCTCCCCATATATATGTATGGAGTGGAGTTTGCAACTGAAAAGAAACTTTGTGTTCCCAAATAGCTAGGTGAAGTACGGGTTTCACACACACTTATCTCTCAGAACTGAGCATGTGGAGAGACGTTCGTTCATCTAGCAAAAAGGGAACGTGTTGCAGGAGAAATTTTACTCTGGTTTCTCAATCTGTTTCCTAGTGCCGGTTTGAAGTTCCTGCAGTTTTCACTGTAAAGCCGAGTTGGAGCTAGTACCACCCCATATATATGTACGGTGTGGAGTTTGCAACTGAAAATAAACTTTGTGTTCCCAACAAGCTAGGTGAAGGTCGGCTTTCACACACACTTATCTCTCAGAAATGAGCATGTGGAGAGACGTTCGTTCATCTAGCACAAAGGGAACGGGTTGCAGTAGAAACTTTTACTCTGGTTTCTCAGTCTGTTTCCTATTGCCGGTTTGAAGTTCCTGCAGTTTTCACTGTGAAACCGAGTTGGAGCTATTACCTTCCCATATATATGTATGGAGTGGAGTTTCCAACTGAAAAGAAACTTTGTGTTCCCAAAAAGCTAGGTGAAGTACGGGTTTCACACACACTTATCTTACAACTGAGCATGTGGAGAGACGTTCGTTCTTCTAGCAAAAAAGGGAACGGTTTGCAGTAGAAACTTTTACTCTGGTTTCTCAGTCTGTTTCCTAGTGCCGGTTTGAAGTTCCTGCAGTTTTCACTGTAAAACCGAGTTGGAGCTTGTACCAACCCATATATGTATGGAGTGTAGTTTGCAAGTGAAAAGAAACTTTGTGTTCCCAGCAAGCTAGGTGAAGGTCGGCTTTAACACACACTAATTTCTCAGAACTGAGCATGTGGAGAGACGTTCGTTCATCTAGCACAAAGGGAACGGGTTGCAGGAGAAACTTTTACTCTGGTTTCTCAGCCTGTTTCCAAGTGCCGGGTTGAAGTTCCTGCAATTTTCACTGTAAAACCGATTTGGAGCTATTACCTCCCCATATATATGTATGGAGTGGAGTTTGCAATTGAAAAGAAAGTTTTTGTTCCCAACAAGCTAGGTGAAGGACGGCTTTCACACACACTTATCTCTCAGAACTGAGCATGTGAAGAGACGTTCGTTCATCTAGCACAAAGGGAACGGGTTGCAGGAAAAACTTTTACTCTGTTTTCTCAGCCTGTTTCCTAGTGCCGGGTTGAAGTTCCTGCAGTTTTCACTGTAAAACCGATTTGGAGCTATTACCTCCCCATATATATGTATGGAGTGGAGTTTGCAACTGAAAAGAAACTTTGTGTTCCCTACAAGCTAGGTGAAGGACGGCTTGCACACACACTTATCTCTCAGAACTGAGCATGTCGAGAGACGTTCGTTCATCTAGCAAAAAGGGAACGGGTTGCAGGAGAAACTTTTACTCTGGTTTCTCAGTCTGTTTCCTAGTGCCGGTTTCAAGTTCCTGCAGTTTTCACTGTAAAACCGAGTTGGAGCTAGTACCTCTCCTTATATATGTATGGAGTGGAGTTTGCAACTGAAAATAAACTTTGTTTTCCCAACAAGCTAGGTGAAGTACGGCTTTCACACACACTTATCTCTCAGAACTGAACATGTGGAGAGACGTTCGTTCATCTAGCACAAAGTGAACGGGTTGCAGGAAAAGCTTTTACTCTGGTTTCTCAGTCTGTTTCCTATTGCCGGTTTGATGTTCCTGCAGTTTTCACTGTAAAACCAAGTTGGAGCTATTACCTCCCCATATATATGTATGGATTGGAGTTTCCAACTGAAAAGAAACTTTGTGTTCCCAACAAGCTAGGTGAAGGACGGCTTTCACACTCACTAATTTCTCAGAACTGAGCATGTGGAGAGAAGTTCGTTCATCCAGCACAAAGGGAACGGGTTGCAGGAGAAACTTTTACTCTGGTGTCTCAGTCTGTTTCCTAGGGCCTTTTTGAAGTTCCTGCAGTTTTCACTGTAAAACCGAGATGGAGCAAGTACCTCCCCATATATATGTATGGAGTGGAGTTTGCAACTGAAAAGCAACTTTGTGTTCCCAACAAGCTAGGTGAAGTACGGCTTTCAGACACACTTATCCCTCAGATCTGAGCATGTGGAGAGACGTTCGTTCATCTAGCACAAAGGGAACGGGTTGCAGTAGAAATTTTACTCTGGTTTCTCAGACTGTTTCCTAGTGCCGGTTTGAAGTTCCTGCAGTTTTCACTTTAAACCGAGTTGGAGCTAGTACCTCACCATATATATGTATGGAGTGTAGTTTGCAACTGTAAAGAAACTTTGTGTTCCCAACAAGCTAGGTGAAGGACGGCTTTCACACACACTTATCTCTCAGAACTTAGCATGTGGAGAGACGTTCGTTCATCTAGCACAAAGGGAACGGGTTGCAGGAGAAACATTTACTCTGGTTTCTCAGTCTGTTTCCCAGTGCCTTTTTGAAGTTCCTTCAGTTTTCACTGTAAAACCGAGTTGGAGCTATTACCTCCCCATATGTAGGTATGGAGTGGAGTTTGCAACTGAAAAGAAACTTTGTGTTCCCAGCAAGCTAGGTGTAGGACAGCTTTAACACACACTAATTTCTCAGAACTAAGCATGTGGAGAGACGTTCGTTCATCTAGCACAAAGGGAACGGGTTGCAGGGGAAACTTTTACTCTGGTTTCTCAGCCTGTTTCCTAGTGCCGGTTTGAAGTTCCTGCAGTTTTCACTGTAAAACCGAGTTGGAGCTAGTACCTCTCCTTATATATGTATGGATTGGAGTTTGCAACTGAAAATAAACTTTGTTTTCCCAACAAGCTAGGTGAAGGACGGCTTTCACACACACTTATCTCTCAGAACTGAGCAAGTGAAGAGACGTTCATTCATCTAGCACAATGGGAACGGGTTGCAGGAGAGACTTTTACTCTGGTTTCTCAGCCTGTTTCCTAGTGCCGGTTTGAAGTTCCTGCAGTTTTCACTGTAAAACCGAGTTGGAGCTAGTACCTCTCCTTATATATGTATGGAGTGGAGTTTGCAACTGAAAAGAATCTTTGTGTTCAAAACAAGATGGGTGAAGGACGGCTTTCACACACACTTGTCTCTCAGAACTGAGCATGTGGAGAGACGTTCGTTCATCTAGCACAAAGGAAACGGGTTGCAGGAAAAACTTTTACTCTGGTTTCTCAGTCTGTTTCCTATTGCCGGTTTGATGTTCCTGCAGTTTTCACTGTAAAACCGAGTTGGAGCTATTACCTCCCCATATATATGTATGGAGTGGAGTTTGCAACTGAAAAGAAACTTTGTGTTCCCAGCAAGCTAGGTGAAGGACGGCTTTAACACACACTAATTTCTCAGAACTAAGCATTTGGAGAGACGTTCGTTCATCTAGCACAAAGGGAACGGGTTGCAGGAGAAACTTTTACTCTGGTTTCTCAGCCTGTTTCCTAGTGCCGGGTTGAAGTTCCTGCAGTTTTCACTGTAAAACCGATTTGGAGCTATTACCTCCCCATATATATGTATGGAGTGGAGTTTGCAACTGAAAAGTAACTTTTTGTTCCCAACAAGCTAGGTGAAGGACGGCTTTCACACACACTTATCTCTCAGAACTGAGCAAGTGAAGAGACGTTCGTTCATCTAGCACAAAGGGAACGGGTTGCAGGAAAAAATTTTACTCTGGTTTCTCAGTCTGTTTCCTAGTGCCGGTTTGAAGTTCCTGCAGTTTTCACTGTAAAACCGAGTTGGAGCTTGTACCAACCCATATATATGTATGGAGTGGAGTTTGCAACTGAAAAGAAACTTTGTGTTCCCAGCAAGCTAGGTGAAGGACGGCTTTCACACACACTAATTTCTCAGAACTAAGCATGTGGAGAGACGTTCGTTCATCTAGCACAAAGGGAACGGGTTGCAGGAGAAACTTTTACTCTGGTTTCTCAGCCTGTTTCCTAGTGCCGGTTTGAAGTTCCTGCAGTTTTCACTGTAAAACCGAGTTGGAGCTAGTACCTCTCCTTATATATGTATGGATTGGAGTTTGCAACTGAAAATAAACTTTGTTTTCCCAACAAGCTAGGTGAAGGACGGCTTTCACACACACTTATCTCTCAGAACTGAGCATGTGGAGAGACGTTCGTTCATCTAGCACAAAGGGAACGGGTTGCAGGAGAAACTTTTACTCTGGTTTCTCAGTCTGTTTCCTAGTGCCGGTTTCAAGTTCCTGCAGTTTTCACTGTAAAACCGATTTGGAGCTAGTACCTCTCCTTATATATGTATGGAGTGGAGTTTGCAACTGAAAAGAAACTTTGTGTTCCCAGCAAGCTAGGTGAAGGACGGCTTTAACACACACTAATTTCTCAGAACTAAGCATGTGGAGAGACGTTCGTTCATCTAGCACAAGGGGAACGGATTGCAGGAGAAACTTTTACTCTGGTTTCTCAGTCTGTTTCCTATTGCCGGTTTGATGTTCCTGCAGTTTTCACTGTAAAACCAAGTTGGAGATATTACCTCCCCATATATATGTATGGATTGGAGTTTCCAACTGAAAAGAAACTTTGTGTTCCCAACAAGCTAGGTGAAGGACGGCTTTCACACTCACTAATTTCTCAGAACTAAGCATGTGGAGAGAAGTTCGTTCATCCAGCACAAAGGGAACGGGTTGCAGGAGAAACTTTTACTCTGGTGTCTCAGTCTGTTTCCTAGGGCCTTTTTGAAGTTCCTGCAGTTTTCACTGTAAAACCGAGATGGAGCAAGTACCTCCCCATATATATGTATGGAGTGGAGTTTGCAACTGAAAAGAAACTTTGTGTTCCCAAAAAGCTAGGTGAAGTACGGTTTTCACACACACATATCTTTCAGAACTGAGCATGTGGAGAGACGTTCGTTCATCTAGCACAAAGGGAACGGGTTTCAGGAGAAACTTCTTCTATGGTTTCTCAGTCTGTTTCCTAGTGCCGGTTTGAAGTTCCTGCAGTTTCACAGTAAAACCGAGTTGGAGCTAGTACCTCCCCATATATATGTATGGAGTGGAGTTTGCAACTGAAAAGCAACTTTGTGTTCCCAACAAGCTAGGTGAAGGACGGCTTTCAGACACACTTATCTCTCAGATCTGAGCATGTGGAGAGACGTTCGTTCATCTAGCACAAAGGGAACGGTTTGCAGTAGAAATTTTACTCTGGTTTCTCAGACAGTTTCCTAGTGCCAGTTTGAAGTTCCTGCAGTTTTCACTTTAAACCGAGTTGGAGCTATTACCTCACCATATATATGTATGGAGTGTAATTGGCATCTGTAAAGAAACTTTGTGTTCCCAACAAGCTAGGTGAAGGACGGCTTTCACACACACTTATCTCTCAGAACTGAGCATGTGGAGAGACGTTCGTTCATCTAGCACAAAGTGAACGGGTTGCAGGAAAAGCTTTTACTCTGGTTTCTCAGTCTGTTTCCTATTGCCGGTTTGATGTTCCTGCAGTTTTCACTGTAAAACCAAGTTGGAGCTATTACCTCCCCATATATATGTATGGATTGGAGTTTCCAACTGAAAAGAAACTTTGTGTTCCCAAATAGCTAGGTGAAGGACGGCTTTCACACTCACTAATTTCTCAGAACTGAGCATGTGGAGAGAAGTTCGTTCATCCAGCACAAAGGGAACGGGTTGCAGGAGAAACTTTTACTCTGGTGTCTCAGTCTTTTTCCTAGTGCCTTTTTGAAGTTCCTGCAGTTTTCACTGTAAAACCGAGTTGGAGCTATTACCTCCCCATATGTAGGTATGGAGTGGAGTTTGCAACTGAAAAGAAACTTTGTGTTCCCAGCAAGCTAGCTGAAGGACGGCTTTAACACACACTAATTTCTCAGAACTAAGCATGTGGAGAGACGTTCGTTCATCTAGCACAAAGGGAACGGGTTGCAGGAGAAACTTTTACTCTGGTTTCTCAGCCTGTTTCCTAGTGCCTGGTTGAAGTTCCTGCAGTTTTCACTGTAAAACCGATTTGGAGCTATTACCTCCCCATATATATGTATGGAGTGGAGTTTGCAACTGAAAAGAAACTTTGTGTTCCCTACAAGCTAGGTGAAGGACGGCTTGCACACACACTTATTTCTCAGAACTGAGCATGTGGAGAGACGTTCGTTCATCTAGCACAAACGGAACGGGTTGCAGGAGAAACTTTTACTCTTGTTTCTCAGCCTGTTTCCTAGTGCCGGTTTGAAGTTCCTGCAGTTTTCACTGTAAAACCGAGTTGGAGATAGTACTTCTCCTTATATATGTATGGAGTGTAGTTTGCAACTGAAAATAAACTTTGTTTTCCCAACAAGCTAGGTGAAGGACGGCTTTCACACACACTTATCTCTCAGAACTGAGCATGTGGAGAGACGTTCGTTCATCTAGCACAAAGGGAACGGGTTGCAGGAAAAACTTTTACTCTGGTTTCTCAGTCTGTTTCCTATTGCCGGTTTGATGTTCCTGCAGTTTTCACTGTAAAACCGAGTTGGAGCAAGTACCTCCCCATATATATGTATGGAGTGGAGTTTGCAACTGAAAAGCAACTTTGTGTTCCCAACAAGCTAGGTGAAGTACGGCTTTCAGACACACTTATCCCTCAGATCTGAGCATGTGGAGAGACGTTCGTTCATCTAGCACAAAGGGAACGGGTTGCAGTAGAAATTTTACTCTGGTTTCTCAGACTGTTTCCTAGTGCCGGTTTGAAGTTCCTGCAGTTTTCACTTTAAACCGAGTTGGAGCTAGTACCTCACCATATATATGTATGGAGTGTAGTTTGCAACTGTAAAGAAACTTTGTGTTCCCAACAAGCTAGGTGAAGGACGGCTTTCACACACACTTATCTCTCAGAACTTAGCATGTGGAGAGACGTTCGTTCATCTAGCACAAAGGGAACGGGTTGCAGGAGAAACATTTACTCTGGTTTCTCAGTCTGTTTCCCAGTGCCTTTTTGAAGTTCCTTCAGTTTTCACTGTAAAACCGAGTTGGAGCTATTACCTCCCCATATGTAGGTATGGAGTGGAGTTTGCAACTGAAAAGAAACTTTGTGTTCCCAGCAAGCTAGGTGTAGGACGGCTTTAACACACACTAATTTCTCAGAACTAAGCATGTGGAGAGACGTTCGTTCATCTAGCACAAAGGGAACGGGTTGCAGGGGAAACTTTTACTCTGGTTTCTCAGCCTGTTTCCTAGTGCCTGTTTGAAGTTCCTGCAGTTTTCACTGTAAAACCGAGTTGGAGCTAGTACCTCTCCTTATATATGTATGGATTGGAGTTTGCAACTGAAAATAAACTTTGTTTTCCCAACAAGCTAGGTGAAGGACGGCTTTCACACACACTTATCTCTCAGAACTGAGCAAGTGAAGAGACGTTCATTCATCTAGCACAAAGGGAACGGGTTGCAGGAGAAACTTTTACTCTGGTTTCTCAGCCTGTTTCCTAGTGCCGGTTTGAAGTTCCTGCAGTTTTCACTGTAAAACCGAGTTGGAGCTAGTACCTCTCCTTATATATGTATGGAGTGGAGTTTGCAACTGAAAAGAATCTTTGTGTTCAAAACAAGATGGGTGAAGGACGGCTTTCACACACACTTGTCACTCAGAACTGAGCATGTGGAGAGACGTTCGTTCATCTAGCACAAAGGAAACGGGTTGCAGGAAAAACTTTTACTCTGGTTTCTCAGTCTGTTTCCTATTGCCGGTTTGATGTTCCTGCAGTTTTCACTGTAAAACCGCGTTGGAGCTATTACCTCCCCATATATATGTATGGAGTGGAGTTTGCAACTGAAAAGAAACTTTGTGTTCCCAGCAAGCTAGGTGAAGGACGGCTTTAACACACACTAATTTCTCAGAACTAAGCATTTGGAGAGACGTTCGTTCATCTAGCACAAAGGGAACGGGTTGCAGGAGAAACTTTTACTCTGGTTTCTCAGCCTGTTTCCTAGTGCCGGGTTGAAGTTCCTGCAGTTTTCACTGTAAAACCGATTTGGAGCTATTACCTCCCCATATATATGTATGGAGTGGAGTTTGCAACTGAAAAGTAACTTTTTGTTCCCAACAAGCTAGGTGAAGGACGGCTTTCACACACACTTATCTCTCAGAACTGAGCAAGTGAAGAGACGTTCGTTCATCTAGCACAAAGGGAACGGGTTGCAGGAAAAACTTTTACTCTGGTTTCTCAGTCTGTTTCCTAGTGCCGGTTTGAAGTTCCTGCAGTTTTCACTGTAAAACCGAGTTGGAGCTTGTACCAACCCATATATATGTATGGAGTGGAGTTTGCAACTGAAAAGAAACTTTGTGTTCCCAGCAAGCTAGGTGAAGGACGGCTTTCACACACACTAATTTCTCAGAACTAAGCATGTGGAGAGACGTTCGTTCATCTAGCACAAAGGGAACGGGTTGCAGGAGAAACTTTTACTCTGGTTTCTCAGCCTGTTTCCTAGTGCCGGTTTGAAGTTCCTGCAGTTTTCACTGTAAAACCGAGTTGGAGCTAGTACCTCTCCTTATATATGTATGGATTGGAGTTTGCAACTGAAAATAAACTTTGTTTTCCCAACAAGCTAGGTGAAGGACGGCTTTCACACACACTTATCTCTCAGAACTGAGCATGTGGAGAGACGTTCGTTCATCTAGCACAAAGGGAACGGGTTGCAGGAGAAACTTTTACTCTGGTTTCTCAGTCTGTTTCCTAGTGCCGGTTTCAAGTTCCTGCAGTTTTCACTGTAAAACCGACTTGGAGCTAGTACCTCTCCTTATATATGTATGGAGTGGAGTTTGCAACTGAAAAGAAACTTTGTGTTCCCAGCAAGCTAGGTGAAGGACGGCTTTCACACACACTAATTTCTCAGAACTAAGCATGTGGAGAGACGTTCGTTCATCTAGCACAAGGGGAACGGATTGCAGGAGAAACTTTTACTCTGGTTTCTCAGTCTGTTTCCTATTGCCGGTTTGATGTTCCTGCAGTTTTCACTGTAAAACCGAGTTGGAGCTATTACCTCCCCATATATATGTATGGAGTGGAGTTTGCAACTGAAAAGAAACTTTGTGTTCCCAACAAGCTAGGTGAAGGACGGCTTTCACACACACTAATTTCTCAGAACTGAGCATGTGGAGAGACGTTCGTTCATCCAGCACAAAGGGAACGGCTTGCAGGAGAAACTTTTACTCTGGTTTCTCAGTCTGTTTCCCAGGCCTTTTTGAAGTTCCTGCAGTTTTCACTATAAAACGGAGTTGGAGCTATTACCTCCCCATATGTAGGTATGGAGTGGAGTTTGCAACTGAAAAGAAACTTTGTGTTCCCAGCAAGCTAGGTGAAGGACGGCTTTAACACACACTAATTTCTCAGAACTAAGCATTTGGACAGACGTTCGTTCATCTAGCACAAAGGGAACGGGTTGCAGGAGAAACTTTTACTCTGGTTTCTCAGCCTGTTTCCTAGTGCCGGGTTGAAGTTCCTGCAGTTTTCACTGTAAAACCGATTTGGAGCTATTACCTCCCCATATATATGTATGGAGTGGAGTTTGCAACTGAAAAGTAACTTTTTGTTCCCAACAAGCTAGGTGAAGGACGGCTTTCACACACACTTATCTCTCAGAACTGAGCAAGTGAAGAGACGTTCGTTCATCTAGCACAAAGGGAACGGGTTGCAGGAAAAACTTTTACTCTGGTTTCTCAGCCTGTTTCCTAGTGCCTTTTTGAAGTTCCTTCAGTTTTCACTGTAAAACCGAGTTGGAGCTATTACCTCCCCATATGTAGGTATGGAGTGGAGTTTGCAACTGAAAAGAAACTTTGTGTTCCCAGCAAGCTAGGTGAAGGACGGCTTTAACACACACTAATATCTCAGAACTAAGCATGTGGAGAGACGTTCGTTCATCTAGCACAAAGGGAACGGGTTGCAGGGGAAACATTTACTCTGGTTTCTCAGCCTGTTTCCTAGTGCCGGTTTGAAGTTCCTGCAGTTTTCACTGTAAAACCGAGTTGGAGCTAGTACCTCTCCTTATATATGTATGGATTGGAGTTTGCAACTGAAAATAAACTTTGTTTTCCCAACAAGCTAGGTGAAGGACGGCTTTCACACACACTTATCTCTCAGAACTGAGCATGTGGAGAGACTTTCGTTCATCTAGCACAAAGGGAACGGGTTGCAGGAGAAACTTTTACTCTGGTTTCTCAGTCTGTTTCCTAGTGCCGGTTTCAAGTTCCTGCAGTTTTCACTGTAAAACCGAGTTGGAGCTAGTACCTCTCCTTATATATGTATGGAGTGGAGTTTGCAACTGAAAAGAATCTTTGTGTTCAAAACAAGATGGGTGAAGGACGGCTTTCACACACACTTATCTCTCAGAACTGAGCATGTGGAGAGACGTTCGTTCATCTAGCACAAAAGGAACGGGTTGCAGGAAAAACTTTTACTCTGGTTTCTCAGTCTGTTTCCTATTGCCGGTTTGATGTTCCTGCAGTTTTCACTGTAAAACCGAGTTGGAGCTATTACCTCCCCATATATATGTATGGAGTGGAGTTTGCAACTGAAAAGAAACTTTGTGTTCCCAACAAGCTAGGTGAAGGACGGCTTTAACACACACTAATTTCTCAGAACTGAGCATGTGGAGAGACGTTCGTTCATCCAGCACAAAGGGAACGGGTTGCAGGAGAAACTTTTACTCTGGTTTCTCAGTCTGTTTCCCAGGGCTTTTTGAAGTTCCTGCGTTTTCACTGTAAAACCGAGTTGGAGCTATTACCTCCCCATATGTAGGTATGGAGTGGAGTTTGCAACTGAAAAGAAACTTTGTGTTCCCAGCAAGCTAGGTGAAGAACGGCTTTAACACACACTAATTTCTCAGAACTAAGCATGTGGAGAGACGTTCGTTCATCTAGCACAAAGGGAACGGGTTGCAGGAGAAACTTTTACTCTGGTTTCTCAGCCTGTTTCCTAGTGCCGGGTTGAAGTTCCTGCAGTTTTCACTGTAAAACCGATTTGGAGCTATTACCTCCCCATATATATGTATGGAGTGGAGTTTGCAACTGAAAAGAAACTTTTTGTTCCCAACAAGCTAGGTGAAGGACGGCTTTCACACACACTTATCTCTCAGAACTGAGCAAGTGAAGAGACGTTAGTTCATCTAGCACAAAGGGAACGGGTTGCAGGAAAAACTTTTACTCTGGTTTCTCAGCCTGTTTCCTAGTGCCGGGTTGAAGTTCCTGCAGTTTTCACTGTAAAACCGATTTGGAGCTATTACCTCCCCTTATATATGTATGGAGTGGAGTTTGCAACTGAAAAGAAACTTTGTGTTCAATACAAGCTAGGTGAAGGACGGCTTGCACACACACTTATCTCTCAGAACTGAGCATGTGGAGAGACGTTCGTTCATCTAGCACAAAGGGAACGGGTTGCAGGAGAAACTTTTACTCTGGTTTCTCAGCCTGTTTCCTAGTGCCGGTTTGAAGTTCCTGCAGTTTTCACTGTAAAACCGAGTTGGAGCTAGTACCTCTCCTTATATATGTATGGATTGGAGTTTGCAACTGAAAATAAACTTTGTTTTCCCAACAAGCTAGGTGAAGGACGGCTTTCACACACACTTATCTCTCAGAACTGAGCATGTGGAGAGACGTTCGTTCATCTAGCACAAAGGGAACGGGTTGCAGGAGAAACTTTTACTCTGGTTTCTCAGTCTGTTTCCTAGTGCCGGTTTCAAGTTCCTGCAGTTTTCACTGTAAAACCGAGTTGGAGCTAGTACCTCTCGTTATATATGTATGGAGTGGAGTTTGCAACTGAAAAGAATCTTTGTGTTCAAAACAAGATGGGTGAAGGACGGCTTTCACACACACTTATCTCTCAGAACTGAGCATGTGGAGAGACGTTCGTTCATCTAGCACAAATGGAACGGGTTGCAGGAAAAACTTTTACTCTGGTTTCTCAGTCTGTTTCGTATTGCCGGTTTGATGTTCCTGCAGTTTTCACTGTAAAACCGAGTTGGAGCTATTACCTCCCCATATATATGTATGGAGTGGAGTTTGAAACTGAAAAGAAACTTTGTGTTCCCAACAAGCTAGGTGAAGGACGGCTTTCACACACACTAATTTCTCAGAACTGAGCATGTGGAGAGACGTTCGTTCATCCAGCACAAAGGGAACGGGTTGCAGGAGAAACTTTTACTCTGGTTTCTCAGTCTGTTTCCAAGGCCTTTTTGAAGTTCCTGCAGTTTTCACTGTAAAACCGATTTGGAGCTATTACCTCCCCATATATATGTATGGAGTGGAGTTTGCAACTGAAAAGAAACTTTTTGTTCCCTACAAGCTAGGTGAAGGACGGCTTGCACACACACTTATCTCTCAGAACTGAGCATGTGGAGAGACGTTCGTTCATCTAGCACAAAGGGAACGGGTTGCAGGAAAAACTTTTACTCTGGTTTCTCAGGCTTTTTCCTATTGCCGGTTTGATATTCCTGCAGTTTTCACTGTAAAACCGTGTTGGAGCAAGTACCTCCCCATATATATGTATGGAGTGGAGTTTGCAACTGAAAAGAAACTTTGTGTTCCCATAAAGCTAGGTGAAGTACTGTTTCACACACACTTATCTTACAACTGAGCATGTGGAGAGACGTTCGTTCTTCTAGCCCAAAGGGAACGGGTTGCAGTAGAAACTTTTACTCTGGTTTCTCAGTCTGTTTCCTAGTGCCGGTTTGAAGTTCCTGCAGTTTTCACTGTAAAACCGAGTTGGGGCTATTACCTCCCCATATATATGTATGGAGTGGAGTTTGCAACTGAAAAGAAACTTTGTGTTCCCTACAAGCTAGGTGAAGGACGGCTTGCACACACACTTTTCTCTCAGAACTGAGCATGTGGAGAGACGTTCGTTCATCTAGCACAAAGGGAACGGGTTGCAGGAGAAACTTTTACTCTGGTTTCTCAGCCAGTTTCCTAGTGCCGGTTTGAAGTTCCTGCAGTTTTCACTGTAAAACCGAGTTGGAGATAGTACCTCTCCTTATATATGTATGGAGTGTAGTTTGCAACTGAAAATAAACTTTGTTTTCCCAACAAGCTAGGTGAAGGACGGCTTTCACACACACTTATCTCTCAGAACTGAGCATGTGGAGAGACGTTCGTTCATCTAGCACAAAGGGAACGGGTTGCAGGAAAAACTTTTACTCTGGTTTCTCAGTCTGTTTCCTATTGCCGGTTTGATGTTCCTGCAGTTTTCACTTTAAACCGAGTTGGAGCTATTACCTCCCCATATATATGTATGGATTGGAGTTTCCAACTGAAAAGAAACTTTGTGTTCCCAACAAGATAGGTGAAGGACGGCTTTCACACACACTTATCTCTCAGAACTGAGCATGTGGAGAGACGTTCGTTCATCTAGCACAAAGGGAACGGGTTGCAGGAGAAACTTTTTTCTGGTTTCTCAGTCTGTTTCCTAGTGCCGGTTTGAAGTTCCTGCAGTTTCACTGTAAAACCGAGTTGGAGCAAGAACCTCCCCTTATATATGTATGGAGTGGATTTTGCAACTGAAAAGAAACTTTTTGTTCCCAACAAGCTAGGTGAAGTACGGCTTTCACACACACTTATCTCTCAGAACTTAGCATGTGGAGAGACGTTCGTTCATCTAGCACAAAGGGAACGGGTTGCAGGAGAAACATTTACTCTGGTTTCTCAGTCTGTTTCCTAGTGCCTTTTTGAAGTTCCTTCAGTTTTCACTGTAAAACCGAGTTGGAGCTATTACCTCCCCATATGTAGGTATAGAGTGGAGTTTGCAACTGAAAAGAAACTTTGTGTTCCCAGCAAGCTAGGTGAAGGACGGCTTTAACACACACTAATATCTCAGAACTAAGCATGTGGAGAGACGTTCGTTCATCTAGCACAAAGGGAATGGGTTGCAGGTGAAACTTTTACTCTGGTTTCTCAGCCTGTTTCCTAGTGCCGGTTTGAAGTTCCTGCAGTTTTCACTGTAAAACCGAGTTGGAGCTAGTACCTCTCCTTATATATGTAAGGATTGGAGTTTGCAACTGAAAATAAACTTTGTTTTCCCAACAAGCTAGGTGAAGGACGGCTTTCACACACACTTATCTCTCAGAACTGAGCATGTGGAGAGACGTTCGTTCATCTAGCACAAAGGGAACGGGTTGCAGGAGAAACTTTTACTCTGGTTTCTCAGTCTGTTTCCTAGTGCCGGTTTCAAGTTCCTGCAGTTTTCACTGTAAAACCGAGTTGGAGATAGTACCTCTCCTTATATATGTATGGAGTGGAGTTTGCAACTGAAAAGAATCTTTGTGTTCAAAACAAGATGGGTGAAGGACGGCTTTCACACACACTTATCTCTCAGAACTGAGCATGTGGAGAGACGTTCGTTCATCTAGCACAAAGGAAACGGGTTGCAGGAAAAACTTTTACTCTGGTTTCTCAGTCTGTTTCCTATTGCCGGTTTGATGTTCCTGCAGTTTTCACTGTAAAACCGAGTTGGAGCTATTACCTCCCCATATATATGTATGGAGTGGAGTTTGCAACTGAAAAGAAACTTTGTGTTCCCAGCAAGCTAGGTGAAGGACGGCTTTCACACACACTAATTTCTCAGAACTAAGCATGTGGAGAGACGTTCGTTCATCTAGCACAAAGGGAACGGATTGCAGGAGAAACTTTTACTCTGGTTTCTCAGTCTGTTTCCTATTGCCGGTTTGATGTTCCTGCAGTTTTCACTGTAAAACCGAGTTGGAGCTATTACCTCCCCATATATATGTATGGAGTGGAGTTTGCAACTGAAAAGAAACTTTGTGTTCCGAACAAGCTAGGTGAAGGACGGCTTTCACACACACTAATTTCTCAGAACTGAGCATGTGGAGAGACGTTCGTTCATCCAGCACAAAGGGAACGGGTTGCAGGAGAAACTTTTACTCTGGTTTCTCAGTCTGTTTCCCAGGCCTTTTTGAAGTTCCTGCAGTTTTCACTGTAAAACCCAGTTGGAGCTATTACCTCCCCATATGTAGGTATGGAGTGGAGTTTTCAACTGAAAAGAAACTTTGTGTTCCCAGCAAGCTAGGTGAAGGACGGCTTTAACACACACTAATTTCTCAGAACTAAGCATTTGGAGAGACGTTCGTTCATCTAGCACAAAGGGAACGGGTTGCAGGAGAAACTTTTACTCTGGTTTCTCAGCCTGTTTCCTAGTGCCGGGTTGAAGTTCCTGCAGTTTTCACTGTAAAACCGATTTGGAGCTATTACCTCCCCATATATATGTATGGAGTGGAGTTTGCAACTGAAAAGTAACTTTTTGTTCCCAACAAGCTAGGTGAAGGACGGCTTTCACACACACTTATCTCTCAGAACTGAGCAAGTGAAGAGACGTACGTTCATCTAGCACAAAGGGAACGGGTTGCAGGAAAAACTTTTACTCTGGTTTCTCAGCCTGTTTCCTAGTGCCTTTTTGAAGTTCCTTCAGTTTTCACTGTAAAACCGAGTTGGAGCTATTACCTCCCCATATGTAGGTATGGAGTGGAGTTTGCAACTGAAAAGAAACTTTGTGTTCCCAGCAAGCTAGGTGAAGGACGGCTTTAACACACACTAATATCTCAGAACTAAGCATGTGGAGAGACGTTCGTTCATCTAGCACAAATGGAACGGGATGCAGGGGAAACATTTACTCTGGTTTCTCAGCCTGTTTCCTAGTGCCGGTTTGAAGTTCCTGCAGTTTTCACTGTAAAACCGAGTTGGAGCTAGTACCTCTCCTTATATATGTATGGATTGGAGTTTGCAACTGAAAATAAACTTTGTTTTCCCAACAAGCTAGGTGAAGGACGGCTTTCACACACACTTATCTCTCAGAACTGAGCATGTGGAGAGACGTTCGTTCATCTAGCACAAAGGGAACGGGTTGCAGGAGAAACTTTTACTCTGGTTTCTCAGTCTGTTTCCTAGTGCCGGTTTCAAGTTCCTGCAGTTTTCACTGTAAAACCGAGTTGGAGCTAGTACCTCTCCTTATATATGTATGGAGTGGAGTTTGCAACTGAAAAGAATCTTTGTGTTCAAAACAAGATGGGTGAAGGACGGCTTTCACACACACTTATCTCTCAGAACTGAGCATGTGGAGAGACGTTCGTTCATCTAGCACAAAGGGAACGGGTGGCAGGAAAAACTTTTACTCTGGTTTCTCAGTCTGTTTCCTATTGCCGGTTTGATGTTCCTGCAGTTTTCACTGTAAAACCGAGTTGGAGCTATTACCTCCCCATATATATGTATGGAGTGGAGTTTGCAACTGAAAAGAAACTTTGTGTTCCCAACAAGCTAGGTGAAGGACGGCTTTAACACACACTAATTTCTCAGAACTGAGCATGTGGAGAGACGTTCGTTCATCCAGCACAAAGGGAACGGGTTGCAGGAGAAACTTTTACTCTGGTTTCTCAGTCTGTTTCCCAGGGCTTTTTGAAGTTCCTGCGTTTTCAGTGTAAAACCGAGTTGGAGCTATTACCTCCCCATATATATGTATGGATTGGAGTTTGCAACTGAAAAGAAACTTTGTGTTCCCAACAAGCTAGTTGAAGGTAGGCTTTCACACACACTTATCTCTCAGAACTGAACATGTGGAGAGACGTTCGTTCATCTAGCACAAAGGGAACGGTTTGAAGGAGAAAGTTTTACTCTGGTTTCTCAGTGTGTTTCCTAGTGCCGGTTTGAAATTCCTGCAGTTTTCACTGTAAAACCAAGTTGGAGCTGGTTCCTCCCCATATATTTGTATGGATTGGGGTATGCAACTTAAAAGAAACTATGTGTTCCCAAGAAGCAAATTGAAGGACGGCTTTCACACACACATATCTCTCAGATCTGAGCATGTGGAGAGTCGTTCATTCATCTAGCATAATGGTAACGGGTTGCAGGCTATACTTTTACTCTTGTTCTCAGTGTGTTTCCTAGTGCCGGTTTGAAGTTCCTGCAGTTATCACCTTAAAAACGAGTTGGAGCTTCTACCTCCCCATATATGTGTAAGGAGTGGAGTTGGCAACTGAAAAGAAACTTTGTGTTCCCAACAAGCTATGTGAAGGACGGATTTCACACACATTTATCTCTCAGAACTTAGCATGTAGAGAGACGTTCGTTCATCTAGCACAAAGGGAACGGTTTGCAGGAGAAACTATTACTCCGGTTTCTCAGACAGTTTTCTAGTGCCGTTTTTATGTTCCTGCAGTTTTCACTGTAAAAGCGAGTTGGAGATTGTACCTCCCCATATATACATATGGATTGGATTTTGCAACTGAATAGAAACTTTGTGTTCCCAACAAGCTATGTGAAGGACGGATTTCACACACACTTATCTCTCAGAACTGAGCATGTTGTGAGTCGTTCATTCATCTAGCACAAATGGAACGGGTTGTAGCATAAAATTTTACTCTGGTTCTCAGTGTGTTTCCTAGTGCCTGTTGGAAGTTCCTGCAGTTTTCACTGTAAAACAGAGTTGCAGCTACTACCCCCTCATATATATTTATGGAGTGGTGTATGCAACTGAAAAGAACATTTGTGTTCCCAAAAAGCTAGGTTAAGAACGGATTTCACACACACACAACTCTCAGAACTAAGCATGTGGTGAGACGTTCGTTCATGTAGCACAAACGGAACTGGATGCTGGAGAATCTTTTACTCTGGTTCTCAGTGTGTTTCCTAATGCCGGTTTGAAGTTCCTGCAGTTTTCACTGTAAAACAGATTTGGAGCTATTACCTCCCCATATATAAGTATGGAGTGGAGTTTTCAACTGAAAAGAAACTTTGTGTTCCCAACAAGCTAGGTGAAGTACGGCTTACACACACACATATTTCTCAGAACTGAGCATGTGGAGAGACGTTCGTTCATCTAGAACAAAGGGAACGGGTTGCAGGAGAAACTATTACTCTGGTTTCTCAGTCTGTTTTCTAGTTCCGTTTTGATGTTCCTGCAGTTTTCACTGTAAAAGCGAGTTGGAGCTTATAACTCCCCATATATATTTATGGAGTGGTGTTTGCAACTGAAAAAAACTTTGTGTTCCCAACAAGCTAGGTGAAGGACGGCTTTCACACACATTTATCTCTCAGAACTGAGCATGTGGAGAGACGTTCGTTCACCTAGCAAAAATGGAACTGGTTGCAGGAGAAACTTTTACTCTGGTTCTCAGTCTGTTTCCTAGTGCCAGTTTGAAGTTCCTGCAGTTTTCACTGTAAAACCGAGTAGGAGCTTGTACCTCCCCATATATATGTATGGAGTGGACTTTGCAACTGAAAAGTAAGTTTGTGTTCCCAACTAGCTAGGTGAAGGACGGCTTTCACGCACTCTTATCTCTCAGAACTGAGCATGTGGAGGGATGTTCGTTCATCTAGCACAAAGGGAAAGTGTTACAGGAGAAATTTTACTCTGGTTCTCAGTGTTTTTCCTAGTGCCATTTTGAAATTCCTGCAGTTTTCACTGTAAAAAAGAGTTGGATATAGTACCTCCCCATATATATGAATGGAGTGGGGTTTGCAACTGAAAAGAAACTTTGTGTTCCCAACAAGCTAGGTGAAGGACGGCTTTCAAACACACTTATCTCTCAGAAATGAGCATGTTGTGAGTCGTTCATTCATCTAGCACAAAGAGAACGGGTTGTAGTATAAAATTTTACTCTGGTTCTCAGTGTGTTTCCTAGTGCCGGTTGGAAGTTCCTGCAATTTTCACTGTAAAATCGTGTTGGAGCTAGTACCTCCCCATATATATGTATGGAGTGGAGTTTGCAGCTGAAAAGAAACTTTGTGTATCTAACAAGCTAGGTGAAGGACGGCTTTCACACACACTTATCTCTCAGAACTGAGCATGTGGGGAGTCGTTCATTCATCTAGCACAAATGGAACGGTTTGCAGGAGAAAGATTTACTCTGGTTTCTCAGTGTGGTTCCTAGTGCCGGTAGGAAGTTCCTGCAGATTTCACTGTAAAATCGAGTTGGAGCTTGTACCTCCCCATATATACATATGGATTGGAGTTTGCAACCGAATAGAACTTTGTGTTCCCAACAAGCTATGTGAAGGACGGAATTCACACACACTTATCTCTCAGAACTTAGCATGTAGAGAGACGTTCGTTCATCTAGCACAAAGGGAACGGTTTGCAGGAGAAACTATTACTCCGGTTTCTCAGTCTGTTTTCTAGTGCCGTTTTGATGTTCCTGCAGTTTTCACTGTAAAAGCGAGTTGGAGCTAGTACCTCCCCATATATATTTATGGAGTGGTGTTTGCAACTGAAAAAAAATTTGTGTTCCAAACAAGCTAGGTGAAGGACGGCTTTCACACACATTTATCTCTCAGAACTGAGCATGTAGAGAGACGTTTGTTCACCTAGCATAAATGGAACGGGTTGCAGGAGAAACTTTTACTCTGTTTCTCAGTCTGTTTCCTAGTGCCGGTTTGAAGTTCCTGCAGTTTTCACTGTAAAACCTATTTGGAACTTGTACCTCCCCATATATATTTATGGAGTGGACTTTGCAACTGAAAAGAAAGTTTGTGTTCCCAACTGGTTGGGTGAAGGGCGGCTTTCACGCACTCTTATCTCTCAGACCTGAGCATGTGGAGAGACGTTCGTTCGTCTAGCAGAAAGGGAACGGGTTACAGGAGAAACTTTTACTCTGGTTCTCAGTGTTTTTCCTAGTGCCGTTTTGAAATTCCTGCAGTTTTCACTGTAAAACCGAGTTGGATTTAGTACCTCCCCATATATATGTATGGAGTGGGGTTTGCAACTGAAAAGAAAATTTGTGTTCCCAACAAGCTAGTTGAAGGACAGCTTTCACACACAAATATCTCTCAGAACTGAGCATGTTGTGAGTCGTTCATTCATCTAGCAGAAAGGGAACGGGTTGCAGGAAAAACTTTTACTCTGGTTTCTCAGTCTGTTTCCTATTGCCGGTTTGATGTTCCTGCAGTTTTCACTGTAAAACCGAGTTGGAGCTATTACCTCCCCATATATATGTATGGAGTGGAGTTTGCAACTGAAAAGAAACTTTGTGTTCCCAACAAGCTAGGTGAAGGACGGCTTTAACACACACTAATTTCTCAGAACTGAGCATGTGGAGAGACGTTCGTTCATCCAGCACAAAGGGAACGGGTTGCAGGAGAAACTTTTACTCTGGTTTCTCAGTCTGTTTCCCAGGGCTTTTTGAAGTTCCTGCGTTTTCAGTGTAAAACCGAGTTGGAGCTATTACCTCCCCATATATATGTATGGATTGGAGTTTGCAACTGAAAAGAAACTTTGTGTTCCCAACAAGCTAGTTGAAGGTAGGCTTTCACACACACTTATCTCTCAGAACTGAACATGTGGAGAGACGTTCGTTCATCTAGCACAAAGGGAACGGTTTGAAGGAGAAAGTTTTACTCTGGTTTCTCAGTGTGTTTCCTAGTGCCGGTTTGAAATTCCTGCAGTTTTCACTGTAAAACCAAGTTGGAGCTGGTTCCTCCCCATATATTTGTATGGATTGGGGTATGCAACTTAAAAGAAACTATGTGTTCCCAAGAAGCAAATTGAAGGACGGCTTTCACACACACATATCTCTCAGATCTGAGCATGTGGAGAGTCGTTCATTCATCTAGCATAATGGTAACGGGTTGCAGGCTATACTTTTACTCTTGTTCTCAGTGTGTTTCCTAGTGCCGGTTTGAAGTTCCTGCAGTTTTCACTGTAAAACCGAGTTGGAGCTAGTACCTCTCCTTATATATGTATGGATTGGAGTTTGCAACTGAAAATAAACTTTGTTTTCCCAACAAGCTAGGTGAAGGACGGCTTTCACACACACTTATCTCTCAGAACTGAGCATGTGGAGAGACGTTCGTTCATCTAGCACAAAGGGAACGGGTTGCAGGAGAAACTTTTACTCTGGTTTCTCAGTCTGTTTCCTAGTGCCGGTTTCAAGTTCCTGCAGTTTTCACTGTAAAACCGACTTGGAGCTAGTACCTCTCCTTATATATGTATGGAGTGGAGTTTGCAACTGAAAAGAAACTTTGTGTTCCCAGCAAGCTAGGTGAAGGACGGCTTTCACACACACTAATTTCTCAGAACTAAGCATGTGGAGAGACGTTCGTTCATCTAGCACAAGGGGAACGGATTGCAGGAGAAACTTTTACTCTGGTTTCTCAGTCTGTTTCCTATTGCCGGTTTGATGTTCCTGCAGTTTTCACTGTAAAACCGAGTTGGAGCTATTACCTCCCCATATATATGTATGGAGTGGAGTTTGCAACTGAAAAGAAACTTTGTGTTCCCAACAAGCTAGGTGAAGGACGGCTTTCACACACACTAATTTCTCAGAACTGAGCATGTGGAGAGACGTTCGTTCATCCAGCACAAAGGGAACGGCTTGCAGGAGAAACTTTTACTCTGGTTTCTCAGTCTGTTTCCCAGGCCTTTTTGAAGTTCCTGCAGTTTTCACTATAAAACGGAGTTGGAGCTATTACCTCCCCATATGTAGGTATGGAGTGGAGTTTGCAACTGAAAAGAAACTTTGTGTTCCCAGCAAGCTAGGTGAAGGACGGCTTTAACACACACTAATTTCTCAGAACTAAGCATTTGGACAGACGTTCGTTCATCTAGCACAAAGGGAACGGGTTGCAGGAGAAACTTTTACTCTGGTTTCTCAGCCTGTTTCCTAGTGCCGGGTTGAAGTTCCTGCAGTTTTCACTGTAAAACCGATTTGGAGCTATTACCTCCCCATATATATGTATGGAGTGGAGTTTGCAACTGAAAAGTAACTTTTTGTTCCCAACAAGCTAGGTGAAGGACGGCTTTCACACACACTTATCTCTCAGAACTGAGCAAGTGAAGAGACGTTCGTTCATCTAGCACAAAGGGAACGGGTTGCAGGAAAAACTTTTACTCTGGTTTCTCAGCCTGTTTCCTAGTGCCTTTTTGAAGTTCCTTCAGTTTTCACTGTAAAACCGAGTTGGAGCTATTACCTCCCCATATGTAGGTATGGAGTGGAGTTTGCAACTGAAAAGAAACTTTGTGTTCCCAGCAAGCTAGGTGAAGGACGGCTTTAACACACACTAATATCTCAGAACTAAGCATGTGGAGAGACGTTCGTTCATCTAGCACAAAGGGAACGGGTTGCAGGGGAAACATTTACTCTGGTTTCTCAGCCTGTTTCCTAGTGCCGGTTTGAAGTTCCTGCAGTTTTCACTGTAAAACCGAGTTGGAGCTAGTACCTCTCCTTATATATGTATGGATGGAGTTTGCAACTGAAAATAAACTTTGTTTTCCCAACAAGCTAGGTGAAGGACGGCTTTCACACACACTTATCTCTCAGAACTGAGCATGTGGAGAGACTTTCGTTCATCTAGCACAAAGGGAACGGGTTGCAGGAGAAACTTTTACTCTGGTTTCTCAGTCTGTTTCCTAGTGCCGGTTTCAAGTTCCTGCAGTTTTCACTGTAAAACCGAGTTGGAGCTAGTACCTCTCCTTATATATGTATGGAGTGGAGTTTGCAACTGAAAAGAATCTTTGTGTTCAAAACAAGATGGGTGAAGGACGGCTTTCACACACACTTATCTCTCAGAACTGAGCATGTGGAGAGACGTTCGTTCATCTAGCACAAAAGGAACGGGTTGCAGGAAAAACTTTTACTCTGGTTTCTCAGTCTGTTTCCTATTGCCGGTTTGATGTTCCTGCAGTTTTCACTGTAAAACCGAGTTGGAGCTATTACCTCCCCATATATATGTATGGAGTGGAGTTTGCAACTGAAAAGAAACTTTGTGTTCCCAACAAGCTAGGTGAAGGACGGCTTTAACACACACTAATTTCTCAGAACTGAGCATGTGGAGAGACGTTCGTTCATCCAGCACAAAGGGAACGGGTTGCAGGAGAAACTTTTACTCTGGTTTCTCAGTCTGTTTCCCAGGGCTTTTTGAAGTTCCTGCGTTTTCACTGTAAAACCGAGTTGGAGCTATTACCTCCCCATATGTAGGTATGGAGTGGAGTTTGCAACTGAAAAGAAACTTTGTGTTCCCAGCAAGCTAGGTGAAGAACGGCTTTAACACACACTAATTTCTCAGAACTAAGCATGTGGAGAGACGTTCGTTCATCTAGCACAAAGGGAACGGGTTGCAGGAGAAACTTTTACTCTGGTTTCTCAGCCTGTTTCCTAGTGCCGGGTTGAAGTTCCTGCAGTTTTCACTGTAAAACCGATTTGGAGCTATTACCTCCCCATATATATGTATGGAGTGGAGTTTGCAACTGAAAAGAAACTTTTTGTTCCCAACAAGCTAGGTGAAGGACGGCTTTCACACACACTTATCTCTCAGAACTGAGCAAGTGAAGAGACGTTAGTTCATCTAGCACAAAGGGAACGGGTTGCAGGAAAAACTTTTACTCTGGTTTCTCAGCCTGTTTCCTAGTGCCGGGTTGAAGTTCCTGCAGTTTTCACTGTAAAACCGATTTGGAGCTATTACCTCCCCTTATATATGTATGGAGTGGAGTTTGCAACTGAAAAGAAACTTTGTGTTCAATACAAGCTAGGTGAAGGACGGCTTGCACACACACTTATCTCTCAGAACTGAGCATGTGGAGAGACGTTCGTTCATCTAGCACAAAGGGAACGGGTTGCAGGAGAAACTTTTACTCTGGTTTCTCAGCCTGTTTCCTAGTGCCGGTTTGAAGTTCCTGCAGTTTTCACTGTAAAACCGAGTTGGAGCTAGTACCTCTCCTTATATATGTATGGATTGGAGTTTGCAACTGAAAATAAACTTTGTTTTCCCAACAAGCTAGGTGAAGGACGGCTTTCACACACACTTATCTCTCAGAACTGAGCATGTGGAGAGACGTTCGTTCATCTAGCACAAAGGGAACGGGTTGCAGGAGAAACTTTTACTCTGGTTTCTCAGTCTGTTTCCTAGTGCCGGTTTCAAGTTCCTGCAGTTTTCACTGTAAAACCGAGTTGGAGCTAGTACCTCTCGTTATATATGTATGGAGTGGAGTTTGCAACTGAAAAGAATCTTTGTGTTCAAAACAAGATGGGTGAAGGACGGCTTTCACACACACTTATCTCTCAGAACTGAGCATGTGGAGAGACGTTCGTTCATCTAGCACAAATGGAACGGGTTGCAGGAAAAACTTTTACTCTGGTTTCTCAGTCTGTTTCGTATTGCCGGTTTGATGTTCCTGCAGTTTTCACTGTAAAACCGAGTTGGAGCTATTACCTCCCCATATATATGTATGGAGTGGAGTTTGAAACTGAAAAGAAACTTTGTGT
Source organism: Camelus dromedarius (assembly GCF_036321535.1). Lineage (NCBI taxonomy): Eukaryota > Metazoa > Chordata > Mammalia > Artiodactyla > Camelidae > Camelus > Camelus dromedarius. The sequence continues at coordinate 3,329,194 of NW_026989739.1, forward strand.
TCCCAACAAGCTAGGTGAAGGACGGCTTTCACACACACTAATTTCTCAGAACTGAGCATGTGGAGAGACGTTCGTTCATCCAGCACAAAGGGAACGGGTTGCAGGAGAAACTTTTACTCTGGTTTCTCAGTCTGTTTCCAAGGCCTTTTTGAAGTTCCTGCAGTTTTCACTGTAAAACCGATTTGGAGCTATTACCTCCCCATATATATGTATGGAGTGGAGTTTGCAACTGAAAAGAAACTTTTTGTTCCCTACAAGCTAGGTGAAGGACGGCTTGCACACACACTTATCTCTCAGAACTGAGCATGTGGAGAGACGTTCGTTCATCTAGCACAAAGGGAACGGGTTGCAGGAAAAACTTTTACTCTGGTTTCTCAGGCTTTTTCCTATTGCCGGTTTGATATTCCTGCAGTTTTCACTGTAAAACCGTGTTGGAGCAAGTACCTCCCCATATATATGTATGGAGTGGAGTTTGCAACTGAAAAGAAACTTTGTGTTCCCATAAAGCTAGGTGAAGTACTGTTTCACACACACTTATCTTACAACTGAGCATGTGGAGAGACGTTCGTTCTTCTAGCCCAAAGGGAACGGGTTGCAGTAGAAACTTTTACTCTGGTTTCTCAGTCTGTTTCCTAGTGCCGGTTTGAAGTTCCTGCAGTTTTCACTGTAAAACCGAGTTGGGGCTATTACCTCCCCATATATATGTATGGAGTGGAGTTTGCAACTGAAAAGAAACTTTGTGTTCCCTACAAGCTAGGTGAAGGACGGCTTGCACACACACTTTTCTCTCAGAACTGAGCATGTGGAGAGACGTTCGTTCATCTAGCACAAAGGGAACGGGTTGCAGGAGAAACTTTTACTCTGGTTTCTCAGCCAGTTTCCTAGTGCCGGTTTGAAGTTCCTGCAGTTTTCACTGTAAAACCGAGTTGGAGATAGTACCTCTCCTTATATATGTATGGAGTGTAGTTTGCAACTGAAAATAAACTTTGTTTTCCCAACAAGCTAGGTGAAGGACGGCTTTCACACACACTTATCTCTCAGAACTGAGCATGTGGAGAGACGTTCGTTCATCTAGCACAAAGGGAACGGGTTGCAGGAAAAACTTTTACTCTGGTTTCTCAGTCTGTTTCCTATTGCCGGTTTGATGTTCCTGCAGTTTTCACTTTAAACCGAGTTGGAGCTATTACCTCCCCATATATATGTATGGATTGGAGTTTCCAACTGAAAAGAAACTTTGTGTTCCCAACAAGATAGGTGAAGGACGGCTTTCACACACACTTATCTCTCAGAACTGAGCATGTGGAGAGACGTTCGTTCATCTAGCACAAAGGGAACGGGTTGCAGGAGAAACTTTTTTCTGGTTTCTCAGTCTGTTTCCTAGTGCCGGTTTGAAGTTCCTGCAGTTTCACTGTAAAACCGAGTTGGAGCAAGAACCTCCCCTTATATATGTATGGAGTGGATTTTGCAACTGAAAAGAAACTTTTTGTTCCCAACAAGCTAGGTGAAGTACGGCTTTCACACACACTTATCTCTCAGAACTTAGCATGTGGAGAGACGTTCGTTCATCTAGCACAAAGGGAACGGGTTGCAGGAGAAACATTTACTCTGGTTTCTCAGTCTGTTTCCTAGTGCCTTTTTGAAGTTCCTTCAGTTTTCACTGTAAAACCGAGTTGGAGCTATTACCTCCCCATATGTAGGTATAGAGTGGAGTTTGCAACTGAAAAGAAACTTTGTGTTCCCAGCAAGCTAGGTGAAGGACGGCTTTAACACACACTAATATCTCAGAACTAAGCATGTGGAGAGACGTTCGTTCATCTAGCACAAAGGGAATGGGTTGCAGGTGAAACTTTTACTCTGGTTTCTCAGCCTGTTTCCTAGTGCCGGTTTGAAGTTCCTGCAGTTTTCACTGTAAAACCGAGTTGGAGCTAGTACCTCTCCTTATATATGTAAGGATTGGAGTTTGCAACTGAAAATAAACTTTGTTTTCCCAACAAGCTAGGTGAAGGACGGCTTTCACACACACTTATCTCTCAGAACTGAGCATGTGGAGAGACGTTCGTTCATCTAGCACAAAGGGAACGGGTTGCAGGAGAAACTTTTACTCTGGTTTCTCAGTCTGTTTCCTAGTGCCGGTTTCAAGTTCCTGCAGTTTTCACTGTAAAACCGAGTTGGAGCTAGTACCTCTCCTTATATATGTATGGAGTGGAGTTTGCAACTGAAAAGAATCTTTCTGTTCAAAACAAGATGGGTGAAGGACGGCTTTCACACACACTTATCTCTCAGAACTGAGCATGTGGAGAGACGTTCGTTCATCTAGCACAAAGGAAACGGGTTGCAGGAAAAACTTTTACTCTGGTTTCTCAGTCTGTTTCCTATTGCCGGTTTGATGTTCCTGCAGTTTTCACTGTAAAACCGAGTTGGAGCTATTACCTCCCCATATATATGTATGGAGTGGAGTTTGCAACTGAAAAGAAACTTTGTGTTCCCAGCAAGCTAGGTGAAGGACGGCTTTCACACACACTAATTTCTCAGAACTAAGCATGTGGAGAGACGTTCGTTCATCTAGCACAAAGGGAACGGATTGCAGGAGAAACTTTTACTCTGGTTTCTCAGTCTGTTTCCTATTGCCGGTTTGATGTTCCTGCAGTTTTCACTGTAAAACCGAGTTGGAGCTATTACCTCCCCATATATATGTATGGAGTGGAGTTTGCAACTGAAAAGAAACTTTGTGTTCCGAACAAGCTAGGTGAAGGACGGCTTTCACACACACTAATTTCTCAGAACTGAGCATGTGGAGAGACGTTCGTTCATCCAGCACAAAGGGAACGGGTTGCAGGAGAAACTTTTACTCTGGTTTCTCAGTCTGTTTCCCAGGCCTTTTTGAAGTTCCTGCAGTTTTCACTGTAAAACCCAGTTGGAGCTATTACCTCCCCATATGTAGGTATGGAGTGGAGTTTTCAACTGAAAAGAAACTTTGTGTTCCCAGCAAGCTAGGTGAAGGACGGCTTTAACACACACTAATTTCTCAGAACTAAGCATTTGGAGAGACGTTCGTTCATCTAGCACAAAGGGAACGGGTTGCAGGAGAAACTTTTACTCTGGTTTCTCAGCCTGTTTCCTAGTGCCGGGTTGAAGTTCCTGCAGTTTTCACTGTAAAACCGATTTGGAGCTATTACCTCCCCATATATATGTATGGAGTGGAGTTTGCAACTGAAAAGTAACTTTTTGTTCCCAACAAGCTAGGTGAAGGACGGCTTTCACACACACTTATCTCTCAGAACTGAGCAAGTGAAGAGACGTACGTTCATCTAGCACAAAGGGAACGGGTTGCAGGAAAAACTTTTACTCTGGTTTCTCAGCCTGTTTCCTAGTGCCTTTTTGAAGTTCCTTCAGTTTTCACTGTAAAACCGAGTTGGAGCTATTACCTCCCCATATGTAGGTATGGAGTGGAGTTTGCAACTGAAAAGAAACTTTGTGTTCCCAGCAAGCTAGGTGAAGGACGGCTTTAACACACACTAATATCTCAGAACTAAGCATGTGGAGAGACGTTCGTTCATCTAGCACAAATGGAACGGGATGCAGGGGAAACATTTACTCTGGTTTCTCAGCCTGTTTCCTAGTGCCGGTTTGAAGTTCCTGCAGTTTTCACTGTAAAACCGAGTTGGAGCTAGTACCTCTCCTTATATATGTATGGATTGGAGTTTGCAACTGAAAATAAACTTTGTTTTCCCAATAAGCTAGGTGAAGGACGGCTTTCACACACACTTATCTCTCAGAACTGAGCATGTGGAGAGACGTTCGTTCATCTAGCACAAAGGGAACGGGTTGCAGGAGAAACTTTTACTCTGGTTTCTCAGTCTGTTTCCTAGTGCCGGTTTCAAGTTCCTGCAGTTTTCACTGTAAAACCGAGTTGGAGCTAGTACCTCTCCTTATATATGTATGGAGTGGAGTTTGCAACTGAAAAGAATCTTTGTGTTCAAAACAAGATGGGTGAAGGACGGCTTTCACACACACTTATCTCTCAGAACTGAGCATGTGGAGAGACGTTCGTTCATCTAGCACAAAGGGAACGGGTGGCAGGAAAAACTTTTACTCTGGTTTCTCAGTCTGTTTCCTATTGCCGGTTTGATGTTCCTGCAGTTTTCACTGTAAAACCGAGTTGGAGCTATTACCTCCCCATATATATGTATGGAGTGGAGTTTGCAACTGAAAAGAAACTTTGTGTTCCCAACAAGCTAGGTGAAGGACGGCTTTAACACACACTAATTTCTCAGAACTGAGCATGTGGAGAGACGTTCGTTCATCCAGCACAAAGGGAACGGGTTGCAGGAGAAACTTTTACTCTGGTTTCTCAGTCTGTTTCCCAGGGCTTTTTGAAGTTCCTGCGTTTTCAGTGTAAAACCGAGTTGGAGCTATTACCTCCCCATATATATGTATGGATTGGAGTTTGCAACTGAAAAGAAACTTTGTGTTCCCAACAAGCTAGTTGAAGGTAGGCTTTCACACACACTTATCTCTCAGAACTGAACATGTGGAGAGACGTTCGTTCATCTAGCACAAAGGGAACGGTTTGAAGGAGAAAGTTTTACTCTGGTTTCTCAGTGTGTTTCCTAGTGCCGGTTTGAAATTCCTGCAGTTTTCACTGTAAAACCAAGTTGGAGCTGGTTCCTCCCCATATATTTGTATGGATTGGGGTATGCAACTTAAAAGAAACTATGTGTTCCCAAGAAGCAAATTGAAGGACGGCTTTCACACACACATATCTCTCAGATCTGAGCATGTGGAGAGTCGTTCATTCATCTAGCATAATGGTAACGGGTTGCAGGCTATACTTTTACTCTTGTTCTCAGTGTGTTTCCTAGTGCCGGTTTGAAGTTCCTGCAGTTATCACCTTAAAAACGAGTTGGAGCTTCTACCTCCCCATATATGTGTAAGGAGTGGAGTTGGCAACTGAAAAGAAACTTTGTGTTCCCAACAAGCTATGTGAAGGACGGATTTCACACACATTTATCTCTCAGAACTTAGCATGTAGAGAGACGTTCGTTCATCTAGCACAAAGGGAACGGTTTGCAGGAGAAACTATTACTCCGGTTTCTCAGACAGTTTTCTAGTGCCGTTTTTATGTTCCTGCAGTTTTCACTGTAAAAGCGAGTTGGAGATTGTACCTCCCCATATATACATATGGATTGGATTTTGCAACTGAATAGAAACTTTGTGTTCCCAACAAGCTATGTGAAGGACGGATTTCACACACACTTATCTCTCAGAACTGAGCATGTTGTGAGTCGTTCATTCATCTAGCACAAATGGAACGGGTTGTAGCATAAAATTTTACTCTGGTTCTCAGTGTGTTTCCTAGTGCCTGTTGGAAGTTCCTGCAGTTTTCACTGTAAAACAGAGTTGCAGCTACTACCCCCTCATATATATTTATGGAGTGGTGTATGCAACTGAAAAGAACATTTGTGTTCCCAAAAAGCTAGGTTAAGAACGGATTTCACACACACACAACTCTCAGAACTAAGCATGTGGTGAGACGTTCGTTCATGTAGCACAAACGGAACTGGATGCTGGAGAATCTTTTACTCTGGTTCTCAGTGTGTTTCCTAATGCCGGTTTGAAGTTCCTGCAGTTTTCACTGTAAAACAGATTTGGAGCTATTACCTCCCCATATATAAGTATGGAGTGGAGTTTTCAACTGAAAAGAAACTTTGTGTTCCCAACAAGCTAGGTGAAGTACGGCTTACACACACACATATTTCTCAGAACTGAGCATGTGGAGAGACGTTCGTTCATCTAGAACAAAGGGAACGGGTTGCAGGAGAAACTATTACTCTGGTTTCTCAGTCTGTTTTCTAGTTCCGTTTTGATGTTCCTGCAGTTTTCACTGTAAAAGCGAGTTGGAGCTTATAACTCCCCATATATATTTATGGAGTGGTGTTTGCAACTGAAAAAAACTTTGTGTTCCCAACAAGCTAGGTGAAGGACGGCTTTCACACACATTTATCTCTCAGAACTGAGCATGTGGAGAGACGTTCGTTCACCTAGCAAAAATGGAACTGGTTGCAGGAGAAACTTTTACTCTGGTTCTCAGTCTGTTTCCTAGTGCCAGTTTGAAGTTCCTGCAGTTTTCACTGTAAAACCGAGTAGGAGCTTGTACCTCCCCATATATATGTATGGAGTGGACTTTGCAACTGAAAAGTAAGTTTGTGTTCCCAACTAGCTAGGTGAAGGACGGCTTTCACGCACTCTTATCTCTCAGAACTGAGCATGTGGAGGGATGTTCGTTCATCTAGCACAAAGGGAAAGTGTTACAGGAGAAATTTTACTCTGGTTCTCAGTGTTTTTCCTAGTGCCATTTTGAAATTCCTGCAGTTTTCACTGTAAAAAAGAGTTGGATATAGTACCTCCCCATATATATGAATGGAGTGGGGTTTGCAACTGAAAAGAAACTTTGTGTTCCCAACAAGCTAGGTGAAGGACGGCTTTCAAACACACTTATCTCTCAGAAATGAGCATGTTGTGAGTCGTTCATTCATCTAGCACAAAGAGAACGGGTTGTAGTATAAAATTTTACTCTGGTTCTCAGTGTGTTTCCTAGTGCCGGTTGGAAGTTCCTGCAATTTTCACTGTAAAATCGTGTTGGAGCTAGTACCTCCCCATATATATGTATGGAGTGGAGTTTGCAGCTGAAAAGAAACTTTGTGTATCTAACAAGCTAGGTGAAGGACGGCTTTCACACACACTTATCTCTCAGAACTGAGCATGTGGGGAGTCGTTCATTCATCTAGCACAAATGGAACGGTTTGCAGGAGAAAGATTTACTCTGGTTTCTCAGTGTGGTTCCTAGTGCCGGTAGGAAGTTCCTGCAGATTTCACTGTAAAATCGAGTTGGAGCTTGTACCTCCCCATATATACATATGGATTGGAGTTTGCAACCGAATAGAACTTTGTGTTCCCAACAAGCTATGTGAAGGACGGAATTCACACACACTTATCTCTCAGAACTTAGCATGTAGAGAGACGTTCGTTCATCTAGCACAAAGGGAACGGTTTGCAGGAGAAACTATTACTCCGGTTTCTCAGTCTGTTTTCTAGTGCCGTTTTGATGTTCCTGCAGTTTTCACTGTAAAAGCGAGTTGGAGCTAGTACCTCCCCATATATATTTATGGAGTGGTGTTTGCAACTGAAAAAAAATTTGTGTTCCAAACAAGCTAGGTGAAGGACGGCTTTCACACACATTTATCTCTCAGAACTGAGCATGTAGAGAGACGTTTGTTCACCTAGCATAAATGGAACGGGTTGCAGGAGAAACTTTTACTCTGTTTCTCAGTCTGTTTCCTAGTGCCGGTTTGAAGTTCCTGCAGTTTTCACTGTAAAACCTATTTGGAACTTGTACCTCCCCATATATATTTATGGAGTGGACTTTGCAACTGAAAAGAAAGTTTGTGTTCCCAACTGGTTGGGTGAAGGGCGGCTTTCACGCACTCTTATCTCTCAGACCTGAGCATGTGGAGAGACGTTCGTTCGTCTAGCAGAAAGGGAACGGGTTACAGGAGAAACTTTTACTCTGGTTCTCAGTGTTTTTCCTAGTGCCGTTTTGAAATTCCTGCAGTTTTCACTGTAAAACCGAGTTGGATTTAGTACCTCCCCATATATATGTATGGAGTGGGGTTTGCAACTGAAAAGAAAATTTGTGTTCCCAACAAGCTAGTTGAAGGACAGCTTTCACACACAAATATCTCTCAGAACTGAGCATGTTGTGAGTCGTTCATTCATCTAGCAGAAAGGGAACGGGTTGCAGGAAAAACTTTTACTCTGGTTTCTCAGTCTGTTTCCTATTGCCGGTTTGATGTTCCTGCAGTTTTCACTGTAAAACCGAGTTGGAGCTATTACCTCCCCATATATATGTATGGAGTGGAGTTTGCAACTGAAAAGAAACTTTGTGTTCCCAACAAGATAGGTGAAGGACGGCTTTAACACACACTAATTTCTCAGAACTGAGCATGTGGAGAGACGTTCGTTCATCCAGCACAAAGGGAACGGGTTGCAGGAGAAACTTTTACTCTGGTTTCTCAGTCTGTTTCCCAGGGCTTTTTGAAGTTCCTGCGTTTTCAGTGTAAAACCGAGTTGGAGCTATTACCTCCCCATATATATGTATGGATTGGAGTTTGCAACTGAAAAGAAACTTTGTGTTCCCAACAAGCTAGTTGAAGGTAGGCTTTCACACACACTTATCTCTCAGAACTGAACATGTGGAGAGACGTTCGTTCATCTAGCACAAAGGGAACGGTTTGAAGGAGAAAGTTTTACTCTGGTTTCTCAGTGTGTTTCCTAGTGCCGGTTTGAAATTCCTGCAGTTTTCACTGTAAAACCAAGTTGGAGCTGGTTCCTCCCCATATATTTGTATGGATTGGGGTATGCAACTTAAAAGAAACTATGTGTTCCCAAGAAGCAAATTGAAGGACGGCTTTCACACACACATATCTCTCAGATCTGAGCATGTGGAGAGTCGTTCATTCATCTAGCATAATGGTAACGGGTTGCAGGCTATACTTTTACTCTTGTTCTCAGTGTGTTTCCTAGTGCCGGTTTGAAGTTCCTGCAGTTATCACCTTAAAAACGAGTTGGAGCTTCTACCTCCCCATATATGTGTAAGGAGTGGAGTTGGCAACTGAAAAGAAACTTTGTGTTCCCAACAAGCTATGTGAAGGACGGATTTCACACACATTTATCTCTCAGAACTTAGCATGTAGAGAGACGTTCGTTCATCTAGCACAAAGGGAACGGTTTGCAGGAGAAACTATTACTCCGGTTTCTCAGACAGTTTTCTAGTGCCGTTTTTATGTTCCTGCAGTTTTCACTGTAAAAGCGAGTTGGAGATTGTACCTCCCCATATATACATATGGATTGGATTTTGCAACTGAATAGAAACTTTGTGTTCCCAACAAGCTATGTGAAGGACGGATTTCACACACACTTATCTCTCAGAACTGAGCATGTTGTGAGTCGTTCATTCATCTAGCACAAATGGAACGGGTTGTAGCATAAAATTTTACTCTGGTTCTCAGTGTGTTTCCTAGTGCCTGTTGGAAGTTCCTGCAGTTTTCACTGTAAAACAGAGTTGCAGCTACTACCCCCTCATATATATTTATGGAGTGGTGTATGCAACTGAAAAGAACATTTGTGTTCCCAAAAAGCTAGGTTAAGAACGGATTTCACACACACACAACTCTCAGAACTAAGCATGTGGTGAGACGTTCGTTCATGTAGCACAAACGGAACTGGATGCTGGAGAATCTTTTACTCTGGTTCTCAGTGTGTTTCCTAATGCCGGTTTGAAGTTCCTGCAGTTTTCACTGTAAAACAGATTTGGAGCTATTACCTCCCCATATATAAGTATGGAGTGGAGTTTTCAACTGAAAAGAAACTTTGTGTTCCCAACAAGCTAGGTGAAGTACGGCTTACACACACACATATTTCTCAGAACTGAGCATGTGGAGAGACGTTCGTTCATCTAGAACAAAGGGAACGGGTTGCAGGAGAAACTATTACTCTGGTTTCTCAGTCTGTTTTCTAGTTCCGTTTTGATGTTCCTGCAGTTTTCACTGTAAAAGCGAGTTGGAGCTTATAACTCCCCATATATATTTATGGAGTGGTGTTTGCAACTGAAAAAAACTTTGTGTTCCCAACAAGCTAGGTGAAGGACGGCTTTCACACACATTTATCTCTCAGAACTGAGCATGTGGAGAGACGTTCGTTCACCTAGCAAAAATGGAACTGGTTGCAGGAGAAACTTTTACTCTGGTTCTCAGTCTGTTTCCTAGTGCCAGTTTGAAGTTCCTGCAGTTTTCACTGTAAAACCGAGTAGGAGCTTGTACCTCCCCATATATATGTATGGAGTGGACTTTGCAACTGAAAAGTAAGTTTGTGTTCCCAACTAGCTAGGTGAAGGACGGCTTTCACGCACTCTTATCTCTCAGAACTGAGCATGTGGAGGGATGTTCGTTCATCTAGCACAAAGGGAAAGTGTTACAGGAGAAATTTTACTCTGGTTCTCAGTGTTTTTCCTAGTGCCATTTTGAAATTCCTGCAGTTTTCACTGTAAAAAAGAGTTGGATATAGTACCTCCCCATATATATGAATGGAGTGGGGTTTGCAACTGAAAAGAAACTTTGTGTTCCCAACAAGCTAGGTGAAGGACGGCTTTCAAACACACTTATCTCTCAGAAATGAGCATGTTGTGAGTCGTTCATTCATCTAGCACAAAGAGAACGGGTTGTAGTATAAAATTTTACTCTGGTTCTCAGTGTGTTTCCTAGTGCCGGTTGGAAGTTCCTGCAATTTTCACTGTAAAATCGTGTTGGAGCTAGTACCTCCCCATATATATGTATGGAGTGGAGTTTGCAGCTGAAAAGAAACTTTGTGTATCTAACAAGCTAGGTGAAGGACGGCTTTCACACACACTTATCTCTCAGAACTGAGCATGTGGGGAGTCGTTCATTCATCTAGCACAAATGGAACGGTTTGCAGGAGAAAGATTTACTCTGGTTTCTCAGTGTGGTTCCTAGTGCCGGTAGGAAGTTCCTGCAGATTTCACTGTAAAATCGAGTTGGAGCTTGTACCTCCCCATATATACATATGGATTGGAGTTTGCAACCGAATAGAACTTTGTGTTCCCAACAAGCTATGTGAAGGACGGAATTCACACACACTTATCTCTCAGAACTTAGCATGTAGAGAGACGTTCGTTCATCTAGCACAAAGGGAACGGTTTGCAGGAGAAACTATTACTCCGGTTTCTCAGTCTGTTTTCTAGTGCCGTTTTGATGTTCCTGCAGTTTTCACTGTAAAAGCGAGTTGGAGCTAGTACCTCCCCATATATATTTATGGAGTGGTGTTTGCAACTGAAAAAAAATTTGTGTTCCAAACAAGCTAGGTGAAGGACGGCTTTCACACACATTTATCTCTCAGAACTGAGCATGTAGAGAGACGTTTGTTCACCTAGCATAAATGGAACGGGTTGCAGGAGAAACTTTTACTCTGTTTCTCAGTCTGTTTCCTAGTGCCGGTTTGAAGTTCCTGCAGTTTTCACTGTAAAACCTATTTGGAACTTGTACCTCCCCATATATATTTATGGAGTGGACTTTGCAACTGAAAAGAAAGTTTGTGTTCCCAACTGGTTGGGTGAAGGGCGGCTTTCACGCACTCTTATCTCTCAGACCTGAGCATGTGGAGAGACGTTCGTTCGTCTAGCAGAAAGGGAACGGGTTACAGGAGAAACTTTTACTCTGGTTCTCAGTGTTTTTCCTAGTGCCGTTTTGAAATTCCTGCAGTTTTCACTGTAAAACCGAGTTGGATTTAGTACCTCCCCATATATATGTATGGAGTGGGGTTTGCAACTGAAAAGAAAATTTGTGTTCCCAACAAGCTAGTTGAAGGACAGCTTTCACACACAAATATCTCTCAGAACTGAGCATGTTGTGAGTCGTTCATTCATCTAGCAGAAAGGGAACGGGTTGTAGGAGAAAATTTTACTCTCTTTCTCAGTGTGATTCCTAGTGCCGGTATGAATTTCCTGCAGATTTCACTGTAAAATCGAGTTGGAGCTTGTACCTCCCCATATATATGTATGGAGTGGAGTTTGCAACTGAAAAGAAACTTTGTGTTCCCAACAAGCTAGGTGAAGTACGGCTTACACACACACTTAACTCTCAGAACTGAGCATGTGGAGAGACGTTCGTTCATCTAGCACAAAGGGAACGGGTTGCAGGAGAAAGTATTACTCTGCTTTCTCAGTCTGTTTTCTAGTGCCGGTTTGATGTTCCTGCAGTTTTCACTGTAAAAGCGAGTTGGAGCTTATAACTCCCCATATATATTTATGGAGTGGTGTTTGCAACTGAAAAAAACTTTGTGTTCCCAACAAGCTAGGTGAAGAACGGCTTTCACACACACTTATCCCTCAGAACTAAGCATGTGTAGAGACGTTCGTTCATGTAGCACAAAGGGAACTGTTTGCAGGAGAATGTTTTACTCTGGTTCTCAGTCGGTTTCCTAGTGCCGGATTGAAGTTCCTGCAGTTTTCAGTGTAAAACCTAGTTGGAGCTAGTACCTCCCCATATATATGTATGGATTGGAGTTTGCAACTGAAAAGAAACTTTGTGTTCCCAACAAGCTAGGTGAAGGACGGCTTTCACACAAACTTATCTCTCAGAACTGAGCATGTGTAGAGTCGTTTGTTCATATAGCACAAGGGAACGGGTTGCAGGAAAAAGATTTACTGTGGTTTCTCAGTGTCTTTCCTGGTGCCGTTTTGAAATTCCTGCAGTTTTCACTGTAAAACCGAGTTGGAGCTAGTACCTCCCCATATATATGTATGGAGTGGGGTTTGCAACTGAAAAGAATATTTGTGTTCCCAGCAAGCTAGTTGAAGGACAGCTTTCACACACAATTATCTCTCAGAACTGAGCATGTTGTGAGTCATTCATTCATCTAGCACAAAGGGAACGGGTTGTAGGAGAAACTTTTACTCGCTTTCTCAGTGTGTTTCCTAGTCCCGGTATGATTTTCCTGCAGATTTCACTGTAAAATCGAGTTGGAGCTTGTACCTCCCCATATATACATATGGATTGGAGTTTGCAACCGAATAGAACTTTGTGTTCCCAACAAGCTATGTGAAGGACGGATTTCACACACATTTATCTCTCAGAACTTAACATGTAGAGAGACGTTCGTTCATCTAGCACAAAGGGAACGGTTTGCAGGAGAAACTATTACTCCGGTTTCTCAGTCTGTTTTCTAGTGCCGTTTTGATGTTCCTGCAGTTTTCACTGTAAAAGCGGGTTGGAGCTAGTACCTCCCCATATATATTTATGGAGTGGTGTTTGCAACTGAAAAAAACTTTGTGTTCCAAACAAGCAAGGTGAAGGACGGCTTTCACACACATTTATCTCTCAGAACTGAGCATGTGGAGAGACGTTTGTTCACCTAGCATAAATGGAACGGGTTGCAGGAGAAACTTTTACTCTGTTTCTCAGTCTGTTTCCTAGTGCCGGTTTGAAGTTCCTGCAGTTTTCACTCTAAAACCGATTTGGAACTTGTACCTCCCCATATATATGTATGGAGTGGGGTTTGCAACTGAAAAGAAAATTTGTGTTCCCAACAAGCTAGTTGAAGGACAGCTTTCACACACAATTATCTCTCAGAACTGAGCATGTTGTGAGTCGTTCATTCATCTAGCACAAAGGGAACGGGTTGTAGGAGAAACTTTTACTCTCTTTCTCAGTGTGATTCCTAGTGCCGGTATGAATTTCCTGCAGATTTCACTGTAAAATCGAGTTTGAGCTTGTACCTCCCCATATATACATATGGATTTGAGTTTGCAACTGAATAGAAACTTTGTGTTCCCAACAAGCTATGTGAAGGACGGTTTTCACACACACTTATCTCTCAGAAATGAGCATGTTGTGAGTCGTTCATTCATCTAGCACAAATGGAACGGGTTGTAGCATAAAATTTTACTCTGGTTCTCAGTGTGTTTCCTAGTGCCTGTTGGAAGTTCCTGCAGTTTTCACTGTAAAACCGAGTTGCAGTTACTACCCCCTCATATATATTTATGGAGTGGTGTATGCAACTGAAAAGAACCTTTGTGTTCCCAAAAAGCTAGGTTAAGTACGGATTTAACACACACACAACTCTCAGAACTAAGCATGTGGAGAGACGTTCGTTCATGTAGCAAAAATGGAACTGGTTGCAGGAGAATATTTTACTCTGGTTCTCAGTGTGTTTCCTAATGCCGGTTTGAATTTCCTGCAGTTTTCACTGTAAAACAGAGTTGGAGCTAGTACCTCCCCATATATATGTATGGAGTGGAGTTTGCAACTGAAAAGAAACTTTGTGTTCCCAACAAGCTAGGTGAAGTACGGCTTACACACACACTTAACTCTCAGAACTGAGCATGTGGAGAGACGTTCGTTCATCTAGCACAAAGGGAACGGGTTGCAGGAGAATCTTTTACTCTGGTCCTCAGTTTGTTTCCTAGTGCCGGTTGGAAGTTCCTGCAGTTTTCACTGTAAAACCGAGTTGCAGCTACTACCTCCTCATATATATTTATGGAATGGAGTATGCAACTGAAAAGAATCATTGTGTTCCCAAAAAGCTAGGTGAAGGACGGCTTTCACACACACTTATCTCTCAGAACTAAGCATGTGTAGGGACGTTCTTTCATGTAGCACAAAGGGAACTGTTTGCAGGAGAATGTTTTACTCTGGTTCTCAGTCTGTTTCCTAGTGCCGGATTGAAGTTCCTGCAGTTTTCAGTGTAAAACCGAGTTGGAGCTATTACCTCCCCATATATATGTATGGATTGGAGTTTGCAACTGAAAAGAAACTTTGTGTTCCCAACAAGCTAGTTGAAGGTAGGCTTTCACACACACTTATCTCTCAGAACTGAACATGTGGAGAGACGTTCGTTCATCTAGCACAAAGGGAACGGGTTGAAGGAGAAAGTTTTACTCTGGTTTCTCAGTGTGTTTCCTAGTGCCGGTTTGAAATTCCTGCAGTTTTCACTGTAAAACCAAGTTGGAGCTGGTTCCTCCCCATATATTTGTATGGATTGGGGTATGCAACTTAAAAGAAACTATGTGTTCCCAAGAAGCAAAGTGAAGGACGGCTTTCACACACACATATCTCTCAGATCTGAGCATGTGGAGAGTCGTTCATTCATCTAGCATAATGGTAACGGGTTGCAGGCTATACTTTTACTCTTGTTCTCAGTGTGTTTCCTAGTGCCGGTTTGAAGTTCCTGCAGTTATCACCTTAAAAACGAGTTGGAGCTTCTACCTCCCCATATATGTGTAAGGAGTGGAGTTGGCAAGTGAAAAGAAACTTTGTGTTCCCAACAAGCTATGTGAAGGACGGATTTCACACACATTTATCTCTCAGAACTTAGCATGTAGAGAGACGTTCGTTCATCTAGCACAAAGGGAACGGTTTGCAGGAGAAACTATTACTCCGGTTTCTCAGACTGTTTTCTAGTGCCGTTTTTATGTTCCTGCAGTTTTCACTGTAAAAGCGAGTTGGAGCTAGTACCTCCCCATATATATTTATGGAGTGGTGTTTGCAACTGAAAAAAACTTTGTGTTCCAAACAAGCTAGGTGAAGGACGGCTTTCACACACATTTATCTCTCAGAACTGAGCATGTGGAGAGACGTTTGTTCACCTAGCATAAATGGAACGGGTTGCAGGAGAAACTTTTACTCTGTTTCTCAGTCTGTTTCCTAGTGCCGGTTTGAATTTCCTGCAGTTTTCACTGTAAAACCGATTTGGAACTTGTACCTCCCCATATATATGTATGGAGTGGGGTTTGCAACTGAAAAGAAAATTTGTGTTCCCAACAAGCTAGTTGAAGGACAGCTTTCACACACAATTATCTCTCAGAACTGAGCATGTTGTGAGTCGTTCATTCATCTAGCACAAAGGGAACGGGTTGTAGGAGAAACTTTTACTCTCTTTCTCAGTGTGATTCCTAGTGCCGGTATGAATTTCCTGCAGATTTCACTGTAAAATCGAGTTGGAGCTTGTACCTCCCCATATATACATATGGATTTGAGTTTGCAACTGAATAGAAACTTTGTGTTCCCAACAAGCTATGTGAAGGACGGTTTTCACACACACTTATCTCTCAGAAATGAGCATGTTGTGAGTCGTTCGTTCATCTAGCACAAATGGAACGGGTTGTAGCATAAAATTTTACTCTGGTTCTCAGTGTGTTTCCTAGTGCCTGTTGGAAGTTCCTGCAGTTTTCACTGTAAAACCGAGTTGCAGTTACTACCCCCTCATATATATTTATGGAGTGGTGTATGCAACTGAAAAGAACCTTTGTGTTCCCAAAAAGCTAGGTTAAGTACGGATTTCACACACACACAACTCTCAGAACTAAGCATGTGAAGAGACGTTCGTTCATCTAGCACAAAGGGAACGGGTTGCAGGAGAATCTTTTACTCTGGTCCTCAGTTTGTTTCCTAGTGCCGGTTGGAAGTTCCTGCAGTTTTCACTGTAAAACCGAGTTGCAGCTACTACCTCCTCATATATATTTATGGAATGGAGTATGCAACTGAAAAGAATCATTGTGTTCCCAAAAAGCTAGGTGAAGGACGGCTTTCACACACACTTATCTCTCAGAACTAAGCATGTGTAGGGACGTTCGTTCATGTAGCACAAAGGGAACTGTTTGCAGGAGAATGTTTTACTCTGGTTCTCAGTCTGTTTCCTAGTGCCGGATTGAAGTTCCTGCAGTTTTCAGTGTAAAACCGAGTTGGAGCTATTACCTCCCCATATATATGTATGGATTGGAGTTTGCAACTGAAAAGAAACTTTGTGTTCCCAACAAGCTAGTTGAAGGTAGGCTTTCACACACACTTATCTCTCAGAACTGAACATGTGGAGAGACGTTCGTTCATCTAGCACAAAGGGAACGGGTTGAAGGAGAAAGTTTTACTCTGGTTTCTCAGTGAGTTTCCTAGTGCCGGTTTGAAATTCCTGCAGTTTTCACTGTAAAACCAAGTTGGAGCTGGTTCCTCCCCATATATTTGTATGGATTGGGGTATGCAACTTAAAAGAAACTATGTGTTCCCAAGAAGCAAAGTGAAGGACGGCTTTCACACACACATATCTCTCAGATCTGAGCATGTGGAGAGTCGTTCATTCATCTAGCATAATGGTAACGGGTTGCAGGCTATACTTTTACTCTTGTTCTCAGTGTGTTTCCTAGTGCCGGTTTGAAGTTCCTGCAGTTATCACCTTAAAAACGAGTTGGAGCTTCTACCTCCCCATATATGTGTAAGGAGTGGAGTTGGCAACTGAAAAGAAACTTTGTGTTCCCAACAAGCTAGTTGAAGGACGGATTTCACACCCACTTATCTCTCAGAACTGAGTATGTGGAGAGTCGTTCGTTCATCTAGCACAAAGGGAACGGTTTGCAGGAGAAAGATTTACTCTGGTTTCTCAGTGTGTTTCCTAGTGCCGGTATGAAGTTCCTGCCGTTTTCACTGTAAAACCGTGTTGGAGCTAGTACCTCCCCATATATATGTATGGAGTGGAGTTTGCAACTGAAAAGAAACTTTGTGTTCCCAACAAGCTACGTGAAGGAAGGCTTTCACACACACTTATCTCTCAGAACTGAGCATGTGGTGAGTCGTTCATTCATCTAGCACAAAGGGAACGGGTTGCAAGAGGAACTTATTCTCTGGTTCTCAATGTGTTTCCTACTGCCGGTTTGAAGTTACTGCAGTTTTCAATGTAAAACCGACTTGGAGCTAGTACCTCCCCATATATATGTATGGAGTGGAGTTTGCAACTGAAAAGAAACTTTGTGTTCCCAACAAGCTAGGTGAAGGACGAATTTCACACAAACTTATCTCTCAGAACTGAGCATGTGTAGAGTCGTTTGTTCATCTAGCACAAGGGAACGGGTTGCAGGAGAAAGATTTACTGTGGTTTCTCAGTGTCTTTCCTAGTGCCGTTTTGAAATTCCTGCAGTTTTCACTGTAAAACCGAGTTGGAGCTAGTACCTCCCCATATATATGTATGGAGTGGGGTTTGCAACTGAAAAGAAAATTTGTGTTCCCAACAAGCTAGTTGAAGGACAGCTTTCACACACAATTATCTCTCAGAACTGAGCATGTTGTGAGTCGTTCATTCATCTAGCAAAAAAGGAACGGGTTGTAGGAGAAACTTTTACTCTCTTT
Source organism: Camelus dromedarius (assembly GCF_036321535.1). Classification (NCBI taxonomy): domain Eukaryota; kingdom Metazoa; phylum Chordata; class Mammalia; order Artiodactyla; family Camelidae; genus Camelus; species Camelus dromedarius. Next base: position 3,346,938 of record NW_026989739.1, read on the forward strand.
CTCAGTGTGTTTCCTAGTCCCGGTATGATTTTCCTGCAGATTTCACTGTAAAATCGAGTTGGAGCTTGTACCTCCCCATATATACATATGGATTAGAGTTTGCAACCGAATAGAACTTTGTGTTCCCAACAAGCTATGTGAAGGACGGATTTCACACACACTTATCTCTCAGAACTTAGCATGTAGAGAGACGTTCGTTCATCTAGCACAAAGGGAACGGTTTGCAGGAGAAACTATTACTCTGCTTTCTCAGTCTGTTTTCTAGTGCCGGTTTGATATTCCTGCAGTTTTCACTGTAAAAGTGAGTTGGAGCTTATAATTCCCCATATATATTTATGGAGTGGTGTTTGCAACTGAAAAAAACTTTGTGTTCCCAACAAGCTAGGTGAAGGACGGCTTTCACGCACACTTATCTCTCAGAACTGAGCATGTGGAGAGACGTTCGTTCATCTAGCACCAAGGGAACGGGTTGCAGGAGAAACTTTTTCTCTGGTCCTCAGTTTGTTTCCTAGTGCCGGTTGGAAGTTCCTGCAGTTTTCACTGTAAAACCGAGTTGCAGCTACAACCTCCTCATATATATTTATGGAATGGAGTATGCAACTGAAAAGAATCATTGTGTTCCCAAAAAGCTAGGTGAAGAACGGCTTTCACACACACTTATCCCTCAGAACTAAGCATGTGTAGAGACGTTCGTTAATGTAGCACAAAGGGAACTGTTTGCAGGAGAATGTTTTACTCTGGTTCTCAGTCTGTTTCCTAGTGCCGGATTGAAGTTCCTGCAGTTTTCAGTGTAAAACCGAGTTGAAGCTAGTACCTCCCCATATATATGTATGGATTGGAGTTTGCAACTGAAAAGAAACTTTGTGTTCCCAACAAGCTAGTTGAAGGTAGGCTTTCACACACACTTATCTCTCAGAACTGAACATGTGGAGAGACGTTCGTTCATCTAGCACAAAGGGAACGGGTTGAAGGAGAAAGTTTTACTCTGGTTTCTCAGTGTGTTTCCTAGTGCCGGTTTGAAATTCCTGCAGTTTTCACTGTAAAACCAAGTTGGAGCTGGTTCCTCCCCATATAATTGTATGGATTTGGGTATGCAACTTAAAAGAAACTATGTGTTCCCAAGAAGCAAAGTGAAGGACGGCTTTCACACACACATATCTCTCAGATCTGAGCATGTGGAGAGTCGTTCATTCATCTAGCATAATGATAACGGGTTGCAGGCTATACTTTTACTCTTGTTCTCAGTGTGTTTCCTAGTGCCGGTTTGAAGTTCCTGCAGTTATCACCTTAAAAACGAGTTGGAGCTTCTACCTCCCCATATATGTGTAAGGAGTGGAGTTGGCAACTGAAAAGATACTTTGTGTTCCCAACAAGCTAGTTGAAGGACGGAATTCACACCCACTTATCTCTCAGAACTGAGCATGTGGAGAGTCGTTCGTTCATCTAGCACAAAGGGAACGGTTTGCAGGAGAAAGATTTACTCTGGTTTCTCAGTGTGTTTCCTAGTGCCTGTATGAAGTTCCTGCAGTTTTCACTGTAAAACCGTGTTGGAGCTAGTACCTCCCCATATATATGTATGGAGTGGAGTTTGCAACTTAAAAGAAACTTTGTGTTCCCAACATGCTAGGTGAAGTACGGCTTACACACACACTTAACTCTCAGAACTGAGCATGTGGAGAGACGTTCGTTCATCTAGCACAAAGGGAACGGGTTGCAGGAGAATCTTTACTCTGGTCCTCAGTTTGTTTCCTAGTGCCGGTTGGAAGTTCCTGCAGTTTTCACTGTAAAACCGAGTTGCAGCTACTACCTCCTCATATATATTTATGGAATGGAGTATGCAACTGAAAAGAATCATTGTGTTCCCAAAAAGCTAGGTGAAGGACGGCTTTCACACACACTTATCTCTCAGAACTAAGCATGTGTAGGGACGTTCGTTCATGTAGCACAAAGGGAACTGTTTGCAGGAGAATGTTTTACTCTGGTTCTCAGTCTGTTTCCTAGTGCCGGATTGAAGTTCCTGCAGTTTTCAGTGTAAAACCGAGTTGGAGCTATTACCTCCCCATATATATGTATGGATTGGAGTTTGCAACTGAAAAGAAACTTTGTGTTCCCAACAAGCTAGTTGAAGGTAGGCTTTCACACACACTTATCTCTCAGAACTGAACATGTGGAGAGACGTTCGTTCATCTAGCACAAAGGGAACGGGTTGAAGGAGAAAGTTTTACTCTGGTTTCTCAGTGTGTTTCCTAGTGCCGGTTTGAAATTCCTGCAGTTTTCACTGTAAAACCAAGTTGGAGCTGGTTCCTCCCCATATATTTGTATGGATTGGGGTATGCAACTTAAAAGAAACTATGTGTTCCCAAGAAGCAAAGTGAAGGACGGCTTTCACACACACATATCTCTCAGATCTGAGCATGTGGAGAGTCGTTCATTCATCTAGCATAATGGTAACGGGTTGCAGGCTATACTTTTACTCTTGTTCTCAGTGTGTTTCCTAGTGCCGGTTTGAAGTTCCTGCAGTTATCACCTTAAAAACGAGTTGGAGCTTCTACCTCCCCATATATGTGTAAGGAGTGGAGTTGGCAACTGAAAAGAAACTTTGTGTTCCCAACAAGCTATGTGAAGGACGGATTTCACACACATTTATCTCTCAGAACTTAGCATGTAGAGAGACGTTCGTTCATCTAGCACAAAGGGAACGGTTTGCAGGAGAAACTATTACTCCGGTTTCTCAGACTGTTTTCTAGTGCCGTTTTTATGTTCCTGCAGTTTTCACTGTAAAAGCGAGTTGGAGCTAGTACCTCCCCATATATATTTATGGAGTGGTGTTTGCAACTGAAAAAAACTTTGTGTTCCAAACAAGCTAGGTGAAGGACGGCTTTCACACACATTTATCTCTCAGAACTGAGCATGTGGAGAGACGTTTGTTCACCTAGCATAAATGGAACGGGTTGCAGGAGAAACTTTTACTCTGTTTCTCAGTCTGTTTCCTAGTGCCGGTTTGAATTTCCTGCAGTTTTCACTGTAAAACCGATTTGGAACTTGTACCTCCCCATATATATGTATGGAGTGGGGTTTGCAACTGAAAAGAAAATTAGTGTTCCCAACAAGCTAGTTGAAGGACAGCTTTCACACACAATTATCTCTCAGAACTGAGCATGTTGTGAGTCGTTCATTCATCTAGCACAAAGGGAACGGGTTGTAGGAGAAACTTTTACTCTCTTTCTCAGTGTGATTCCTAGTGCCGGTATGAATTTCCTGCAGATTTCACTGTAAAATCGAGTTGGAGCTTGTACCTCCCCATATATACATATGGATTTGAGTTTGCAACTGAATAGAAACTTTGTGTTCCCAACAAGCTATGTGAAGGACGGTTTTCACACACACTTATCTCTCAGAAATGAGCATGTTGTGAGTCGTTCATTCATCTAGCACAAATGGAACGGGTTGTAGCATAAAATTTTACTCTGGTTCTCAGTGTGTTTCCTAGTGCCTGTTGGAAGTTCCTGCAGTTTTCACTGTAAAACCGAGTTGCAGTTACTACCCCCTCATATATATTTATGGAGTGGTGTATGCAACTGAAAAGAACCTTTGTGTTCCCAAAAAGCTAGGTTAAGTACGGATTTCACACACACACAACTCTCAGAACTAAGCATGTGGAGAGACGTTCGTTCATGTAGCAAAAATGGAACTGGTTGCAGGAGAATCTTTTACTCTGGTTCTCAGTGTGTTTCTTAATGCCGGTTTGAAGTTCCTGCAGTTTTCACTGTAAAACAGAGTTGGAGCTAGTACCTCCCCATATATATGTATGGAGTGGAGTTTGCAACTGAAAAGAAACTTTGTGTTCCCAACAAGCTAGGTGAAGTACGGCTTACACACACACTTAACTCTCAGAACTGAGCATGTGGAGAGACGTTCGTTCATCTAGCACAAAGGGAACGGGTTGCAGGAGAATCTTTTACTCTGGTCCTCTGTTTGTTTCCTAGTGCCGGTTGGAAGTTCCTGCAGTTTTCACTGTAAAACCGAGTTGCAGCTACTACCTCCTCATATATATTTATGGAATGGAGTATGCAACTGAAAAGAATCATTGTGTTCCCAAAAAGCTAGGTGAAGGACGGCTTTCACACACACTTATCTCTCAGAACTAAGCATGTGTAGGGACGTTCGTTCATGTAGCACAAAGGGAACTGTTTGCAGGAGAATGTTTTACTCTGGTTCTCAGTCTGTTTCCTAGTGCCGGATTGAAGTTCCTGCAGTTTTCAGTGTAAAACCGAGTTGGAGCTATTACCTCCCCATATATATGTATGGATTGGAGTTTGCAACTGAAAAGAAACTTTGTGTTCCCAACAAGCTAGTTGAAGGTAGGCTTTCACACACACTTATCTCTCAGAACTGAACATGTGGAGAGACGTTCGTTCATCTAGCACAAAGGGAACGGGTTGAAGGAGAAAGTTTTACTCTGGTTTCTCAGTGTGTTTCCTAGTGCCGGTTTGAAATTCCTGCAGTTTTCACTGTAAAACCAAGTTGGAGCTGGTTCCTCCCCATATATTTGTATGGATTGGGGTATGCAACTTAAAAGAAACTATGTGTTCCCAAGAAGCAAAGTGAAGGACGGCTTTCACACACACATATCTCTCAGATCTGAGCATGTGGAGAGTCGTTCATTCATCTAGCATAATGGTAACGGGTTGCAGGCTATACTTTTACTCTTGTTCTCAGTGTGTTTCCTAGTGCCGGTTTGAAGTTCCTGCAGTTATCACCTTAAAAACGAGTTGGAGCTTCTACCTCCCCATATATGTGTAAGGAGTGGAGTTGGCAACTGAAAAGAAACTTTGTGTTCCCAACAAGCTAGTTGAAGGACGGATTTCACACCCACTTATCTCTCAGAACTGAGTATGTGGAGAGTCGTTCGTTCATCTAGCACAAAGGGAACGGTTTGCAGGAGAAAGATTTACTCTGGTTTCTCAGTGTGTTTCCTAGTGCCGGTATGAAGTTCCTGCCGTTTTCACTGTAAAACCGTGTTGGAGCTAGTACCTCCCCATATATATGTATGGAGTGGAGTTTGCAACTGAAAAGAAACTTTGTGTTCCCAACAAGCTACGTGAAGGAAGGCTTTCACACACACTTATCTCTCAGAACTGAGCATGTGGTGAGTCGTTCATTCATCTAGCACAAAGGGAACGGGTTGCAAGAGGAACTTATTCTCTGGTTCTCAGTGTGTTTCCTACTGCCGGTTTGAAGTTACTGCAGTTTTCAATGTAAAACCGACTTGGAGCTAGTACCTCCCCATATATATGTATGGAGTGGAGTTTGCAACTGAAAAGAAACTTTGTGTTCCCAACAAGCTAGGTGAAGGACGGATTTCACACAAACTTATCTCTCAGAACTGAGCATGTGTAGAGTCGTTTGTTCATCTAGCACAAGGGAACGGGTTGCAGGAGAAAGATTTACTGTTGTTTCTCAGTGTCTTTCCTAGTGCCGTTTTGAAATTCCTGCAGTTTTCACTGTAAAACCGAGTTGGAGCTAGTACCTCCCCATATATATGTATGGAGTGGGGTTTGCAACTGAAAAGAAAATTTGTGTTCCCAACAAGCTAGTTGAAGGACAGCTTTCACACACAATTATCTCTCAGAACTGAGCATGTTGTGAGTCGTTCATTCATCTAGCAAAAAGGGAACGGGTTGTAGGAGAAACTTTTACTCTCTTTCTCAGTGTGTTTCCTAGTCCCGGTATGATTTTCCTGCAGATTTCACTGTAAAATCGAGTTGGAGCTTGTACCTCCCCATATATACATATGGATTGGAGTTTGCAACCGAATAGAACTTTGTGTTCCCAACAAGCTATGTGAAGGACGGATTTCACACACACTTATCTCTCAGAACTTAGCATGTAGAGAGACGTTCGTTCATCTAGCACAAAGGGAACGGTTTGCAGGAGAAACTATTACTCTGCTTTCTCAGTCTGTTTTCTAGTGCCGGTTTGATATTCCTGCAGTTTTCACTGTAAAAGTGAGTTGGAGCTTATAACTCCCCATATATATTTATGGAGTGGTGTTTGCAACTGAAAAAAACTTTGTGTTCCCAACAAGCTAGGTGAAGGACGGCTTTCACGCACACTTATCTCTCAGAACTGAGCATGTGGAGAGACGTTCGTTCATCTAGCACCAAGGGAACGGGTTGCAGGAGAAACTTTTTCTCTGGTCCTCAGTTTGTTTCCTAGTGCCGGTTGGAAGTTCCTGCAGTTTTCACTGTAAAACCGAGTTGCAGCTACAACCTCCTCATATATATTTATGGAATGGAGTATGCAACTGAAAAGAATCATTGTGTTCCCAAAAAGCTAGGTGAAGAACGGCTTTCACACACACTTATCCCTCAGAACTAAGCATGTGTAGAGACGTTCGTTCATGTAGCACAAAGGGAACTGTTTGCAGGAGAATGTTTTACTCTGGTTCTCAGTCTGTTTCCTAGTGCCGGATTGAAGTTCCTGCAGTTTTCAGTGTAAAACCGAGTTGAAGCTAGTACCTCCCCATATATATGTATGGATTGGAGTTTGCAACTGAAAAGAAACTTTGTGTTCCCAACAAGCTAGTTGAAGGTAGGCTTTCACACACACTTATCTCTCAGAACTGAACATGTGGAGAGACGTTCGTTCATCTAGCACAAAGGGAACGGGTTGAAGGAGAAAGTTTTACTCTGGTTTCTCAGTGTGTTTCCTAGTGCCGGTTTGAAATTCCTGCAGTTATCACCTTAAAAACGAGTTGGAGCTTCTACCTCCCCATATATGTGTAAGGAGTGGAGTTGGCAACTGAAAAGATACTTTGTGTTCCCAACAAGCTAGTTGAAGGACGGAATTCAAACCCACTTATCTCTCAGAACTGAGCATGTGGAGAGTCGTTCGTTCATCTAGCACAAAGGGAACGGTTTGCAGGAGAAAGATTTACTCTGGTTTCTCAGTGTGTTTCCTAGTGCCGGTATGAAGTTCCTGCAGTTTTCACTGTAAAACCGTGTTGGAGCTAGTACCTCCCCATATATATGTATGGAGTGGAGTATGCAACTTAAAAGAAACTTTGTGTTCCCAACAAGCTACGTGAAGGAAGGCTTTCACACACACTTATCTCTCAGAATTGAGCATGTGGTGAGTCGTTCATTCATCTAGCACAAAGGGAACGGTTTGCAGGAGAAAGATTTACTCTGGTTTCTCAGTGTGTTTCCTAGTGCCGGTATGAAGTTCCTGCAGTTTTCACTGTAAAACCGTGTTGGAGCTAGTACCTCCCCATATATATGTATGGAGTGGAGTTTGCAACTTAAAAGAAACTTTGTGTTCCCAACAAGCTACGTGAAGGAAGGCTTTCACACACACTTATCTCTCAGAATTGAGCATGTGGTGAGTCGTTCATTCATCTAGCACAAAGGGAACGGGTTGCAAGTGGAACTTATTCTCTGGTTCTCAGTGTGTTTCCTACTGCCGGTTTGAAGTTACTGCAGTTTTCAATGTAAAACCGACTTGGAGCTAGTACCTCCCCATATATATGTATGGAGTGGAGTTTGCAACTGAAAAGAAACTTTGTGTTCCCAACAAGCTAGGTGAAGGAAGGATTTCACACAAACTTATCTCTCAGAACTGAGCATGTGTAGAGTCGTTTGTTCATCTAGCACAAGGGAACGGGTTGCAGGAGAAAGATTTACTGCGGTTTCTCAGTGTCTTTCCTAGTGCCGTTTTGAAATTCCTGCAGTTTTCACTGTAAAACCGAGTTGGAGCTAGTACCTCCCCATATATATGTATGGAGTGGGGTTTGCAACTGAAAAGAAAATTTGTGTTCCCAACAAGCTAGTTGAAGGACAGCTTTCACACACAATTATCTCTCAGAACTGAGCATGTTGTGAGTCGTTCATTCATCTAGCAAAAAGGGAACGGGTTGTAGGAGAAACTTTTACTCTCTTTCTCAGTGTGTTTCCTAGTCCCGGTATGATTTTCCTGCAGATTTCACTTTAAAATCGAGTTGGAGCTTGTACCTCCCCATATATACATATAGATTGGAGTTTGCAACCGAATAGAACTTTGTGTTCCCAACAAGCTATGTGAAGGACGGATTTCACACACACTTATCTCTCAGAACTTAGCATGTAGAGAGACGTTCGTTCATCTAGCACAAAGGGAACGGTTTGCAGGAGAAACTATTACTCTGCTTTCTCAGTCTGTTTTCTAGTGCCGGTTTGATATTCCTGCAATTTTCACTGTAAAAGCGAGTTGGAGCTTATAACTCCCCATATATATTTATGGATTGGTGTTTGCAACTGAAAAAAACTTTGTGTTCCCAATAAGCCAGGTGAAGGACGGCTTTCACGCACACTTATCTCTCAGAACTGAGCATGTGGAGAGACGTTCGTTCATCTAGCACCAAGGGAACGGGTTGCAGGAGAAACTTTTTCTCTGGTCCTCAGTTTGTTTCCTAGTGCCGGTTGGAAGTTCCTGCAGTTTTCACTGTAAAACCGAGTTGCAGCTACAACCTCCTCATATATATTTATGGAATGGAGTATGCAACTGAAAAGAATCATTGTGTTCCCAAAAAGCTAGGTGAAGAATGGCTTTCACACACACTTATCTCTCAGAACTAAGCATGTGTAGAGACTTTCGTTCATGTAGCACAAAGGGAACTGTTTGCAGGAGAATGTTTTACTCTGGTTCTCAGTCTGTTTCCTAGTGCCGGATTGAAGTTCCTGCAGTTTTCAGTGTAAAACCGAGTTGAAGCTAGTACCTCCCCATATATATGTATGGATTGGAGTTTGCAACTGAAAAGAAACTTTGTGTTCCCAACAAGCTAGTTGAAGGTAGGCTTTCACACACACTTATCTCTCAGAACTGAACATGTGGAGAGACGTTCTTTCTTCTAGCACAAAGGGAACGGGTTGAAGGAGAAAGTTTTACTCTGGTTTCTCAGTGTGTTTCCTAGTGCCGGTTTGAAATTCCTGCAGTTTTCACTGTAAAACCAAGTTGGAGCTGGTTCCTCCCCATATAATTGTATGGATTGGGGTATGCAACTTAAAAGAAACTATGTGTTCCCAAGAAGCAAAGTGAAGGACGGCTTTCACACACACATATCTCTCAGATCTGAGCATGTGGAGAGTCGTTCATTCATCTAGCATAATGATAACGGGTTGCAGGCTATACTTTTACTCTTGTTCTCAGTGTGTTTCCTAGTGCCGGTTTGAAGTTCCTGCAGTTATCACCTTAAAAACGAGTTGGAGCTTCTACCTCCCCATATATGTGTAAGGAGTGGAGTTGGCAACTGAAAAGATACTTTGTGTTCCCAACAAGCTAGTTGAAGGACGGAATTCACACCCACTTATCTCTCAGAACTGAGCATGTGGAGAGTCGTTCGTTCATCTAGCACAAAGGGAACGGTTTGCAGGAGAAAGATTTACTCTGGTTTCTCAGTGTGTTTCCTAGTGCCGGTATGAAGTTCCTGCAGTTTTCACTGTAAAACCGTGTTGGAGCTAGTACCTCCCCATATATATGTATGGAGTGGAGTTTGCAACTTAAAAGAAACTTTGTGTTCCCAACAAGCTAGGTGAAGTACGGCTTACACACACACTTAACTCTCAGAACTGAGCATGTGGAGAGACGTTCGTTCATCTAGCACAAAGGGAACGGGTTGCAGGAGAATCTTTTACTCTGGTCCTCAGTTTGTTTCCTAGTGCCGGTTGGAAGTTCCTGCAGTTTTCACTGTAAAACCGAGTTGCAGCTACTACCTCCTCATATATATTTATGGAATGGAGTATGCAACTGAAAAGAATCATTGTGTTCCCAAAAAGCTAGGTGAAGGACGGCTTTCACACACACTTATCTCTCAGAATTAAGCATGTGTAGGGACGTTCGTTCATGTAGCACAAAGGGAACTGTTTGCAGGAGAATGTTTTACTCTGGTTCTCAGTCTGTTTCCTAGTGCCGGATTGAAGTTCCTGCAGTTTTCAGTGTAAAACCGAGTTGGAGCTATTACCTCCCCATATATATGTATGGATTGGAGTTTGCAACTGAAAAGAAACTTTGTGTTCCCAACAAGCTAGTTGAAGGTAGGCTTTCACACACACTTATCTCTCAGAACTGAACATGTGGAGAGACGTTCGTTCATCTAGCACAAAGGGAACGGGTTGAAGGAGAAAGTTTTACTCTGGTTTCTCAGTGTGTTTCCTAGTGCCGGTTTGAAATTCCTGCAGTTTTCACTGTAAAACCAAGTTGGAGCTGGTTCCTCCCCATATATTTGTATGGATTGGGGTATGCAACTTAAAAGAAACTATGTGTTCCCAAGAAGCAAAGTGAAGGACGGCTTTCACACACACATATCTCTCAGATCTGAGCATGTGGAGAGTCGTTCATTCATCTAGCATAATGGTAACGGGTTGCAGGCTATACTTTTACTCTTGTTCTCAGTGTGTTTCCTAGTGCCGGTTTGAAGTTCCTGCAGTTATCACCTTAAAAACGAGTTGGAGCTTCTACCTCCCCATATATGTGTAAGGAGTGGAGTTGGCAACTGAAAAGAAACTTTGTGTTCCCAACAAGCTATGTGAAGGACGGATTTCACACACATTTATCTCTCAGAACTTAGCATGTAGAGAGACGTTCGTTCATCTAGCACAAAGGGAACGGTTTGCAGGAGAAACTATTACTCCGGTTTCTCAGACTGTTTTCTAGTGCCGTTTCTATGTTCCTGCAGTTTTCACTGTAAAAGCGAGTTGGAGCTAGTACCTCCCCATATATATTTATGGAGTGGTGTTTGCAACTGAAAAAAACTTTGTGTTCCAAACAAGCTAGGTGAAGGACGGCTTTCACACACATTTATCTCTCAGAACTGAGCATGTGGAGAGACGTTTGTTCACCTAGCATAAATGGAACGGGTTGCAGGAGAAACTTTTACTCTGTTTCTCAGTCTGTTTCCTAGTGCCGGTTTGAATTTCCTGCAGTTTTCACTGTAAAACCGATTTGGAACTTGTACCTCCCCATATATATGTATGGAGTGGGGTTTGCAACTGAAAAGAAAATTTGTGTTCCCAACAAGCTAGTTGAAGGACAGCTTTCACACACAATTATCTCTCAGAACTGAGCATGTTGTGAGTCGTTCATTCATCTAGCACAAAGGGAACGGGTTGTAGGAGAAACTTTTACTCTCTTTCTCAGTGTGATTCCTAGTGCCGGTATGAATTTCCTGCAGATTTCACTGTAAAATCGAGTTGGAGCTTGTACCTCCCCATATATACATATGGATTTGAGTTTGCAACTGAATAGAAACTTTGTGTTCCCAACAAGCTATGTGAAGGACGGTTTTCACACACACTTATCTCTCAGAAATGAGCATGTTGTGAGTCGTTCATTCATCTAGCACAAATGGAACGGGTTGTAGCATAAAATTTTACTCTGGTTCTCAGTGTGTTTCCTAGTGCCTGTTGGAAGTTCCTGCAGTTTTCACTGTAAAACCGAGTTGCAGTTACTACCCCCTCATATATATTTATGGAGTGGTGTATGCAACTGAAAAGAACCTTTGTGTTCCCAAAAAGCTAGGTTAAGTACGGATTTCACACACACACAACTCTCAGAACTAAGCATGTGGAGAGACGTTCGTTCATGTAGCAAAAATGGAACTGGTTGCAGGAGAATCTTTTACTCTGGTTCTCAGTGTGTTTCTTAATGCCGGTTTGAATTTCCTGCAGTTTTCACTGTAAAACAGAGTTGGAGCTAGTACCTCCCCATATATATGTATGGAGTGGAGTTTGCAACTGAAAAGAAACTTTGTGTTCCCAACAAGCTAGGTGAAGTACGGCTTACACACACACTTAACTCTCAGAACTGAGCATGTGGAGAGACGTTCGTTCATCTAGCACAAAAGGAACGGGTTGCAGGAGAATCTTTTACTCTGGTCCTCAGTTTGTTTCCTAGTGCCGGTTGGAAGTTCCTGCAGTTTTCACTGTAAAACCGAGTTGCAGCTACTACCTCCTCATATATATTTATGGAATGGAGTATGCAACTGAAAAGAATCATTGTGTTCCCAAAAAGCTAGGTGAAGGACGGCTTTCACACACACTTATCTCTCAGAACTGAACATGTGGAGAGACGTTCTTTCTTCTAGCACAAAGGGAACGGGTTGAAGGAGAAAGTTTTACTCTGGTTTCTCAGTGTGTTTCCTAGTGCCGGTTTGAAATTCCTGCAGTTTTCACTGTAAAACCAAGTTGGAGCTGGTTCCTCCCCATATAATTGTATGGATTGGGGTATGCAACTTAAAAGAAACTATGTGTTCCCAAGAAGCAAAGTGAAGGACGGCTTTCACACACACATATCTCTCAGATCTGAGCATGTGGAGAGTCGTTCATTCATCTAGCATAATGATAACGGGTTGCAGGCTATACTTTTACTCTTGTTCTCAGTGTGTTTCCTAGTGCCGGTTTGAAGTTCCTGCAGTTATCACCTTAAAAACGAGTTGGAGCTTCTACCTCCCCATATATGTGTAAGGAGTGGAGTTGGCAACTGAAAAGATACTTTGTGTTCCCAACAAGCTAGTTGAAGGACGGAATTCACACCCACTTATCTCTCAGAACTGAGCATGTGGAGAGTCGTTCGTTCATCTAGCACAAAGGGAACGGTTTGCAGGAGAAAGATTTACTCTGGTTTCTCAGTGTGTTTCCTAGTGCCGGTATGAAGTTCCTGCAGTTTTCACTGTAAAACCGTGTTGGAGCTAGTACCTCCCCATATATATGTATGGAGTGTAGTTTGCAACTTAAAAGAAACTTTGTGTTCCCAACAAGCTAGGTGAAGTACGGCTTACACACACACTTAACTCTCAGATCTGAGCATGTGGAGAGACGTTCGTTCATCTAGCACAAAGGGAACGGGTTGCAGGAGAATCTTTTACTCTGGTCCTCAGTTTGTTTCCTAGTGCCGGTTGGAAGTTCCTGCAGTTTTCACTGTAAAACCGAGTTGCAGCTACTACCTCCTCATATATATTTATGGAATGGAGTATGCAACTGAAAAGAATCATTGTGTTCCCAAAAAGCTAGGTGAAGGACGGCTTTCACACACACTTATCTCTCAGAACTAAGCATGTGTAGGGACGTTCGTTCATGTAGCACAAAGGGAACTGTTTGCAGGAGAATGTTTTACTCTGGTTCTCAGTCTGTTTCCTAGTGCCGGATTGAAGTTCCTGCAGTTTTCAGTGTAAAACCGAGTTGGAGCTATTACCTCCCCATATATATGTATGGATTGGAGTTTGCAACTGAAAAGAAACTTTGTGTTCCCAACAAGCTAGTTGAAGGTAGGCTTTCACACACACTTATCTCTCAGAACTGAACATGTGGAGAGACGTTCGTTCATCTAGCACAAAGGGAACGGGTTGAAGGAGAAAGTTTTACTCTGGTTTCTCAGTGTGTTTCCTAGTGCCGGTTTGAAATTCCTGCAGTTTTCACTGTAAAACCAAGTTGGAGCTGGTTCCTCCCCATATATTTGTATGGATTGGGGTATGCAACTTAAAAGAAACTATGTGTTCCCAAGAAGCAAAGTGAAGGACGGCTTTCACACACACATATCTCTCAGATCTGAGCATGTGGAGAGTCGTTCATTCATCTAGCATAATGGTAACGGGTTGCAGGCTATACTTTTACTCTTGTTCTCAGTGTGTTTCCTAGTGCCGGTTTGAAGTTCCTGCAGTTATCACCTTAAAAACGAGTTGGAGCTTCTACCTCCCCATATATGTGTAAGGAGTGGAGTTGGCAACTGAAAAGAAACTTTGTGTTCCCAACAAGCTATGTGAAGGACGGATTTCACACACATTTATCTCTCAGAACTTAGCATGTAGAGAGACGTTCGTTCATCTAGCACAAAGGGAACGGTTTGCAGGAGAAACTATTACTCCGGTTTCTCAGACTGTTTTCTAGTGCCGTTTCTATGTTCCTGCAGTTTTCACTGTAAAAGCGAGTTGGAGCTAGTACCTCCCCATATATATTTATGGAGTGGTGTTTGCAACTGAAAAAAACTTTGTGTTCCAAACAAGCTAGGTGAAGGACGGCTTTCACACACATTTATCTCTCAGAACTGAGCATGTGGAGAGACGTTTGTTCACCTAGCATAAATGGAACGGGTTGCAGGAGAAACTTTTACTCTGTTTCTCAGTCTGTTTCCTAGTGCCGGTTTGAATTTCCTGCAGTTTTCACTGTAAAACCGATTTGGAACTTGTACCTCCCCATATATATGTATGGAGTGGGGTTTGCAACTGAAAAGAAAATTTGTGTTCCCAACAAGCTAGTTAAAGGACAGCTTTCACACACAATTATCTCTCAGAACTGAGCATGTTGTGAGTCGTTCATTCATCTAGCACAAAGGGAACGGGTTGTAGGAGAAACTTTTACTCTCTTTCTCAGTGTGATTCCTAGTGCCGGTATGAATTTCCTGCAGATTTCACTGTAAAATCGAGTTGGAGCTTGTACCTCCCCATATATACATATGGATTTGAGTTTGCAACTGAATAGAAACTTTGTGTTCCCAAGAAGCTATGTGAAGGACGGTTTTCACACACACTTATCTCTCAGAAATGAGCATGTTGTGAGTCGTTCATTCATCTAGCACAAATGGAACGGGTTGTAGCATAAAATTTTACTCTGGTTCTCAGTGTGTTTCCTAGTGCCTGTTGGAAGTTCCTGCAGTTTTCACTGTAAAACCGAGTTGCAGTTACTACCCCCTCATATATATTTATGGAGTGGTGTATGCAACTGAAAAGAACCTTTGTGTTCCCAAAAAGCTAGGTTAAGTACGGATTTCACACACACACAACTCTCAGAACTAAGCATGTGGAGAGACGTTCGTTCATGTAGCAAAAATGGAACTGGTTGCAGGAGAATCTTTTACTCTGGTTCTCAGTGTGTTTCTTAATGCCGGTTTGAAGTTCCTGCAGTTTTCACTGTAAAACAGAGTTGGAGCTAGTACCTCCCCATATATATGTATGGAGTGGAGTTTGCAACTGAAAAGAAACTTTGTGTTCCCAACAAGCTAGGTGAAGTACGGCTTACACACACACTTAACTCTCAGAACTGAGCATGTGGAGAGACGTTCGTTCATCTAGCACAAAGGGAACGGGTTGCAGGAGAATTTTTTACTCTGGTCCTCTGTTTGTTTCCTAGTGCCGGTTGGAAGTTCCTGCAGTTTTCACTGTAAAACCGAGTTGCAGCTACTACCTCCTCATATATATTTATGGAATGGAGTATGCAACTGAAAAGAATCATTGTGTTCCCAAAAAGCTAGGTGAAGGACGGCTTTCACACACACTTATCTCTCAGAACTAAGCATGTGTAGGGACGTTCGTTCATGTAGCACAAAGGGAACTGTTTGCAGGAGAATGTTTTACTCTGGTTCTCAGTCTGTTTCCTAGTGCCGGATTGAAGTTCCTGCAGTTTTCAGTGTAAAACCGAGTTGGAGCTATTACCTCCCCATATATATGTATGGATTGGAGTTTGCAACTGAAAAGAAACTTTGTGTTCCCAACAAGCTAGTTGAAGGTAGGCTTTCACACACACTTATCTCTCAGAACTGAACATGTGGAGAGACGTTCTTTCTTCTAGCACAAAGGGAACGGGTTGAAGGAGAAAGTTTTACTCTGGTTTCTCAGTGTGTTTCCTAGTGCCGGTTTGAAATTCCTGCAGTTTTCACTGTAAAACCAAGTTGGAGCTGGTTCCTCCCCATATATTTGTATGGATTGGGGTATGCAACTTAAAAGAAACTATGTGTTCCCAAGAAGCAAAGTGAAGGACGGCTTTCACACACACATATCTCTCAGATCTGAGCATGTGGAGAGTCGTTCATTCATCTAGCATAATGGTAACGGGTTGCAGGCTATACTTTTACCCTTGTTCTCAGTGTGTTTCCTAGTGCCGGTTTGAAGTTCCTGCAGTTATCACCTTAAAAACGAGTTGGAGCTTCTACCTCCCCATATATGTGTAAGGAGTGGAGTTGGCAACTGAAAAGAAACTTTGTGTTCCCAACAAGCTAGTTGAAGGACGGATTTCACACCCACTTATCTCTCAGAACTGAGTATGTGGAGAGTCGTTCGTTCATCTAGCACAAAGGGAACGGTTTGCAGGAGAAAGATTTACTCTGGTTTCTCAGTGTGTTTCCTAGTGCCGGTATGAAGTTCCTGCCGTTTTCACTGTAAAACCGTGTTGGAGCTAGTACCTCCCCATATATATGTATGGAGTGGAGTTTGCAACTGAAAAGAAACTTTGTGTTCCCAACAAGCTACGTGAAGGAAGGCTTTCACACACACTTATCTCTCAGAACTGAGCATGTGGTGAGTCGTTCATTCATCTAGCACAAAGGGAACGGGTTGCAAGAGGAACTTATTCTCTGGTTCTCAGTGTGTTTCCTACTGCCGGTTTGAAGTTACTGCAGTTTTCAATGTAAAACCGACTTGGAGCTAGTACCTCCCCATATATATGTATGGAGTGGAGTTTGCAACTGAAAAGAAACTTTGTGTTCCCAACAAGCTAGGTGAAGGACGGCTTTCACACACATTTATCTCTCAGAACTGAGCATGTGGAGAGACGTTTGTTCACCTAGCATAAATGGAACGGGTTGCAGGAGAAACTTTTACTCTGTTTCTCAGTCTGTTTCCTAGTGCCGGTTTGAATTTCCTGCAGTTTTCACTGTAAAACCGATTTGGAACTTGTACCTCCCCATATATATGTATGGAGTGGGGTTTGCAACTGAAAAGAAAATTTGTGTTCCCAACAAGCTAGTTGAAGGACAGCTTTCACACACAATTATCTCTCAGAACTGAGCATGTTGTGAGTCGTTCATTCATCTAGCAAAAAGGGAACGGGTTGTAGGAGAAACTTTTACTCTCTTTCTCAGTGTGATTCCTAGTGCCGGTATGAATTTCCTGCAGATTTCACTGTAAAATCGAGTTGGAGCTTGTACCTCCCCATATATACATATGGATTTGAGTTTGCAACTGAATAGAAACTTTGTGTTCCCAAGAAGCTATGTGAAGGACGGTTTTCACACACACTTATCTCTCAGAAATGAGCATGTTGTGAGTCGTTCATTCATCTAGCACAAATGGAACGGGTTGTAGCATAAAATTTTACTCTGGTTCTCAGTGTGTTTCCTAGTGCCTGTTGGAAGTTCCTGCAGTTTTCACTGTAAAACCGAGTTGCAGTTACTACCCCCTCATATATATTTATGGAGTGGTGTATGCAACTGAAAAGAACCTTTGTGTTCCCAAAAAGCTAGGTTAAGTACGGATTTCACACACACACAACTCTCAGAACTAAGCATGTGGAGAGACGTTCGTTCATGTAGCAAAAATGGAACTGGTTGCAGGAGAATCTTTTACTCTGGTTCTCAGTGTGTTTCTTAATGCCGGTTTGAAGTTCCTGCAGTTTTCACTGTAAAACAGAGTTGGAGCTAGTACCTCCCCATATATATGTATGGAGTGGAGTTTGCAACTGAAAAGAAACTTTGTGTTCCCAACAAGCTAGGTGAAGTACGGCTTACACACACACTTAACTCTCAGAACTGAGCATGTGGAGAGACGTTCGTTCATCTAGCACAAAGGGAACGGGTTGCAGGAGAATCTTTTACTCTGGTCCTCTGTTTGTTTCCTAGTGCCGGTTGGAAGTTCCTGCAGTTTTCACTGTAAAACCGAGTTGCAGCTACTACCTCCTCATATATATTTATGGAATGGAGTATGCAACTGAAAAGAATCATTGTGTTCCCAAAAAGCTAGGTGAAGGACGGCTTTCACACACACTTATCTCTCAGAACTAAGCATGTGTAGGGACGTTCGTTCATGTAGCACAAAGGGAACTGTTTGCAGGAGAATGTTTTACTCTGGTTCTCAGTCTGTTTCCTAGTGCCGGATTGAAGTTCCTGCAGTTTTCAGTGTAAAACCGAGTTGGAGCTATTACCTCCCCATATATATGTATGGATTGGAGTTTGCAACTGAAAAGGAACTTTGTGTTCCCAACAAGCTAGTTGAAGGTAGGCTTTCACACACACTTATCTCTCAGAACTGAACATGTGGAGAGACGTTCGTTCATCTAGCACAAAGGGAACGGGTTGAAGGAGAAAGTTTTACTCTGGTTTCTCAGTGTGTTTCCTAGTGCCGGTTTGAAATTCCTGCAGTTTTCACTGTAAAACCAAGTTGGAGCTGGTTCCTCCCCATATATTTGTATGGATTGGGGTATGCAACTTAAAAGAAACTATGTGTTCCCAAGAAGCAAAGTGAAGGACGGCTTTCACACACACATATCTCTCAGATCTGAGCATGTGGAGAGTCGTTCATTCATCTAGCATAATGGTAACGGGTTGCAGGCTATACTTTTACTCTTGTTCTCAGTGTGTTTCCTAGTGCCGGTTTGAAGTTCCTGCAGTTATCACCTTAAAAACGAGTTGGAGCTTCTACCTCCCCATATATGTGTAAGGAGTGGAGTTGGCAACTGAAAAGAAACTTTGTGTTCCCAACAAGCTAGTTGAAGGACGGATTTCACACCCACTTATCTCTCAGAACTGAGTATGTGGAGAGTCGTTCGTTCATCTAGCACAAAGGGAACGGTTTGCAGGAGAAAGATTTACTCTGGTTTCTCAGTGTGTTTCCTAGTGCCGGTATGAAGTTCCTGCCGTTTTCACTGTAAAACCGTGTTGGAGCTAGTACCTCCCCATATATATGTATGGAGTGGAGTTTGCAACTGAAAAGAAACTTTGTGTTCCCAACAAGCTACGTGAAGGAAGGCTTTCACACACACTTATCTCTCAGAACTGAGCATGTGGTGAGTCGTTCATTCATCTAGCACAAAGGGAACGGGTTGCAAGAGGAACTTATTCTCTGGTTCTCAGTGTGTTTCCTACTGCCGGTTTGAAGTTACTGCAGTTTTCAATGTAAAACCGACTTGGAGCTAGTACCTCCCCATATATATGTATGGAGTGGAGTTTGCAACTGAAAAGAAACTTTGTGTTCCCAACAAGCTAGGTGAAGGACGGATTTCACACAAACTTATCTCTCAGAACTGAGCATGTGTAGAGTCGTTTGTTCATCTAGCACAAGGGAACGGGTTGCAGGAGAAAGATTTACTGTGGTTTCTCAGTGTCTTTCCTAGTGCCGTTTTGAAATTCCTGCAGTTTTCACTATAAAACCGAGTTGGAGCTAGTACCTCCCCATATATATGTATGGAGTGGGGTTTGCAACTGAAAAGAAAATTTGTGTTCCCAACAAGCTAGTTGAAGGACAGCTTTCACACACAATTATCTCTCAGAACTGAGCATGTTGTGAGTCGTTCATTCATCTAGCAAAAAGGGAACGGGTTGTAGGAGAAACTTTTACTCTCTTTCTCAGTGTGTTTCCTAGTCCCGGTATGATTTTCCTGCAGATTTCACTGTAAAATCGAGTTGGAGCTTGTACCTCCCCATATATACATATGGATTGGAGTTTGCAACCGAATAGAACTTTGTGTTCCCAACAAGCTATGTGAAGGACGGATTTCACACACACTTATCTCTCAGAACTTAGCATGTAGAGAGACGTTCGTTCATCTAGCACAAAGGGAACGGTTTGCAGGAGAAACTATTACTCTGCTTTCTCAGTCTGTTTTCTAGTGCCGGTTTGATATTCCTGCAGTTTTCACTGTAAAAGTGATTTGGAGCTTATAACTCCCCATATATATTTATGGAGTGGTGTTTGCAACTGAAAAAAACTTTGTGTTCCCAACAAGCTAGGTGAAGGACGGCTTTCACGCACACTTATCTCTCAGAACTGAGCATGTGGAGAGACGTTCGTTCATCTAGCACCAAGGGAACGGGTTGCAGGAGAAACTTTTTCTCTGGTCCTCAGTTTGTTTCCTAGTGCCGGTTGGAAGTTCCTGCAGTTTTCACTGTAAAACCGAGTTGCAGCTACAACCTCCTCATATATATTTATGGAATGGAGTATGCAACTGAAAAGAATCATTGTGTTCCCAACAAGCTAGTTGAAGGACGGAATTCACACCCACTTATCTCTCAGAACTGAGCATGTGGAGAGTCGTTCGTTCATCTAGCACAAAGGGAACGGTTTGCAGGAGAAAGATTTACTCTGGTTTCTCAGTGTGTTTCCTAGTGCCGGTATGAAGTTCCTGCAGTTTTCACTGTAAAACCGTGTTGGAGCTAGTACCTCCCCATATATATGTATGGAGTGGAGTATGCAACTTAAAAGAAACTTTGTGTTCCCAACAAGCTACGTGAAGGAAGGCTTTCACACACACTTATCTCTCAGAATTGAGCATGTGGTGAGTCGTTCATTCATCTAGCACAAAGGGAACGGTTTGCAGGAGAAAGATTTACTCTGGTTTCTCAGTGTGTTTCCTAGTGCCGGTATGAAGTTCCTGCAGTTTTCACTGTAAAACCGTGTTGGAGCTAGTACCTCCCCATATATATGTATGGAGTGGAGTTTGCAACTTAAAAGAAACTTTGTGTTCCCAACAAGCTACGTGAAGGAAGGCTTTCACACACACTTATCTCTCAGAATTGAGCATGTGGTGAGTCGTTCATTCATCTAGCACAAAGGGAACGGGTTGCAAGTGGAACTTATTCTCTGGTTCTCAGTGTGTTTCCTACTGCCGGTTTGAAGTTACTGCAGTTTTCAATGTAAAACCGACTTGGAGCTAGTACCTCCCCATATATATGTATGGAGTGGGGTTTGCAACTGAAAAGAAAATTTGTGTTCCCAACAAGCTAGTTGAAGGACAGCTTTCACACACAATTATCTCTCAGAACTGAGCATGTTGTGAGTCGTTCATTCATCTAGCAAAAAGGGAACGGGTTGTAGGAGAAACTTTTACTCTCTTTCTCAGTGTGTTTCCTAGTCCCGGTATGATTTTCCTGCAGATTTCACTTTAAAATCGAGTTGGAGCTTGTACCTCCCCATATATACATATAGATTGGTGTTTGCAACCGAATAGAACTTTGTGTTCCCAAAAAGCTATGTGAAGGACGGATTTCACACACACTTATCTCTCAGAACTTAGCATGTAGAGAGACGTTCGTTCATCTAGCACAAAGGGAACGGTTTGCAGGAGAAACTATTACTCTGCTTTCTCAGTCTGTTTTCTAGTGCCGGTTTGATATTCCTGCAATTTTCACTGTAAACGCGAGTTGGAGCTTATAACTCCCCATATATATTTATGGAGTGGTGTTTGCAACTGAAAAAAACTTTGTGTTCCCAATAAGCCAGGTGAAGGACGGCTTTCACGCACACTTATCTCTCAGAACTGAGCATGTGGAGAGACGTTCGTTCATCTAGCACCAAGGGAAAGGGTTGCAGGAGAAACTTTTTCTCTGGTCCTCAGTTTGTTTCCTAGTGCCGGTTGGAAGTTCCTGCAGTTTTCACTGTAAAACCGAGTTGCAGCTACAACCTCCTCATATATATTTATGGAATGGAGTATGCAACTGAAAAGAATCATTGTGTTCCCAAAAAGCTAGGTGAAGGATGGCTTTCACACACACTTATCTCTCAGAACTAAGCATGTGTAGAGACGTTCGTTCATGTAGCACAAAGGGAACTGTTTGCAGGAGAATGTTTTACTCTGGTTCTCAGTCTGTTTCCTAGTGCCGGATTGAAGTTCCTGCAGTTTTCAGTGTAAAACCGAGTTGAAGCTAGTACCTCCCCATATATATGTATGGATTGGAGTTTGCAACTGAAAAGAAACTTTGTGTTCCCAACAAGCTAGTTGAAGGTAGGCTTTCACACACACTTATCTCTCAGAACTGAACATGTGGAGAGACGTTCTTTCTTCTAGCACAAAGGGAACGGGTTGAAGGAGAAAGTTTTACTCTGGTTTCTCAGTGTGTTTCCTAGTGCCGGTTTGAAATTCCTGCAGTTTTCACTGTAAAACCAAGTTGGAGCTGGTTCCTCCCCATATAATTGTATGGATTGGGGTATGCAACTTAAAAGAAACTATGTGTTCCCAAGAAGCAAAGTGAAGGACGGCTTTCACACACACATATCTCTCAGATCTGAGCATGTGGAGAGTCGTTCATTCATCTAGCATAATGATAACGGGTTGCAGGCTATACTTTTACTCTTGTTCTCAGTGTGTTTCCTAGTGCCGGTTTGAAGTTCCTGCAGTTATCACCTTAAAAACGAGTTGGAGCTTCTACCTCCCCATATATGTGTAAGGAGTGGAGTTGGCAACTGAAAAGATACTTTGTGTTCCCAACAAGCTAGTTGAAGGACGAAATTCACACCCACTTATCTCTCAGAACTGAGCATGTGGAGAGTCGTTCGTTCATCTAGCACAAAGGGAACGGTTTGCAGGAGAAAGATTTACTCTGGTTTCTCAGTGTGTTTCCTAGTGCCGGTATGAAGTTCCTGCAGTTTTCACTGTAAAACCGTGTTGGAGCTAGTATATCCCCATATATATGTATGGAGTGGAGTTTGCAACTGAAAAGAAACTTTGTGTTCCCAACAAGCTACGTGAAGGAAGGCTTTCACACACACTTATCTCTCAGAACTGAGCATGTGGTGAGTCGTTCATTCATCTAGCACAAAGGGAACGGGTTGCAAGAGGAACTTATTCTCTGGTTCTCAGTGTGTTTCCTACTGCCGGTTTGAAGTTACTGCAGTTTTCAATGTAAAACCGACTTGGAGCTAGTACCTCCCCATATATATGTATGGAGTGGGGTTTGCAACTGAAAAGAAACTTTGTGTTCCCAACAAGCTAGGTGAAGGACGGCTTTCACACAAACATATCTCTCAGAACTGAGCATGTGTAGAGTCGTTTGTTCATCTAGCAAAAGGGAACGGGTTGCAGAAGAAAGATTTACTGTGGTTTCTCAGTGTCTTTCCTAGTGCCGTTTGAAATTCCTGGATTTTTCACTGTAAAACCGAGTTGGAGCTAGTACCTCCCCATATATATGTATGGAGTGGGGTTTGCAACTGAAAAGAAAATTTGTGTTCCCAACAAGCTAGTTGAAGGACAGCTTTCACACACAATTATCTCTCAGAACTGAGCATGTTGTGAGTCGTTCATTCATCTAGCAAAAAGGGAACGGGTTGTAGGAGAAACTTTTACTCTCTTTCTCAGTGTGTTTCCTAGTTCCGGTATGATTTTCCTGCAGATTTCACTGTAAAATCGAGTTGGAGCTTGTACCTCCCCATATATACATATGGATTGGAGTTTGCAACCGAATAGAACTTTGTGTTCCCAACAAGCTATGTGAAGGACGGATTTCACACACACTTATCTCTCAGAACTTAGCATGTGGAGAGACTTTCGTTCATCTAGCACAAAGGGAACGGTTTGCAGGAGAAACTATTACTCCGGTTTCTCAGTCTGTTTTCTAGTGCCGTTTTGATGTTCCTGCAGTTTTCACTGTAAAAGAGAGTTGGAGCTAGTACCTCCCCATATATATTTATGGAGTGGTGTTTGCAAGTGAAAAAAACTTTGTGTTCCAAACAAGCTAGGTGAAGGACGGCTTTCACACACATTTATCTCTCAGAACTGAGCATGTTGAGAGACGTTTGTTCACCTAGCATAAATGGAACGGGTTGCAGGAGAAACTTTTACTATGTTTCTCAGTCTGTTTCCTAGTGCCGGTTTGAAGTTCCTGCAGTTTTCACTGTAAAAGCGAGTTGGAGCTAGTACCTCCCCATATATATTTATGGAGTGGACTTTGCAACTGAAAAGAAAGTTTGTGTTCCCAACTAGTTGGGTGAAGTGCGGCTTTCACGCTCTCTTATCTCTCAGACCTGTGCATGTGGAGAGACGTTCGTTCATCTAGCACAAAGGGAACGGGTTACAGGAGAAACTTTTACTCTGGTTCTCAGTGTTTTTCCTAGTGCCGTTTTGAAATTCCTGCAGTTTTCACTGTAAAACCGAGTTGGAGCTAGTACCTCCCCATATATATGTATGGAGTGGGGTTTGCAACTGAAAAGAAAATTTGTGTTCCCAACAAGCTAGTTGAAGGACAGCTTTCACACACAATTATCTCTCAGAACTGAGCATGTGGTGAGTCGTTCATTCATCTAGCACAAAGGGAACGGGTTGTAGGAGAAACTTTTACTCTCTTTCTCAGTGTGATTCCTAGTGCCGGTATGAATTTCCTGCAGATTTCACTGTAAAATCGAGTTGGAACTTGTACCTCCCCATATATACATATGGATTGGAATTTGCAACTGAATAGAAACTTTGTGTTCCCAACAAGCTATGTGAAGGACGGTTTTCACACACACTTATCTCTCAGAAATGAACATGTTGTGAGTCGTTCATTCATTTAGCACAAATGGAACGGGTTGTAGCATAAAATTTTACTCTGGTTCTCAGTGTGTTTCCTAGTGCCTGTTGGAAGTTCCTGCAGTTTTCACTGTAAAACCGAGTTGCAGCTACTACCCCCTCATATATATTTATGGAGTGGTGTAAGCAACTGAAAAGAACCTTTGGGTTCCCATAAAGCTAGGTTAAGAACGGATTTCACACACACACAACTCTCAGAACTAAGCATGTGGAGAGACGTTCGTTCATGTAGCACAAATGAAACTGGTTGCAGGAGAAAATTTTACTCTGGTTCTCAGTGTGTTTCCTAATGCCGGTTTGAAGTTCCTGCAGTTTTCACTGTAAAACAGAGTTGGAGCTAGTACCTCCCCATATATATGTATGGAGTGGAGTTTGCAACTGAAAAGAAACTTTGTGTTCCCAACAAGCTAGGTGAAGTACGGCTTACACACAAACTTAACTCTCAGAACTGAGCATGTGGAGAGACGTTCGTTCATCTAGCACAAAGGGAACGGGTTGCAGGAGAAACTATTACTCTGCTTTCTCAGTCTATTTTCTAGTGCCGGTTTGATGTTCCTGCATTTTTCACTGTAAAAGCGAGTTGCAGCTACTACCTCCTCATATATATTTATGAAATGGGGTATGCAACTGAAAAGAATCTTTGTCTTCCCAACAAGCTAGTTGAAGTACGGATTTCACACACACTTATCTCTCAGAACTGAGCATGTGGAGTGTCGTTCATTTATCTAGCACAAACGATCGGGTTGCAGGAGAAATTTTACTCTGGTTTCTCTGTGTGTTTCGTAGTGCCGTTTTGAAGTTCCTGCAGTTTTTACTGTAAAACAGAGTTGGAGCTTGGTGCTCCCCATATATATGTATGTAGTGGGTTTTGCAACTGAAAAGAAACTTTGTGTTCCGAACAAGCTAGTTGAAGGACGGCTTTCACTCACAATTATGTCTCAGAACTGAGCATGTGGAGAGTCTTTCATTCATCTAGCACAAAGGGAACGGGTTGCTGGAGAATCTTATTCTCTGGTTCTCAGTATGTTTCTTAGTGCCGGTTTGAAGTTCCTGCAGTTTTCAATGTAAAACCGAGTTGGAGCTTGTACCTCCCCATATATATGTATGGAGTGGAGTTTGCAACTGAAAAGAAACTTTGTGTTCCCAACAAGCTAGTTGAAGGACGGCTTTCACTCACACTTATCTCTCACAACTGAGCATGTGGAGAGTCTTTCATTCATCTAGCACAAATGGAACGGGTTGCAGGAGAATCGTATTCTCTGGTTCTCAGTGTGTTTCTTAGTGCCGATTTGAAGTTCCTGCAGTTTTCAATGTAAAATCGAGTTGGAGCTAGTACCTCCCCATATATATGTATGGAGTGGAGTTTGAAACTGAAAAGAAACTTTTTGTTCCCAACAAGATAGTTGAAGGACGGCTTTCACACACACTTATTTCTCAGAACTGAGCATGTGGAGAGTCGTTCGTTTATCTAGCACAAAGTGAACTGGTTGAAGAGAAACTTTTACTCTGGTTTCTCAGTGTGTTTCCTAGTGCCGGTTTGAATTTCCAGCAGTTTTCACTGTAAAACCGAGTTGGAGCTGGTTCCTCCCCATATATATGTATTGAGTGGAGTTTGCAACTGAAAAGAAACTTTGTGTTCCCAACAAGCTAGTTGAAGAACGGCTTTCACACAAACTTATCTCTCAGAACTGAGCATGTGGAGAGACGTTCGTTCATCTAGCACAAAGGGAACGGTTTGAAGGAGAAAGATGTACTCTGGTTTCTCAGTATGTTTCCTAGTGCCGGTTTGAAGTTCCTGCAGTTTTCACTGTAAAACCGTGTTGGAGCTAGTACCTCCCCATATATATGTTTGGAGTGGAGTTTGCAACTGAAGAGAATCTTTGTGTTCCCAACAAGCTAGGTGAAGGAAGGCTTTCACACACACTTATCCCTCAGAACTGAGCATGTGGTGAGTCGTTCATTCATCTAGCACAAAGGGAACGGGTTGAAAGAGGAACTTATTCTCTGGTTCTCAGTGTGTTTCCTACTGCCGGTTTGAAGTTCCTGCAGATTTCACTGTAAAACCGATTTGGAGCTGGTTCCTCCTCATATATTTGTATGGATTGGGGTATGCATCTTTAAAGAGACTATGTGTTCCCAACAAGCTAAGTGAAGGACGGCTTTCACACACACTTATCTCTCAGAACTGAGCATGTGGAGAGTCGTTCATTCATCAAGCAGAAAGGGAACGGGTTGAAGGTGAAAGTTTTACTCTGGTTTCTCAGTGAATTTCCTATTGCCGGTATGAAGTTCCTGCAGATTTCAATGTAAAACCGAGTTGCAGCTACTACCCCCTCATATATATTTATGGAGTGGTGTATGCAACTGAAAAGAACCTTTGAGTTCCCAAAAAGCTAGGTTAAGAACGGATTTCACACACACACAACTCTCAGAACTAAGCATGTGGAGAGACGTTCGTTCATGTAGCACAAAGGGAACTGGTTGCAGGAGAATCTTTTACTCTGGTTCTCAGTGTGTTTCCTAATGCCGGTTTGAAGTTCCTGCAGTTTTCACTGTAAAACAGAGTTGGAGCTAGTACCTCCCCATATATATGTATGTAGTGGAGTTTGCAACTGAAAAGAAACTTTGTGTTCCCAACAAGCTAGGTGAACTACGGCTTACACACAAACTTAACTCTCAGAACTGAGCATGTGGAGAGACTTTCGTTCATCTAGCACAAAGGGAACGGGTTGCAGGAGAAACTATTACTCTGCTTTCTCAGTATGTTTTCTAGTGCCGGTTTGATGTTCCTGCAGTTTTCACTGTAAAAGCGAGTTGCAGCTACTACCTCCTCATATATATTTATGAAATGGTGTATGCAACTGAAAAGAATCTTTGTCTTCCCAACAAGCTAGTTGAAGTACGGATTTCACACACACTTATCTCTCAGAACTGAGCATGTGGAGTGTCGTTCATTTATCTAGCACAAATGGAACGGGTTGGAGGAGAAACTTATACTCTGGTTTCTCAGTTTGTTTCCTAGTGCCGGTATGAAATTCCTGCAGATTTCACTTTAAAACCGAGTTGGAGCTAGTACCTCCCTATATATATGTATGGAGTGGAGTTTGCAACTGAAAAGAAACTTTGTGTTCCCAACAAGCTAGGTGAATGAAGGCTTTCACACACACTTATCCCTCAGAACTGAGCATGTGGTGAGTCGTTCATTCATCTAGCACAAAAGGAACGGGTTGCAAGAGGAACTTATTCTCTGGTTCTCAGTGTGTTTCCTACTGCCGGTTTGAAGTTCCTGCAGTTTTCAATGTAAAACCTACTTGGAGCTAGTACCTCCCCATATATATGTATGGAGTGGAGTTTGCAACTGAAAAGAAACTTTGTGTTCCCAACAAGCTAGTTGAAGGACGGCATTCACACACACTTATCTCTCAGAACTGAGCATGTGGAGAGTCGTTTGTTCATCTAGCACTAAGCGATCGGTTTGCAGGAGAAATTTTACTCTGGTTTCTCAGTGTGTTTCGTAGTGCCGTTTTGAAGTTCCTGCAGATTTCACTGTAAAACAGAGTTGGAGCTTGGTCCTCCCCATATATATGTATGTAGTGGGTTTTGCAACTGAAAAGAAACTTTGTGTTCCGAACAAGTTAGGTGAAGGACGGCTTTCACTCACACTTATCTCTCACAACTGAGCATGTGGAGAGTCTTTCATTCATCTAGCACAAATGGAACGGGTTGCAGGAGAATCGTATTCTCTGGTTCTCAGTGTGTTTCTTAGTGCCGATTTGAAGTTCTTGCAGTTTTCAATGTAAAATCGAGTTGGAGCCAGTACCTCCCCATATACATGTATGGAGTGGAGTTTGAAACTGAAAAGAAACTTTTTGTTCCCAACAAGATAGTTGAAGGACGGCTTTCACACACACTTATTTCTCAGAACTGAGCATGTGGAGAGTCGTTCGTTTATCTAGCACAAAGTGAACTGGTTGAAGAGAAACTTTTACTCTGGTTTCTCAGTGTGTTTCCTAGTGCCGGTTTGAATTTCCAGCAGTTTTCACTGTAAAACCGAGTTGGAGCTGGTTCCTCCCCATATATATGTATTGAGTGGAGTTTGCAACTGAAAAAAAACTTTGTGTTCCCAACAAGCTAGTTGAAGTACGGCTTTCACACAAACTTATCTCTCAGAACTGAGCATGTGGAGAGACGTTCGTTCATCTAGCACAAAGGGAACGGTTTGAAGGAGAAAGATGTACTCTGGTTTCTCAGTATGTTTCCTAGTGCCGGTTTGAAGTTTCTGCAGTTTTCACTGTAAAACCGTGTTGGAGCTAGTACCTCCCCATATATATGTTTGGAGTGGAGTTTGCAACTGAAGAGAATCTTTGTGTTCCCAACAAGCTAGGTGAAGGAAGGCTTTCACACACACTTATCCCTCAGAACTGAGCATGTGGTGAGTTGTTCATTCATCTAGCACAAAGGGAACGGGTTGCAAGAGGAACTTATTCTCTGGTTCTCAGTGTGTTTCCTACTGCCGGTTTGAAGTTCCTGCAGATTTCACTGTAAAACCGATTTGGAGCTGGTTCCTCCTCATATATATGTATGGATTGGGGTATGCATCTTTAAAGAGTCTATGTGTTCCCAACAAGCTAAGTGAAGGATGGCTTTCACACACATTTATCTCTCAGAACTGAGCATGTGGAGAGGCGTTCATTCATTTAGCACAAATGTTACGGGTTGCAGGAGATACTTTTACTCTGATTCTCAGTGTGTTTCCTAGTGCCGGTTTGAAGTTCCTGCAGTTTTCATTGTAAAACCGAGTTGGAGCTTGTACCACCCCATATATATGTATGGAGTGGTGTTTTCAACTGAAAAGAAACTTTGTGTTCCCAACAAGCTAGGTGAAGTACGGCTTTCACACAAACTTATCTCTCAGAACTGAGCATGTGGAGAGTCGTTTGTTCATCTAGCACAAGGGAACGGGTGGTAGGAGAAAGATTTACTGTGGTTTCTCAGGGTCTTTCCTAGTGCCGATATGATGTTCCTGCAGTTTTCAGTGTAAAACAGAGTTAGAGCTAGTACCACCCCATATATATCTATGGAGTGGAGTTTTCAACTGAAAAGAAAAATTGTTTTCCCAACAAGCTAGGTGAAGTGCGGCTTTCACACACACTTATCTCTCAGAAAAGAGCATGTGGTGAGTCGTTCGTTTATCTAGCAGAAATGGAACGGGTTGCAGGATATACTTTTATTCTGGTTCTCAGAGTGTTTCCTAGTGCCGGTTTGAAGATCCTGCAGTTTTCACCTTAAAACCGAGTTGGAGCTTCTACCTCCCTATGTATATGTAAGGAGTGGAGTTGGCAACTGAAAAGTAACTTTGGGTTCCCAACAAGCTAGGTGAAGGAAGGCTTTCACACACACTTATCTCTCAGAACTGAGCATGTGGTGAGTCGTTCATTCATCTAGCACAAAGGGAACGGGTTGCAAGAGGAACTTATTCTCTGGTTCTCAGTGTGTTTCCTAGTGCTGGTTTGAAGTTCCTGCAGTTTTCACTGTAAAACAGAGTTGGAGCTTTGTGCTCCCAATATATATGTATGTAGTGAGTTTTGCAACTGAAAAGAAACTTTGTGTTCCGAACAAGCTAGGTGAAGGACGGCTTTCACACAAACTTATCTCTCAGAACTGAGCATGTGGAGAGTCGTTTGTTCATCTAGCACAAGGGAACGGGTTGCAGAAGAAAGATTTACTGTAGTTTCCCAGTGTCTTTCCTAGTGCCGATATGAAGTTCCTGCAGTTTTCACTGTAAAACAGAGTTAGAGCTTGTACCACACCATATATATGTATGGAGTGGAGTTTCAACTGAAAAGAAACTTTGTGTTCCCAACAAGCTAGGTGAATGACGGCTTACACACACACTTATCTCTCAGAAAAGAGCATGTGGTGAGTCGTTCGTTTATCTAGCAGAAATGGAACGGGTTGCAGGATATACTTTTACTCTGGTTCTCAGCGTGTTTCCTAGTGCCGGTTTGAAGATCCTGCAGTTTTCACCTTAAAACCGAGTTGGAACTTCTTCCTCCCTATGTATATGTAAGGAGTGGAGATGGCAACTGAAAAGAAACTTTGTGTTCCCAACAAGCTAGGTGAAGGACGGCTTACACACACACTTATCTCTCAGAAAAAGCATGTGGTGAGACGTTCGTTTATCTAGCAGAAATGGAACGGTTTGCAGGAGGAACTTTTACTCTGGTTCTCAGTGTGTTTCCTAGTGCCGGTTTGAATTTCCTGCAGTTTTCACTATAAAAACGATTTGGATCTGGTACATACCCATGTATATCTATGGAGTGGAGTTTGCAGCTGAAAAGAAACTTTGTGTTCCCAAAAAGCTAGGTGAAAGATGGCTTTCAAACACACTTATCTTTCAGAACTGAGCATGTGTAGAGGCTTTAATTCATCTAGCACAAAGGGAACGGGTTGCAGGAGAAACTTTTACTCTGGTTTCTCAGTGTGTTTCCTAGTGCCGGTTTGAATTTCCTGCAGTTTTCACTGTAAAACCGAGTTGGAGCTTGTTCCTACCCATATATATGTATGGAGTGGTGTATGCAACTGAAAAGAAACTTTGTTTTCCCAACACGCTAAGTGAAGGACGTCTTTCACACACACTTATCTCTCAGAACTGAGCATGTGGAGAGTCGTTCATTCATCTAGCACAAAGGGATCTGGTTGCAGGAGAAACTTATTCTCTGGTTCTCAGTGTGTTTCCTAGTGCCGTTTTGAAGTTCCTGCAGTTTTCACTGTAAAACCGACTTGGAGCTGGTTCCTCCCCTTATATATTTATGGAGTGGGTTATGCAACAGAAAAGAAACTATGTGTTCCCAACAAGCTAGTTGAAGGACGGCTTTCAAACACACTTATCTCTCAGAACTGAGCATGTGGAGAGTCGTTCATTCATCTAGCACAAAGGTAACGGGTTGCAGGATATACTTTTACTCTGGTTCTCAGAGTGTTTCCTAGTGCTGGATTGAAGTTCCTGCAGGTTTCACCTTAAAACCGAGTTGGAGCTTCAACCTCCCTATATATATGTAAGGAGTGGAGTTGGCAACTGAAAAGAAACTTTGTGTTCCCAACAAGCTTGTTGAAGGACGGCTTTCACACACACTTATGTCTCAGAACTGAGCATGTGGAGAGTCTTTCGTTCATCTAGCAGAAAGCGATCGGGATGCAGGAGAAATTTTATTCTGGTTTCTCAGTGTGTTTCGTAGTGCCGTTTTGAAGTTCCTGCAGTTTTCACTGTAAAACAGAGTTGGAGCTTTGTGCTCCCCATATATATGTATGTATTGGGTTTTGCAACTGAAAAGAAACTTTGTGTTCCGAACAAGCTAGGTGAAGGACGGCTTACACTCACACTTATCTCTCAGAACTGAGCATGTGGAGAGTCTTTCATTCATCTAGCACAAAGGGAAAGGGTTGCTGGAGAATCTAATTCTCTGTTTCTCAGTGTGTTTCTTAGTGCCGGTTTGAAGTTCCTGCAGTTTTCAATGTAAAACCGAGTTGGATCTAGCACTTCCCCATATATATTTACGGAGTGGTGTTTGCAACTGAAAAGAAACTTTGTGTTCCCAACAAGCTAGGTGAAGGACGGCTTTCACACAAACTTATCTCTCAGAACTGAGCATGTGGAGAGTCGTTTATTCATCTAGCACAAGGGAACGGGTTGCAGGAGAAAGATTTACTGTGGTTTCTCAGTGTCTTTCTTAGTGCCGGTATGAAGTTCCTGCATTTTTCAATGTAAAAGAGTGTTAGAGCTAGTACCACACCATATATATATATGGAGTAGAGTTTGCAACTGAAAAGAAACTTTGTGTCCCCAACAAGCTAGGTGAAGGATGGCTTACACACACACTTATCTCTCAGAACTGATCATGTGGAGAGTCTTTCATTCATCTAGCACAAAGGGAAAGTGTTGCAGGAGAATCTTATTCTCTGGTTCTCAGTGTGTTTCCTAGTGCCGGTTTGAAGTTCCTGCAGATTTCACTGTAAAACCGAGTTGGAGCTGGTTCCTCCTCATATATATGTATGGATTGGGGTATGCAACTTAAAAGAAACTATGTGTTCCCAACAAGATAGGTGAAGTACGGCTTTCACACAAACTTATCTCTCAGAACTGAGCATGTGGAGAGCCGTTTGTTCATCTAGCACAAGGAACGGTTTGCAGGAGAAAGTTTTATTTTGGTTTCCCAGTTTCTTTCCTAGTGCCGGTATGAATTTCCTGCAGTTTTCACTGTAAAACAGAGTTAGAGCTAGTACCATCCCATATATATGTATGGAATGGAGTTTTCAACTGAAAAGAAACTTTTTGTTCCCAACAAGCTAGGTGAAGGACGGCTTTCACACACACTTATCTCTCAGAACTGAGGCTGTGGAGAGTCGTTCATTCACCTAGCACAAAGGTAACAGGTTGCAGGATATACTTTTACACTGGTTCTCAGTTTGTTTCCTAGTGCTGGTTTGAAGTTCCTGCAGTTTTCACTGTAAAACCGAGTTGGAGCTAGTACCTCCCCATATATATGTATGCAGTGGAGTATGCAACTTAAAAAATCTTTGTGTTCCCAACAAGCTAGGTGATAGACTGCTTTCACACACACTTATCTCTCAGAACTGTGCATGTGGTGAGTCGTTCATTCATCCAGCACAAAGGGAACGGGTTGCAGGGGAAACTTTTACTCTGGTTCTCATTGTGTTTCCTAGTTCCGTTTTGAAGTTCCTGCAGTTTTCAGTGTAAAACCGAATTGGAGCTTGTACATCCCCATATATATGTATGGAGTGGACTTTGCAACTGAAAAGAAATTTTGTGTTCAAAACAAGATAGGTGAAGGACGGCTTTAAAACACACTTATCTCTCAGACCTGAGCATGTGGTGAGTCGTTCATTCATCTAGCACAAAGGGAATGGGTTGTAGGAGAAACTTTTACTATGGTCCTCTGAGTGTTCCCTAGTGCCGGTTGGAAGTTCCTGCAGTTTTCACTGTAAAACCGAGTTGGAGCTACAACCTCCCCATATATATGTATGGAGTGGAGTTAGCAACTGAAAAGAAACTTTGTGTTTCCAACAAGCTAGGTGAAGGGAGGCTTTCACACACACTTATCTCTCAGAACTGAGCATGTGGAGAATCGTTCATTCATCTAGCACAAAGGGAATGGGGGCCAGGAGAATCTTTTACTCTGGTTATCAGTGTTTTTCCTAGTGCCGTTTTGAAATTCCTGCAGTTTTCACTGTAAAACCGAGTTGGAGCTAGTACCTCCCCATATATATGTATGGAGTGGAATTTGCAACTGAAAAGAAACTTTGTGTTCCCAACAAGCTAGTTGAAGGACGGCTTTCACACACACTTATCTCTCAGAACTGAGCATGTTGTGAGTCGTTCATTCATCTAGCACAAATTGAACGGGTTGTAGGAGACAATTTTACACTATTTCTCAGTGTGTTTCCTAGTGCCGGTTTGAATTTCCTGCAGATTTCACTCTAAAACCGAGTTGGAGCTTGTACCTCCCCATATTTATGTATGGAGTGGAATTTGCAACTGAAAAGAAACTTTGTGTTCCCAACAAGCTAGGTGAACGACAGCTTTCACACACACTTATCTCTCAGAACTGAGCATGTTGTGAGTCGTTCATTCATCTAGCACAAAGGGATCGGGTTGTAGGATAAAATTATACTCTGGTTCTCAGTGTGTTTCCTAGTTCCGTTTTGAAGTTCCTGCAGTTTTCAGTGTAAAACCGAGTTGGAGCTAGTACATCCCCATATATATGTATGGAGTGGACTTTGCAACTGAAAAGAAACTTTGTGTTCCCAACAAGATAGGTGAAGTACGGCTTTAAAACCCACTTATCTCTCAGACATGAGCATGTGGTGAGTCGTTCATTCATCTAGCACAAAGGGAATGGGTTGTAGGAGAAACTTTTACTCTGGTCCTCAGTGTGTTTCCTAGTGCCGATTGGAATTTCCTGCAGTTTTCACTGTAAAACCGAGTTGCAGCTACTACATCCTCATATATATATATGGAATGGAGTATGCAACAGAAAAGGATCTTTGTGTTCCCAAAAAGCTAGGTGAAGTACGGCTTTCACACACACTTATCTCTCAGAATTTGGCATGTGGAGAAACGTTCGTTCATGTAGCAAAAAGGGAACTGATTGCAGGAGAATCTTTTACTCTGGTTCTCAGTGTGTTTTCTAGTGCCGGTTTCATGTTCCTGCAGTTTTCACTGTAAAACAGATTTGGAGCTAGTACCTCCCCATATATATGTATGGTTTGGAGTTAGCAACTTAAAAGAAACTTTGTGTCCCCAACAAGCTAGGTGAAGGACGGTTTTCACACACACTGCACTCTCAGAACAGAGCAAGTGGAGAGTCGTTCGTTCATCTAGCACAAAGGGAACGGGTTGCAGGAGAAAGATTTACTCTGGTTTCTCAGTGTGTTTCCTAGTGCCGGTATGAAGTTCCTGCAGTTTTCACTGTAAAACCGAGTTGGAGCTTCAACCTCCCCATATATATGTATGGAGTGGAGTTAGCAACTGAAAAGAAAATTTGTGTTTCCAACAAGCTAGGTGAAGGACGGTTTTCACACACACTGCACTCTCAGAACTGAGCATGTTGTGAGTCGTTCATTCATGTAGCACAAAGAACGGGTTGCAGGAGAAACTTTTACTCTGGTTCTCAGTGTGTTTCCTAGTGCCGGTTTGAAGTTCCTGCAGTTTTCACTGTAAAACCGAGTTGCAGCTACAAACTCCTCATATATATTTATGGAATGGAGTATGCAACTGAAAAGAATCATTGTGTTCCCAAAAAGCTAGGTGAAGAACGGCTTTCACACACACTTATCCCTCAGAACTAAGCATGTGTAGAGACGTTCGTTCATGTAGCACAAAGGGAACTGTTTGCAGGAGAATGTTTTACTCTGGTTCTCAGTCTGTTTCCTAGTGCCGGATTGAAGTTCCTGCAGTTTTCAGTGTAAAACCGAGTTGAAGCTAGTACCTCCCCATATATATGTATGGATTGGAGTTTGCAACTGAAAAGAAACTTTGTGTTCCCAACAAGCTAGTTGAAGGTAGGCTTTCACACACACTTATCTCTCAGAACTGAACATGTGGAGAGACGTTCGTTCATCTAGCACAAAGGGAACGGGTTGAAGGAGAAAGTTTTACTCTGGATTCTCAGTGTGTTTCCTAGTGCCGGTTTGAAATTCCTGCAGTTTTCACTGTAAAACCAAGTTGGAGCTGGTTCCTCCCCATATAATTGTATGGATTGTGGTATGCAACTTAAAAGAAACTATGTGTTCCCAAGAAGCAAATTGAAGGACGGCTTTCACACACACATATCTCTCAGATCTGAGCATGTGGAGAGTCGTTCATTCATCTAACATAATGATAACGGGTTGCAGGCTATACTTTTACTTTTGTTCTCAGTGTGTTTCCTAGTGCCGGTTTGAAGTTCCTGCAGTTATCACCTTAAAAACGAGTTGGAGCTTCTACCTCCCCATATATGTGTAAGGAGTGGAGTTGGCAACTGAAAAGATACTTTGTGTTCCCAACAAGCTAGTTGAAGGACGGATTTCACACCCACTTATCTCTCAGAACTGAGGATGTGGAGAGTCGTTCGTTCATCTAGCACAAAGGGAACGGTTTGCAGGAGAAAGATTTACTCTGGTTTCTCAGTGTGTTTCCTAGTGCCGGTATGAAGTTCCTGCAGTTTTCACTGTAAAACCGTGTTGGAGCTAGTACCTCCCCATATATATGTATGGAGTGGAGTTTGCAACTGAAAAGAAACTTTATGTTCCCAACAAGCTACGTGAAGGAAGGCTTTCACACACACTTATCTCTCAGAACTGAGCATGTGGTGAGTCGTTCATTCATCTAGCACAAAGGGAACGGGTTGCAAGAGGAACTTATTCTCTGGTTCTCAGTGTGTTTCCTACTGCCGGTTTGAAGTTACTGCAGTTTTCAATGTAAAACCGACTTGGAGCTAGTACCTCCCCATATATATGTATGGAGTGGGGTTTGCAACTGAAAAGAAACTTTGTGTTCCCAACAAGCTAGGTGAAGGACGGCTTTCACACAAACATATCTCTCAGAACTGAGCATGTGTAGAGTCGTTTGTTCATCTAGCACAAGGGAACGGGTTGCAGGAGAAAGATTTACTGTGGTTTCTCAGTGTCTTTCCTAGTGCCGTTTTGAAATTCCTGCATTTTTCACTGTAAAACCGAGTTGGAGCTAGTACCTCCCCATATATATTTATGGAGTGGGGTTTGCAACTGAAAAGAAAATTTGTGTTCCCAACAAGCTAGTTGAAGGACAGCTTTCACACACAATTATCTCTCAGAACTGAGCATGTTGTGAGTCGTTCATTCATCTAGCAAAAATGGAACGGGTTGTAGGAGAAACTTTTACTCTCTTTCTCAGTGTGTTTCCTAGTTCCGGTATGATTTTCCTGCAGATTTCACTGTAAAATCGAGTTGGAGCTTGTACCTCCCCATATATACATATGGATTGGAGTTTGCAACCGAATAGAACTTTGTGTTCCCAACAAGCTATGTGAAGGACGGATTTCACACACACTTATCTCTCAGAACTTAGCATGTGGAGAGACGTTCGTTCATCTAGCACAAAGGGAACGGTTTGCAGGAGAAACTATTACTCCGGTTTCTCAGTCTGTTTTCTAGTGCCGTTTTGATGTTCCTGCAGTTTTCACTGTAAAAGCGAGTTGGAGCTAGTACCTCCCCATATATATTTATGGAGTGGTGTTTGCAACTGAAAAAAACTTTGTGTTCCAAACAAGCTAGGTGAAGGACGGCTTTCACACACATTTATCTCTCAGAACTGAGCATGTGGAGAGACGTTTGTTCACCTAGCATTAATGGAACGGGTTGCAGGAGAAACTTTTACTCTGTTTCTCAGTCTGTTTCCTAGTGCCGGTTTGAAGTTCCTGCAGTTTTCACTGTAAAACCGATTTGGAACTTGTACCTCCCCATATATATGTATGGAGTGGACTTTGCAACTGAAAAGAATGTTTGTGTTCCCAACTAGTTGGGTGAAGGGCGGCTTTCACGCACTCTTATCTCTCAGACGTGTGCATGTGGAGAGACGTTCGTTCATCTAGCACAAAGGGAACGGGTTACAGGAGAAACTTTTACTCTGGTTCTCAGTGTTTTTCCTAGTGCCGTTTTGAAATTCCTGCAGTTTTCACTGTAAAACCGAGTTGGAGCTAGTACCTCCCCATATATATGTATGGAGTGGGGTTTGCAACTGAAAAGAAAATTTGTGTTCCCAACAAGCTAGTTGAAGACAGCTTTCACACACAATTATCTCTCAGAACTGAGCATGTTGTGAGTCGTTCATTCATCTAGCACAAAGGGAACGGGTTGTAGGAGAAACTTTTACTCTCTTTCTCAGTGTGATTCCTAGTGCCGGTATGAATTTCCTGCAGATTTCACTGTAAAATCGAGTTGGAACTTGTACCTCCCCATATATACATATGGATTGGGTTTGCAACTGAAAAGAAACTTTTTGTTCCCAACAAGCTATGTGAAGGACGGTTTTCACACACACTTATCTCTCAGAAATGAGCATGTTGTGAGTCGTTCATTCATCTAGCACAAATGGAACGGGTTGTAGCATAAAATTTTACTCTGGTTCTCAGTGTGTTTCCTAGTGCCTGTTGGAAGTTCCTGCAGTATTCACTGTAAAACCGAGTTGCAGCTACTACCCCCTCATATATATTTATGGAGTGGTGTAAGCAACTGAAAAGAACCTTTGTGTTCCCATAAAGCTAGGTTAAGAACGGATTTCACACACACACAACTCTCAGAACTAAGCATGTGGAGAGACGTTCTTTCATGTAGCACAAATGAAACTGGTTGCAGGAGAAACTTTTACTCTGGTTCTCAGTGTGTTTCCTAATGCCGGTTTGAAGTTCCTGCAGTTTTCACTGTAAAACAGAGTTGGAGCTAGTACCTCCCCATATATATGTATGGAGTGGAGTTTGCAACTGAAAAGAAACTTTGTGTTCCCAACAAGCTAGGTGAAGTACGGCTTACACACAAACTTAACTCTCAGAACTGAGCATGTGGAGAGACGTTCGTTCATCTAGCACAAAGGGAACGGGTTGCAGGAGAAACTATTACTCTGCTTTCTCAGTCTGTTTTCTAGTGCCGGTTTGATGTTCCTGCATTTTTCACTGTAAAAGCGAGTTGCAGCTACTACCTCCTCATATATATTTATGAAATGGGGTATGCAACTGAAAAGAATCTTTGTCTTCCCAACAAGCTAGTTGAAGTACGGATTTCACACACACTTATCTCTCAGAACTGAGCATGTGGAGTGTCGTTCATTTATCTAGCACAAACGATCGGGTTGCAGGAGAAATTTTACTCTGGTTTCTCTATGTGTTTCGTAGTGCCGTTTTGAAGTTCCTGCAGTTTTTACTGTAAAACAGAGTTGGAGCATGGTGCTCCCCATATATATGTATGTAGTGGGTTTTGCAACTGAAAAGAAACTTTGTGTTCCGAACAAGCTAGTTGAAGGACGGCTTTCACTCACACTTATGTCTCAGAACTGAGCATGTGGAGAGTCTTTCATTCATCTAGCACAAATGGAACGGGTTGCAGGAGAATCATATTCTCTGGTTCTCAGTGTGTTTCTTAGTGCCGATTTGAAGTTCCTGCAGTTTTCAATGTAAAATCGAGTTGGATCTAGTACCTCCCCATATATATGTATGGAGTGGAGTTTGCAACTGAAAAGAAACTTTTTGTTCCCAACAAGATAGTTGAAGGACGGCTTTCACACACACTTATTTCTCAGAACTGAGCATGTGGAGAGTCGTTCGTTTATCTAGCACAAAGAGAACTGGTTGAAGAGAAACTTTTACTCTGGTTTCTCAGTGTGTTTCCTAGTGCCGGTTTGAATTTCCAGCAGATTTCACTGTAAAACAGAGTTGGAGCTGGTTCCTCCTCATATATATGTATGGATTGGGGTATGCAACTTAAAAGAAACTATGTGTTCCCAACAAGCTAGGTGAAGGACGGCTTTCACACACATTTATCTCTCAGATCTGAGCATGTGGAGATGCGTTCATTCATCAAGCACAAAGGTAACGGGTTGCAGGAGATTCTTTTACTCTGGTTCTCAGTGTTTTTCCAAGTGCCAGTTTGAAGTTCCTGCAGTTTTCACTGTAAAACCGAGTTGGAGCTAGTACCTCCCCATATATATGTATGGAGTGGGGTTTGCAAATGAAAAGAAAATTTGTGTTCCCAACAAGCTAGTTGAAGGACAGCTTTCACACACAATTATCTCTCAGAACTCTGCATGTTGTGAGTCGTTCATTCATCTAGCACAAATGGAACGGGTTGTAGGAGAAACTTTTACTCTCTTTCTCAGTGTGATTCCTAGTGCCGGTATGAATTTCCTGCAGATTTCACTGTAAAATCGAGTTGGAGCTTGTACCTCCCCATATATACATATGGATTGGAGTTTGCAACTGAATAGAAACTTTGTGTTCCCAACAAGCTATGTGAGGGACGGTTTTCACACACACTTATCTCTCAGAAATGAGCATGTGGAGAGCCGTTCATTCATCTAGCAGAAAGGGAACGGGTTGAAGGAGAAAGTTTTACTCTGGTTTCTCAGTGAATTTCCTAGTGCCGGTATGAAGTTCCTGCAGATTTCAATGTAAAACCGAGTTGCAGCTACTACCCCCTCATATATATTTATGGAGTGGTGTATGCAACTGAAAAGAACCTTTGAGTTCCCAAAAAGCTAGGTTAAGAACGGATTTCACACACAAACAACTCTCAGAACTAAGCATGAGGAGAGACGTTCGTTCATGTAGCACAAAGGGAACTGGTTGCAGGAGAATCTTTTACTCTGGTTCTCAGTGTGTTTCCTAATGCCGGTTTGAAGTTCCTGCAGTTTTCACTGTAAAACAGAGTTGGAGCTAGTACCTCCACATATATATGTATGGAGTGGAGTTTGCAACTGAAAAGAAACTTTGTGTTCCCAACAAGCTAGGTGAACTACGGCTTACACACAAACTTAACTCTCAGAACTGAGCATGTGGAGAGACGTTCGTTCATCTAGCAGAAAGGGAACGGGTTGCTGTAGAAACTATTACTCTGCATTCTCAGTATGTTTTCTAGTGCCGGTTTGATGTTCCTGCAGTTTTCACTGTAAAAGCGAGTTGCAGCTACTACCTCCTCATATATATTTATGAAATGGTGTATGCAACTGAAAAGAATCTTTGTCTTCCCAACAAGCTAGTTGAAGTACGGATTTCACACACACTTATCTCTCAGAACTGAGCATGTGGAGTGTCGTTCATTTATCTAGCACAAATGGAACGGGTTGGAGGAGAAACTTATACTCTGGTTTCTCAGTTTGTTTCCTAGTGCCGGTATGAAATTCCTGCAGATTTCACTTTAAAACCGAGTTGGAGCTAGTACCTCCCCATATATATGTATGGAGTGGAGTTTGCAACTGAAAAGAAACTTTGTGTTCCCAACAAGCTAGGTGAAGGAAGGCTTTCACACACACTTATCCCTCAGAACTGAGCATGTGGTGAGTCGTTCATTCATCTAGCACAAAGGGAACGGGTTGCAAGAGGAACTTATTCTCTGGTTCTCAGTGTGTTTCCTACTGCCGGTTTGAAGTTCCTGCAGTTTTCAATGTAAAACAGAGTTGGAGCTTGTACCTCCCCATATATATGTATGGAGAGGAGTTTGCAACTGAAAAGAAACTTTGTGTTCCCAACAAGCTAGTTGAAGGACGGCTTTCACTCACACTTATCTCTCACAACTGAGCATGTGGAGAGTCTTTCATTCATCTAGCACAAATGGAACGGGTTGCAGGAGAATCGTATTCTCTGGTTCTCAGTGTGTTTCTTAGTGCCGATTTGAAGTTCTTGCAGTTTTCAATGTAAAATCGAGTTGGAGCTAGTACCTCCCCATATATATGTATGGAGTGGAGTTTGAAACTGAAAAGAAACTTTTTGTTCCCAACAAGATAGTTGAAGGACGGCTTTCACACACACTTATTTCTCAGAACTGAGCATGTGGAGAGTCGTTCGTTTATCTAGCACAAAGTGAACTGGTTGAAGAGAAACTTTTACTCTGGTTTATCAGTGTGTTTCCTAGTGCCGGTTTGAATTTCCAGCAGTTTTCACTGTAAAACCGAGTTGGAGCTGGTTCCTCCCCATATATATGTATTGAGTGGAGTTTGCAACTGAAAAGAAACTTTGTGTTCCCAACAAGCTAGTTGAAGAACGGCTTTCACACAAACTTATCTCTCAGAACTGAGCATGTGGAGAGACGTTCGTTCATCTAGCAAAAAGGGAACGGTTTGAAGGAGAAAGATGTACTCTGGTTTCTCAGTATGTTTCCTAGTGCCGGTTTGAAGTTCCTGCAGTTTTCACTGTAAAACCGTGTTGGAGCTAGTACCTCCCCATATATATGTTTGGAGTGGAGTTTGCAACTGAAGAGAATCTTTGTGTTCCCAACAAGCTAGGTGAAGGAAGGCTTTCACACACACTTATCCCTCAGAACTGAGCATGTGGTGAGTCGTTCATTCATCTAGCACAAAGGGAACGGGTTGCAAGAGGAACTTATTCTCTGGTTCTCAGTGTGTTTCCTACTGCCGGTTTGAAGTTCCTGCAGATTTCACTGTAAAACCGATTTGGAGCTGGTTCCTCCTCATATATATGTATGGATTGGGGTATGCATCTTTAAAGAGACTATGTGTTCCTAACAAGCTAAGTGAAGGACGGCTTTCACACACACTTATCTCTCAGAACTGAGCATGTGGAGAGTCGTTCATTCATCAAGCAGAAAGGGAACGGGTTGAAGGAGAAAGTTTTACTCTGGTTTCTCAGTGAATTTCCTATTGCCGGTATGAAGTTCCTGCAGATTTCAATGTAAAACCGAGTTGCAGCTACTACCCCCTCATATATATTTATGGAGTGGTGTATGCAACTGAAAAGAACTTTTGAGTTCCCAAAAAGCTAGGTTAAGAACGGATTTCACACACACACAACTCTCAGAACTAAGCATGTGAAGAGACGTTCGTTCATGTAGCACAAAGGGAACTGGTTGCAGGAGAATCTTTTACTCTGGTTCTCAGTGTGTTTCCTAATGCCGGTTTGAAGTTCCTGCAGTTTTCACTGTAAAACAGAGTTGGAGCTAGTACCTCCCCATATATATGTATGGAGTGGAGTTTGCAACTGAAAAGAAACTTTGTGTTCCCAACAAGCTAGGTGAACTACGGCTTACACACAAACTTAACTCTCAGAACTGAGCATGTGGAGAGACGTTCGTTCATCTAGCACAAAGGGAACGGGTTGCAGGAGAAAATATTACTCTGCTTTCTTAGTATGTTTTCAAGTGCCGGTTTGATGTTCCTGCAGTTTTCACTGTAAAAGCGAGTTGCAGCTACTACCTCCTCATATATATTTATGAAATGGTGTATGCAACTGAAAAGAATCTTTGTCTTCCCAACAAGCTAGTTGAAGTACGGATTTCACACACACTTATCTCTCAGAACTGAGCATGTGGAGTGTCGTTCATTTATCTAGCACAAATGGAACGGGTTGGAGGAGAAACTTATACTCTGGTTTCTCAGTTTGTTTCCTAGTGCCGGTATGAAATTCCTGCAGATTTCACTTTAAAACCGAGTTGGAGCTAGTACCTCCCCATATATATGTATGGAGTGGAGTTTGCAACTGAAAAGAAACTATGTGTTCCCAACAAGCTAGGTGAAGGAAGGCTTTCACACACACTTATCCCTCAGAACTGAGCATGTGGTGAGTCGTTCATTCATCTAGCACAAAGGGAACGGGTTGCAAGAGGAACTTATTCTCTGGTTCTCAGTGTGTTTCCTACTGCCGGTTTGAAGTTCCTGCAGTTTTCAATGTAAAACCGAGTTGGAGCTTGTACCTCCCCATATATATGTATGGAGTGGAGTTTGCAACTGAAAAGAAACTTTGTGTTCCCAACAAGCTAGGTGAATGAAGGCTTTCACACACACTTATCTCTCAGAACTGAGCATGTGTTGAGTCGTTCTTTCATCTAGCACAAAGGGAACGGGTTGCAAGAGGAAGTTATTCTCTGGTTCTCAGTGTGTTTCCTACTGCCGGTTTGAAGTTCCTGCAGTTTTCAATGTAAAACCTATTTGGAGCTAGTACCTCCCTATATATATGTATGGAGTGGAGTTTGCAACTGAA
Organism: Camelus dromedarius; assembly: GCF_036321535.1. Taxonomy (NCBI): domain Eukaryota; kingdom Metazoa; phylum Chordata; class Mammalia; order Artiodactyla; family Camelidae; genus Camelus; species Camelus dromedarius. The sequence continues at coordinate 3,390,469 of NW_026989739.1, forward strand.
AAGAAACTTTGTGTTCCCAACAAGCTAGTTGAAGGACGGCATTCACACACACTTATCTCTCAGAACTGAGCATGTGGAGAGTCGTTTGTTCATCTAGCACTAAGCGATCGGTTTGCAGGAGAAATTTTACTCTGGTTTCTCAGTGTGTTTCGTAGTGCCGTTTTGAAGTTCCTGCAGATTTCACTGTAAAACAGAGTTGGAGCTTGGTCCTCCCCATATATATGTATGTAGTGGGTTTTGCAACTGAAAAGAAACTTTGTGTTCCGAACAAGCTAGGTGAAGGACGGCTTACACTCACACTTATCTCTCACAACTGAGCATGTGGAGAGTCTTTCATTCATCTAGCACAAATGGAACGGGTTGCAGGAGAATCGTATTCTCTGGTTCTCAGTGTGTTTCTTAGTGCCGATTTGAAGTTCCTGCAGTTTTCAATGTAAAATCGATTTGGAGCTAGTACCTCCCCATATATATGTATGGAGTGGAGTTTGAAACTGAAAAGAAACTTTTTGTTCCCAACAAGATAGTTGAAGGACGGCTTTCACACACACTTATTTCTCAGAACTGAGCATGTGGAGAGTCGTTCGTTTATCTAGCACAAAGTGAACTGGTTGAAGAGAAACTTTTACTCTGGTTTCTCAGTGTGTTTCCTACTGCCGGTTTGAATTTCCAGCAGTTTTCACTGTAAAACCGAGTTGGAGCTGGTTCCTCCCCATATATATGTATTGAGTGGAGTTTGCAACTGAAAAGAAACTTTGTGTTCCCAACAAGCTAGTTGAAGAACGGCTTTCACACAAACTTATCTCTCAGAACTGAGCATGTGGAGAGACGTTCGTTCATCTAGCACAAAGGGAACGGTTTGAAGGAGAAAGATGTACTCTGGATTCTCAGTATGTTTCCTAGTGCCGGTTTGAAGTTCCTGCAGTTTTCACTGTAAAACCGTGTTGGAGCTAGTACCTCCCCATATATATGTTTGGAGTGGAGTTTGCAACTGAAGAGAATCTTTGTGTTCCCAACAAGCTAGGTGAAGGAAGGCTTTCACACACACTTATCCCTCAGAACTGAGCATGTGGTGAGTCGTTCATTCATCTAGCACAAAGGGAACGGGTTGCAAGAGGAACTTATTCTCTGGTTCTCAGTGTGTTTCCTACTGCCGGTTTGAAGTTCCTGCAGATTTCACTGTAAAACCGATTTGGAGCTGGTTCCTCCTCATATATATGTATGGATTGGGGTATGCATCTTTAAAGAGACTATGTGTTCACAACAAGCTAAGTGAAGGACGGCTTTCACACACATTTATCTCTCAGAACTGAGCATGTGGAGAGTCGTTTGTTCATCTAGCACAAGGGAACGGGTGGCAGGAGAAAGATTTACTGTGGTTTCTCAGGGTCTTTCCTAGTGCCGATATGAAGTTCCTGCAGTTTTCAGTGTAAAACAGAGTTAGAGCTAGTACCACCCCATATATATCTATGGAGTGGAGTTTTCAACTGAAAAGAAAAATTGTTTTCCCAACAAGCTAGGTGAAGGGCGGCTTTCACACACACTTATCTCTCAGAAAAGAGCATGTGGTGAGTCGTTCGTTTATCTAGCAGAAATGGAACGGGTTGCAGGATATACTTTTATTCTGGTTCTCAGAGTGTTTCCTAGTGCCGGTTTGAAGATCCTGCAGTTTTCACCTTAAAACCGAGTTGGAGCTTCTTCCTCCCTATGTATATGTAAGGAGTGGAGATGGCAACTGAAAAGAAACTTTGTGTTCCCAACAAGCTAGGTGAAGGGCGGCTTACACACACACTTATCTCTCAGAAAAAGCATGTGGTGAGACGTTCGTTTATCTAGCAGAAATGGAACGGTTTGCAGGAGGAACTTTTACTCTGGTTCTCAGTGTGTTTCCTAGTGCCGGTTTGAATTTCCTGCAGTTTTCACTATAAAAACGATTTGGATCTGGTACATACCCATGTATATCTATGGAGTGGAGTTTGCAGCTGAATAGAAACTTTGTGTTCCCAAAAAGCTAGGTGAAAGATGGCTTTCAAACACACTTATCTTTCAGAACTGAGCATGTGTAGAGGCGTTAATTCATCTAGCACAAAGGGAACGGGTTGCAGGAGAAATTTTACTCTGGTTTCTCAGTGTGTTTCCTAGTGCCGGTTTGAATTTCCTGCAGTTTTCACTGTAAAACCGAGTTGGAGCTTGTTCCTCCCCATATATATGTATGGAGTGGTGTATGCAACTGAAAAGAAACTTTGTTTTCCCAACACGCTAAGTGAAGGACGTCTTTCACACACACTTATCTCTCAGAAATGAGCATGTGGAGAGTCGTTCATTCATCTAGCACAAAGGTAACGGGTTGCAGGATATACTTTTACTCTGGTTCTCAGAGTGTTTCCTAGTGCTGGATTGAAGTTCCTGCAGGTTTCACCTTAAAACCGATTTGGAGCTTCTACCTCCCTATATATATGTAAGGAGTGGAGTTGGCAACTGAAAAGAAACTTTGTGTTCCCAACAAGCTTGTTGAAGGACGGCTTTCACACACACTTATGTCTCAGAACTGAGCATGTGGAGAGTCTTTCGTTCATCTAGCAGAAAGCGATCGAGATGCAGGAGAAATTTTAGTCTGGTTTCTCAGTGTGTTTCGTAGTGCCGTTTTGAAGTTCCTGCAGTTTTCACTGTAAAACAGAGTTGGAGCTTTGTGCTCCCCATATATATGTATGTAGTGGGTTTTGCAACTGAAAAGAAACTTTGTGTTCCGAACAAGCTAGGTGAAGGACGGCTTACACACACACTTATCTCTCAGAACTGATCATGTGGAGAGTCTTTCATTCATCTAGCACAAAGGGAAAGGGTTGCTGGAGAATCTAATTCTCTGTTTCTCAGTGTGTTTCTTAGTGCCGGTTTGAAGTTCCTGCAGTTTTCAATGTAAAACCGAGTTGGATCTAGCACTTCCCCATATATATTTACGGAGTGGTGTTTGCAACTGAAAAGAAACTTTGTGTTCCCAACAAGCTAGGTGAAGGACGGCTTTCACACAAACTTATCTCTCAGAACTGAGCATGTGGAGAGTCTTTTATTCATCTAGCACAAGGGAACGGGTTGCAGGAGAAAGATTTACTGTGGTTTCTCAGTGTCTTTCTTAGTGCCGGTATGAAGGTCCTGCATTTTTCAATGTAAAAGAGTGTTAGAGCTAGTACCACACCATATATATATATGGAGTAGAGTTTGCAACTGAAAAGAAACTTTGTGTCCCCAACAAGCTAGGTGAAGGACGGCTTACACACACACTTATCTCTCAGAACTGATCATGTGGAGAGTCTTTCATTCATCTAGCACAAAGGGAAAGTTTTGCAGGAGAATCTTATTCTCTGGTTCTCAGTGTGTTTCCTAGTGCCGGTTTGAAGTTCCTGCAGATTTCACTGTAAAACCGAGTTGGAGCTGGTTCCTCCTCATATATATGTATGGATTGGGGTATGCAACTTAAAAGAAACTATGTGTTCCCAACAAGATAGGTGAAGTACGGCTTTCACACAAACTTATCTCTCAGAACTGAGCATGTGGAGAGTCGTTTGTTCATCTAGAACAAGGAACGGTTTGCAGGAGAAAGTTTTATTTTGGTTTCCCAGTTTCTTTCCTAGTGCCGGTATGAATTTCCTGCAGTTTTCACTGTAAAACAGAGTTAGAGCTAGTACCATCCCATATATATGTATGGAATGGAGTTTTCAACTGAAAAGAAACTTTTTGTTCCCAACAAGCTAGGTGAAGGACGGCTTTCACACACACTTATGTCTCAGAACTGAGGCTGTGGAGAGTCGTTCATTCACCTAGCACAAAGGTAACAGGTTGCAGGATATACTTTTACACTGGTTCTCAGTTTGATTCCTAGTGCTGGTTTGAAGTTCCTGCAGTTTTCACTGTAAAACCGAGTTGGAGCTAGTACCTCCCCATATATATGTATGCAGTGGAGTATGCACCTTAAAAAATCTTTGTGTTCCCAACAAGCTAGGTGATAGACTGCTTTCACACACACTTATCTCTCAGAACTGTGCATGTGGTGAGTCGTTCATTCATCCAGCACAAAGGGAACGGGTTGCAGGAGAAACTTTTACTCTGGTTCTCAGTGTGTTTCCTAGTGCCTGTTTGAAGTGCCTGCAGTTTTCAATGTAAAACAGATTTGGAGCTGGTACATACCCATGTATATGTATGGAGTGGATTTTTTAGCTGAAAAGAAACTTTGTGTTACCAACAAGCTAGGTGAAGGAAGGGTTTCACACACACTTATCTCTCAGAACTGAGCATGTTGTGAGTCGTTCATTCATCTAGCACAAAGGGAACGGGTTGTAGGATAAAATTATACTTTGGTTCTCAGTGTGTTTCCTAGTTCCGTTTTGAAGTTCCTGCAGTTTTCAGTGTAAAACCGAATTGGAGCTTTTACATCCCCATATATATGTATGGAGTGGACTTTGCAACTGAAAAGAAATTTTGTGTTCCCAACAAGATAGGTGAAGGACGGCTTTAAAACACACTTATCTCTCATACCTGAGCATGTGGTGAGTCGTTCATTCATCTAGCACAAAGGGAATGGGTTGTAGGAGAAACTTTTACTATGGTCCTCAGTGTGTTCCCTAGTGCCGGTTGGAAGTTCCTTCAGTTTTCACTGTAAAACCGAGTTGGAGCTACAACCTCCCCATATATATGTATGGAGTGGAATTTGCAACTGAAAAGAAACTTTGTGTTCCCAACAAGCTAGTTGAAGGACGGCTTTCACACACACTTATCTCTCAGAACTGAGCATGTTGTGAGTCGTTCATTCATCTAGCACAAAGTGAACGGGTTGTAGGAGAAAATTTTACACTATTTCTCAGTGTGTTTCTTAGTGCCGGTTTGAATTTCCTGCAGATTTCACTCTAAAACCGAGTTGGAGCTTGTACCTCCCCATGTTTATGTATGGAGTGGAATTTGCAACTGAAAAGAAACTTTGTGTTCCCAACAAGCTAGGTGAACGTCGGCTTTCACACACACTTATCTCTCAGAACTGAGCATGTTGTGAGTCGTTCATTCATCTAGCACAAAGGGATCGGGTTGTAGGATAAAATTATACTCTGGTTCTCAGTGTGTTTCCTAGTTCCGTTTTGAAGTTCCTGCAGTTTTCAGTGTAAAACCGAGTTGGAGCTAGTACATCCCCATATATATGTATGGAGTGGACTTTGCAACTGAAAAGAAACTTTGTGTTCCCAACAAGATAGGTGAAGTACGGCTTTAAAACCCACTTATCTCTCAGACATGAGCATGTGGTGAGTCGTTCATTCATCTAGCACAAAGGGAATGGGTTGTAGGAGAAACTTTTACTCTGGTCCTCAGTGTGTTTCCTAGTGCCGATTGGAATTTCCTGCAGTTTTCACTGTAAAACCGAGTTGCAGCTACTACATCCTCATATATATATATGGAATGGAGTATGCAACAGAAAAGGATCTTTGTGTTCCCAAAAAGCTAGGTGAAGTACGGCTTTCACACACACTTATCTCTCAGAATTTGGCATGTGGAGAAACGTTCGTTCATGTAGCAAAAAGGGAACTGATTGCAGGAGAATCTTTTACTCTGGTTCTCAGTGTGTTTTCTAGTGCCGGTTTCATGTTCCTGCAGTTTTCACTGTAAAACAGATTTGGAGCTAGTACCTCCCCATATATATGTATGGTTTGGAGTTAGCAACTGAAAAGAAACTTTGTGTCCCCAACAAGCTAGGTGAAGGATGGTTTTCACACACACTGCACTCTCAGAACAGAGCAAGTGGAGAGTCGTTCGTTCATCTAGCACAAAGGGAACGGGTTGCAGGAGAAAGATTTACTCTGGTTTCTCAGTGTGTTTCCTAGTGCCGGTATGAAGTTCCTGCAGTTTTCACTGTAAAACCGAGTTGGAGCTTCAACCTCCCCATATATATGTATGGAGTGGAGTTAGCAACTGAAAAGAAATTTTGTGTTTCCAAAAAGCTAGGTGAAGGACGGTTTTCACACAAACTGCACTCTCAGAACTGAGCATGTTGTGAGTCGTTCATTCATGTAGCACAAAGAACGGGTTGCAGGAGAAACTTTTACTCTGGTTCTCAGTGTGTTTCCTAGTGCCGGTTTGAAGTTCCTGCAGTTTTCACTGTAAAACCGAGATGGAACTTGTACCTCCCCTTATATATTTATGGAGTGGGGTATGCAAATGAAAAGAAACTTTGTGTTCCCAACAAGCTAGTTGAAGGACGGCTTTCACACTCACTTATCTCTCCGAACTGAGCATGTGGATAGTCGTTCGTTCATCTAGCACAAATGGAACGGGTTGAAGGAGAAACTTTTACTCTGGTTTCTCAGTGTGTTTCCTAGTGCCGGTTTGAATTTCCTGCAGTTTTCACTGTATAACCGAGTTGGAGCTGGTTCCTCCCCTTATATATGTATGGATTGGGGTATGCAACTTAAAAGAAACTATGTGTTCCCAACAAGCAAGGTGATGGACGGCTCTCACACACACTTACCTCTCAGAACTGAGCCTGTGGAGTGTCGTACATTCATCTAGCACAAAGGTAACTGGTAGCAGGATATGCTTTTACTCTGGTTCTCAGTGTGTTTCCTAGTGCCGATTTGAAGTTCCTGCAGTTTTCACTGTAAAACAGAGTTGGAGCTTGTTCCTCCCCATATATATGTATGTAGTGTGGTATGCAACTGAAAAGAAACTTTGTGTTCCCAACAAGCTAGGTGAAGGACGGCTTTCACACACACTTATCTCTCAGAACTGAGCATATGGAGAGTCGTTTATTCATCTAGCACAAAGGGATCGGGTTGCAGGAGAAATTAATTCTCTGGTTCTCTGTCTGTTTCCTACTGCCTGTTTGAAGTTCCTGCAGATTTCACTGTAAAACCGAGTTGGAGCTTGTACCTCCACATATATATGTATGCAGTGGAGTTTGCAACTTAAATAATCTTTGTGTTCCCAACAAGCTAGTTGATGGACTGCTTTCACACACACTTATCTCTCAAAACTGTGCATGTGGAGAGTCGTTCGTTCATCTAGCACAAAGGGAACGTGTTGCAGGAGGAACTTTTACTCTGGTTCTCAGTGTGTTTCTTTGTGTCTGTTTGAAGTGCCTGCAGTTTTCAATGTAAAACAGAGTTGGAGCTTGTACATACCCATGTATATGTATGGACTGGAGTTTGCAGCTGAAAAGAAACTTTGTGTTACCAACAAGCTAGGTGAAGGATGGCTTTCACACACACTTATCTCTCAGAACTGATCATGTGGAGAGTCTTTCATTCATCTAGCACAAAGGGAAAGTGTTGCAGGAGAATCTTATTCTCTGGTTCTCAGTGTGTTTCCTAGTGCCGGTTAGAATTTCCTGCAGATTTCACTGTAAAACCGAGTTGGAGCTGGTTCCTCCTCATATATATGCATGGATTGGGGTATGCAACTTAAAAGAAACTATGTGTTCCCAACAAGATAGGTGAAGAACGGCTTTCACACAAACTTATCTCTCAGAACTGAGCATGTGGAGAGTCGTTTGTTCATCTAGCACAAGGAACGGTTTGCTGGAGGAAGTTTTATTGTGGTTTCCCAGTTTCTTTCCTAGTGCCGGTATGAAGTTCCTGCAGTTTTCACTGTAAAACAGAGTTAGAGCTAGTACCATCCCATATATATGTATGGAATGGAGTTTTCAACTGAAAAGAAACTTTGTGTTCCCAACAAGCTAGGTGAAGGACGGATTTCACACACACTTATCTCTCAGAACTGAGGCTGTGGAGAGTCGTTCATTCATCTAGCACAAAGGTAACGGGTTGCAGGATATACTTTTACACTGGTTCTCAGTTTGTTTCCTAGTGCTGGTTTGAAGTTCCTGCAGTTTTCACTGTAAAACCGAGTTGGAGCTAGTACCTCCCCATATATATGTATGCACTGGAGTATGCAACTTAAAAAATCTTTGTGTTCCCAACAAGCTAGGTGATGGACTGCTTCAACACACACTTATCTCTCAGAACTGTGCATGTGGTGAGTCGTTCATTCATTTAGCACAAAGGGAACGGGTTGCAGGAGAAACTTTTACTCTGGTTCTCAGTGTGTTTCCTAGTGCCTGTTTGAAGTGCCTGCAGTTTTCAATGTAAAACAGATTTGGAGCTGGTACATACCCATGTATATGTATGGAGTGGAATTTTCAGCTGAAAAGAAACTTTGTGTTACCAACAAGCTAGGTGAAGGAAGGCTTTCACACACAATTATCTCTCAGAACTGAGCATGTGGAGAGTCGTTCATTCATCTAGCACAAAGGGAATGGGGGGCAGGAGAATCTTTTACTCTGGTTATCAGTGTTTTTCCTAGTGCCGTTTTGAAATTCCTGCAGTTTTCACTGTAAAACCGAGTTGGAGCTAGTACCACCCCATATATATTTATGGAGTGGGGTTTGCAACTGAAATGAAACTTTGTGTTCCCAACAAGCTAGTTGAAGGACGGCTTTCACACACACATATCTCTCAGAACTGAGCATGTTGTGAGTCGTTCATTCATCTAGCAAAAAGTGAATGGGTTGTAGGAGAAAATTTTACACTATTTCTCAGTGTGTTTCCAAGTGCCGGTTTGAATTTCCTGCAGATTTCACTCTAAAACCGAGTTGGAGCTTGTACCTCCCCATATTTATGTATGGAATGGAGTATGCAACTTAAAAAATCTTTGTGTTCCCAACAAGCTAGGTGATGGACTGCTTCCACACACAATTATCTCTCAGAACTGTGCATGTGGTGAGTCGTTCATTCATCTAGCACAAAGGGAATGGGTTGTAGGAGAAACTTTTACTCTGGTCCTCAGTGTGTTTCCTAGTGCCGGTTGGAAGTTCCTGCATTTTTCACTGTAAAACCGAGTTGGAGCTACAACCTCCCCATATATATGTATGGAGTGGAGTTAGCAACTGAAAAGAAAGTTTGTGTTTCCAACAAGCTAGGTGAAGGAAGGCTTTCACACACACTTATCTCTCAGAACTGAGCATGTGGAGAGTCGTTCATTCATCTAGCACAAAGGGAATGGGGGGCAGGAGAATCTTTTACTCTGGTTCTCAGTGTGTTTCCTAGTTCCGTTTTGAAGTTCCTGCAGTTTTCAATGTAAAACCGAGTTGGAACTAGTACATCCCCATATATATGTATGGAGTGGACTTTGCAACTGAAAAGTAACTTTGTGTTCCCAACAAGATAGGTGAAGTACGGCTTTAAAACCCACTTATCTCTCAGACGTGAGCATGTGGTGAGTCGTTCATTCATCTAGCACAAAGGGAATGGGTTGTAGGAGAAACTTTTACTCTGGTCCTCAGTGTGTTTCCTAGTGCCGGTTGGAATTTCCTGCAGTTTTCACTGTAAAACCGAGTTGCAGCTACTACATCCTCATATATATTTATGGAATGGAGTATGCAACAGAAAAGAATATTTGTGCTCCCAAAAAGCTAGGTGAAGTACGGCTTTCACACACACTTATCTCTCAGAATTTGGCATGTGGAGAAACGTTCGTTCATGTAGCAAAAAGGGAACTGATTGCAGGAGAATCTTTTACTCTGGTTCTCAGTGTGTTTCCTGGTGCCGGTTTCATGTTCCTGCAGTTTTCACTGTAAAACAGATTTGGAGCTAGTACCACCCCATATATATGTATGGTTTGGAGTTAGCAACTGAAAAGAAACTTTGTGTCCCCAACAAGCTAGGTGAAGGACGGTTTTCACACACACTGCACTCTCAGAACTGAGCATGTTGTGAGTCGTTCATTCATCTAGCACAAAGAACGGGTTGCAGGAGAAATTAATTCTCTGGTTCTCTGTCTGTTTCCTAGTGCCTGTTTGAAGTTCCTGCAGATTTCACTGTAAAACCGAGTTGGAGCTAGTACCTCCACATATATATGTATGCAGTGGAGTTTGCAACTTAAAAAATCTTTGTGTTCCCAACAAGCTAGTTGATGGACTGCTTTCACACACACTTATCTCTCAAAACTGTGCATGAGGAGAGTCGTTCGTTCATCTAGCACAAAGGGAACGTTTTGCAGGAGGAACTTTTACTCTGGTTCTCAGTGTGTTTTCTTGTGCCTGTTTGAAGTGCCTGCAGTTTTCAATGTAAAACAGAGTTGGAGCTTGTACATACCCATGTATATGTATGCAGTGGATTTTGCAGCTGAAAAGAAACTTTGTGTTACCAACAAGCTAGGTGAAGGATGGCTTTCACACACACTTATCTCTCAGATCTGAGCATGTGGATAGTCGTTCATTCATCTAGCACAAAGGGAATGGGTGGCAGGAGAAACTTTTACTCTGGTTCTCAGTGTTTTTCCTAGTGCCGTTTTGAAATTCCTGCAGTTTTCATTGTAAAATCGAGTTGGAGCTAGTACCTCCCCATATATATGTATGGATTGGGGTTTGCAACCTAAAAGTAACTTTGTGTTCCCAACAAACTAGTTGAAGGATGGCTTTCACACACAGTTATCTCTCAGAACTGAGCATTGTGTGAGTCGTTCATTCATCTAGCACAAAGGGAACGGGTTGTAGGAGAAAATTTTACACTGTTTCTCAGTGTGTTTCCTAGTGCCTGTTTGAATTTCCTGCAGATTTCACTGTAAAACCGAGTTGGAGATTGTACCTCCCCATATATATGTATGGAGTGGATTTAGCAACTGAAAAGAATCTTTGTGTTCCCAACACGCTAAGTGAAGGACGGCTTTCACACATACTTATCTCTCAGAACTGAGCATGTGTAGAGTCGTTCTTTCATCTAGCACAAAGGGAACGGTTTGAAGGAGAAATTTTTACTCTGGTTTCTCAGTGTGTTTCCTAGTGCCGGTTTGAAGTTCCTGCAGTTTTCACTGTAAAACCGAGTTGGAGCTGGTTCCTCCCCTTATATATATATGGATTGGGGTACGCAACTTAAAAGAAACTAAGTGTTCCCAACAAGCTAGGTGAAGGACGGCTTTCACACACACTTATCTCTCAGAACTGAGCATGTGGAGAATCGTTCATTCATCTAGCACAAAGGTATCGGGTTGCAGGATATACTTTTACACTGGTTCTCAGTTTGTTTCCTAGTGCTGGTTTGAAGTTCCTGCAGTTTTCACTGTAAAACCGAGTTGGAGATAGTACCTCCCCATATATATGTATGCAGTGGAGTTTGCAACTTAAAAAATCTTTGTGTTCCCAACAAGCTAGATGATGGACTGCTTTCACACACACTTATCTCTCAGAACTGTGCATGTGTTGAGTATTTCATTCATCTAGCACAAAGGGAACTGGTTGCAGGAGAAACTTTTACTCTGGTTCTCAGTGTGTTTCCTAGTGCCTGTTTGAAGTGCCTGCAGTTTTCAATGTAAAACAGATTTGGAGCTGGTACATACCCATATATATGTATGGAGTGGAGTTTGCAGCTGAAAAGAAACTTTGTGTTACCAACAAGCTAGATGAAGGGAGGCTTTCACACACACTTACTCTCAGAACTGAGCATGTGGAGAGTCGTTCATTCATCTAGCACAAAGGGAATGGGGGGCAGGAGAATCTTTTACTCTGGTTCTCAGTGTGTTTCCTAGTTCCGTTTTGAAGTTCCTGCAGTTTTCAATGTAAAACCGAGTTGGAGCAAGTACATCCCCATATATATGTATGGAGTGGACTTTGCAACTGAAAAGTAACTTTGTGTTCCCAACAAGATAGGTGAAGTACGGCTTTAAAACCCACTTATCTCTCAGACATGAGCATGTGGTGAGTCGTTCATTCATCTAGCACAAAGGGAATGGGTTGTAGGAGAAACTTTTACTCTGGTCCTCAGTGTGTTTCCTAGTGCCGGTTGGAATTTCCTGCAGTTTTCACTGTAAAACCGAGTTGCAGCTACTACATCCTCATATATATTTATGGAATGGAGTATGCAACAGAAAAGAATATTTGTGCTCCCAAAAAGCTAGGTGAAGTACGGCTTTCACACACACTTATCTCTCAGAATTTGGCATGTGGAGAAACGTTCGTTCATGTAGCAAAAAGGGAACTGATTGCAGGAGAATCTTTTACTCTGGTTCTCAGTGTGTTTCCTGGTGCCGGTTTCATGTTCCTGCAGTTTTCACTGTAAAACAGATTTGGAGCTAGTACCACCCCATATATATGTATGGTTTGGAGTTAGCAACTGAAAAGAAACTTTGTGTCCCCAACAAGCTAGGTGAAGGACGGTTTTCACACACACTGCACTCTCAGAACTGAGCATGTTGTGAGTCGTTCATTCATCTAGCACAAAGAACGGGTTGCAGGAGAAATTAATTCTCTGGTTCTCTGTCTGTTTCCTAGTGCCTGTTTGAAGTTCCTGCAGATTTCACTGTAAAACCGAGTTGGAGCTCGTACCTCCACATATATATGTATGCAGTGGAGTTTGCAACTTAAAAAATCTTTGTGTTCCCAACAAGCTAGTTGATGGACTGCTTTCACACACACTTATCTCTCAAAACTGTGCATGAGGAGAGTCGTTCGTTCATCTAGCACAAAGGGAACGTGTTGCAGGAGGAACTTTTACTCTGGTTCTCAGTGTGTTTTCTTGTGCCTGTTTGAAGTGCCTGCAGTTTTCAATGTAAAACAGAGTTGGAGCTTGTACATACCCATGTATATGTATGGAGTGGATTTTGCAGCTGAAAAGAAACTTTGTGTTACCAACAAGCTAGGTGAAGGATGGCTTTCACACACAGTTATCTCTCAGATCTGAGCATGTGGATAGTCGTTCATTCATCTAGCACAAAGGGAATGGGTGGCAGGAGAAACTTTTACTCTGGTTCTCAGTGTTTTTCCTAGTGCCGTTTTGAAATTCCTGCAGTTTTCATTGTAAAATCGAGTTGGAGCTAGTACCTCCCCATATATATGTATGGATTGGGGTTTGCAACCTAAAAGTAACTTTGTGTTCCCAACAAACTAGTTGAAGGACGGCTTTCACACACAGTTATCTCTCAGAACTGAGCATTGTGTGAGTCGTTCATTCATCTAGCACAAAGGGAACGGGTTGTAGGAGAAAATTTTACACTGTTTCTCAGTGTGTTTCCTAGTGCCTGTTTGAATTTCCTGCAGATTTCACTGTAAAACCGAGTTGGAGATTGTACCTCCCCATATATATGTATGGAGTGGATTTAGCAACTGAAAAGAATCTTTGTGTTCCCAACACGCTAAGTGAAGGACGGCTTTCACACATACTTATCTCTCAGAACTGAGCATGTGTAGAGTCGTTCTTTCATCTAGCACAAAGGGAACGGTTTGAAGGAGAAATTTTTACTCTGGTTTCTCAGTGTGTTTCCTAGTGCCGGTTTGAAGTTCCTGCAGTTTTCACTGTAAAACCGAGTTGGAGCTGGTTCCTCCCCTTATATATATATGGATTGGGGTACGCAACTTAAAAGAAACTAAGTGTTCCCAACAAGCTAGGTGAAGGACGGCTTTCACACACACTTATCTCTCAGAACTGAGCATGTGGAGAATCGTTCATTCATCTAGCACAAAGGTATCGGGTTGCAGGATATACTTTTACACTGGTTCTCAGTTTGTTTCCTAGTGCTGGTTTGAAGTTCCTGCAGTTTTCACTGTAAAACCGAGTTGGAGATAGTACCTCCCCATATATATGTATGCAGTGGAGTTTGCAACTTAAAAAATCTTTGTGTTCCCAACAAGCTAGATGATGGACTGCTTTCACACACACTTATCTCTCAGAACTGTGCATGTGTTGAGTAGTTCATTCATCTAGCACAAAGGGAACTGGTTGCAGGAGAAACTTTTACTCTGGTTCTCAGTGTGTTTCCTAGTGCCTGTTTGAAGTGCCTGCAGTTTTCAATGTAAAACAGATTTGGAGCTGGTACATACCCATATATATGTATGGAGTGGAGTTTGCAGCTGAAAAGAAACTTTGTGTTACCAACAAGCTAGATGAAGGGAGGCTTTCACACACACTTACTCTCAGAACTGAGCATGTGGAGAGTCGTTCATTCATCTAGCACAAAGGGAATGGGGGGCAGGAGAATCTTTTACTCTGGTTATCAGTGTTTTTCCTAGTGCCGTTTTGAAATTCCTGCAGTTTTCACTGTAAAATCGAGTTGGAGCTAGTACCTCCACATATATATGTATGGAGTGGGGTTTGCAACTGAAAAGAAACTTTGTGTTCCCAACAAGCTAGTTGATGACGGCTTTCACACACACTTATCTCTCAGAACTGAGCATGTGGTGAGTCGTTCATTCATCTAGCACAAATTGAACGGATTGTAGGAGAAAATTTTACACTATTTCTCAGTGTGTTTCCTAGTGCCGGTTTGAATTTCCTGCAGATTTCACTCTAAAATCGAGTTGGAGCTTGTACCTCCCCATATTTATGTATGGAGTGGAATTTGCAACTGAAAAGAAACTTTGTGTTCCCAACAAGCTAGGTGAACTTCGGCTTTCACACACACTTATCACTCAGGACTGAGCATTTTGTGAGTCGTTCATTCATCTAGCACAAAGGGATCGGGTTGTAGGATAAAATTATACTCTGGTTCTCAGTGTGTTTCCTAGTTCCGGTTTGAAGTTCCTGCAGTTTTCAGTGTAAAACCGAGTTGGAGCTAGTACATCCCCATATATATGTATGGAGTGGACTTTGCAACTGAAAAGAAACTTTGTGTTCCCAACAAGATAGTTTAAGGACGGCTTTAAAACACACTTATCTCTCAGACCTGAGCATGTGGTGAGTCGTTCATTCATCTAGCACAAAGGGAATGGGTTGTAGGAGAAACTTTTACTCTGGTCCTCAGTGTGTTTCCTAGTGCCGGTTGGATGTTCCTGCAGTTTTCACTGTAAAACCGAGTTGCAGCTACTACATCATCATATATATTTATGGAATGGAGTATGCAACTGAAAAGAATCTTTGTGTTCCCAAAAAGCTAGGTGAAGTACGGCTTTCACACGCACTTATCTCTCAGAACATAGCATGTGGAGAGACTTTCGTTCATGTAGCACAAAGGGAATTGATTGCAGGAGAAACATTTACTCTGATTCTCAGTGTGTTTCCTAGTGCTGGATGGAAGTTCCAGCAGTTTTCACTGTAAAACCGAATTGGAGCTTTTTCCTCCCCATATATATGTATGGAGTGGACTTTGCAACTGAAAAGAAACTTTGTGTTCCCAACAAGATAGGTGAAGTACGGCTTTAAAACACACTTATCTCTCAGACATGAGCATGTGGTGGGTCGTTCATTCATCTAGCACAAAGGGAATGGGTTGTAGGAGAAACTTTTACTCTGGTCCTCATTGTGTTTCCTAGTGCCGGTTGGAATTTCCTGCATTTTTCACTGTAAAACCGAGTTGCAGCTACTAAATCCTCATATATTTTTATGGAATGGAGTATGCAACAGAAAAGAATGTTTGTGCTCCCAAAAAGCTAGGTGAAGTACGGCTTTCACACACATTTATCTCTCAGAATTTGGCATGTGGAGAAACGTTCGTTCATGTAGCAAAAAGGGAACTGATTGCAGGAGAATCTTTTACTCTGGTTCTCAGTGTGTTTCCTAGTGCCGGTTTCATGTTCCTGCAGTTTTCACTGTAAAACAGATTTGGAGCTAGTACCACCCCATATATATGTATGGTTTGGAGTTAGCAACTGAAAAGAAACTTTGTGTCCCCAACAAGCTAGGTGAAAGACGGTTTTCACACACACTGCACTCTCAGAACTGAGCATGTTGTGAGTCGTTCATTCATCTAGCACAAAGAACGGGTTGCAGGAGAAATTAATTCTCTGGTTCTCTGTCTGTTTCCTAGTGCCTGTTTGAAGTTCCTGCAGATTTCACTGTAAAACCAAGTTGGAGCTAGTACCTCCACATATATATGTATGCAGTGGAGTTTGCAACTTAAAAAATCTTTGTGTTCCCAACAAGCTAGTTGATGGACTGCTTTCACACACACTTATCTCTCAGAACTGTGCATGTGTTGAGTAGTTCATTCATCTAGCACAAAGGGAACGGGTTGCAGGAGAAACTTTTACTCTGGTTCTCAGTGTGTTTCCTAGTGCCTGTTTGAAGTGCCTGCAGTTTTCAATGTAAAACAGATTTGGAGCTGGTACATACCCATGTATATGTATGGAGTGGAGTTTGCAGCTGAAAAGAAACTTTGTGTTACCAACAAGCTAGATGAAGGGAGGCTTTCACACACACTTACTCTCAGAACTGAGCATGTGGAGAGTCGTTCATTCATCTAGCACAAAGGGAATGGGGGGCAGGAGAATCTTTTACTCTGGTTATCAGTGTTTTTCCTAGTGCCGTTTTGAAATTCCTGCAGTTTTCACTGTAAAATCGAGTTGGAGCTAGTACCTCCCCATATATATGTATGGAGTGGGGTTTGCAACTGAAAAGAAACTTTGTGTTCCCAACAAGCTAGTTGAAGGGCGGCTTTCACACACACTTATCTCTCAGAACTCAGCATGTTGTGAGTCGTTCATTCATCTAGCACAAATTGAACGGATTGTAGGAGAAAATTTTACACTATTTCTCAGTGTGTTTCCTAGTGCCGGTTTGAATTTCCTGCAGATTTCACTCTAAAACCGAGTTGGAGCTTGTACCTCCCCATATTTATGTATGGAGTGGAATTTGCAACTGAAAAGAAACTTTGTGTTCCCAACAAGCTAGGTGAACGTCGGCTTTCACCCACACTTATCACTCAGGACTGAGCATTTTGTGAGTCGTTCATTCATCTAGCACAAAGGGAATGATTTGTAGGAGAAACTTTTACTCTGGTCCTCAGTGTGTTTCCTAGTGCCGGTTGGATGTTCCTGCAGTTTTCACTGTAAAACCGAGTTGCAGCTACTACATCCTCATATATATTTATGGAATGGAGTATGCAACTGAAAAGAATCTTTGTGTTCCCAAAAAGCTAGGTGAAGTACGGCTTTCACACACACTTATCTCTCAGAACTTAGCATGTGGAGAGACTTTCTTTCATGTAGCACAAAGGGAACTGATTGCAGGAGAAACTTTTACTCTGGTTCTCAGTGTGTTTCCTAGTGCTGGTTGGAAGTTCCAGCAGTTTTCACTGTAAAACCGAATTGGAGCTTGTTCCTCCCCATATATATGTATGGATTGGGGTATGCAACTGAAAAGAAACTTTGTGTTCCCAACACGCTAAGTGAAGTACGGCTTTCACACACACTTATCTCTCAGAACTGAGCATGTGGAGAGTCGTTCATTCATCTAGCACAAAGGGATCGTGTTGCAGGAGAAACTTATTCTCTGGTTCTCAGTGTGTTTCCTAGTGCCGGTTTGAAGTTCCTGCAGTTTTCACTGTAAAACCCAGTTGGAACTTGTACCTCCTCTTATATATTTATGGAGTGGGGTATGCAACTGAAAAGAAACTTTGTGTTCCCAACAAGCTAGTTGAAGGACGGCTTTCACACACACTTATCTCTCAGAACTGAGCATGTGGAGAGTCGTTCGTTCATCTAGCACAAATGGAACGGGTTGAATGAGAAACGTTTACTCTGGTTTCTCAGTGTGTTTCCTAGTGCCGGTTTGAAATTCCTAAGTTTTCACTGTAAAACCGAGTTGGAGCTGGTTCCTCCCCTTATATATGTATGGATTGGGGTATGCAACTTAAAAGAAACTATGTGTTCCCAACAAGCAAGTTGAAGGACGGCTCTCACACACACTTATCTCTCAGTACTGAGCCTGTGGAGAGTCGTACATTCATCTAGCACAAAGGTAACTGGTAGCAGGATATACTTTTACTCTGGTTCTCAGTTTGTTTCCTAGTGCCGGTTTGAAGTTCCTGCAGTTTTCACAGTAAAACAGAGTTGGAGCTTGTTCCTCCCCATATATATGTATGAAGTGTGGTATGCAACTGAAAAGAAACTTTGTGTTCCCAACAAGCTAGGTGAAGGACTGCTTTCACACACACTTATCTCTCAAAACTGTGCATGTGGAGAGTCGTTCGTTCATCTAGCACAAAGGGAATGGGTGGCAGGAGAAACTTTTACTCTGGTTCTCAGTGTTTTTCCTAGTGCCGTTTTAAATTCCTGCAGTTTTCACTGTAAAATCGAGTTGGAGCTAGTATCTCCCCATATATATGTATGGAGTGGGGTTTGCAACTGAAAAGTAACTTTGTGTTCCCAACAAGCTAGTTGAAGGACGGCTTTCACACACACTTATCTCTCAGAACTGAGCATTTTGGGAGTCGTTCATTCATCTAGCACAAAGGAACGGGTTGCAGGAGAAACTTTTACTCTGGTTCTCATTGTGTTTCCTAGTGCCGGTTTGAAGTTCCTGCAGTTTTCACTGTAAAACCGAGTTGGAGTTGTTCCTCAGCATATATATGTATGGAGTGGGGTACGCAACTGAAAAGAAACTTTGTGTTCCCAACACGCTAAATGAAGGACGGCTTTCACACACATTATCTCTCAGAAATTAGCATGTGGTGAGTCGTTCATTCATCTAGCACAAAGGGAACGGGTTGCAAGAGGAACTTATTCTTTGGTTCTCAGTGTGTTTCCTACTGCCGGTTTGAAGTTCCTCCAGTTTTCACTGTAAAACCGACTTGGAACTAGTACCTCCCCATAAATATGTATTGAGTGTTGTTTACAACTGAAAAGAAACTTTGTGTTCCCAACAACCTAGGTGAAGGACGGCTTTAACACAAACTTATCTCTCAGAACTGAGCATGTGGAGAGACTTTTGTTCATCTAGCACAAGGGAACGGGTTGCAGGAGAAAGATTTACTGTGGTTTCTCAGTGTCTTTCCTAGTACCGGTATGAATTTCCTGTAGTTTTCACTGTAAAACAGAGTTGGAACTAGTACCACCCCGTATATATGTATGGAGTGGAGTTTGCAACTGAAAAGAAAATTTGTGTTCCCAACAAGCTAGGTGAAAGACGGCTTACACACACACTTATCTCTCAGAACAGAGCATGTGGTGAGTCGTTCGTTTATCTAGCAAAAATGGAACGGGTTGCAGGAGAAACTTTTACTCTGGTTCTCAGTGTGTTTCCTAGTGCCGGTTTGAAGTTCCTGCAGTTTTCACTATAAAAACGATTTGGATCTGGTACATATCCATGTATATGTATGGAATGGATTTTGTAGCTGAAAAGAAAATTTGTGTTCCCAACAAGCTAGGTGAAAGACGGCTTTCACACACACTTATCTTTCAGAACTGAGCATGTGTAGAGGCGTTCATTCATCTAGCACAAAGGGAACGGGTTGCAGGAGAAACTTTTACTCTGGTTTCTCAGTGTGTTTCCTAGTGCCGGTTTGAAGTTCCTGCAATTTTCACTGTAAAACCGAGTTTAAGCTTGTTCCATCCCGTATATATTTATGGAGTGGGATATTAAACTGAAAAGAAACTTTGTGTTCCCAACACGCTAAATGAAGGACGGCTTTCACACACACTTATCTCTCAGAAATTAGCATGTGGTGAGTCGTTCATTCATCTAGCACAAAGGGAACGGGTTGCAAGAGGAACTTATTCTTTGGTTCTCTGTGTGTTTCGTAGTGCCGTTTTGAAGTTCCTGCAGTTTTTACTGTAAAACAGAGTTGGAGCTTGGTGCTCCCCATATATATGTATGTAGTGGGTTTTGCAACTGAAAAGAAACTTTGTGTTCCGAACAAGCTAGTTGAAGGACGGCTTTCACTCACACTTATGACTCAGAACTGAGCATGTGGAGAGTCTTTCATTCATCTAGCACAAAGGGAACGTGTTGCTGGAGAATCTTATTCTCTGGTTCAAAGTGTGTTTCTTAGTGCCGGTTTGAAGTTCCTGCAGTTTTCAATGTAATCCGAGTTGGAGCTAGTACCTCCCCATATATATGTATGGAGTGGAGTTTGCAACTGAAAAGAAACTTTGTGTTCCCAACAAGCTAGGTGAAGGAAGGCTTTCACACACACTTATCTCTCAGAACTGAGCATGTGTTGAGTCGTTCTTTCATTTAGCACAAAGGGAACGGGTTGCAAGGGGAAGTTATTCTCTGGTTCTCAGTGTGTTTCCTACTGCCGGTTTGAAGTTCCTGCAGTTTTCAATGTAAAACCTACTTGGAGCTAGTACCTCCCCATATATATGTATGGAGTGGAGTTTGCAACTGAAAAGAAACTTTGTGTTCCCAACAAGCTAGTTGAAGGACGGCATTCACACACACTTATCTCTCAGAACTGAGCATGTGGAGAGTCATTTGTTCATCTAGCACTAAGCGATCGGTTTGCAGGAGAAATTTTACTCTGGTTTCTCAGTGTGTTTCGTAGTGCCGGTTTGAAGTTCCTGCAGTTTTCATTGTAAAACAGACTTGGAGCTAGTACCTCCCCATATATATGTATGGAGTGGAGTTTGCAACTGAAAAGAAACTTTGTGTTCCCAACAAGCTTGTTGAAGAACGGCTTTCACACACACTTATCTCTCCGAACTGAGCATGTGGAGAGTCGTTCATTCATCTAGCAGAAAGGGAACGGTTTGAAGGAGAAGGTTTTGCTCTGGTTTCTCAGTGTGTTTCCTAGTGCCGGTTTGAAGTTCCTGCAGATTTCACTGTAAAACAGAGTTGGAGCTGGTTCCTCCTCATATTATATATGGATTGGGGTATGCAACTTAAAAGAAACTATGTTTTCCCAACAAGCTAGGTGAAGGACGGCTTTCACACACATTTATCTCTCAGAACTGAGCGTGTGGAGATGCGTTCATTCATCAAGCACAAAGGTAACGGGTTGCAGGAAATTCTTTTACTCTGGTTCTCAGTGTTTTTCCTAGTGCCGGTTTCAAGTTCCTGCAGTTTTCACTGTAAAACCGAGTTGGAGCTAGTACCTCTCGTTATATATGTATGGAGTGGAGTTTGCAACTGAAAAGAATCTTTGTGTTCAAAACAAGATGGGTGAAGGACGGCTTTCACACACACTTATCTCTCAGAACTGAGCATGTGGAGAGACGTTCGTTCATCTAGCACAAA
This sequence comes from Camelus dromedarius, assembly GCF_036321535.1. Taxonomy (NCBI): domain Eukaryota; kingdom Metazoa; phylum Chordata; class Mammalia; order Artiodactyla; family Camelidae; genus Camelus; species Camelus dromedarius. Next base: position 3,411,381 of record NW_026989739.1, read on the forward strand.
TGGAACGGGTTGCAGGAAAAACTTTTACTCTGGTTTCTCAGTCTGTTTCGTATTGCCGGCTTGATGTTCCTGCAGTTTTCACTGTAAAACCGAGTTGGAGCTTGTACCAACCCATATATATATGGAGTGTAGTTTGCAACTGAAAAGAAACTTTGTGTTCCCAGCAAGCTAGGTGAAGGTCGGCTTTAACACACACTAATTTCTCAGAACTGAGCATGTGGAGAGACGTTCGTTCATCTAGCACAAAGGAACGGGTTGCAGGAGAAACTTTTACTCTGGTTTCTCAGCCTGTTTCCAAGTGCCGGGTTGAAGTTCCTGCAATTTTCACTGTAAAACCGATTTGGAGCTATTACCTCCCCATATATATGTATGGAGTGGAGTTTGCAATTGAAAAGAAAGTTTTTGTTCCCAACAAGCTAGGTGAAGGACGGCTTTCACACACACTTATCTCTCAGAAATGAGCATGTGAAGAGACGTTCGTTCATCTAGCACAAAGGGAACGGGTTGCAGGAAAAACTTTTACTCTGTTTTCTCAGCCTGTTTCCTAGTGCCGGGTTGAAGTTCCTGCAGTTTTCACTGTAAAACCGATTTGGAGCTATTACCTCCCCATATATATTTATGGAGTGGAGTTTGCAACTGAAAAGAAACTTTGTGTTCCCTACAAGCTAGGTGAAGGACGGCTTGCACACACACTTATCTCTCAGAACTGAGCATGTGGAGAGACGTTCGTTCATCTAGCAAAAAGGGAACGGGTTGCAGGAGAAACTTTTACTCTGGTTTCTCAGTCTGTTTCCTAGTGCCGGTTTCAAGTTCCTGCAGTTTTCACTGTAAAACCGAGTTGGAGCTAGTACCTCTCCTTATATATGTATGGAGTGGAGTTTGCAACTGAAAATAAGCTTTGTTTTCCCAACAAGCTAGGTGAAGGACGGCTTTCACACACACTTATCTCTCAGAACTGAGCATGTGGAGAGACGTTCGTTCATCTAGCACAAAGTGAACGGGTTGCAGGAAAAGCTTTTACTCTGGTTTCTCAGTCTGTTTCCTATTGCCGGTTTGATGTTCATGCAGTTTTCACTGTAAAACCAAGTTGGAGCTATTACCTCCCCATATATATGTATGGATTGGAGTTTCCAACTGAAAAGAAACTTTGTGTTCCCAACAAGCTAGGTGAAGGACGGCTTTCACACTCACTAATTTCTCAGAACTGAGCATGTGGAGAGAAGTTCGTTCATCCAGCACAAAGGGAACGGGTTGCAGGAGAAACATTTACTCTGGTGTCTCAGTCTGTTTCCTAGGGCCTTTTTGAAGTTCCTGCAGTTTTCACTGTAAAACCGAGATGGAGCAAGTACCTCCCCTTATATATGTATGGAGTGGAGTTTGCAACTGAAAAGAAACTTTGTGTTCCCAAAAAGCTAGGTGAAGTACGGGTTTCACACACACATATCTTTCAGAACTGAGCATGTGGAGAGACGTTCGTTCATCTAGCACAAAGGGAACGGGTTTCAGGAGAAACTTTTACTATGGTTTCTCAGTCTGTTTCCTAGTGCCGGTTTGAAGTTCCTGCAGTTTCACAGTAAAACCGAGTTGGAGCTAATACCTCCCCATATATATGTATGGAGTGGAGTTTGCAACTGAAAAGCAACTTTGTGTTCCCAACAAGCTAGGTGAAGGACGGTTTTCAGACACACTTATCTCTCAGATCTGAGCATGTGGAGAGACGTTCGTTCATCTAGCACAAAGGGAACGGTTTGCAGTAGAAATTTTACTCTGGTTTCTCAGACAGTTTCCTAGTGCCGGTTTGAAGTTCCTGCAGTTTTCACTTTAAACCGAGTTGGAGCTATTACCTCACCATATATATGTATGGAGTGTAATTGGCAACTGTAAAGAAACTTTGTGTTCCCAACAAGCTAGGTGAAGGACGGCTTTCACACACACTTATCTCTCAGAACTGAGCATGTGGAGAGACGTTCGTTCATCTAGCACAAAGTGAACGGGTTGCAGGAAAAGCTTTTACTCTGGTTTCTCAGTCTGTTTCCTATTGCCGGTTTGATGTTCCTGCAGTTTTCACTGTAAAACCAAGTTGGAGCTATTACCTCCCCATATATATGTATGGATTGGAGTTTCCAACTGAAAAGAAACTTTGTGTTCCCAAATAGCTAGGTGAAGGACGGCTTTCACACTCACTAATTTCTCACAACTGAGCATGTGGAGAGAAGTTCGTTCATCCAGCACAAAGGGAACGGGTTGCAGGAGAAACTTTTACTCTGGTGTCTCAGTCTGTTTCCTAGGGCCTTTTTGAAGTTCCTGCAGTTTTCACTGTAAAACCGAGATGGAGCAAGTACCTCCCCATATATATGTATGGAGTGGAGTTTGCAACTGAAAAGAAACTTTGTGTTCCCAAAAAGCTAGGTGAAGTACGGGTTTCACACACACTTATCTCTCAGAACTGAGCATGTGGAGAGACGTTCGTTCATCTAGCACAAAGGGAACGGGTTTCAGGAGAAACTTTTACTATGGTTTCTCAGTCTGTTTCCTAGTGCAGGTTTGAAGTTCCTGCAGTTTCACAGTAAAACCGAGTTGGAGCTAGTACCTCCCCATATATATGTATGGAGTGGAGTTTGCAACTGAAAAGCAACTTTGTGTTCCCAACAAGCTAGGTGAAGGACGGCTTTCAGACTCACTTATCTCTCAGATCTGAGCATGTGGAGAGACGTTCGTTCATCTAGCACAAAGGGAACGGTTTGCAGTAGAAATTTTACTCTGGTTTCTCAGACAGTTTCCTAGTGCCGGTTTGAAGTTCCTGCAGTTTTCACTTTAAACCGAGTTGAAGCTAGTACCTCTCCATATATATGTATGGAGTGTAATTGGCAACTGTAAAGAAACTTTGTGTTCCCAACAAGCTAGGTGAAGGACGGCTTTCACACACACTTATCTCTCAGAACTTAGCATGTGGAGAGACGTTCGTTCATCTAGCACAAAGGGAACGGGTTGCAGGAGAAACTTTTTTCTGGTTTCTCAGTCTGTTTCCTAGTGCCGGTTTGAAGTTCCTGCAGTTTCACTGTAAAACCGAGTTGGAGCAAGTACCTCCCCATATGTATTAATGGGTGGATTTTGCAACTGAAAAGAAACTTTGTGTTCCCAACAAGCTAGGTGAAGTACGGCTTTCACACACACTTATCTCTCAGAACTGAGCATGTGGAGAGACGTTCGTTCATCTAGCACAAAGGGAACGGGTTGCAGGAGAAACATTTACTCTGGTTTCTCAGTCTGTTTCCTAGTGCCTTTTTGAAGTTCCTGCAGTTTTCACTGTAAAACCGAGTTGGAGTTATTACCTCTCCATATGTAGGTATGGAGTGGAGTTTGCAACTGAAAAGAAACTTTGTGTTCCCAGCAAGCTAGGTGAAGGACGGCTTTAACACACACTAATTTCTCAGAACTAAGCATGTGGAGAGACGTTCGTTCATCTAGCACAAAGGGAACGGGTTGCAGGAGAAACTTTTACTCTGGTTTCTCAGCCTGTTTCCTAGTGCCTGGTTGAAGTTCCTGCAGTTTTCACTGTAAAACCGATTTGGAGCTATTACCTCCCCATATATATGTATGGAGTGGAGTTTGCAACTGAAAAGAAACTTTGTGTTCCCTACAAGCTAGGTGAAGGACAGCTTGCACACACACTTATCTCTCAGAACTGAGCATGTGGAGAGACGTTCGTTCATCTAGCACAAACGGAACGGGTTGCAGGAGAAACTTTTACTCTTGTTTCTCAGCCTGTTTCCTAGTGCCGGTTTGAAGTTCCTGCAGTTTTCACTGTAAAACCGAGTTGGAGATAGTACCTCCCCTTATATATGTATGGAGTGTAGTTTGCAACTGAAAATAAACTTTGTTTTCCCAACAAGCTAGGTGAAGGACGGCTTTCACACACACTTATCTCTCAGAACTGAGCATGTGGAGAGACGTTCGTTCATCTAGCACAAAGGGAACGGGTTGCAAGAAAAACTTTTACTCTGGTTTCTCAGTCTGTTTCCTATTGCCGGTTTGATGTTCCTGCAGTTTTCACTGTAAAACCGAGTTGGAGCAAGTACCTCCCCATATATATGTATGGAGTGGAGTTTGCAACTGAAAAGCAACTTTGTGTTCCCAACAAGCTAGGTGAAGGACGGCTTTCAGACACACTTATCTCTCAGATCTGAGCATGTGGAGAGACGTTCGTTCATCTAGCACAAAGGGAACGGGTTGCAGTAGAAATTTTACTCTGGTTTCTCAGACTGTTTCCTAGTGCCGGTTTGAAGTTCCTGCAGTTTTCACTTTAAACCGAGTTGGAGCTAGTACCTCACCATATATATGTATGGAGTGTAGTTTGCAACTGTAAAGAAACTTTGTGTTCCCAACAAGCTAGGTGAAGGACGGCTTTCACACACACTTATGTCTCAGAACTAAGCATGTGGAGAGACGTTCGTTCATCTAGCACAAAGGGAACGGGTTGCAGGAGAAACTTTTACTCTGGTTTCTCAGCCTGTTTCCTAGTGCCGGGTTGAAGTTCCTGCAGTTTTCACTGTAAAACCGATTTGGAGCTATTACCTCCCCATATATATGTATGGAGTGGAGTTTGCAACTGAAAAGAAACTTTTTGTTCCCAACAAGCTAGGTGAAGGACGGCTTTCACACACACTTATCTCTCAGAACTGAGCAAGTGAAGAGACGTTCGTTCATCTAGCACAAAGGGAACGGGTTGCAGGAAAAACTTTTACTCTGGTTTCTCAGCCTGTTTCCTATTGCCGGGTTGAAGTTCCTGCAGTTTTCACTGTAAAACCGAGTTGGGGCTATTACCTCCCCATATATATGTATGGAGTGGAGTTTGCAACTGAAAAGAAACTTTGTGTTCCCTACAAGCTAGGTGAAGGACGGCTTGCACACACACTTTTCTCTCAGAACTGAGCATGTGGAGAGACGTTCGTTCATCTAGCACAAAGGGAACGGGTTGCAGGAGAAACTTTTACTCTGGTTTCTCAGCCAGTTTCCTAGTGCCGGTTTGAAGTTCCTGCAGTTTTCACTTTAAACCGAGTTGGAGCTATTACCTCCCCATATATATGTATGGATTGGAGTTTCCAACTGAAAAGAAACTTTGTGTTCCCAACAAGATAGGTGAAGGACGGCTTTCACACACACTTATCTCTCAGAACTGAGCATGTGGAGAGACGTTCGTTCATCTAGCACAAAGGGAACGGGTTGCAGGAGAAACTTTTTTCTGGTTTCTCAGTCTGTTTCCTAGTGCCGGTTTCAAGTTCCTGCAGTTTCACTGTAAAACCGAGTTGGAGCAAGAACCTCCCCTTATATATGTATGGAGTGGATTTTGCAACTGAAAAGAAACTTTTTGTTCCCAACAAGCTAGGTGAAGTACGGCTTTCACACACACTTATCTCTCAGAACTTAGCATGTGGAGAGACGTTCGTTCATCTAGCACAAAGGGAACGGGTTGCAGGAGAAACATTTACTCTGGTTTCTCAGTCTGTTTCCTAGTGCCTTTTTGAAGTTCCTTCAGTTTTCACTGTAAAACCGAGTTGGAGCTATTACCTCCCCATATGTAGGTATGGAGTGGAGTTTGCAACTGAAAAGAAACTTTGTGTTCCCAGCAAGCTAGGTGAAGGACGGCTTTAACACACACTAATATCTCAGAACTAAGCATGTGGAGAGACGTTCGTTCATCTAGCACAAAGGGAACGGGTTGCAGGAGAAACTTTTACTCTGGTTTCTCAGCCTGTTTCCTAGTGCCGGTTTGAAGTTCCTGCAGTTTTCACTGTAAAACCGAGTTGGAGCTAGTACCTCTCCTTATATATGTATGGATTGGAGTTTGCAACTGAAAATAAACTTTGTTTTCCCAACAAGCTAGGTGAAGGACGGCTTTCACACACACTTATCTCTCAGAACTGAGCAAGTGAAGAGACGTTCGTTCATCTAGCACAAAGGGAACGGGTTGCAGGAGAAACTTTTACTCTGGTTTCTCAGCCTGTTTCCTAGTGCCGGTTTGAAGTTCCTGCAGTTTTCACTGTAAAACCGAGTTGGAGCTAGTACCTCTCCTTATATATGTATGGAGTGGAGTTTGCAACTGAAAAGAATCTTTGTGTTCAAAACAAGATGCGTGAAGGACGGCTTTCACACACACTTATCTCTCAGAACTGAGCATGTGGAGAGACGTTCGTTCATCTAGCACAAAAGAAACGGGTTGCAGGAAAAACTTTTACTCTGGTTTCTCAGTCTGTTTCCTATTGCCGGTTTGATGTTCCTGCAGTTTTCACTGTAAAACGGAGTTGGAGCTATTACCTCCCCATATATATGTATGGAGTGGAGTTTGCAACTGAAAAGAAACTTTGTGTTCCCAGCAAGCTAGGTGAAGGACGGCTTTAACACACACTAATTTCTCAGAACTAAGCATGTGGAGAGACGTTCGTTCATCTAGCACAAAGGGAACGGGTTGCAGGAGAAACTTTTACTCTGGTTTCTCAGTCTGTTTCCTATTGCTGGTTTGATGTTCCTGCAGTTTTCACTGTAAAATCGAGTTGGAGCTATTACCTCCCCATATATATGTATGGAGTGGAGTTTGCAACTGAAAAGAAACTTTGTGTTCCCAACAAGCTAGGTGAAGGACGGCTTTCACACACACTAATTTCTCAGAACTGAGCATGTGGAGAGACGTTCGTTCATCCAGCACAAAGGGAAAGGGTTTCAGGAGAAACTTTTACTCTGGTTTCTCAGTCTGTTTCCCAGGCCTTTTTGAAGTTCCTGCAGTTTTCACTGTAAAACCGAGTTGGAGCTATTACCTCCCCATATGTAGGTATGGAGTGGAGTTTGCAACTGAAAAGAAACTTTGTGTTCCCAGCAAGCTAGGTGAAGGACGGCTTTAACACACACTAATTTCTCAGAACTAAGCATTTGGAGAGACGTTCGTTCATCTAGCACAAAGGGAACGGGTTGCAGGAGAAACTTTTACTCTGGTTTCTCAGCCTGTTTCCTAGTGCCGGGTTGAAGTTCCTGCAGTTTTCACTGTAAAACCGATTTGGAGCTATTACCTCCCCATATATATGTATGGATTGGAGTTTGCAACTGAAAAGTTACTTTTTGTTCCCAACAAGCTAGGTGAAGGACGGCTTTCACACACACTTATCTCTCAGAACTGAGCAAGTGAAGAGACGTTCGTTCATCTAGCACAAAGGGAACGGGTTGCAGGAAAAACTTTTACTCTGGTTTCTCAGTCTGTTTCCTAGTGCCGGTTTCAAGTTCCTGCAGTTTTCACTGTAAAACCGAGTTGGAGCTAGTACCTCTCCTTATATATGTATGGAGTGGAGTTTGCAACTGAAAAGAATCTTTGTGTTCAAAACAAGATGGGTGAAGGACGGCTTTCACACACACTTATCTCTCAGAACTGAGCATGTGGAGAGACGTTCGTTCATCTAGCACAAAGGAAACGGGTTGCAGGAAAAACTTTTACTCTGGTTTCTCAGTCTGTTTCCTATTGCCGGTTTGATGTTCCTGCAGTTTTCACTGTAAAACCGAGTTGGAGCTATTACCTCCCCATATATATGTATGGAGTGGAGTTTGCAACTGAAAAGAAACTTTGTGTTCCCAGCAAGCTAGGTGAAGGACGGCTTTAACACACACTAATTTCTCAGAACTAAGCATGTGGAGAGACGTTCGTTCATCTAGCACAAAGGGAACGGGTTGCAGGAGAAACTTTTACTCTGGTTTCTCAGTCTGTTTCCTATTGCCGGTTTGATGTTCCTGCAGTTTTCACTGTAAAACCGAGTTGGAGCTATTACCTCCCCATATATATGTATGGAGTGGAGTTTGCAACTGAAAAGAAACTTTGTGTTCCCAACAAGCTAGGTGAAGGACGGCTTTCACACACACTAATTTCTCAGAACTGAGCATGTGGAGAGACGTTCGTTCATCCAGCACAAAGGGAACGGGTTGCAGGAGAAACTTTTACTCTGGTTTCTCAGTCTGTTTCCCAGGCCTTTTTGAAGTTCCTGCAGTTTTCACTGTAAAACCGAGTTGGAGCTATTACCTCCCCATATGTAGGTATGGAGTGGAGTTTGCAACTGAAAAGAAACTTTGTGTTCCCAGCAAGCTAGGTGAAGGACGGCTTTAACACACACTAATTTCTCAGAACTAAGCATTTGGAGAGACGTTCGTTCATCTAGCACAAAGGGAACGGGTTGCAGGAGAAACTTTTACTCTGGTTTCTCAGCCTGTTTCCTAGTGCCGGGTTGAAGTTCCAGCAGTTTTCACTGTAAAACCGATTTGGAGCTATTACCTCCCCATATATATGTATGGAGTGGAGTTTGCAACTGAAAAGTAACTTTTTGTTCCCAACAAGCTAGGTGAAGGACGGCTTTCACAAACACTTATCTCTCAGAACTGAGCAAGTGAAGAGACGTTCGTTCATCTAGCACAAAGGGAACGGGTTGCAGGAAAAACTTTTACTCTGGTTTCTCAGCCTGTTTCCTAGTGCCTTTTTGAAGTTCCTTCAGTTTTCACTGTAAAACCGAGTTGGAGCTATTACCTCCCCATATGTAGGTATGGAGTGGAGTTTGCAACTGAAAATAAACTTTGTGTTCCCAGCAAGCTAGGTGAAGGACGGCTTTAACACACACTAATATCTCAGAATTAAGCATGTGGAGAGACGTTCGTTCATCTAGCACAAAGGGAACGGGTTGCAGGGGAAACATTTACTCTGGTTTCTCAGCCTGTTTCCTAGTGCCGGTTTGAAGTTCCTGCAGTTTTCACTGTAAAACCGAGTTGGAGCTAGTACCTCTCCTTATATATGTATGGATTGGAGTTTGCAACTGAAAATAAACTTTGTTTTCCCAACAAGCTAGGTGAAGGACGGCTTTCACACACACTTATCTCTCAGAACTGAGCATGTGGAGAGACGTTCGTTCATCTAGCACAAAGGGAACGGGTTGCAGGAGAAACTTTTACTCTGGTTTCTCAGTCTGTTTCCTAGTGCCGGTTTCAAGTTCCTGCAGTTTTCACTGTAAAACCGAGTTGGAGCTAGTACCTCTCGTTATATATGTATGGAGTGGAGTTTGCAACTGAAAAGAATCTTTGTGTTCAAAACAAGATGGGTGAAGGACGGCTTTCACACACACTTATCTCTCAGAACTGAGCATGTGGAGAGACGTTCGTTCATCTAGCACAAAGGGAACGGGTTGCAGGAAAAACTTTTACTCTGATTTCTCAGTCTGTTTCGTATTGCCGGTTTGATGTTCCTGCAGTTTTCACTGTAAAACCGAGTTGGAGCTATTACCTCCCCATATATATGTATGGAGTGGAGTTTGCAACTGAAAAGAAACTTTGTGTTCCCAACAAGCTAGGTGAAGGACGGCTTTCACACACACTAATTTCTCAGAACTGAGCATGTGGAGAGACGTTCGTTCATCCAGCACAAAAGGAACGGGTTGCAGGAGAAACTTTTACTCTGGTTTCTCAGTCTGTTTCCAAGGCCTTTTTGAAGTTCCTGCAGTTTTCACTGTAAAACCGATTTGGAGCTATTACCTCCCCATATATATGTATGGAGTGGAGTTTGCAACTGAAAAGAAACTTTTTGTTCCCTACAAGCTAGGTGAAGGACGGCTTGCACACACACTTATCTCTCAGAACTGAGCATGTGGAGAGACGTTCGTTCATCTAGCACAAAGGGAACGGGTTGCAGGAAAAACTTTTACTCTGGTTTCTCAGTCTTTTTCCTATTGCCGGTTTGATATTCCTGCAGTTTTCACTGTAAAACCGTGTTGGAGCAAGTACCTCCCCATATATATGTATGGAGTGGAGTTTGCAACTGAAAAGAAACTTTGTGTTCCCATAAAGCTAGGTGAAGTACTGTTTCACACACACTTATCTTACAACTGAGCATGTGGAGAGACGTTCGTTCTTCTAGCACAAAGGGAACGGGTTGCAGTAGAAACTTTTACTCTGGTTTCTCAGTCTGTTTCCTAGTGCCGGTTTGAAGTTCCTGCAGTTTTCACTGTAAAACCGAGTTGGAGCTTGTACCAACCCATATATATGTATGGAGTGGAGTTTGCAACTGAAAAGAAACTTTGTGTTCCCAGCAAGCTAGGTGAAGGACGGCTTTCACACACACTAATTTCTCAGAACTAAGCATGTGGAGAGACGTTCGTTCATCTAGCACAAAGGGAACGGGTTGCAGGAGAATCTTTTACTCTGGTTTCTCAGCCTGTTTCCTAGTGCCGGTTTGAAGTTCCTGCAGTTTTCACTGTAAAACCGAGTTGGAGCTAGTACCTCTCCTTATATATGTATGGATTGGAGTTTGCAACTGAAAATAAACTTTGTTTTCCCAACAAGCTAGGTGAAGGACGGCTTTCACACACACTTATCTCTCAGAACTGAGCATGTGGAGAGACGTTCGTTCATCTAGCACAAAGGGAACGGGTTGCAGGAGAAACTTTTACTCTGGTTTCTCTGTCTGTTTCCTAGTGCCGGTTTCAAGTTCCTGCAGTTTTCACTGTAAAACCGAGTTGGAGCTAGTACCTCTCCTTATATATGTATGGAGTGGAGTTTTCAACTGAAAAGAATCTTTGTGTTCAAAACAAGATGGGTGAAGGACGGCTTTCACACACACTTATCTCTCAGAACTGAGCATGTGGAGAGACGTTCGTTCATCTAGCACAAAGGAAACGGGTTGCAGGAAAAACTTTTACTCTGGTTTCTCAGTCTGTTTCCTATTGCCGGTTTGATGTTCCTGCAGTTTTCACTGTAAAACCGAGTTGGAGCTATTACCTCCCCATATATATGTATGGAGTGGAGTTTGCTACTGAAAAGAAACTTTGTGTTCCCAGCAAGCTAGGTGAAGGACGGCTTTAACACACACTAATTTCTCAGAACTAAGCATGTGGAGAGACGTTCGTTCATCTAGCACAAAGGGAACGGGTTGCAGGAGAAACTTTTACTCTGGTTTCTCAGTCTGTTTCCCAGGCCTTTTTGAAGTTCCTTCAGTTTTCACTGTAAAACCGAGTTGGAGTTATTACCTCCCCATATGTAGGTATGGAGTGGAGTTTGCAACTGAAAAGATACTTTGTGTTCCCAGCAAGCTAGGTGAAGGACGGCTTTAACACACACTAATATCTCAGAACTAAGCATTTGGAGAGACGTTCGTTCATCTAGCACAAAGGGAACGGGTTGCAGGAGAAACTTTTACTCTGGTTTCTCAGCCTGTTTCCTAGTGCCGGGTTGAAGTTCCTGCAGTTTTCACTGTAAAACCGATTTGGGGCTATTACCTCCCCATATATATGTATGGAGTGGAGTTTGCAAGTGAAAAGTAAATTTTTGTTCCCAACAAGCTAGGTGAAGGACGGCTTTCACACACACTTATTTCTCAGAACTGAGCAAGTGAAGAGACGTTCGTTCATCTAGCACAAAGGGAACGGGTTGCAGGAAAAACTTTTACTCTGGTTTCTCAGCCTGTTTCCTAGTGCCTTTTTGAAGTTCCTTCAGTTTTCACTGTAAAACCGAGTTGGAGCTATTACCTCCCCATATGTAGGTATGGAGTGGAGTTTGCAACTGAAAAGAAACTTTGTGTTCCCAGCAAGCTAGGTGAAGGACGGCTTTAACACACACTAATATCTCAGAACTAAGCATGTGGAGAGACGTTCGTTCATCTAGCACAAAGGGAACGGGTTGCAGGGGAAACATTTACTCTGGTTTCTCAGCCTGTTTCCTAGTGCCGGTTTGAAGTTCCTGCAGTTTTCACTGTAAAACCGAGTTGGAGCTAGTACCTCTCCTTATATATGTATGGATTGGAGTTTGCAACTGAAAATAATCTTTGTTTTCCCAACAAGCTAGGTGAAGGACGGCTTTCACACACACTTATCTCTCAGAACTGAGCATGTGGAGAGACGTTCGTTCATCTAGCACAAAGGGAACGGGTTGCAGGAGAAACTATTACTCTGGTTTCTCAGTCTGTTTCCTAGTGCCGGTTTCAAGTTCCTGCAGTTTTCACTGTAAAACCGAGTTGGAGCTAGTACCTCTCCTTATATATGTATGGAGTGGAGTTTGCAACTGAAAAGAATCTTTGTGTTCAAAACAAGATGGGTGAAGGACGGCTTTCACACACACTTATCTCTCAGAACTGAGCATGTGGAGAGACGTTCGTTCATCTAGCACAAAGGGAACGGGTTGCAGGAAAAACTTTTACTCTGGTTTCTCAGTCTGTTTCCCAGGCCTTTTTGAAGTTCCTGCGTTTTCACTGTAAAACCGAGTTGGAGCTATTACCTCCCCATATGTAGGTATGGAGTGGAGTTTGCAACTGAAAAGAAACTTTGTGTTCCCAGCAAGCTAGGTGAAGGACGGCTTTAACACACACTAATTTCTCAGAACTAAGCATGTGGAGAGACGTTCGTTCATCTAGCACAAAGGGAACGGGTTGCAGGAGAAACTTTTACTCTGGTTTCTCAGCCTGTTTCCTAGTGCCGCGTTGAAGTTCCTGCAGTTTTCACTGTAAAACCGATTTGGAGCTATTACCTCCCCATATATATGTATGGAGTGGAGTTTGCAACTGAAAAGAAACTTTTTGTTCCCAACAAGCTAGGTGAAGGACGGCTTTCACACACACTTATCTCTCAGAACTGAGCAAGTGAAGAGACGTTCGTTCATCTAGCACAAAGGGAACGGGTTGCAGGAAAAACTTTTACTCTGGTTTCTCAGCCTGTTTCCTAGTGCCGGGTTGAAGTTCCTGCAGTTTTCACTGTAAAACCGATTTGGAGCTATTACCTCCCCATATATATGTATAGAGTGGAGTTTGCAACTGAAAAGAAACTTTGTGTTCCCTACAAGCTAGGTGAAGGACGGCTTGCACACACACTTATCACTCAGAACTGAGCATGTGGAGAGACGTTCGTTCATCTAGCACAAAGGGAACGGGTTGCAGGAGAAACTTTTACTCTGGTTTCTCAGCCTGTTTCCTAGTGCCGGTTTGAAGATCCTGCAGTTTTCACTGTAAAACCGAGTTGGAGCTAGTACCTCTCCTTATATATGTATGGATTGGAGTTTGCAACTGAAAATAAACTTTGTTTTCCCAACAAGCTGGGTGAAGGGCGGCTTTCACACACACTTATCTCTCATAACTGAGCATGTGGAGAGACGTTCGTTCATCTAGCACAAAGGGAACGGGTTGCAGGAGAAACTTTTACTCTGGTTTCTCAGTCTGTTTCCTAGTGCTGGTTTCAAGTTCCTGCAGTTTTCACTGTAAAATCTAGTTGGAGCTAGTACCTCTCGTTATATATGTATGGAGTGGAGTTTGCAACTGAAAAGAATCTTTGTGTTCAAAACAAGATGGGTGAAGGACAGCTTTCACACACACTTATCTCTCAGAACTGAGCATGTGGAGAGACGTTCGTTCATCTAGCACAAATGGAACGGGTTGCAGGAAAAACTTTTACTCTGGTTTCTCAGTCTGTTTCCTATTGCCGGTTTGATGTTCCTGCAGTTTTCACTGTAAAACCGAGTTGGAGCTATTACCTCCCCATATATATGTATGGAGTGGAGTTTGCAACTGAAAAGAAACTTTGTGTTCCCAACAAGCTAGGTGAAGGACGGCTTTCACACACACTAATTTCTCAGAACTGAGCATGTGGAGAGACGTTCGTTCATCCAGCACAAAGGGAACGGGTTGCAGGAGAAAGTTTTACTCTGGTTTCTCAGTCTGTTTCCAAGGCCTTTTTGAAGTTCCTGCAGTTTTCACTCTAAAACCGATTTGGAGCTATTACCTCCCCATATATATGTATGGAGTGGAGTTTGCAACTGAAAAGAAACTTTTTGTTCCCTACAAGCTAGGTGAAGGACGGCTTGCACACACACTTATCTCTCAGAACTGAGCATGTGGAGAGACGTTCGTTCATCTAGCACAAAGGGAACGGGTTGCAGGAAAAACTTTTACTCTGGTTTCTCAGTCTGTTTCCTATTGCCGGTTTGATATTCCTGCAGTTTTCACTGTAAAACCGTGTTGGAGCAAGTACCTCCCCATATATATGTATGGAGTGGAGTTTGCAACTGAAAAGAAACTTTGTGTTCCCATAAAGCTAGGTGAAGTAGTGTTTCACACACACTTATCTTACAACTGAGCATGTGGAGAGACGTTCGTTCTTCTAGCACAAAGGGAACGGGTTGCAGTAGAAACTTTTACTCTGGTTTCTCAGTCTGTTTCCTAGTGCCGGTTTGAAGTTCCTGCAGTTTTCACTGTAAAACCGATTTGGAGCTTGTACCAACCCATATATATGTATGCAGTGGAGTTTGCAACTGAAAAGAAACTTTGTGTTCCCAGCAAGCTAGGTGAAGGACGGCTTTCACACACACTAATTTCTCAGAACTAAGCATGTGGAGAGACGTTCGTTCATCTAGCACAATGGGAACGGGTTGCAGGAGAAACTTTTACTCTGGTTTCTCAGTCTGTTTCCTAGTGCCTTTTTGAAGTTCCTTCAGTTTTCACTGTAAAACCGATTTGGAGCTATTACCTCCCCATATGTAGGTATGGAGTGGAGTTTGCAACTGGAAAGAAACTTTGTGTTCCCAGCAAGCTAGGTGCAGGACGGCTTTCACACACACTTATCTCTCAGAACTGAGCATGTGGAGAGTCGATCATTCATGTAGCAAAAAGGGAACGGGTTGCAGGAGAAACTTTTACTCTGGGTTCTCATTGTTTTTCCAAGTGCCTTTATGAAGTTCCTGCAGTTTTCACTATAAAACCGAGTTTGAGCTAGTACTTTCCCATACATATGTAAGAGTGGAGTTTGCAACTGAAAAAAAAATTTGTGTTCCCAACAAGCTAGGTGAAATACGGCTTTCACACACAATTATTTCTCAGATCTGAGCATGTGGACAGTCGTTCATTCATCTAGCACAAAGGGAACGGGTTGCAGGAGAAACTTTTTCTCTGGTTCTCAGTGTGTTTCCTAGTACCGGTTTGAAGATCCTGCAGTTTTCACTGTAAAACCGAGTTGAAGCTAGTTCCACCCCATATATTTGTATGGATTGGAGTTTGCAACTGAAAAGAAACTTTGTGTTCCCAACAAGCTAGGTGAAGTACGGCTTTAACACTCACGTATCTCTCAGAAATGAGCATATTGTGAGTCGTTCATTCATCTACCACAAATGGACCTGGTTGCAGGAGAAACTTTTACTCTGGTTTCTCAGTGTGTTTCCTAGTGCCGGTGTGAAGTTCCTGCAGATTTCACTGTAAAACCGAGTTGGAGCTAGTACCTCCCCATATATATGTATGGAGTGGAGTTTGCAACAGAAAAGAAACTTTGTGTTCCCAACAAGCGAGTTGAAAGACGGCTTTCACACACACTTATCTCTCAGAACAGAGCCTGTGGAGAGACTTTCTTTCATCTAGCACAAATGAAACGGGTAGAAGGAGAAACTTTTACTCTGGTTTCTCAGTGTGTTTCCTAGTGCCTGTTTGAAATTCCGGCAGTTTTCACTGTAAAACCGTGTTGGAGCTGGTTCCTCCCCATATATATGTATGGATTGGGGTATGCAACTTAAAAGAAACTATGTGTTCCCAACAAGCTAGGTGAAGGACGGCTTTCACACACACTTATCTCTCAGAACTGAGCATGTGGAGAGTCGTTCATCCATCTAGCACAATGGTAACGTGTTGGAGGATATACTTTTACTCTTGTTCTCAGTGTGTTTCATAGTGCCGGTTTCAAGTTCCTGCAGTTTTCACCTTAAAACCGACTTGGAGCTTCTACCTCCCTATATATATGTAAGGAGTGGAGTTGGCAACTGAAAAGAAACTTTGTGTTCCCAACAAGCTAGGTGAAGGAAGGCTTTCACACACACTTATCTCTCAGAACTGAGCATGTGGTGATTCGGTCACTCATCTAGCACAAAGGGAACGGGTTGCAAGAGGAACTTATTCTCTGGTTCTCAGTGTGTTTCCTACTGCCGGTTTGATGTTCCTGCAGTTTTCACTGTAAAACCGAGTTGGAGCAAGTACCTCCCCATATATATGTATGGAGTGGAGTTTGCAACTGAAAAGCAACTTTGTGTTCCCAACAAGCTAGGTGAAGGACGGCTTTCAGACACACTTATCTCTCAGATCTGAGCATGTGGAGACACGTTCGTTCATCTAGCACAAAGGGAACGGGTTGCAGTAGAAATTTTACTCTGGTTTCTCAGACTGTTTCCTAGTGCCGGTTTGAAGTTCCTGCAGTTTTCACTTTAAACCGAGTTGGAGCTAGTACCTCACCATATATATGTATGGAGTGTAGTTAGCAACTGTAAAGAAACTTTGTGTTCCCAAAAGCTAGGTGAAGGACGGCTTTCACACACACTTATCTCTCAGAAATTAGCATGTGGAGAGACGTTCGTTCATCTAGCACAAAGGGAACGGGTTGCAGGAGAAACTTTTACTCTGGTTTCTCAGTCTGTTTCCTAGTGCCTTTTTGAAGTTCCTTCAGTTTTCACTGTAAAACCGAGTTGGAGCTATTACCTCCCCATATGTAGGTATGGAGTGGAGTTTGCAACTGAAAAGAAACTTTGTGTTCCCAGCAAACTAGGTGAAGGACGGCTTTAACACACACTAATATCTCAGAACTAAGCATGTGGAGAGACGTTCGTTCATCTAGCACAAAGGGAACGGGTTGCAGGGGAAACTTTTACTCTGGTTTCTCAGCCTGTTTCCTAGTGCCGGTTTGAAGTTCCTGTAGTTTTCACTGTAAAACCGAGTTGGAGCTAGTACCTCTCCTTATATATGTATGGATTGGAGTTTGCAACTGAAAATAAACTTTGTTTACCCAACAAGCTAGGTGAAGGACTGCTTTCACACACACTTATCTCTCAGACTGAGCATGTGGAGAGACGTTCGTTCATCTAGCAAAAAGGGAACGGGTTGCAGGAGAAACTTTTACTCTAGTTTCTTAGTCTGTTTCCTAGTGCCGGTTTCAAGTTCCTGCAGTTTTCACTGTAAAACCGAGTTGGAGCTAGTACCTCTCCTTATATATGTATGGAGTGGAGTTTGCAACTGAAAAGAATCTTTGTGTTCAAAACAAGATGGTTGAAGGACGGCTTTCACACACACTTATCTCTCAGAACTGAGCATGTGGAGAGACGTTCGTTCATCTAGCACAAAGGGAACGGGTTGCAGGAAAAACTTTTACTCTGGTTTCTCAGTCTGTTTCCTATTGCCGGTTTGATGTTCCTGCAGTTTTCACTGTAAAACCGAGTTGGAGCTATTACCTCCCCATATATATGTATGGAGTGGAGTTTGCAACTGAAAAGAAACTTTGTGTTCCCAACAAGCTAGGTGAAGGACGGCTTTCACACACAGTAATTTCTCAGAACTGAGCATGTGGAGAGACGTTCGTTCATCCAGCACAAAGGGAACGGGTTGCAGGAGAAACTTTTTCTCTGGTTTCTCAGTCTGTTTCCAAGGCCTTTTTGAAGTTCCTGCAGTTTTCACTGTAAAACCGAGTTGGAGCTATTACCTCCCCATATGTAGGTATGGAGTGGAGTTTGCAACTGAAAAGAAACTTTATGTTCCCAGCAAGCTAGGTGAAGGACGGCTTTCACACACACTAATTTCTCAGAACTAAGCATGTGGAGAGACGTTCGTTCATCTAGCACAAAGGGAACGGGTTGCAGGAGAAACTTTTACTCTGGTATCTCAGCCTGTTTCCTAGTGCCGGGTTGAAGTTCCTGCAGTTTTCACTGTAAAACCGATTTGGAGCTATTACCTCCCCATATATATGTATGGAGTGGAGTTTGCAACTGAAAAGAAACTTTTTGTTCCCAACAAGCTAGGTGAAGGACGGCTTTCACACACACTTATCTCTCAGAACTGAGCAAGTGAAGAGACGTTCGTTCATCTAGCACAAAGGGAACGGGTTGCAGGAAATACTTTTACTCTGGTTTCTCAGCCTGTTTCCAAGTGCCGGGTTGTATTTCCTGCAGTTTTCACTGTAAAACCGATTTGGAGCTATTACCTCCCCATATATATGTATGGAGTGGAGTTTGCAACTGAAAAGAAACTTTGTGTTCCCTACAAGTTAGGTGAAGGACGGCTTGCACACACACTTATCTCTCAGAACTGAGCATGTGGAGAGACGTTCGTTCATCTAGCACAAAGGGAACGGGTTGCAGGGGAAACTTTTACTCTGGTTTCTCAGCCTGTTTCCTAGTGCCGGTTTGAAGTTCCTGCAGTTTTCACTGTAAAACCGAGTTGGAGATAGTACCTCTGCTTATATATGTATGGATTGTAGTTTGCAACTGAAAATAAACTTTGTTTTCCCAACAAGCTAGGTGAAGGACGGCTTTCACACACACTTATCTCTCAGAAATTAGCATGTGGAGAGACGTTCGTTCATCTAGCACAAAGGGAACGGGTTGTAGGAAAAACTTTTACTCTGGTTTCTCAGTCTGTTTCCTATTGCCGGTTTGATATTCCTGCAGTTTTCACTGTAAAACCGTGTTGGAGCAAGTACCTCCCCATATATATGTATGGAGTGGAGTTTGCAACTGAAAAGAAACTTTGTGTTCCCATAAAGCTAGGTGAAGTACTGTTTCACACACACTTATCTTACAACTGAGCATGTGGAGAGACGTTCGTTCTTCTAGCACAAAGGGAATGGGTTGCAGTAGAAACTTTTACTCTGGTTTCTCAGTCTGTTTCCTAGTGCCGGTTTGAAGTTCCTGCAGTTTTCACTGTAAAACCGAGTTGGAGCTTGTACCAACCCATATATATGTATGGAGTGGAGTTTGCAACTGAAAAGAAACTTTGTGTTCCCAGCAAGCTAGGTGAAGGACGGCTTTCACACACACTAATTTCTCAGAACTAAGCATGTGGAGAGACGTTCGTTCATCTAGCACAATGGGAACGGGTTGCAGGAGAAACTTTTACTCTGGTTTCTCAGTCTGTTTCCTAGTGCCTTTTTGAAGTTCCTTCAGTTTTCACTGTAAAACCGATTTGGAGCTATTACCTCCCCATATGTAGGTATGGAGTGGAGTTTGCAACTGGAAAGAAACTTTGTGTTCCCAGCAAGCTAGGTGAAGGACGGCTTTCACACACACTTATCTCTCAGAACTGAGCATGTGGAGAGTCGATCATTCATGTAGCAAAAAGGGAACGGGTTGCAGGAGAAACTTTTACTCTGGGTTCTCATTGTTTTTCCAAGTGCCTTTATGAAGTTCCTGCAGTTTTCACTATAAAACCGAGTTTGAGCTAGTACTTTCCCATACATATGTAAGAGTGGAGTTTGCAACTGAAAAGAAAATTTGTGTTCCCAACAAGCTAGGTGAAATACGGCTTTCACACACAATTATTTCTCAGATCTGAGCATGTGTACAGTCGTTCATTCATCTAGCACAAAAGGAACGGGTTGCAGGAGAAACTTTTTCTCTGGTTCTCATTGTGTTTCCTAGTACCGGTTTGAAGATCCTGCAGTTTTCACTGTAAAACCGAGTTGAAGCTAGTTCCACCCCATATATTTGTATGGATTGGAGTTTGCAACTGAAATGAAACTTTGTGTTCCCAACAAGCTAGGTGAAGTACGGCTTTAACACTCATGTATCTCTCAGAAATGAGCATATTGTGAGTCGTTCATTCATCTACCACAAATGGACCTGGTTGCAGGAGAAACTTTTACTCTGGTTTCTCAGTGTGTTTCCTAGTGCCGGTGTGAAGTTCCTGCAGATTTCACTGTAAAACCGAGTTGGAGCTAGTACCTCCCCATATATATGTATGGAGTGGAGTTGCAACAGAAAAGAAACTTTGTGTTCCCAACAAGCGAGTTGAAGGACGGCTTT
Organism: Camelus dromedarius; assembly: GCF_036321535.1. Taxonomy (NCBI): domain Eukaryota; kingdom Metazoa; phylum Chordata; class Mammalia; order Artiodactyla; family Camelidae; genus Camelus; species Camelus dromedarius. The sequence continues at coordinate 3,431,196 of NW_026989739.1, forward strand.
CACACACACTTATCTCTCAGAACAGAGCCTGTGGAGAGACTTTCTTTCATCTAGCACAAATGAAACGGGTAGAAGGAGAAACTTTTACTCTGGTTTCTCAGTGTGTTTCCTAGTGCCTGTTTGAAATTCCGGCAGTTTTCACTGTAAAACCGTGTTGGAGCTGGTTCCTCCCCATATATATGTATGGATTGGGGTATGCAACTTAAAAGAAACTATGTGTTCCCAACAAGCTAGGTGAAGGACGGCTTTCACACACACTTATCTCTCAGAACTGAGCATGTGGAGAGTCGTTCATCCATCTAGCACAATGGTAACGTGTTGGAGGATATACTTTTACTCTTGTTCTCAGTGTGTTTCATAGTGCCGGTTTAAAGTTCCTGCAGTTTTCACCTTAAAACCGACTTGGAGCTTCTACCTCCCTATATATATGTAAGGAGTGGAGTTGGCAACTGAAAAGAAACTTTGTGTTCCCAACAAGCTAGGTGAAGGAAGGCTTTCACACACACTTATCTCTCAGAACTGAGCATGTGGTGATTCGGTCACTCATCTAGCACAAAGGGAACGGGTTGCAAGAGGAACTTATTCTCTGGTTCTCAGTGTGTTTCCTACTGCCGGTTTGATGTTCCTGCAGTTTTCACTGTAAAACCGAGTTGGAGCAAGTACCTCCCCATATATATGTATGGAGTGGAGTTTGCAACTGAAAAGCAACTTTGTGTTCCCAACAAGCTAGGTGAAGGACGGCTTTCAGACACACTTATCTCTCAGACCTGAGCATGTGGAGAGACGTTCGTTCATCTAGCACAAAAGGAACGGGTTGCAGTAGAAATTTTACTCTGGTTTCTCAGACTGTTTCCTAGTGCCGGTTTGAAGTTCCTGCAGTTTTCACTTTAAACCGAGTTGGAGCTAGTACCTCACCATATATATGTATGGAGTGTAGTTTGCAACTGTAAAGAAACTTTGTGTTCCCAAAAGCTAGGTGAAGGACGGCTTTCACACACACTTATCTCTCAGAACTTAGCATGTGGAGAGACGTTCGTTCATCTAGCACAAAGGGAACGGGTTGCAGGAGAAACATTTACTCTGGTTTCTCAGTCTGTTACCTAGTGCCTTTTTGAAGTTCCTTCAGTTTTCACTGTAAAACCGAGTTGGAGCTATTACCTCCCCATATGTAGGTATGGAGTGGAGTTTGCAACTGAAAAGAAACTTTGTGTTCCCAGCAAACTAGGTGAAGGACGGCTTTAACACACACTAATATCTCAGAACTAAGCATGTGGAGAGACTTTCGTTCATCTAGCACAAAGGGAACGGGTTGCAGGGGAAACTTTTACTCTGGTTTCTCAGCCTGTTTCCTAGTGCCGGTTTGAAGTTCCTGTAGTTTTCACTGTAAAACCGAGTTGGAGCTAGTACCTCTCCTTATATATGTATGGATTGGAGTTTGCAACTGAAAATAAACTTTGTTTACCCAACAAGCTAGGTGAAGGACGGCTTTCACACACACTTATCTCTCAGACTGAGCATGTGGAGAGACGTTCGTTCATCTAGCACAAAGGGAACGGGTTGCAGGAGAAACTTTTACTCTAGTTTCTTAGTCTGTTTCCTAGTGCCGGTTTCAAGTTCCTGCAGTTTTCACTGTAAAACCGAGTTGGAGCTAGTACCTCTCCTTATATATGTTTGGAGTGGAGTTTGCAACTGAAAAGAATCTTTGTGTTCAAAACAAGATGGGTGAAGGACGGCTTTCACACACACTTATCTCTCAGAAATGAGCATGTGGAGAGACGTTCGTTCATCTAGCACAAAGGGAACGGGTTGCAGGAAAAACTTTTACTCTGGTTTCTCAGTCTGTTTCCTATTGCCGGTTTGATGTTCCTGCAGTTTTCACTGTAAAACCGAGTTGGAGCTATTACCTCCCCATATATATGTATGGAGTGGAGTTTGCAACTGAAAAGAAACTTTGTGTTCCCAACAAGCTAGGTGAAGGACGGCTTTCACACACACTAATTTCTCAGAACTGAGCATGTGGAGAGACGTTCGTTCATCCAGCACAAAGGGAACGGTTTGCAGGAGAAACTTTTTCTCTGGTTTCTCAGTCTGTTTCCAAGGTCTTTTTGAAGTTCCTGCAGTTTTCACTGTAAAACCGAGTTGGAGCTATTACCTCCCCATATGTAGGTATGGAGTGGAGTTTGCAACTGAAAAGAAACTTTGTGTTCCCAGCAAGCTAGGTGAAGGTCGGCTTTCACACACACTAATTTCTCAGAACTAAGCATGTGGAGAGACGTTCGTTCATCTAGCACAAAGGGAACGGGTTGCAGGAGAAACTTTTACTCTGGTTTCTCAGCCTGTTTCCTAATGCCGGGTTGAAGTTCCTGCAGTTTTCACTGTAAAACCGATTTGGAGCTATTACCTCCCCATATATATGTATGGAGTGGAGTTTGCAACTGAAAAGAAACTTTTTGTTCCCAACAAGCTAGGTGAAGGACGGCTTTCACACACACTTATCTCTCAGAACTGAGCAAGTGAAGAGACGTTCGTTCATCTAGCACAAAGGGAACGGGTTGCAGGAAATACTTTTACTCTTGTTTCTCAGCCTGTTTCCTAGTGCCGGGTTGAATTTCCTGCAGTTTTCACTGTAAAACCGATTTGGAGCTATTACCTCCCCATATATATGTATGGAGTGGAGTTTGCAACTGAAAAGAAACTTTGTGTTCCCTACAAGCTAGGTGAAGGACGGCTTGCACACACACTTATCTCTCAGAACTGAGCATGTGGAGAGACGTTCGTTCATCTAGCACAAAGGGAACGGGTTGCAGGGGAAACTTTTACTCTGGTTTCTCAGCCTGTTTCCTAGTGCCGGTTTGAAGTTCCTGCAGTTTTCACTGTAAAACCGAGTTGGAGATAGTACCTCTGCTTATATATGTATGGAGTGTAGTTTGCAACTGAAAATAAACTTTGTTTTCCCAACAAGCTAGGTGAAGGACGGCTTTCACACACACTTATCTCTCAGAAATTAGCATGTGGAGAGACGTTCGTTCATCTAGCACAAAGGGAACGGGTTGCAGGAAAAACTTTTACTCTGGTTTATCAGTCTGTTTCCTATTGCCGGTTTGATATTCCTGCAGTTTTCACTGTAAAACCGTGTTGGAGCAAGTACCTCCCCATATATATGTATGGAGTGGAGTTTGCAACTGAAAAGAAACTTTGTGTTCCCATAAAGCTAGGTGAAGTACTGTTTCACACACACTTATCTTACAACTGAGCATGTGGAGAGACGTTCGTTCTTCTAGCACAAAAGGAACGGGTTGCAGTAGAAACTTTTACTCTGGTTTCTCAGTCTGTTTCCTAGTGCCGGTTTGAAGTTCCTGCAGTTTTCACTGTAAAACCGAGTTGGAGCTTGTACCAACCCATATATATGTATGGAGTGGAGTTTGCAACTGAAAAGAAACTTTGTGTTCCCAGCAAGCTAGGTGAAGGACGGCTTTCACACACACTAATTTCTCAGAACTAAGCATGTGGAGAGACTTTCGTTCATCTAGCACAATGGGAACGGGTTGCAGGAGAAACTTTTACTCTGGTTTCTCAGTCTGTTTCGTAGTGCCTTTTTGAAGTTCCTTCAGTTTTCACTGTAAAACCGATTTGGAGCTATTACCTCCCCATATGTAGGTATGGAGTGGAGTTTGCAACTGAAAAGAAACTTTGTGTTCCCAGCAAGCTAGGGAAGCTTTCACACACACTTAACTCTCAGAACTGAACATGTGGAGAGTCGATCATTCATGTAGCAAAAAGGGAACGGGTTGCAGGAGAAACTTTTACTCTGGGTTCTCATTGTTTTTCCAAGTGCCTTTATGAAGTTCCTGCAGTTTTCACTATAAAACCGAGTTTGAGCTAGTACTTTCCCATACATATGTAAGAGTGGAGTTTGCAACTGAAAAGAAAATTTGTGTTCCCAACAATCTAGGTGAAATACGGCTTTCACACACAATTATTTCTCAGATCTGAGCATGTGGACAGTCGTTCATTCATCTAGCACAAAGGGAACGGGTTGCAGGGGAAACTTTTTCTCTGGTTCTCAGTGTGTTTCCTAGTACCGGTTTGAAGATCCTGCAGTTTTCACTGTAAAACCGAGTTGAAGCTAGTTCCACCCCATATATTTGTATGGATTGGAGTTTGCAACTGAAAAGAAACTTTGTGTTCCCAACAAGCTAGGTGAAGTACGGCTTTAACACTCACGTATCTCTCAGAAATGAGCATATTGTGAGTCGTTCATTCATCTACCACAAATGGACCTGGTTGCAGGAGAAACTTTTACTCTGGTTTCTCAGTGTGTTTCCTAGTGCCGGTGTGAAGTTCCTGCAGATTTCACTGTAAAACCGAGTTGGAGCTAGTACCTCCCCATATATATGTATGGATTGGAGTTTGCAACAAAAAAGAAACTTTGTGTTCCCAACAAGCGAGTTGAAGGACGGCTTTCACACACACTTATCTCTCAGAACAGAGCCTGTGGAGAGACTTTCTTTCATCTAGCACAAATGGAACGGGTAGAAGGAGAAACTTTTACTCTGGTTTCTCAGTGTGTTTCCTAGTGCCTGTTTGAAATTCCGGCAGTTTTCACTGTAAAACCGTGTTGGAGCTGGTTCCTCCCCATATATATGTATGGATTGGGGTATGCAACTTAAAAGAAACTATGTGTTCCCAACAAGCTAGGTGAAGGACGGCTTTCACACACACTTATCTCTCAGAACTGAGCATGTGGAGAGTCGTTCATCCATCTAGCACAATGGTAACGTGTTGGAGGATATACTTTTACTATTGTTCTCAGTGTGTTTCATAGTGCCGGTTTCAAGTTCCTGCAGTTTTCACCTTAAAACCGACTTGGAGCTTCTACCTCCCTATATATATGTAAGGAGTGGATTTGGCAACTGAAAAGAAACTTTGTGTTCCCAACAAGCTAGGTGAAGGGAGGCTTTCACACACAATTATCTCTCAGAACTGAGCATGTGGTGATTCGGTCACTCATCTAGCACAAAGGGAACGGGTTGCAAGAGGAACTTATTCTCTGGTTCTCAGTGTGTTTCCTACTGCCGGTTTGAAGTTCCTGCAGTTTTCAATGTAAAACCGACTTGGAGCTAGTACCTCCCCATATATATGTATGGAGTGGAGTTTGCAACTGAAAAGAAACTTTGTGTTCCCAACAAGCTAGGTGAAGTACGGCTTTAACACTCACGTATCTCTCAGAAATGAGCATATTGTGAGTCGTTCATTCATCTACCACAAATGGACCTGGTTGCAGGAGAAACATTTACTCTGGTTTCTCAGTGTGTTTCCTAGTGCCGGTGTGAAGTTCCTGCAGATTTCACTGTAAAACCGAGTTGGAGCTAGTACCTCCCCATATATATGTATGGATTGGAGTTTGCAACAGAAAAGAAACTTTGTGTTCCCAACAAGCGAGTTGAAGGACGGCTTTCACACACACTTATCTCTCAGAACAGAGCCTGTGGAGAGACTTTCTTTCATCTAGCACAAATGGAACGGGTAGAAGGAGAAACATTTACTCTGGTTTCTCAGTGTGTTTCCTAGTGCCTGTTTGAAATTCCGGCAGTTTTCACTGTAAAACCGTGTTGGAGCTGGTTCCTCCCCATATATATGTATGGATTGGGGTATGCAACTTAAAAGAAACTATGTGTTCCCAACAAGCTAGGTGAAGGACGGCTTTCACACACACTTATCTCTCAGAACTGAGCATGTGGAAAGTCGTTCATCCATCTAGCACAATGGTAACGTGTTGGAGGATATACTTTTACTCTTGTTCTCAGTGTGTTTCATAGTGCCGGTTTCAAGTTCCTGCAGTTTTCACCTTAAAACCGACTTGGAGCTTCTACCTCCCTATATATATGTAAGGAGTGGATTTGGCAACTGAAAAGAAACTTTGTGTTCCCAACAAGCTAGGTGAAGGAAGGCTTTCACACACACTTATCTCTCAGAACTGAGCATGTGGTGATTCGGTCACTCATCTAGCACAAAGGGAACGGGTTGCAAGAGGAACTTATTCTCTGGTTCTCAGTGTGTTTCCTACTGCCGGTTTGAAGTTCCTGCAGTTTTCAATGTAAAACCGACTTGGAGCTAGTACCTCCCCATATATATGTATGGAGTGGAGTTTGCAACTGAAAAGAAACTTTGTGTTCCCAACAAGCTAGTTGAAGGACGGCATTCACACACACTTATCTCTCAGAACTGAGCATGTGGAGAGTCGTTCGTTCATCTAGCAAAAAGCGATCGGGTTGCAGGAGAAATTTTACCCTGGTTTCTCAGTGTGTTTCGTAGTGCCGTTTTGAAGTTCCTGCAGTTTTCACTGTAAAACAGAGTTGGAGCTTGGTGCTCCCCATATATATGTATGTAGTGGGTTTTGCAACTGAAAAGAAAATTTGTGTTCCCAACAAGCTAGGTGAAAGACGGCTTACACACACACTTATCTCTCAGAACTGAGCATGTGGTGAGTCGTTCGTTTATCTAGCAAAAATGGAACGGGTTGCAGGAGAAACTTTTACTCTGGTTCTCAGTGTGTTTCCTAGTGCCGGTTTGAAGTTCCTGCCGTTTTCACTATAAAAACGATTTGGATCTGGTACATATCCATGTATATGTATGGAATGGATTTTGTAGCTGAAAAGAAAATTTGTGTTCCCAACAAGCTAGGTGAAAGACGGCTTTAACACACACTTAAATTCAGAACTGAGCATGTGTAGAGGCGTTCATTCATCTAGCACAAAGGGAATGGGTTGCAGGAGAATCTTATTCTCTGGTTCTCAGTGTGTTTCCTAGTGCCTGTTTGATGTTCCTGCATTTTTCATTGTAAAACCGTGTTGGAGCTTGTACCTCCCCATATATATCTGTATGGAGTGAAGTTTGCAACTGAAAAGAAACTTTGTGTTCCCAACAAACTATTTGAAGGACGGCTTTCACACACACTTATTTCTCAGAACTGAGCATATGGAGAGTCTTCGTTTAACTAGCACAAAGTGAAGGGGTTGAAGGAGAAACTTTTACTCTGGTTTCTCAGTGTGTTTCCTAGTGCCTGTTTGAAATTCCGGCAGTTTTCACTGTAAAACCGAATTGGAGCTTGTACCAACCCATATATATGTATGGAGTGGAGTTTGCAACTGAAAAGAAACTTTGTGTTCCCAGCAAGCTAGGTGAAGGACGGCTTTCACACACACTAATTTCTCAGAACTAAGCATGTGGAGAGACGTTCGTTCATCTAGCACAATGGGAACGGGTTGCAGGAGAAACTTTTACTCTGGTTTCTCAGTCTGTTTCCTAGTGCCTTTTTGAAGTTCCTTCAGTTTTCACTGTAAAACCGATTTGGAGCTATTACCTCCCCATATGTAGGTATGGAGTGGAGTTTGCTACTGGAAAGAAACTTTGTGTTCCCAGCAAGCTAGGTGAAGGACGGCTTTCACACACACTTATCTCTCAGAACTGAGCATGTGGAGAGTCGATCATTCATGTAGCAAAAAGGGAACGGGTTGCAGGAGAAACTTTTACTCTGGGTTCTCATTGTTTTTCCAAGTGCCTTTATGAAGTTCCTGCAGTTTTCACTATAAAACCGAGTTTGAGCTAGTACTTTCCCATACATATGTAAGAGTGGAGTTTGCAACTGAAAAGAAAATTTGTGTTCCCAACAAGCTAGGTGAAATACGGCTTTCACACACAATTATTTCTCAGATCTGAGCATGTGGACAGTCGTTCATTCATCTAGCACAAAGGGAACGGGTTGCAGGAGAAACTTTTTTTCTGGTTCTCAGTGTGTTTCCTAGTACCGGTTTGAAGATCCTGCAGTTTTCACTGTAAAACCGAGTTGAAGCTAGTTCCACCCCATATATTTGTATGGATTGGAGTTTGCAACTGAAAAGAAACTCTGTGTTCCCAACAAGCTAGGTGAAGTACGGCTTTAACACTCACGTATCTCTCAGAAATGAGCATATTGTGAGTCGTTCAGTCATCTACCACAAATGGACCTGGTTGCAGGAGAAACTTTTACTCTGGTTTCTCAGTGTGTTTCCTAGTGCCGGTGTGAAGTTCCTGCAGATTTCACTGTAAAACCGAGTTGGAGCTAGTACCTCCCCATATATATGTATGGAGTGGAGTTTGCAACAGAAAAGAAACTTTGTGTTCCCAACAAGCGAGTTGAAGGACGGCTTTCACACACACTTATCTCTCAGAACAGAGCCTGTGGAGAGACTTTCTTTCATCTAGCACAAATGGAACGGGTAGAAGGAGAAACTTTTACTCTGGTTTCTCAGTGTGTTTTCTAGTGCCTGTTTGAAATTCCGGCAGTTTTCACTGTAAAACCGTGTTGGAGCTGGTTCCTCCCCATATATATGTATGGATTGGGGTATGCAACTTAAAAGAAACTATGTGTTCCCAACAAGCTAGGTGAAGGACGGCTTTCACACACACTTATCTCTCAGAACTGAGCATGTGGAGAGTCGTTCATCCATCTAGCACAATGGTAACGTGTTGGAGGATATACTTTTATTCTTCTTCTCAGTGTGTTTCATAGTGCCGGTTTCAAGTTCCTGCAGTTTTCACCTTAAAACCGAGTTGGAGCTTCTACCTCCCTATATATATGTAAGGAGTGGAGTTGGCAACTGAAAAGAAACTTTGTGTTCCCAACAAGCTAGGTGAAGGAAGGCTTTCACACACACTTATCTCTCAGAACTGAGCATGTGGTGATTCGGTCACTCATCTAGCACAAAGGGAACGGGTTGCAAGAGGAACTTATTCTCTGGTTCTCAGTGTGTTTCCTACTGCCGGTTTGAAGTTCCTGCAGTTTTCAATGTAAAACCGACTTGGAGCTAGTACCTCCCCATATATATGTATGGATTGGAGTTTGCAACTGAAAAGAAACTTTGTGTTCCCAACAAGCTAGTTGAAGGACGGCATTCACACACACTTATCTCTCAGAACTGAGCATGTGGAGAGTCGTTCGTTCATCTAGCAAAAAGCGATCGGGTTGCAGGAGAAATTTTACCCTGGTTTCTCAGTGTGTTTCGTAGTGCCGTTTTGAAGTTCCTGCAGTTTTCACTGTAAAACAGAGTTGGAGCTTGGTGCTCCCCATATATATGTATGTAGTGGGTTTTGCAACTGAAAAGAAGCATTGTGTTCCGAATAAGCTAGGTGAAGGACGGCTTTCACTCACACTTATCTCTCAGAACGGAGCATGTGTAGAGGCGTTCATTCATCTAGCACAAAGGGAACGGGTTGCAAGAGGAACTTATTCTGTGGTTCTCAGTGTGTTTCCTACTGCCAGTTTGAAGTTCCTGCAGTTTTCATTGTAAAACAGACTTGGAGCTAGTACTTCCCCATATATATGTATGGAGTAGAGTTTGCAACTGAAAAGAAACTTTGTGTTCCCAACAAGCTTGTTGAAGAACGGCTTTCACACACACTTATCTCTGAGAAATTAGCATGTGGTGAGTCGTTCATTCATCTAGCACAAAGGGAACGGGTTGCAAGAGGAACTTATTCTTTGGTTCTCAGTGTGTTTCCTACTGCCGGTTTGAAGTTCCTCCAGTTTTCACTGTAAAACCGACTTGGAACTAGTACCTCCCCATAAATATGTATTGAGTGTTGTTTACAACTGAAAAGAAACTTTGTGTTCCCAACAAGCTAAGTGAAGGACGGCTTTCACACAAACTTATCTCTCAGAACTGAGCATGTGGAGAGACGTTTGTTCATCTAGCACAAGGGAACGGGTTGCAGGAGAAAGATTTACTGTGGTTTCTCAGTGTCTTTCCTAGTACCGGTATGAATTTCCTGTAGTTTTCACTGTAAAACAGAGTTGGAACTAGTACCAACCCGTATATTTGTATGGAGTGGAGTTTGCAACTGAAAAGAAAATTTGTGTTCCCAACAAGCTAGGTGAAAGACGGCTTACACACACACTTATCTCTCAGAACTTAACATGTGTTGAGTCGTTCGTTTATCTAGCAAAAATGGAACGGGTTGCAGGAGAAACTTTTACTCTGGTTCTCAGTGTGTTTCCTAGTGCCAGTTTGAAGTTCCTGCCGTTTTCACTATAAAAACGATTTGGATCTGTTACATATCCATGTATATGTATGGAATGGATTTTGTAGCTGAAAAGAAAATTTGTGTTCCCAACAAGCTAGGTGAAAGACGGCTTTAACACACACTTACCTTTCAGAACTTAGCATGTGTAGAGGCGTTAATTCATCTAGCACAAAGGGAACGGGTTGCAGGAGAATCTTATTCTCTGGTTCTCAGTGTGTTTCCTAGTGCCTGTTTGAAGTTCCTGCATTTTTCATTGTAAAACCGTGTTGGAGCTTGTACCTCCACATATATATCTGTATGGAGTGAAGTTTGCAACTGAAAAGAAACTTTGTGTTCACAACAAACTATTTGAAGACGGCTTTCACACACACTTATTTCTCAGAACTGAGCATATGGAGAGTCTTCGTTTAACTAGCACAAAGTGAAGGGGTTGAAGGAGAAACTTTTACTCTGGTTTCTCAGTGTGTTTCCTAGTGCCTGTTTGAAATTCCGGCAGTTTTCACTGTAAAACCGAGTTGGAGCTTGTACCAACCAATATATATGTATGGAGTGGAGTTTGCAACTGAAAAGAAACTTTGTGTTCCCAGCAAGCTAGGTGAAGGACGGCTTTCTCACACACTAATTTCTCAGAACTAAGCTTGTGGAGAGACTTTCGTTCATCTAGCACAATGGGAACGGGTTGCAGGAGAAACTTTTACTCTGGTTTCTCAGTCTGTTTCCTAGTGCCTTTTTGAAGTTCCTTCAGTTTTCACTGTAAAACCGATTTGGAGCTATTACCTCCCCATATGTAGGTATGGAGTGAAGTTTGCAAATGGAAAGAAAATTTGTGTTCCCAGCAAGCTAGGTGAAGGACGGCTTTCACACACACTTATCTCTCAGAACTGAGCATGTGGAGAGTCTATCATTCATGTAGCAAAAAGGGAACGGGTTGCAGGAGAAACTTTTACTCTGGGTTCTCATTGTTTTTCCAAGTGCCTTTATGAAGTTCCTGCAGATTTCACTATAAAACCGAGTTTGAGCTAGTAATTTCCCATACATATGTAAGAGTGGAGTTTGCAACTGAAAAGAAAATTTGTGTTCCCAACAAGCTAGGTGAAATACGGCTTTCACACACAATTATTTCTCAGATCTGAGCATGTGGACAGTCGTTCATTCATCTAGCACAAAGGGAACGGGTTGCAGGAGAAACTTTTTCTCTGGTTCTCAGTGTGTTTCCTAGTACCGGTTTGAAGATCCTGCAGTTTTCACTGTAAAACCGAGTTGAAGCTAGTTCCACCCCGTATATTTGTATGGATTGGAGTTTGCAACTGAAAAGAAACTTTGTGTTCCCAACATGCTAGGTGAAGTACGGCTTTAACACTCACGTATCTCTCAGAAATGAGCATATTGTGAGTCGTTCATTCATCTACCACAAATGGACCTGGTTGCAGGAGAAACTTTTACTCTGGTTTCTCAGTGTGTTTCCTAGTGCCGGTGTGAAGTTCCTGCAGATTTCACTGTAAAACCGAGTTGGAGCTAGTACCTCCCCATATATATGTATGGAGTGGAGTTTGCAACAGAAAAGAAACTTTGTGTTCCCAACAAGCGAGTTGAAGGACGGCTTTCACACACACTTATCTCTCAGAACAGAGCCTGTGGAGAGACTTTCTTTCATCTAGCACAAATGGAACGGGTAGAAGGAGAAACTTTTACTCTGGTTTCTCAGTGTGTTTCCTAGTGCCTGTTTGAAATTCCGGCAGTTTTCACTGTAAAACCGTGTTGGAGCTGGTTCCTCCCCATATATATGTATGGATTGGGGTGTGCAACTTAAAAGAAACCATGTGTTCCCAACAAGCTAGGTGAAGGACGGCTTTCACACACACTTATCTCTCAGAACTGAGCATGTGGAGAGTCGTTCATCCATCTAGCACAATGGTAACGTGTTGGAGGATATACTTTTACTCTTGTTCTCAGTGTGTTTCATAGTGCCGGTTTCAAGTTCCTGCAGTTTTCACCTTAAAACCGAGTTGGAGCTTCTACCTCCCTATATATATGTAAGGAGTGGAGTTGGCAACTGAAAAGAAACTTTGTGTTCCCAACAAGCTAGGTGGAGGAAGGCTTTCACACACACTTATCTCTCAGAACTGAGCATGTGGTGATTCGGTCACTCATCTAGCACAAAGGGAACGGGTTGCAAGAGGAACTTATTCTCTGGTTCTCAGTGTGTTTCCTACTGCCGGTTTGAAGTTCCTGCAGTTTTCAATGTAAAACCGACTTGGAGCTAGTACCTACCCATATATATGTATGGAGTGGAGTTTGCAACTGAAAAGAAACTTTGTGTTCCCAACAAGCTAGTTGAAGGACGGCATTCACACACACTTATCTCTCAGAACTGAGCATGAGGAGAGTCGTTCGTTCATCTAGCAAAAAGCGATCGGGTTGCAGGGGAAATTTTACCCTGGTTTCTCAGTGTGTTTCGTAGTGCCGTTTTGAAGTTCCTGCAGTTTTCACTGTAAAACAGAGTTGGAGCTTGGTGCTCCCCATATATATGTATGTAGTGGGTTTTGCAACTGAAAAGAAACATTGTGTTCCGAACAAGCTAGGTGAAGGACGGCTTTCACTCACACTTATCTCTCAGAACTGAGCATGTGTAGAGGCGTTCATTCATCTAGCACAAAGGGAACGGGTTGCAAGAGTAACTTATTCTGTGGTTCTCAGTGTGTTTCCTACTGCCAGTTTGAAGTTCCTGCAGTTTTCATTGTAAAACAGACTTGGAGCTAGTACCTCCCCATATATATGTATGGAGTAGAGTTTGCAACTGAAAAGAAACTTTGTGTTCCCAACAAGCTTGTTGAAGAACGGCTTTCACACACACTTATCTCTGAGAAATTAGCATGTGGTGAGTCGTTCATTCATCTAGCACAAAGGGAACGGGTTGCAAGAGGAACTTATTCTTTGGTTCTCAGTGTATTTCCTACTGCCGGTTTGAAGTTCCTCCAGTTTTCACTGTAAAACCGACTTGGAACTTGTACCTCCCCATAAATATGTATTGAGTGTTGTTTACAACTGAAAAGAAACTTTGTGTTCCCAACAAGCTAAGTGAAGGACGGCTTTCACACAAACTTATCTCTCAGAACTGAGCATGTGGAGAGATGTTTGTTCATCGAGCACAAGGGAACGGGTTGCAGGAGAAAGATTTACTGTGGTTTCTCAGTGTCTTTCCTAGTACCGGTATGAATTTCCTGTAGTTTTCACTGTAAAACAGAGTTGGAACTAGTACCACCCCGTATATTTGTATGGAGTGGAGTTTGCAACTGAAAAGAAAATTTGTGTTCCCAACAAGCTAGGTGAAAGACGGCTTACACACACACTTATCTCTCAGAACTGAGCATGTGGTGAGTCGTTCGTTTATCTAGCAAAAATGGAACGGGTTGCAGGAGAAACTTTTACTCTGGTTCTCAGTGTGTTTCCTAGTACCGGTTTGAAATTCCTGCAGTTTTCACTATAAAAACGATTTGGATCTGGTACATACCCATGTATATCTATGGAGTGGAATTTGCAGCTGAAAAGAAACTTTGTGTTCCCAACAAGCTAGGTGAAAGATGGCTTTCACACACACTTTCTTTCCGAACTGAGCATGTGTAGAGGCGTTAATTCATCTAGCACAAAGGGAACGGGTTGCAAGAGGAACTTATTCTCTGGTTCTCAGTGTGTTTCCTACTGCCGGTTTGAAGTTCCTGCAGTTTTCAATTTAAAAACGACTTGGAGCTTGTACCTCCCCATATATATGTATGGAGTGGAGTTTGCAACTGAAAAGAAACTTTGTGTTCCCAACAAGATAGTTGAAGGACGGCTTTCACACACACTTATCTCTCAGAACTGAGCATGTGGTGAGTCGTTCGTTTATCTAGCAGAAATGGAACGGGTTGCAGGAGAAACTTTTACTCTGGTTCTCAGTGTGTTTCCTAGTACCGGTTTGAAGTTCCTGCAGTTTTCAGTATAAAAACGATTTGGATCTGGTACATACCCATGTATATCTATGGAGTGGAATTTGCAGCTGAAAAGAAACTTTGTGTTCCCAACAAGCTAGGTGAAAGATGGCTTTCACACACACTTTCTTTCAGAACTGAGCATGTGTAGAGGCGTTAATTCATCTAGCACAAATGGAACGGTTTGCAGGAGAAACTTTTACTCTGGTTTCTCAGTGTGTTTCCTAGTGCCGGTTGGAATTTCCTGCAGTTTTCACTGTAAAACCGTGTTGGAGCTTGTTCCTCCCCGTATATATGTATGGAGTGGGGTATGCAACTGAAAAGAATTTTTGTTTTCCCAACACGCTAAGTGAAGGACGGCTTTCACACACACTTATCTCTCAGAACTGAGCATGTGGAGAGTCGATCATTTATGTAGCAAAAAGGGAACGGGTTGCAGGAGAAACTTTTACTCTGGGTTCTCAGTGTTTTTCCAAGTGCCTTTATGAACTTCTTGCAGTTTTCACTATAAAAACGAGTTGGAGCTAGTACTTTCCCATACATATGTAAGAGTGGAATTTGTAACTGAAAAGAAACTTTGTGTTCCCAACAAGCTAGGTTAAATACGGCTTTCACACACACTTATTTCTCAGAACTGAGCATGTGGAGAGTCGTTCATTCATCTAGCACAAAGGGAACGGGTTGCAGGAGAAACTTTTCTCTGGTTCTCAGTGTGTTTCCTAGTGCCGCTTTGAAGATCCTGCAGTTTTCACTGTAAAACAAAGTTGGAGCTAGTTCCACCCCATATATTTGTATGGATTGGAGTGAGCAACTGAAAAGAAACTTTGCGTTCCCAACAAGCTAGTTGAAGAACGGCTTTCACACAAACTTATCTCTCAGAACTGAGCATGTGGAGAGACGTTCGTTCATCTAGCACAAAGGGAACGGTTTGAAGGAGAAAGATGTACTCTGGTTTCTCAGTATGTTTCCTAGTGCCGGTTTGAAGTTCCTGCAGTTTTCACTATAAAAACGATTTGGATCTGGTACATATCCATGTATATGTATGGAATGGATTTTGTAGCTGAAAAGAAAATTTGTGTTCCCAACAAGCTAGGTGAAAGACGGCTTTCACACACACTTACCTTTCAGAACTGAGCATGTGTAGAGGCGTTCATTCATCTAGCACAAAGGGAACGGGTTGCAGGAGAAACTTTTACTCTGGTTTCTCAGTGTGTTTCCTAGTGCCGGTTTGAAGTTCCTGCAATTTTCACTGTAAAACCGAGTTGAAGCTTGTTCCATCCCGTATATATGTATGGAGTGGGATAAGAAACTGAAAAGAAACTTTGTGTTCCCAACACGCTAAGTGAAGTTCGGCTTTCACACACATTTATCTCTCAGAACTGAGCATGTGGAGAGTCGTTCATTCATCTAGCACAAAGGGATCGGGTTGCAGGAGAACCTTATTCTCTGGTTCTCAGTGTGTTTCCTAGTGCCGGTTTGAAGTTCCTGCAGTTTTCATTGTAAACCCGAATTGGAGCTTGTTCCTCCCCTTATATATATATGGAGTGGGGTATGCAACTGAAAAGAAACTTTGTGTTCCCAACAAGCTAGTTGAAGGACGGCTTTCACACACACTTATCTCTCAGAAATGAGCATGTGGAGAGTCGTTCTTTCATCTAGCACAAAGGGAACTGTTTGAAGGAGAAACTATTACTCTGGTTTCTCCCTGTGTTTCCTAGTGCCGGTTTGAAGTTCCTGCAGTTTTCACTGTAAAACCGAGTTGGAGCTAGTACCTCCCCATATATATGTATGCAGTGGGGTTTGCAACTTAAAAAATCTTTGTGTTCCCAACAAGCTAGGTGTTGGACTGCTTTCACACACACTTATCTCTCAAAACTGTGCATGTGGTGAGTCGTTCATTCATCTAGCACAAAGGGAACGGGTTTCAGGAGAAACTTTTACTCTGTTTCTCAGTGTGTTTCCTAGTGCCTGTTTGAAGTGCCTGCAGTTTTCAATGTAAAACAGAGTTTCAGCTGGTACATACCCATGTATATGTATGGAGTGGAGTTTGCAGATTAAAACAAACTTTGTGTTACCAACAAGCTAGGTGAAGGAAAGCTTTCACACACATTTATCTCTCAGAACTGAGCATGTGGAGAGTCGTTCATTCATCTAGCACAAAGGGAATGGGTGGCAGGAGAATCTTTTACTCTGGTTATCAGTGTTTTTCCTAGTGCCTTTTTGAAATTCCTGCAGTTTTCACTGTAAAACCGAGTTGGAGCTAGTACCTCCCCATATATATCTATGGAGTGGTTTTTGCAACTGAAAAGAAACTTTGTGTTCCGAACAAGCTAGTTGAAAGACGGCTTTCACACACACTTATCTCTCAGAAATGAGCATGTTGTGAGTCGTTCATTCATCTAGCACAAAGTGAACGGGTTGTAGGATAAAATTATTCTCTGGTTCTCAGTGTGTTTCCTAATTCCGGTTTGAAGTTCCTGCAGTTTTCTGTGTAAAACCGAGTTGGAGCTTGTACATCCCCATATATATGTAGGGAGTGGACTTTGCAACTGAAAAGAAACTTTGTGTTACCAACAAGATAGGTGAAGGACGGCTTTCAAACACACTTATCTCTCAGACCTGAGCATGTGGTGAGCCGTTCATTCATCTAGCACAAAGGGAATGGGTTGTAGGAGAAACTTTTACTCTGGTCTTCAGTGTGTTTCCTAGGGCCTGTTGGAAGTTCCTGCAGTTTTCACTGTAAAACCGAGTTGCAGCTACTACATCCTCATATATATTTATGGAATGGAGTATGCAACTGAAAAGAATCTTTGTGTTCCCAAAAAGCTAGGTGAAGAACGGCTTTCACACACACTTATCTCTCAGAACATAGCATGTGGAGAGACGTTCGTTCATGTAGCACAAAGGGAACTGGTTGCAGGAGAATCTTTTACTCTTGTTCTCAGTGTGTTTAGTAGTGCCTGTTTCAAGTTCCTGCAATTTTCACTGTAAAACCGATTTGGAGCTAGTACCTCCCCATATATATGTATGGAGTGGAGTTAGCAACTGAAAAGAAACTTTGTGTTCCCAACAAGCTAGATGAAGGACGGCTTTCACAAACATTTATTTCTCAGATCTGAGCATGTGGAGAGTCGTTCGTTCATCTAGCACAAATGGAACGGGTTGAAGGAGAAACTTTTACTCTGGTTCTCAGTGTGTTTCCTAGTGCCGGTTTGAAATTCCTACAGTTTTCACTGTAAAAACGGGTTGGAGCTAGTACCACCCCATATATATGTATGGAGTGAAGTTGGCAGCTGAAAAGAAACTTTGTGTTCCCAACAAGCTAGGTGAAGTAGGCTTTCTCACACACATACTCTCAGATCTGAGCATGTGTAGAGACGTTCGTTCATCAGGCACCAAGGGAACGGGTTGCAGGGGAAACTTTTACTCTGGATTCTCAGTGTGTTTCCTAGTGCCGGTTTGAACATCCTGCAGTTTTCACTGTAAAACCGAGTTGGAGCTAGTACCTCCCCATATATATGTATGCAGTGGGGTTTGCAACTTAAAAAATCTTTGTGTTCCCAACAAGCTAGGTGTTGGACTGCTTTCACACACACTTATCTCTCAAAACTGTGCATGTGGTGAGTCGTTCATTCATCTAGCACAAAGGGAACGGGTTTCAGGAGAAACTTTTACTCTGTTTCTCAGTGTGTTTCCTAGTGCCTGTTTGAAGTGCCTGCAGTTTTCAATGTAAAACAGAGTTTCAGCTGGTACATACCCATGTATATGTATGGAGTGGAGTTTGCAGATTAAAACAAACTTTGTGTTACCAACAAGCTAGGTGAAGGAAAGATTTCACACACATTTATCTCTCAGAACTGAGCATGTGGAGAGTCGTTCATTCATCTAGCACAAAGGGAATGGGTGGCAGGAGAATCTTTTACTCTGGTTATCAGTGTTTTTCCTAGTGCCTTTTTGAAATTTCTGCAGTTTTCACTGTAAAACCGAGTTGGAACTAGTACCTCCCCATATATATCTATGGAGTGGTTTTTGCAACTGAAAAGAAACTTTGTGTTCCGAACAAGCTAGTTGAATGACGGCTTTCACACACATTTATCTCTCAGAAATGAGCATGTTGTGAGTCGTTCATTCATCTAGCACAAAGTGAACGGGTTGTAGGATAAAATTATTCTCTGGTTCTCAGTGTGTTTCCTAATTCCGGTTTGAAGTTCCTGCAGTTTTCTGTGTAAAACCGAGTTGGAGCATGTACATCCCCATATATATGTAGGGAGTGGACTTTGCAACTGAAAAGAAACTTTGTGTTACCAACAAGATAGGTGAAGGACGGCTTTCAAACACACTTATCTCTCAGACCTGAGCATGTGGTGAGCCGTTCATTCATCTAGCACAAAGTGAATGGGTTGTAGGAGAAACTTTTACTCTGGTCTTCAGTGTGTTTCCTAGGGCCTGTTGGAAGTTCCTGCAGTTTTCACTGTAAAACCGAGTTGTAGCTACTACATCCTCATATATATTTATGGAATGGAGTATGCAACTGAAAAGAATCTTTGTGTTCCCAAAAAGCTAGGTGAAGAACGGCTTTCACACACACTTATCTCTCAGAACATAGCATGTGGAGAGACGTTCGTTCATGTAGCACAAAGGGAACTGGTTGCAGGAGAATCTTTTACTCTTGTTCTCAGTGTGTTTAGTAGTGCCTGTTTCAAGTTCCTGCAATTTTCACTGTAAAACCGATTTGGAGCTAGTACCTCCCCATATATATGTATGGAGTGGAGTTAGCAACTGAAAAGAAACTTTGTGTTCCCAACAAGCTAGATGAAGGACGGCTTTCACAAACATTTATTTCTCAGAACTGAGCATGTGGAGAGTCGTTCGTTCATCTAGCACAAATGGAACGGGTTGAAGGAGAAACTTTTACTCTGGTTCTCAGTGTGTTTCCTAGTGCCGGTTTGAAATTCCTACAGTTTTCACTGTAAAAACGGGTTGGAGCTAGTACCACCCCATATATATGTATGGAGTGGAGTTGGCAGCTGAAAAGAAACTTTGTGTTCCCAACAAGCTAGGTGAAGTAGGCTTTCTCACACACATACTCTCAGATCTGAGCATGTGTAGAGACGTTCTTTCATCAGGCACCAAGGGAACGGGTTGCAGGGGAAACTTTTACTCTGGATTCTCAGTGTGTTTCCTAGTGCCGGTTTGAACATCCTGCAGTTTTCACTGTAAAACCGAGTTGGAGCTAGTACCTCCCCATATATATGTATGCAGTGGAGTTTTCAACTTAAAAAATCTTTGTGTTCCCAACAAACTAGGTGATGGACTGCTTTCACACACACTTATCTCTCAGAACTTTGCATGTGGTGAGTCGTTCATTCATCTGGCACAAAGGGAACGGGTTGCAGAAGAAACTTTTACTCTGGTCCTCAGTGTGTTTCCTAGTGCCTGTTAGAAGTTCCTACAGTTTTCACTGTAAAACCGGGTTGCAGCTACTACCCCCTCATATATATTTATGGAGTGGAGTATGCAACTGAAAAGAATCTTTGTGTTCCCAAAAAGCTAGGTGAAGAACGACTTTCACACACACACAACTCTCAGAACTAAGCATGTGGAGAGACTTTCGTTCATGTAGCACAAAGGAAACTGGTTGCAGGAGAATCTTTTACTCTGGTCCTCAGTGTGTTTCCTAGTGCCTGTTAGTAGTTCCTACAGTTTTCACTGTAAAACCGAGTTGCAGCTACTACCCCCTCATATATATTTATGGAGTGGATTATGCAACTGAAAAGAAACTTTGTGTTCCCAACAAGCTAGGTGAAGGACGGCTTTCACACACACTGCTATCTCAGAACTGAGCATGTGGAGTGTCATTCGTTCATATAGCACAAAGGGAACGGGTTGCAGGAGAAATATTTACTCTGCATTCTCAGTGTGTTTCCTAGTGCCGGTACGAAGTTCCTCCAGTTTTCACTGTAAAACCGAGTTGGAGCTAGTACCTCGCCATTTATATGTATGGAGTGGAGTTTGCAACTGAAAAGAAACTTTGTGTTCCCAACAAGCTAGGTGAAGGACGGCTTTCACACACACTTATCTCTCAGAACTGAGCATGTGGAGAGTCGATCATTCATCTAGCACAAATGGAACGGGTTGCAGGAGAAAGATTTACTCTGGTTTCTCAGAGTGTTTCCTAGTGCCGGTATGAATTTCCTGCAGTTTTCACTGTAAAACAGTGTTGGAGCTTCAACCTCCCAATATATATATATGGAGTGGTGTTTGCAATTGAAAAGAAACTTTGTGTTCCCAACAAGCTAGGTGAAGGACGGCTTACACACACACTTATCTCTCAGAACTGAGCATAAGGTGAGTCTTTCATTCATCTAGCACAAAGGGAACGTGTTGCAGGAGAAACTTTTACTCAGGTTCTCAGTGTGTTTCCTTGTGCCTCTTTTAAGTGCCTGCAGTTTTCTTTGTAAAACACAGTTGAAGCTGTTACTAACCTATGTATATGTATGGAGTGGATTTTGCAGCTGAAAAGAAAGTTTGTGTTAACAACAAGCTAGGTGAAGGATGGCCTTCACACACACTTATCTCTCAGAACTGAGCATGTGGAGAGACGTTCATTCATCTAGCACAAAGTGAATTGGTGGCAGGAGAAACTTGTACTCTGTTTCTCAGTGTTATTCCTAGTGCCGTTTTAAAATTCCTGCAGTTTTCACTGTAAAGTCGAGTTGGAACTAGTACTCCCCATATATATGTATGGAGTGGGGTATGCAACTGAAAAGAAACTTTGTGTTCCTAACAAGATAGTTGAAGGATGGCTTTCACACACACTTATCTCTCAGAACTGAGCATGTGGAGAGTCGTTCGTTCATCTAGCACAAAGGGAACGGGTTGAAGGTGAAACTTTACTCTGGTTTCTCTGTGTGTTTCCTAGTGTCGTTTTGAAGTTCCTGCAGTTTTCACTGTAAAGCCGAGTTGGAGCTGGTTCCTCCCCTTATATATGTATGGATTGGTGTATGCAATTTAAAAGAAACAATGTGTTCCCAACAAGCTAGGGGAAGGACGGCTTTCACACACATATATCTCTCAGATCTGAGCCTGTGGAGAGTCGTTCATTCATTTAGCACAAAGGTAACGTGTTGCAGGATATACTTTTACTCTGGTTCTCTGTGTGTTTCCTAGTGCCGGTTTGAAGTTCCTGCAGTTTTCACTGTAAAACCGAGTTGGAGCTAGTACCTCCCCATATATATGTATGCAGTGGAGTTTGCAACTTAAAAAATCTTTGTGTTCCCCACAAGCTATGTGATGGACTGCTTTCACACACACTTATCTCTCAGAACTGTGCATGTGGTGAGTAGTTCATTCATCTAGCACAAAGGGAACGTGTTGCAGGAGAAACTTTTACTCTGGTTTCTCAGTGTGTTTCCTAGTGCCTGTTTGAAGTGCCTGCAGTTTTCAATGTAAAACATAGTTGGAGCTGGTACATACCCATGTATATGTATGGAGTGGAAATTGCAGCTGAAAAGAAACTTTGTGTTACCAACAAGCTATGTGAAGGACGACTTTCACACACACTTATCTCTCAGAACTGAGCATGTGGAGAGACGTTCGTTCATCTAGCACCAAGGGAACGGGTTGCAGGAGAAACTTTTACTCTGGTTTCTCAGTCTGTTTCCTAGTGCCGGTTTGAAGTTCCTGCAGTTAACACTGCAAACCCGAGTTGGAGCAAGAACCTCCCCTTATATATGTATGGAGTGGAGTTTGCAACTTAAAAGAATCTTTGTGTTCCCAACTAGCTAGGTGAAGAACGGCTTTCAAACACACATATCTCTCAGAACTGCGCATGTGGTGAGTCGTTCATTCATCTAGCACAAAGGGAACGGGTTGCAGAAGAAACTTTTACTCTGGTCCTCAGAGTGTTTCCTAGAGCCTGTTAGAAGTTCCTACAGTTTTCACTGTAAAACCGAGTTGCAGCTACTACCCCCTCATATATATTTATGGAGTGGTGTATGCAACTGAAAAGAATCTTTGTGTTCCCAAAAAGCTAGGTGAAGAACGACTTTCACACACACACAACTCTCAGAACTAAGCATGTGGAGAGATGTTCGTTCAAGTTGCACAAAGGAAACTGGTTTCAGGAGAATCTTTTACTCTGGTCCTCAGTGTGTTTCCTAGTGCCTGTTAGAAGTTCCTACAGTTTTCACTGTAAAACCGAGTTGCAGCTAATGCCCCCTCATATATATTTATGGAGTGGAGTATGCAACTGAAAAGAAACTTTGTGTTCCCAACAAGCTAGGTGAAGAACGGCTTTCACACACACTGCTATCTCAGAACTGAGCATGTGGAGTGTCATTCGTTCATATAGCACAAAGGGAACGGGTTGCAGGAGAAATATTTACTCTGCATTCTCAGTGTGTTTCCTAGTGCCGGTACGAATTTCCTCCAGTTTTCACTGTAAAACCGAGTTGGAGCTAGTACCTCCCCATATATATGTATGGAGTGGAGTTTGCAACTGAAAAGAAACTTTGTGTTCCCAACAAGCTAGGTGAAGGACGGCTTTCACACACACTTATCTCTCAGAACTGAGCATGTGGAGAGTCGATCGTTCATCTAGCACAAATGGAACGGGTTGCAGGAGAAAGATTTACTCTGGGTTCTCAGTGTGTTTCCTAGTGCCGGTATGAATTTTCTGCAGTTTTCTCTGTAAAACAGAGTTGCAGCTACAACCTCCCAATATATATATATGGAGTGGTGTTTGCAATTGAAAAGAAACTTTGTGTTCCCAACAAGCTAGGTGAAGGACGGCTTACTCACACAATTATCTCTCAGAACTGAGCATAAGGTGAGTCGTTCATTCATCTAGCACAAAGGGAACGGGTTGCAGGAGAAACTTTTACTCAGGTTCTCAGTGTGTTTCCTAGTGCCGGTTTGAAGTTCCTGCAGTTTTCACTATAAAAACGATTTGTATCTAGTACATACCCATGTATATGTATGGAGTGGATTTTGCAGCTGAAAAGAAACTTTGTGTTACCAACAAGCTAGGTGAAGATTGGCTTTCACACACACTTATCTCTCAGAACTGAGCATGTGAAGTGTCGTTCATTCATCTATCACAAAGGGCATGGGTGGCAGGAGAAAATTTTACTCTGGTTCTCAGTGTTTTTCCTAGTGCCGTTTTGAATTTCCCGCAGTTTTCACTGTAAAAACGTGTTGGAGCTAGTACATCCCCATATATATGTATGGAGTGGGGTTTGCAACTGAAAAGAAACTTTGTGTTCCCAACAAGCTAGGTGAAGTACGGCATTCACACTCACTTATCTCTCAGAACTGAGCATGTGGAGAGGCTTTCGTTCATCTAGCACCAAGGGAACGGGTTGCAGGAGAAACTTTTTCTCTGGTTTCTCAATCTGATTCCTAGTGCCGGTTTCAAGTTCCTGAAGTTTTCACTGTATAACCGAGTTGGAGCTAGTACCTCCCCATATATTTTTATGGAGTGGAGTTTGCAACTGAAAAGAAACTTTGTGTTCCCAACTAGCTAGGTGAATTACGGCTTTCACGCACACTTATCTCTCAGAACTGAGCATTTGGAGACACTTTCGTTCATCTAGAACCAATGGAACGGGTTGCAGTATATACGTTTACTCTGGTTCTCAGTGTGTTTCCTAGTGCCGGTTTGAAGTTCCTGCAGTTTTCACTGTAAAACCGAGTTGGAGTTCGTACCTCCCCATATATTTGTATGCAGTGGAGTATGCAACTTAAAAAATCTTTGTGTTCCCCACAAGCTATGTGATGGACTGCTTTCACACACACTTATCTCTCAGAACTGTGCATGTGGTGAGTAGTTCATTCATCTAGCACAAAGGGAACAGGTTGCAGGAGAAACTTTTACTCTGGTTCTCAGTGTGTTTCCTAGTGCCTGTTTGAAGTGCCTGCAGTTTTAAATGTAAAACAGAGTTGGAGCTGGTTCATACCCATGTATATGTATGGATTGGAAATTGCAGCAGAAAAGAAACTTTGTGTTCCCAACAAGCTAGGTGAAGGACGGCTTTGACACACATTTATCTTTCAGAATTGAGCATGTGGAGAGACGTTCGTTCACCTAGCAATAATGGAACGGGTTGCAGGGGAATCTTTCATTCTGGTTCTCAGTCTGTTTCCTAGTGCCTGTTTGAAGTGCCTGCAGTTTTCAATGTAAAACAGATTTGGAGCTGGTACATACCCATGTATATGTATGGAGTGGAGTTTGCAGCTGAAAAGAAACTTTGTGTTACAAACAAGCTAGTTGAAGGATGGCTTTCACACACATTTATCTCTCAGAACTGAGCATGTGGAGAGTCGTTCATTCATCTATCACAAAGGAATCGGTGGCAGGAGAAACTTTTACTCTGGTTCTCAGTGTTTTTCCTAGTGCCGTTTTGAAATTCCCGCAGATTTCACTGTAAAACCGTGTTGGAGCTAGTACTTCCCCATATATATGTATGGAGTGGGGTTTGCAAATGAAAAGAAACTTTGTGTTCCCAACAAGCAAGTTGAAGTACGGCTTTCACACACACTTATATCTCAGAACTGAGCATGTTGTGAGTCGTTCATTCATCTAGCACAAAGGGAACGTGTTGTAGGAGAAAATTTTACACTGTTTCTCAGTGTGTTTCCTTGTGCCGGTTTGAATTTCCTGCAGATTTCACTGTAAAAAAGAGTTGGAGATTGTGCATCCCCATATATATGTATGGAGTGGATTTTGCAACTGAAAAGAAACTTTGTTTTCCCAACAAGCTAGGTGAAGCTCGGCTTTCACACACACTTATCTCTTAGAAATGAGCATGTTGTGAGTCGTTGATTCATCTAGCACAAAGGGAACGGTTTGTAGGATAAAATTATACTCTGGTTCTCAGTGTGTTTCCTAGTGCCGGTTTGAAGTTCCTGTAGTTTTCAGTGTAAAACCGAGTTGGAACAAGTACCTCCCCATACATATGTTAGGAGTGGTGTTTGCAACTGAAAAGAAACTTTGTGTTCCCAACAATCTAGGTGAAGGACGGCTTTAAAACACACTTATCTCCCAGACCTGAGCATGTGATGAGTCGTTCATTCATCTAACACAAAGGGAACAGGTTGTAAGAGAAACTTTTACACTGGTCATCAGTGTGTTTCCTAGTGCCGGTTGGAAGTTAATGCAGTTTTCACTGTAAAATCGAGTTGCAACTTCTACCTCCTCATGTTTATTTATGGAATGGTGTATGCAACTGAAATGAATCTTTGTGTTCCCAAAAGGTAGGTGAAGAACGGCTTTCACACTCAATTATCTCTCAGAACTAAGCATGTGGAGAGACTTTCGTTCATGTAGCACAAAGGGAACTGGTTGCAGGAGAATCTTTTACTCTGGTTCTCAGTGTGTTTCCTAGTGCCGGATTGATGTTCCTGCAGTTTTCACTGAAAAACCGAGTTGGAGCTAGTACCTCCCCATATATATGTATGGAGTGGAGTTTGCAACTGAAAAGAAACTTTGTGTTCCCAACAAGCTAGGTGAAGGACGGCTTTCACACACACTGCACACTCAGAACTGAGCATGTGGAGAGTCGTTCGTTCATCTAGCACAAAGGGAACGGGTTGCATGAGAAAGATTTACTCTGGTTTCTCAGTGTGTTTCCTAGTGCTGGTACGAAGTTCCTGCAGTTTTCACTGTAAAACCGAGTTGGAGCTACAACCTCACCAAATATATGTATGGAGTGGAGTTTGCACCTGAAAAGAAACTTTGTGTTCCCAACAAGCTATTTGAAGGACGGCTTACAAACACACTTATCTCTCAGATCTGAGCATGTGGTTAGTCGTTCATTCATCTAGCACAAATGGAAGGGTTTGCAGGAGAAACTTTAAATATGGTTCTCAGTGTGTTTACTAGTGCCGGTTTGAAGTTCCTGCAGTTTTCACTGTAAAACCTATTTCGATCTAGTACCTCCCCATATATATGTATGGAGTGGTGTTTGCAGCTGAAAAGAAACTTTGTGTTCCCAACAAGCTAGGTGAAGGACAGCTTTCACGAACTATTGTCTCTCAGAACTGAGCATGTGGAGAGACGTTCGTTCATCTAGCACAAAGGGAACGGTTTACAGGAGAAACTTTTACTCTGGTTCTCAGTGTTTTTCCTAGTGCCGTTTTGAAATTCCTGCAGTTTTCACTGTAAAATCGAGTTGGAGCTAGTACCTCCCCATATATATGTATGGAGTGGGGTTTGCAACTGAAAAGAAACTTTGTGTTCCCAACAAGCTAGTTGAAGGACGGCTTTCACACACACATATCTCTCAGAACTGAGCATGTGGAGAGTCGGTCATTCATCTAGCAGAAAGGGAACGGGTTGATGGAGAAAGATTTACTCTGGTTTCTCAGTGTGTTTCCTAGTGCCGGTTTGAAGTTCCTGCAGATTTCACTGTATAACCGAGTTGGAGCTGGTTCCTCCTCTTATATATGTATGGATTGGGGTATGCAACTTAAAAGAAACTATGTGTTCCCTACAAGCTAAGTGAAGGACGGCTTTCACACACACTTATCTCTCAGTACTGAACATGTGGAGAGGCATTCGTTCATATAGCACAATGGTAACAAGTTGCAGGAGATACTTTTACTCTGGTTCTCAGTGTGTTTCCTAGTGCCGGATTGAAGTTCCTGCAGTTTTCACTGAAAAACCGAGTTGGAGCTAGTACCTCCCCATATATATGTATGGAGTGGAGTTTGCAACTGAAAAGAAACTTTGTGTTCCCAACAAGCTAGGTGAAGGACGGCTTTCACACACACTGCACACTCAGATCTGAGCATGTGGAGAGTCGTTCGTTCATCTAGCACAAAGGGAACGGGTTGCATGAGAAAGATTTACTCTGGTTTCTCAGTGTGTTTCCTAGTGCTGGTACGAAGTTCCTGCAGTTTTCACTGTAAAACCGAGTTGGAGCTACAACCTCCCCACATATATGTATGGAGTGGAGTTTGCACCTGAAAAGAATCTTTGTGTTCCCAACAAGCTATTTGAAGGACGGCTTACAAACACACTTATCTCTCAGATCTGAGCATGTGGTTAGTCGTTCATTCATCTAGCACAAATGGAAGGGTTTGCAGGAGAAACTTTAAATATGGATCTCAGTGTGTTTACTAGTGCCGGTTTGAAGTTCCTGCAGTTTTCACTGTAAAACCTATTTCGATCTAGTACCTCCCAATATATATGTATGGAGTGGTGTTTGCAGCTGAAAAGAAACTTTGTGTTCCCAACAACCTAGGTGAAGGACGGCTTTAACACAAACTTATCTCTCAGAACTGAGCATGTGGAGAGACTTTTGTTCATCTAGCACAAGGGAACGGGTTGCAGGAGAAAGATTTACTGTGGTTTCTCAGTGTCTTTCCTAGTACCGGTATGAATTTCCTGTAGTTTTCACTGTAAAACAGAGTTGGAACTAGTACCACCCCGTATATATGTATGGAGTGGAGTTTGCAACTGAAAAGAAAATTTGTGTTCCCAACAAGCTAGGTGAAAGACGGCTTACACACACACTTATCTCTCAGAACTGAGCATGTGGTGAGTCGTTCGTTTATCTAGCAAAAATGGAACGGGTTGCAGGAGAAACTTTTACTCTGGTTCTCAGTGTGTTTCCTAGTGCCGGTTTGAAGTTCCTGCAGTTTTCACTATAAAAACGATTTGGATCTGGTACATATCCATGTATATGTATGGAATGGATTTTGTAGCTGAAAAGAAAATTTGTGTTCCCAACAAGCTAGGTGAAAGACGGCTTTCACACACACTTATCTTTCAGAACTGAGCATGTGTAGAGGCGTTCATTCATCTAGCACAAAGGGAACGGGTTGCAGGAGAAACTTTTACTCTGGTTTCTCAGTGTGTTTCCTAGTGCCGGTTTGAAGTTCCTGCAATTTTCACTGTAAAACCGAGTTGAAGCTTGTTCCATCCCGTATATATTTATGGAGTGGGATATTAAACTGAAAAGAAACTTTGTGTTCCCAACACGCTAAATGAAGGACGGCTTTCACACACACTTATCTCTCAGAAATTAGCATGTGGTGAGTCGTTCATTCATCTAGCACAAAGGGAACGGTTTGCAAGAGGAACTTATTCTTTGGTTCTCTGTGTGTTTCGTAGTGCCGTTTTGAAGTTCCTGCAGTTTTTACTGTAAAACAGAGTTGGAGCTTGGTGCTCCCCATATATATGTATGTAGTGGGTTTTGCAACTGAAAAGAAACTTTGTGTTCCGAACAAGCTAGTTGAAGGACGGCTTTCACTCACACTTATGACTCAGAACTGAGCATGTGGAGAGTCTTTCATTCATCTAGCACAAAGGGAACGTGTTGCTGGAGAATCTTATTCTCTGGTTCAAAGTGTGTTTCTTAGTGCCGGTTTGAAGTTCCTGCAGTTTTCAATGTAATCCGAGTTGGAGCTAGTACCTCCCCATATATATGTATGGAGTGGAGTTTGCAACTGAAAAGAAACTTTGTGTTCCCAACAAGCTAGGTGAAGGAAGGCTTTCACACACACTTATCTCTCAGAACTGAGCATGTGTTGAGTCGTTCTTTCATTTAGCACAAAGGGAACGGGTTGCAAGGAGAAGTTATTCTCTGGTTCTCAGTGTGTTTCCTACTGCCGGTTTGAAGTTCCTGCAGTTTTCAATGTAAAACCTACTTGGAGCTAGTACCTCCCCATATATATGTATGGAGTGGAGTTTGCAACTGAAAAGAAACTTTGTGTTCCCAACAAGCTAGTTGAAGGACGGCATTCACACACACTTATCTCTCAGAACTGAGCATGTGGAGAGTCATTTGTTCATCTAGCACTAAGCGATCGGTTTGCAGGAGAAATTTTACTCTGGTTTCTCAGTGTGTTTCGTAGTGCCGGTTTGAAGTTCCTGCAGTTTTCATTGTAAAACAGACTTGGAGCTAGTACCTCCCCATATATATGTATGGAGTGGAGTTTGCAACTGAAAAGAAACTTTGTGTTCCCAACAAGGTTGTTGAAGAACGGCTTTCACACACACTTATCTCTCAGAACTGAGCATGTGGAGAGTCGTTCATTCATCTAGCAGAAAGGGAACGGTTTGAAGCAGAAGGTTTTGCTCTGGTTTCTCAGTGTGTTTCCTAGTGCCGGTTTGAAGTTCCTGCAGATTTCACTGTAAAACAGAGTTGGAGCTGGTTCCTCCTCATATTATATATGGATTGGGGTATGCAACTTAAAAGAAACTATGTTTTCCCAACAAGCTAGGTGAAGGACGGCTTTCACACACATTTATCTCTCAGAACTGAGCGTGTGGAGATGCGTTCATTCATCAAGCACAAAGGTAACGGGTTGCAGGAAATTCTTTTACTCTGGTTCTCAGTGTTTTTCCTAGTGCCAGTTTGAAGTTCCTGCAGTTTTCAATGTAAAACAGAGTTGGAGCTAGTGCCTCCCCATATATATTTATGGAGTGGTGTTTGCAACTGAAAAGAAACTTTGTGTTCCCAACAAGCTAGGTGAAGGACGGCTTTCACACAAACATATCTCTCAGAACTGAGCATGTGGAGAGTCGTTTGTTCATCTAGCACAAGGGAACGGGTTGCAAGAGAAAGATTTACTGTGGTTTCTCAGTGTCTTTCCTAGTGCCGGTATGAAGTTCCTGCATTTTTCACTGTAAAAGAGTGTTAGAGCTTGGACGACCCCATATATTTGTATGGAGTGGAGTTTGCAACTGAAAAGAAACTATGTGTTCCGAACAAGCTAGGTGAATGACGGCTTTAACACACACTTATCTTTCAGAACTGAGCATGTGGAGAGTCTTTCATTCATCTAGCACAAAGGGAACGGTTTGCAGGGGAATCTTATTCTCTGGTTCTCAGTGTGTTTCCTACTGCCGGTTTGAAGTTCCTGCAGTTTTCAATGTAAAACCGACTTGTAGCTAGTACCTCCCCATATATATGTATGGAGTGGAGTTTGCAACTGAAAAGATACTTTGTGTTCCCAACAAGCTAGTTAAAGGACGGCATTCACACACACTTATCTCTCAGATCTGAGCATGTGGAGAGTCTTTCATTCATCTAGCACAAAGGGAACGGGTTGCAGGAGAATCTTATTCTCTGGTTCTCAGTGTGTTTCCTAGGGCCTGTTTGAAGTTCCTGCAGTTTTCAATGTAAAACCGAATTGGAGCTAGTACCTCCCCATATATATCTGTATGGAGTGAAGTTTGCAACTGAAAAGAAACTTTGTGTTCCCAACAAGCTATTTGAAGGACGGCTTTCACACACTCTTATCTCTCAGAACTGAGCATGTGGAGAGTCGTTCATTCATCTAGCAGAAAGAGAACGGGTTGAAGGAGAAAGTTTTACTCTGGTTTCTCAGTGGGTTTCCTAGTGCCGATATGAAGTTCCTGCAGATTTCACTGTAAAACAGATTTGGAGCTGGTTCCTCCTCATATATATGTATGGATTGGGGTATGCAACTTAAAAGAAACTATGTGTTCCCAAAAAGCTAGGTGAAGGACGGCTTTCACACACATTTATCTCTCAGAACTGAGCACGTGGAGAGGCGTTCATTCATCTAGCAAAAATGTTACGGGATGCAGGAGATACTTTTACTCTGGTTCTCAGTGTGTTTCCTAGTGCCGGTTTGAAGTTCCTGCGGTTTTCACTGTAAAACCGAGTTGGAACTTGTACCTCCCCATATATATGTATGGAGTAGTGTTTGCAACTGAAAAGAAACTTTGTGTTCCCAACAAGCGAGTTGAAGTACGGATTTCACACAAACATATCTCTCAGAACTGAGCATGTGTAGAGTCGTTTGTTCATCTAGCACAAGGGAACGGGAGGTAGGAGAAAGATTTACTGTGGTTTATCAATGTCTTTCCTAGTGCCGATATGAAGTTCCTGCAGTTTTCAGTGTAAAACAGCGTTAGAGCTAGTACCACCCCATATATATGTATAGAGTGGAGTTTGCAACTTAAAAGAAACTTTGTGTTCCCAACAAGCTAGGTGAAGGACGGCTTACACACACACTTATCTCTCAGAAATGAGCATGTGGTGAGTCGTTCATTCATCTAGCACAAAGGGAACGGGTTGCAAGAGGAACTTATTCTTTGGTTCTCAGTGTGTTTCCTACTGCCGGTTTGAAGTTCCTCCAGTTTTCACTGTAAAACCGACTTGGAACTAGTACCTCCCCATAAATATGTATTGAGTGTTGTTTACAACTGAAAAGAAACTTTGTGTTCCCAACAACCTAGGTGAAGGACGGCTTTAACACAAACTTATCTCTCAGAACTGAGCATGTGGAGAGACTTTTGTTCTTCTAGCACAAGGGAACGGGTTGCAGGAGAAAGATTTACTGTGGTTTCTCAGTGTCTTTCCTAGTACCGGTATGAATTTCCTGTAGTTTTCACTGTAAAACAGAGTTGGAACTAGTACCACCCCGTATATATGTATGGAGTGGAGTTTGCAACTGAAAAGAAAATTTGTGTTCCCAACAAGCTAGGTGAAAGACGGCTTACACACACACTTATCTCTCAGAACTGAGCATGTGGTGAGTCGTTCGTTTATCTAGCAAAAATGGAACGGGTTGCAGGAGAAACTTTTACTCTGGTTCTCAGTGTGTTTCCTAGTGCCGGTTTGAAGTTCCTGCAGTTTTCACTATAAAAACGATTTGGATCTGGTACATATCCATGTATATGTATGGAATGGATTTTGTAGCTGAAAAGAAAATTTGTGTTCCCAACAAGCTAGGTGAAAGACGGCTTTCACACACACTTATCTTTCAGAACTGAGCATGTGTAGAGGCGTTCATTCATCTAGCACAAAGGGAACGGGTTGCAGGAGAAACTTTTACTCTGGTTTCTCAGTGTGTTTCCTAGTGCCGGTTTGAAGTTCCTGCAATTTTCACTGTAAAACCGAGTTGAAGCTTGTTCCATCCCGTATATATGTATGGAGTGGGATATGAAACTGAAAAGAAACTTTGTGTTCCCAACACGCTAAATGACGGACGGCTTTCACACACACTTATCTCTCAGAAATTAGCATGTGGTGAGTCGTTCATTCATCTAGCACAAAGGGAACGGTTTGCAAGAGGAACTTATTCTTTGGTTCTCTGTGTGTTTCGTAGTGCCGTTTTGAAGTTCCTGCAGTTTTTACTGTAAAACAGAGTTGGAGCTTGGTGCTCCCCATATATATGTATGTAGTGGGTTTTGCAACTGAAAAGAAACTTTGTGTTCCGAACAAGCTAGTTGAAGGACGGCTTTCACTCACACTTATGACTCAGAACTGAGCATGTGGAGAGTCTTTCATTCATCTAGCACAAAGGGAACGTGTTGCTGGAGAATCTTATTCTCTGGTTCAAAGTGTGTTTCTTAGTGCCGGTTTGAAGTTCCTGCAGTTTTCAATGTAATCCGAGTAGGAGCTAGTACCTCCCCATATATATGTATGGAGTGGAGTTTGCAACTGAAAAGAAACTTTGTGTTCCCAACAAGCTAGGTGAAGGAAGGCTTTCACACACACTTATCTCTCAGAACTGAGCATGTGTTGAGTCGTTCTTTCATTTAGCACAAAGGGAACGGGTTGCAAGGGGAAGTTATTCTCTGGTTCTCAGTGTGTTTCCTACTGCCGGTTTGAAGTTCCTGCAGTTTTCAATGTAAAACCTACTTGGAGCTAGTACCTCCCCATATATATGTATGGAGTGGAGTTTGCAACTGAAAAGAAACTTTGTGTTCCCAACAAGCTAGTTGAAGGACGGCATTCACACACACTTATCTCTCAGAACTGAGCATGTGGAGAGTCATTTGTTCATCTAGCACTAAGCGATCGGTTTGCAGGAGAAATTTTACTCTGGTTTCTCAGTGTGTTTCGTAGTGCCGGTTTGAATTTCTGCAGTTTTCACTTTAAAACAGAGTTCAGCTTGGTCTTCCCCATATATATGTATTTAGTGGGTTTTGCAACTGAAAAGAAACTTTGTGTTCCCAACAAGCTAGGTGAAGGACGGCTTTAACACACACTTATCTCTCAGAACTGAGCATGTGGAGAGTCTTTCATTCATCTAGCACAAAGGGAACGGGTTGCAGGAGAATCTTATTCTCTGGTTCTCAGTATGTTTCCTAGTGCGTGTTTGAAGTTCCTGCAGTTTTCAACGTAAAACCGAGTTGGAGCTAGTACCTCCCCATTTATATCTGTATGGAGTGAAGTTTGCAACTGAAAAGAAACTTTGTGTTCCCAACAAGCTAGTTGAAGGACGGCTTTCACACACACTTATTTCTCAGAACTGAGCATGTGGAGAGTCGTTCGTTTATCTAGCACAAAGGGAAAGGGATTAAGGAGAAACTTTTACTCTGGTTTCTCAGTGTGTTTCCTAGTGCTGGTTTGAATTTCCTGCAGTTTTCACTGTAAAGCCGTGTTGGAGCTGGTTCCTCCCCATATATATGTATGGAGTGGAATTTGCAACTGAAAAGAAACTTTGTGTTCCCAACAAGCTAGTTGAAGGACGGCTTTCACACACACTTATCTCTCAGAACTGAGCATGTGGTGAGACGTTCGTTCATCTAGCACAAAGGGAAAGGGTTGAAGGAGAAAGATGTACTCTGGTTTCTCAGTGTGTTTCCTAGTGCCGGTATTAATTTCCTGCAGTTTTCACTGTAAAACAGTGTTGGAGCTAGTACCTCCCCATATATATGTATGGAGTGGAGTTTGCAACTGAAAAGGAACTTTGTGTTCCCAACCAGCTATGTGAAGGAAAGCTTTCACACACACTTATCTCTCAGAACTGAGCATGTGGTGAGTCGTTCATTCATGTAGCACAAAGGGAACGGGTTGCAAGAGGAACTAATTCTCTGGTTCTCAGTTTGTTTCCTACTGCTGGTTTGAAGTTCCTGCAGTTTTCAATGTAAAAACGACTTGGAGCTAGTACCTCCCCATATATATGTATGGAGTGGATTTTGCAACTGAAAAGAATCTTTGTGTTCCCAACAAGCTATTTGAAGAACGTCTTTCACACACACTTATCTCTCAGAACTGAGCATGTGGATAGTCGTTCATTCATGTAGCAGAAAGGGAACGGGTTGAAGGAGAAAGTTTTACTCTGGTTTCTCAGTGAGTTTCCTAGTGCCGGTTTGAAGTTCCTGCAGTTTTCACTGTAAAACCGATTTGGAGCTGGTTCCTCCTCATATATATGTATGGATTGGTGTATGCATCTTTAAAGAGGCTATGTGTTCCCAACAAGCTAAGTGAAGGACGGCTTTCACACACATTTATCTCTCAGAACTGAGCATGTGGAGAGGCGTTCATTCATCTAGCACAAATGTTACGGGTTGCAGGAGATACTTTTACTCTGGTTCTCAGTGTGTTTCCTAGTGCCGGTTTGAAGTTCCTGCAGTTTTCACTGTAAAACCGATTTGGAGCTTGTACCTCCCCATATATATGTATGGAGTGGTGTTTTCAACTGAAAAGAAACTTTGTGTTCCCAACAAGCTAGGTGAAGTACGGCTTTCACACAAACTTATCTCTCAGAACTGAGCATGTGGAGAGACTTTTGTTCATCTAGCACAAGGGAACGGGTGGCAGGAGAAAGATTTACTGTGGTTTCTCAGGGTCTTTCCTAGTGCTGATATGAAGTTCCTGCAGTTTTCAGTGTAAAACAGAGTTAGAGCTAGTACCACCCCATATATATCTATGGAGTGGAGTTTTCAACTGAAAAGAAAAATTGTTTTCCCAACAAGCTAGGTGAAGGGCGGCTTTCACACACACTTATCTCTCAGAAAAGAGCATGTGGTGAGTCGTTCTTTTATCTAGCAGAAATGGAACGGGTTGCAGGATATACTTTTATTCTGGTTCTCAGAGTGTTTCCTAGTGCCGGTTTGAAGATCCTGCAGTTTTCACCTTAAAACCGAGTTGGAGCTTCTAACTCCCTATGTATATGTAAGGAGTGGAGTTGGCAACTGAAAAGAAACTTTGTGTTCCCAACAAGCTAGGTGAAGGACGGCTTACACACACACTTATCTCTCAGAAAAAGCATGTGGTGAGACGTTCGTTTATGTAGCAGAAATGGAACGGTTTGCAGGAGGAACTTTTACTCTGGTTCTCAGTGTGTTTCCTAGTGCCGGTTTGAATTTCCTGCAGTTTTCACTATAAAAACGATTTGGATCTGGTACATACCCATGTATATCTATGGAGTGGAGTTTGCAGCTGAAAAGAAACTTTGTGTTCCCAACAAGCTAGGTGAAAGATGGCTTTCAAACACACATATCTTTCAGAACTGAGCATGTGTAGAGGCGTTAATTCATCTAGCACAAAGGGAACGGGTTGCAGGAGAAATTAATTCTCTGGTTCTCTGTCTGTTTCCTAGTGCCTGTTTGAAGTTCCTGCAGATTTCACTGTAAAACCGAGTTGGAGCTAGTACCTCCACATATATATGTATGCAGTGGAGTTTGCAACTTAAAAAATCTTTGTGTTCCCAACAAGCTAGTTGATGGACTGCTTTCACACACACTTATCTCTCAAAACTGTGCATGAGGAGAGTCGTTCGTTCATCTAGCACAAAGGGAACGTGTTGCAGGAGGAACTTTTACTCTGGTTCTCAGTGTGTTTTCTTGTGCCTGTTTGAAGTGCCTGCAGTTTTCAATGTAAAACAGAGTTGGAGCTTGTACATACCCATGTATATGTAAGGAGTGGATTTTGCAGCTGAAAAGAAACTTTGTGTTACCAACAAGCTAGGTGAAGGATGGCTTTCACACACACTTATCTCTCAGATCTGAGCATGTGGATAGTCGTTCATTCATCTAGCACAAAGGGAATGGGTGGCAGGAGAAACTTTTACTCTGGTTCTCAGTGTTTTTCCTAGTGCCGTTTTGAAATTCCTGCAGTTTTCACTGTAAAATCGAGTTGGAGCTAGTACCTCCCCATATATATGTATGGATTGGGGTTTGCAACTGAAAAGTAACTTTGTGTTCCCAACAAGCTAGTTGAAGGACGGCTTTCACACACACTTATCTCTCAGAACTGAGCATGTGGATAGTCGTTCATTCATCTAGCACAAAGGGAATGGGTGGCAGGAGAAACTTTTACTCTGGTTCTCAGTGTTTTTCCTAGTGCCGTTTTGAAATTCCTGCAGTTTTCACTGTAAAATCGAGTTGGAGCTAGTACCTCCCCATATATATGTATGGATTGGGGTTTGCAACTGAAAAGTAACTTTGTGTTCCCAACAAGCTAGTTGAAGGACGGCTTTCACACACACTTATCTCTCAGAACTGAGCATTGTGTGAGTCGTTCATTCATCTAGCACAAAGGGAACGGTTTGTAGGAGAAAATTTTACACTGTTTCTCAGTGTGTTCCTAGTGCCTGTTTGAATTTCCTGCAGATTTCACTGTAAAACCGAGTTGGAGATTGTACCTCCCCATATATATGTATGGAGTGGATTTAGCAACTGAAAAGAATCTTTGTGTTCCCAACACGCTAAGTGAAGGACGGCTTTCACACATACTTATCTCTCAGAACTGAGCATGTGTAGAGTCGTTCGTTCATCTAGCACAAAGGGAACGGTTTGAAGGAGAAATTTTTACTCTGGTTTCTCATTGTGTTTCCTTGTGCCGGTTTGAAGTTCCTGCAGTTTTCACTGTAAAACCGAGTTGGAGCTGGTTCCTCCCCATATATATATATGGATTGGGGTACGCAACTTAAAAGAAACTAAGTGTTCCCAACAAGCTAGGTGAAGGACGGCTTTCACACACACTTATCTCTCAGAACTGAGCATGTGGAGAGTCGTTCATTCATCTAGCACAAAGGTATCGTGTTGCAGGATATACTTTTACACTGGTTCTCAGTTTGTTTCCTAGTGCTGATTTGAAGTTCCTGCAGTTTTCACTGTAAAACCGATTTGGAGATAGTACCTCCCCATATATATGTATGCAGTGGAGTTTGCAACTTAAAAAATCTTTGTGTTCCCAACAAGCTAGATGATGGACTGCTTTCACACACACTTATCTCTCAGAACTGTGCATGTGTTGAGTAGTTCATTCATCTAGCACAAAGGGATCGGTTTGCAGGAGAAACTTTTACTCTGGTTCTCAGTGTGTTTCCTAGTGCCTGTTTGAAGTGCGTGCAGTTTTCAATGTAAAACAGATTTGGAGCTGGTACATACCCATGTATATGTATGGAGTGGAGTTTGCAGCTGAAAAGAAACTTTGTGTTACCAACAAGCTAGATGAAGGGAGGCTTTCACACACACTTACTCTCAGAACTGAGCATGTGGAGAGTCGTTCATTCATCTAGCACAAAGGGAATGGGGCGCAGGAGAATCTTTTACTCTTGTTCTCAGTGTTTTTCCTAGTGCCGTTTTGAAATTTCTGCATTTTTCACTGTAAAATCGAGTTGGAGCTAGTACCTCCCCATATATATGTATGGAGTGGGGTTTGCAACTGAAAAGAAACTTTGTGTTCCCAACAAGCTAGTTGAAGGACGGCTTTCACACACACTTATCTCTCAGAACTCAGCATGTTGTGAGTCTTTCATTCATCTAGCACAAATTGAACGGATTGTAGGAGAAAATTTTACACTATTTCTCAGTGTGTTTCCTAGTGCCGGTTTGAATTTCCTGCAGATTTCACTCTAAAACCGAGTTCGAGCTTGTACCTCCCCATATTTATGTATGGAGTGGAATTTGCAACTGAAAAGAAACTTTGTGTTCCCAACAAGCTAGGTGAACGTCGGCTTTCACACACACTTATCACTCAGGACTGAGCATTTTGTGAGTCGTTCATTCATCTAGCACAAAGGGATCGGGTTGTAGGATAAAATTATACTCTGGTTCTCAGTGTGTTTCCTAGTTCCGGTTTGAAGTTCCTGCAGTTTTCAGTGTAAAACCGAGTTGGAGCTAGTACATCCCCATATATATGTATGGAGTGGACTTTGCAACTGAAAAGAAACTTTGTGTTCCCAACAAGATAGGTGAAGGACGGCTTTAAAACACACTTATCTCTCAGACCTGAGCATGTGGTGAGTCGTTCATTCATCTAGCACAAAGGGAATGGGTTGTAGGAGAAACTTTTTCTCTGGTCCTCAGTGTGTTTCCTAGTGCCGGTTGGATGTTCCTGCAGTTTTCACTGTAAAACCGATTTGCAGCTACTACATCCTCATATATATTTATGGAATGGAGTATGCAACTGAAAAGAATCTTTGTGTTCCCAAAAAGCTAGGTGAAGTACGGCTTTCACACACACTTATCTCTCAGAACTTAGCATGTGGAGAGACTTTCGTTCATGTAGCACAAAGGGAACTGATTGCAGGAGAAACTTTTACTCTGGTTCTCAGTGTGTTTCCTAGTGCTGGTTGGAAGTTCCAGCAGTTTTCACTGTAAAACCGAATTGGAGCTTGTTCCTCCCCATATATATGTATGGATTGGGGTATGCAACTGAAAAGAAACTTTGTGTTCCCAACACGCTAAGTGAAGTACGGCTTTCACACACACTCTTCTCTCAGAACTGAGCATGTGGAGAGACTTTTGTTCATCTAGCACAAGGGAACGGGTGGCAGGAGAAAGATTTACTGTGGTTTCTCAGGGTCTTTCCTAGTGCTGATATGAAGTTCCTGCAGTTTTCAGTGTAAAACAGAGTTAGAGCTAGTACCACCCCATATATATCTATGGAGTGGAGTTTTCAACTGAAAAGAAAAATTGTTTTCCCAACAAGCTAGGTGAAGGGCGGCTTTCACACACACTTATCTCTCAGAAAAGAGCATGTGGTGAGTCGTTCTTTTATCTAGCAGAAATGGAACGGGTTGCAGGATATACTTTTATTCTGGTTCTCAGAGTGTTTCCTAGTGCCGGTTTGAAGATCCTGCAGTTTTCACCTTAAAACCGAGTTGGAGCTTCTAACTCCCTATGTATATGTAAGGAGTGGAGTTGGCAACTGAAAAGAAACTTTGTGTTCCCAACAAGCTAGGTGAAGGACGGCTTACACACACACTTATCTCTCAGAAAAAGCATGTGGTGAGACGTTCGTTTATGTAGCAGAAATGGAACGGTTTGCAGGAGGAACTTTTACTCTGGTTCTCAGTGTGTTTCCTAGTGCCGGTTTGAATTTCCTGCAGTTTTCACTATAAAAACGATTTGGATCTGGTACATACCCATGTATATCTATGGAGTGGAGTTTGCAGCTGAAAAGAAACTTTGTGTTCCCAACAAGCTAGGTGAAAGATGGCTTTCAAACACACATATCTTTCAGAACTGAGCATGTGTAGAGGCGTTAATTCATCTAGCACAAAGGGAACGGGTTGCAGGAGAAATTAATTCTCTGGTTCTCTGTCTGTTTCCTAGTGCCTGTTTGAAGTTCCTGCAGATTTCACTGTAAAACCGAGTTGGAGCTAGTACCTCCACATATATATGTATGCAGTGGAGTTTGCAACTTAAAAAATCTTTGTGTTCCCAACAAGCTAGTTGATGGACTGCTTTCACACACACTTATCTCTCAAAACTGTGCATGAGGAGAGTCGTTCGTTCATCTAGCACAAAGGGAACGTGTTGCAGGAGGAACTTTTACTCTGGTTCTCAGTGTGTTTTCTTGTGCCTGTTTGAAGTGCCTGCAGTTTTCAATGTAAAACAGAGTTGGAGCTTGTACATACCCATGTATATGTAAGGAGTGGATTTTGCAGCTGAAAAGAAACTTTGTGTTACCAACAAGCTAGGTGAAGGATGGCTTTCACACACACTTATCTCTCAGATCTGAGCATGTGGATAGTCGTTCATTCATCTAGCACAAAGGGAATGGGTGGCAGGAGAAACTTTTACTCTGGTTCTCAGTGTTTTTCCTAGTGCCGTTTTGAAATTCCTGCAGTTTTCACTGTAAAATCGAGTTGGAGCTAGTACCTCCCCATATATATGTATGGATTGGGGTTTGCAACTGAAAAGTAACTTTGTGTTCCCAACAAGCTAGTTGAAGGACGGCTTTCACACACACTTATCTCTCAGAACTGAGCATGTGGATAGTCGTTCATTCATCTAGCACAAAGGGAATGGGTGGCAGGAGAAACTTTTACTCTGGTTCTCAGTGTTTTTCCTAGTGCCGTTTTGA
Organism: Camelus dromedarius; assembly: GCF_036321535.1. Classification (NCBI taxonomy): domain Eukaryota; kingdom Metazoa; phylum Chordata; class Mammalia; order Artiodactyla; family Camelidae; genus Camelus; species Camelus dromedarius. The sequence continues at coordinate 3,471,259 of NW_026989739.1, forward strand.
AATTCCTGCAGTTTTCACTGTAAAATCGAGTTGGAGCTAGTACCTCCCCATATATATGTATGGATTGGGGTTTGCAACTGAAAAGTAACTTTGTGTTCCCAACAAGCTAGTTGAAGGACGGCTTTCACACACACTTATCTCTCAGAACTGAGCATTGTGTGAGTCGTTCATTCATCTAGCACATAGGGAACGGTTTGTAGGAGAAAATTTTACACTGTTTCTCAGTGTGTTCCTAGTGCCTGTTTGAATTTCCTGCAGATTTCACTGTAAAACCGAGTTGGAGATTGTACCTCCCCATATATATGTATGGAGTGGATTTAGCAACTGAAAAGAATCTTTGTGTTCCCAACACGCTAAGTGAAGGACGGCTTTCACACATACTTATCTCTCAGAACTGAGCATGTGTAGAGTCGTTCTTTCATCTAGCACAAAGGGAACGGTTTGAAGGAGAAATTTTTACTCTGGTTTCTCATTGTGTTTCCTTGTGCCGGTTTGAAGTTCCTGCAGTTTTCACTGTAAAACCGAGTTGGAGCTGGTTCCTCCCCATATATATATATGGATTGGGGTACGCAACTTAAAAGAAACTAAGTGTTCCCAACAAGCTAGGTGAAGGACGGCTTTCACACACACTTATCTCTCAGAACTGAGCATGTGGAGAGTCGTTCATTCATCTAGCACAAAGGTATCGTGTTGCAGGATATACTTTTACACTGGTTCTCAGTTTGTTTCCTAGTGCTGATTTGAAGTTCCTGCAGTTTTCACTGTAAAACCGATTTGGAGATAGTACCTCCCCATATATATGTATGCAGTGGAGTTTGCAAATTAAAAAATCTTTGTGTTCCCAACAAGCTAGATGATGGACTGCTTTCACACACACTTATCTCTCAGAACTGTGCATGTGTTGAGTAGTTCATTCATCTAGCACAAAGGGATCGGTTTGCAGGAGAAACTTTTACTCTGGTTCTCAGTGTGTTTCCTAGTGCCTGTTTGAAGTGCGTGCAGTTTTCAATGTAAAACAGATTTGGAGCTGGTACATACCCATGTATATGTATGGAGTGGAGTTTGCAGCTGAAAAGAAACTTTGTGTTACCAACAAGCTAGATGAAGGGAGGCTTTCACACACACTTACTCTCAGAACTGAGCATGTGGAGAGTCGTTCATTCATCTAGCACAAAGGGAATGGGGCGCAGGAGAATCTTTTACTCTTGTTCTCAGTGTTTTTCCTAGTGCCGTTTTGAAATTTCTGCATTTTTCACTGTAAAATCGAGTTGGAGCTAGTACCTCCCCATATATATGTATGGAGTGGGGTTTGCAACTGAAAAGAAACTTTGTGTTCCCAACAAGCTAGTTGAAGGACGGCTTTCACACACACTTATCTCTCAGAACTCAGCATGTTGTGAGTCTTTCATTCATCTAGCACAAATTGAACGGATTGTAGGAGAAAATTTTACACTATTTCTCAGTGTGTTTCCTAGTGCCGGTTTGAATTTCCTGCAGATTTCACTCTAAAACCGAGTTCGAGCTTGTACCTCCCCATATTTATGTATGGAGTGGAATTTGCAACTGAAAAGAAACTTTGTGTTCCCAACAAGCTAGGTGAATTTCGGCTTTCACACACACTTATCACTCAGGACTGAGCATTTTGTGAGTCGTTCATTCATCTAGCACAAAGGGATCGGGTTGTAGGATAAAATTATACTCTGGTTCTCAGTGTGTTTCCTAGTTCCGGTTTGAAGTTCCTGCAGTTTTCAGTGTAAAACCGAGTTGGAGCTAGTGCATCCCCATATATATGTATGGAGTGGACTTTGCAACTGAAAAGAAACTTTGTGTTCCCAACAAGATAGGTGAAGGACGGCTTTAAAACACACTTATCTCTCAGACCTGAGCATGTGGTGAGTCGTTCATTCATCTAGCACAAAGGGAATGGGTTGTAGGAGAAACTTTTTCTCTGGTCCTCAGTGTGTTTCCTAGTGCCGGTTGGATGTTCCTGCAGTTTTCACTGTAAAACCGATTTGCAGCTACTACATCCTCATATATATTTATGGAATGGAGTATGCAACTGAAAAGAATCTTTGTGTTCCCAAAAAGCTAGGTGAAGTACGGCTTTCACACACACTTATCTCTCAGAACTTAGCATGTGGAGAGACTTTCGTTCATGTAGCACAAAGGGAACTGATTGCAGGAGAAACTTTTACTCTGGTTCTCAGTGTGTTTCCTAGTGCTGGTTGGAAGTTCCAGCAGTTTTCACTGTAAAACCGAATTGGAGCTTGTTCCTCCCCATATATATGTATGGATTGGGGTATGCAACTGAAAAGAAACTTTGTGTTCCCAACACGCTAAGTGAAGTACGGCTTTCACACACACTCTTCTCTCAGAACTGAGCATGTGGAGAGACTTTTGTTCATCTAGCACAAGGGAACGGGTTGCAGGAGAAAGATTTACTGTGGTTTCTCAGTGTCTTTCCTAGTACCGGTATGAATTTCCTGTAGTTTTCACTGTAAAACAGAGTTGGAACTAGTACCACCCCGTATATATGTATGGAGTGGAGTTTGCAACTGAAAACAAAATTTGTGTTCCCAACAAGCTAGGTGAAAGACGGCTTACACACACACTTATCTCTCAGAACTGAGCATGTGGTGAGTCGTTCGTTTATCTAGCAAAAATGGAACGGGTTGCAGGAGAAACTTTTACTCTGGTTCTCAGTGTGTTTCCTAGTGCCGGTTTGAAGTTCCTGCAGTTTTCACTATAAAAACGATTTGGATCTGGTACATATCCATGTATATGTATGGAATGGATTTTGTAGCTGAAAAGAAAATTTGTGTTCCCAACAAGCTAGGTGAAAGACGGCTTTCACACACACTTATCTTTCAGAACTGAGCATGTGTAGAGGCGTTCTTTCATCTAGCACAAAGGGAACGGGATGCAGGAGAAACTATTACTCTGGTTTCTCAGTGTGTTTCCTAGTGCCGGTTTGAAGTTCCTGCAATTTTCACTGTAAAACCGAGTTGAAGGTTGTTCCATCCCATATATATGTATGGAGTGGGATATGAAACTGAAAAGAAACTTTGTGTTCCCAACACGCTAAATGAAGGACGGCTTTCACACACACTTATCTCTCAGAAATTAGCATGTGGTGAGTCGTTCATTCATCTAGCACAAAGGGAACGGGTTGCAAGAGGAACTTATTCTTTGGTTCTCTGTGTGTTTCGTAGTGCCGTTTTGAAGTTCCTGCAGTTTTTACTGTAAAACAGAGTTGGAGCTTGGTGCTCCCCATATATATGTATGTAGTGGGTTTTGCAACTGAAAAGAAACTTTGTGTTCCGAACAAGCTAGTTGAAGGACGGCTTTCACTCACACTTATGACTCAGAACTGAGCATGTGGAGAGTCTTTCATTCATCTAGCACAAAGGGAACGGGTTGCTGGAGAATTTTATTCTCTGGTTCAAAGTGTGTTTCTTAGTGCCGGTTTGAAGTTCCTGCAGTTTTCAATGTAATCCGAGTTGGAGCTAGTACCTCCCCATATATATGTATGGAGTGGAGTTTGCAACTGAAAAGAATCTTTGTGTTCCCAACAAGCTAGGTGAAAGAAGGCTTTCACACACACTTATCTCTCAGAACTGAGCATGTGTTGAGTCGTTCTTTCATTTAGCACAAAGTGAACGGGTTGCAAGGGGAAGTTATTCTCTGGTTCTCAGTGTGTTTCCTACTGCCGGTTTGAAGTTCCTGCAGTTTTCAATGTAAAACCTACTTGGAGCTAGTACCTCCCCATATATATGTATGGAGTGGAGTTTGCAACTGAAAAGAAACTTTGTGTTCCCAACAAGTTTGTTGAAGAACGGCATTCACACACACTTATTTTTCAGAACTGAGCATGTGGAGAGTCATTTGTTCATCTAGCACTAAGCGATCGGTTTGAAGGAGAAATTTTACTCTGGTTTCTCAGTGTGTTTCGTAGTGCCGGTTTGAAGTTCCTGCAGTTTTCATTGTAAAACAGACTTGGAGCTAGTACCTCCCCATATATATGTATGGAGTGGAGTTTGCAACTGAAAAGAAACTTTGTGTTCCCAACAAGTTTGTTGAAGAACGGCATTCACACACACTTATCTCTCAGAACTGAGCATGTGGAGAGTCGTTCATTCATCTAGCAGAAAGGGAACGGTTTGAACTAGAAGGTTTAGCTCTGGTTTCTCAGTGTGTTTCCTAGTGCCGGTTTGAAGTTCCTGCAGATTTCACTGTAAAACAGAGTTGGAGCTGGTTCCTCCTCATATTATGTATGGATTGGGGTATGCAACTTAAAAGAAACTATGTGTTCCCAACAAGCTAGGTGAAGGACGACTTTCACACACAATTATCTCTCAGAACTGAGCATGTGGAGATGCGTTCATTCATCAAGCACAAAGGTAACGTGTTGCAGGAAATTCTTTTACTCTGGTTCTCAGTGTTTTTCCTAGTGCCAGTTTGAAGTTCCTGCAGTTTTCAATGTAAAACAGAGTTGGAGCTAGTACCTCCCCATATATATTTATGGAGTGGTGTTTGCAACTGAAAAGAAACTTTGTGTTCCCAACAAGCTAGGTGAAGGACGGCTTTCACACAAACTTATCTCTCAGAACTGAGCATGTGGAGAGTCGTTTGTTCATCTAGCACAAGGGAACGGGTTGCAAGAGAAAGATTTACTGTGGTTTCTCAGTGTCTTTCCTAGTGCCGGTATGAAGTTCCTGCATTTTTCACTGTAAAAGAGTGTTAGAGCTGGGACGACCCCATATATTTGTATGGAGTGGAGTTTGCAACTGAAAAGAAACTATGTGTTCCGAACAAGCTAGGTGAATGACGGCTTTAACACACACTTATCTCTCAGAAATGAGCATGTGGAGAGTCTTTCATTCATCTAGCACAAAGGGAACGGGTTGCAGGGGAATCTTATTCTCTGGTTCTCAGTGTGTTTCCTACTGCCGGTTTGAAGTTCCTGCAGTTTTCAATGTAAAACCGACTTGTAGCTAGTACCTCCCCATATATATGTATGGATTGGAGTTTGCAACTGAAAAGATACTTTGTGTTCCCAACAAGCTAGTTAAAGGACGGCATTCACACACACTTATCTCTCAAAACTGTGCATGTGGAGAGTCGTTCGTTCATCTAGCACAAAGGGAATGGGTGGCAGGAGAAACTTTTACTCTGGTTCTCAGTGTTTTTCCTAGTGCCGTTTTGAAATTCCTGCAGTTTTCACTGTAAAATCGAGTTGGAGCTAGTACCTCCCCTTATATATGTATGGAGTGGGGTTTGCAACTGAAAAGTAACTTTGTGTTCCCAACAAGCTAGTTGAAGGACGGCTTTCACACACACTTATCTCTCAGAACTGAGCATTTTGTGAGTCGTTCATTCATCTAGCACAAAGAAATGGGTTGCAGGAGAAACTTTTACTCTGGTTCTCATTGTGTTTCGTAGTGCCGGTTTAAAGTTCCTGCAGTTTTCACTGTAAAACCGAGTTGGAGTTGTTCCTCAGCATATATATGTATGGAGTGGGGTACACAACTGAAAAGAAACTTTGTGTTCCCAACACGCTAAATGAAGGACGGCTTTCACACACACTTATCTCTCAGAAATTAGCATGTGGTGAGTCGTTCATTCATCTAGCACAAAGGGAACGGGTTGCAAGAGGAACTTATTCTTTGGTTCTCAGTGTGTTTCCTACTGCCGGTTTGAAGTTCCTCCAGTTTTCACTGTAAAACCGACTTGGAACTAGTACCTCCCCATAAATATGTATTGAGTGTTGTTTACAACTGAAAAGAAACTTTGTGTTCCCAACAAGCTAGGTGAAGGACGGCTTTCACACAAACTTATCTCTCAGAACTGAGCATGTGGAGAGACTTTTGTTCATCTAGCACAAGGGAACAGGTTGCAGGAGAAAGATTTACTGTGGTTTCTCAGTGTCTTTCCTAGTACCGGTATGAATTTCCTGTAGTTTTCACTGTAAAACAGAGTTGGAACTAGTACCACCCCGTATATATGTATGGAGTGGAGTTTGCAACTGAAAAGAAAATTTGTGTTCCCAACAAGCTAGGTGAAAGACGGCTTACACACACACTTATCTCTCAGAACTGAGCATGTGGTGAGTCGTTCGTTTATCTAGCAAAAATGGAACGGGTTGCAGGAGAAACTTTTACTCTGGTTCTCAGTGTGTTTCCTAGTGCCGGTTTGAAGTTCCTGCAGTTTTCACTATAAAAACGATTTGGATCTGGTACATATCCATGTATATGTATGGAATGGATTTTGTAGCTGAAAAGAAAATTTGTGTTCCCAACAAGCTAGGTGAAAGACGGCTTTCACACACACTTATCTTTCAGAACTGAGCATGTGTAGAGGCGTTCATTCATCTAGCACAAAGGGAACGGGTTGCAGGAGAAACTTTTACTCTGGATTCTCAGTGTGTTTCCTAGTGCCGGTTTGAAGTTCCTGCAATTTTCACTGTAAAACCGAGTTGAAGCTTGTTCCATCCCGTATATATGTATGGAGTGGGATATGAAACTGAAAAGAAACTTTGTGTTCCCAACACGCTAAATGAAGGACGGCTTTCACACACACTTATCTCTCAGAAATTAGCATGTGGTGAGTCGTTCATTCATCTAGCACAAAGGGAACGGGTTGCAAGAGGAACTTATTCTTTGGTTCTCTGTGTGTTTCGTAGTGCCGTTTTGAAGTTCCTGCAGTTTTTACTGTAAAACAGAGTTGGAGCTTGGTGCTCCCCATATATATGTATGTAGTGGGTTTTGCAACTGAAAAGAAACTTTGTGTTCCGAACAAGCTAGTTGAAGGACGGCTTTCACTCACACTTATGACTCAGAACTGAGCATGTGGAGAGTCTTTCATTCATCTAGCACAAAGGGAACGTGTTGCTGGAGAATCTTATTCTCTGGTTCAAAGTGTGTTTCTTAGTGCCGGTTTGAAGTTCCTGCAGTTTTCAATGTAATCCGAGTTGGAGCTAGTACCTCCCCATATATATGTATGGAGTGGAGTTTGCAACTGAAAAGAAACTTTGTGTTCCCAACAAGCTAGGTGAAGGAAGGCTTTCACACACACTTATCTCTCAGAACTGAGCATGTGTTGAGTCGTTCTTTCATTTAGCACAAAGGGAACGGTTTGCAAGGGGAAGTTATTCTCTGGTTCTCAGTGTGTTTCCTACTGCCGGTTTGAAGTTCCTGCAGTTTTCAATGTAAAACCTACTTGGAGCTAGTACCTCCCCATATATATGTATGGAGTGGAGTTTGCAACTGAAAAGAAACTGTGTGTTCCCAACAAGCTTGTTGAAGGACGGCATTCAACACACTTATCTCTCAGAACTGAGCATGTGGAGAGACATTTGTTCATCTAGCACTAAGCGATCGGTTTGCAGGAGAAATTTTACTCTGGTTTCTCAGTGTGTTTCGTAGTGCCGGTTTGAAGTTCCTGCAGTTTTCATTGTAAAACAGACTTGGAGATAGTACCTCCCCATATATATGTATGGAGTGGAGTTTGCAACTGAAAAGAAACTTTGTGTTCCCAACAAGCTTGTTGAAGAACGGCTTTCACACACACTTATCTCTCAGAACTGAGCATGTGGAGAGTCGTTCATTCATCTAGCAGAAAGGGAACGGTTTGAAGGAGAAGGTTTTGCTCTGGTTTCTCAGTGTGTTTCCTAGTGCCGGTTTGAAGTTCCTGCAGATTTCACTGTAAAACAGAGTTGGAGCTGGTTCCTCCTCATATTATGTATGGATTGGGGTATGCAACTTAAAAGAAACTATGTGTTCCCAACAAGCTAGGTGAAGGACGGCTTTCACACACATTTATCTCTCAGAACTGAGCATGTGGAGATGCGTTCATTCATCAAGCACAAAGGTAACGGGTTGCAGGAAATTCTTTTACTCTGGTTCTCAGTGTTTTTCCTAGTGCCAGTTTGAAGTTCCTGCAGTTTTCAATGTAAAACAGAGTTGGAGCTAGTACCTCCCCATATATATTTATGGAGTGGTGTTTGCAACTGAAAAGAAACTTTGTGTTCCCAACAAGCTAGGTGAAGGACGGCTTTCACACAAAATTATCTCTCAGAACTGAGCATGTGGAGAGTCGTTTGTTCATCTAGCTCAAGGGAACGGGTTGCAAGAGAAAGATTTACTGTGGTTTCTCAGTGTCTTTCCTAGTGCCGGTATGAAGTTCCTGCATTTTTCACTGTAAAAGAGTGTTAGAGCTGGGACGACCCCATATATTTGTATGGAGTGGAGTTTGCAACTGAAAAGAAACTATGTGTTCCGAACAAGCTAGGTGAATGACGGCTTTAACACACACTTATCTCTCAGAACTGAGCATGTGGAGAGTCTTTCATTCATCTAGCACAAAGGGAACGGGTTGCAGGGGAATCTTATTCTCTGGTTCTCAGTGTGTTTCCTACTGCCGGTTTGAAGTTCCTGCAGTTTTGACTATAAAAACGATTTGGATCTGGTACATATCCATGTATATGTATGGAATGGATTTTGTAGCTGAAAAGAAAATTTGTGTTCCCAACAAGCTAGGTGAAAGACGGCTTTCACACACACTTATCTTTCAGAACTGAGCATGTGTAGAGGCGTTCATTCATCTAGCACAAAGGGAACGGGTTGCAGGAGAAACTTTTACTCTGGTTTCTCAGTGTGTTTCCTAGTGCCGGTTTGAAGTTCCTGCAATTTTCACTGTAAAACCGAGTTGAAGCTTGTTCCATCCCGTATATATGTATGGAGTGGGATATGAAACTGAAAAGAAACTTTGTGTTCCCAACACGCTAAATGAAGGACGGCTTTCACACACACTTATCTCTCAGAAATTAGCATGTGGTGAGTCGTTCATTCATCTAGCACAAAGGGAACGGGTTGCAAGAGGAACTTATTCTTTGGTTCTCTGTGTGTTTCGTAGTGCCGTTTTGAAGTTCCTGCAGTTTTTACTGTAAAACAGAGTTGGAGCTTGGTGCTCCCCATATATATGTATGTAGTGGGTTTTGCAACTGAAAAGAAACTTTGTGTTCCGAACAAGCTAGTTGAAGGACGGCTTTCACTCACACTTATGACTCAGAACTGAGCATGTGGAGAGACTTTCATTCATCTAGCACAAAGGGAACGGGTTGCTGGAGAATCTTATTCTCTGGTTCAAAGTGTGTTTCTTAGTGCCGGTTTGAAGTTCCTGCAGTTTTCAATGTAATCCGAGTTGGAGCTAGTACCTCCCCATATATATGTATGGAGTGGAGTTTGCAACTGAAAAGAAACTTTGTGTTCCCAACAAGCTAGGTGAAGGAAGGCTTTCACACACACTTATCTCTCAGAACTGAGCATGTGTTGAGTCGTTCTTTCATTTAGCACAAAGGGAACGGGTTGCAAGGGGAAGTTATTCTCTGGTTCTCAGTGTGTTTCCTACTGCCGGTTTGAAGTTCCTGCAGTTTTCAATGTAAAACCTACTTGGAGCTAGTACCTCCCCATATATATGTATGGAGTGGAGTTTGCAACTGAAAAGAAACTTTGTGTTCCCAACAAGTTTGTTGAAGAACGGCATTCACACACACTTATCTCTCAGAACTGAGCATGTGGAGAGTCATTTGTTCATCTAGCACTAAGCGATCGGTTTTCAGGAGAAATTTTACTCTGGTTTCTCAGTGTGTTTCCTAGTGCCGGTTTGAAGTTCCTGCAGATTTCACTGTAAAACAGAGTTGGAGCTGGTTCCTCCTCATATTATGTATGGATTGGGGTATGCAACTTAAAAGAAACTATGTGTTCCCAACAAGCTAGGTGAAGGACGGCTTTCACACACATTTATCTCTCAGAACTGAGCACGTGGAGAGGCGTTCATTCATCTAGCAAAAATGTTACGGGATGCAGGAGATACTTTTACTCTGGTTCTCAGTGTGTTTCCTAGTGCCGGTTTGAAGTTCCTGCGGTTTTCACTGTAAAACCGAGTTGGAGCTTGTACCTCCCCATATATATGTATGGAGTAGTGTTTGCAACTGAAAAGAAACTTTGTGTTCCCAACAAGCGAGGTGAAGTACGGATTACACACAAACTTATCTCTCAGAACTGAGCATGTGTAGAGTCGTTTGTTCATCTAGCACAAGGGAACGGGAGGTACGAGAAAGATTTACTGTGGTTTCTCAGGGTCTTTCCTAGTGCCGATATGAAGTTCCTGCAGTTTTCAGTGTAAAACAGAGTTAGAGCTAGTACCACCCCATATATATGTATGGAGTGGAGTTTGCAACTTAAAAGAAACTTTGTGTTCCCAACAAGCTAGGTGAAGGACGGCTTACACACACACTTATCTCTCAGAAATGAGCATGTGGTGAGTCGTTCGTTTATCTAGCACAAATGGAACGGGTTGCAGGAGAAACTTTTACTCTGGTTCTCAGTGTGTTTCGTAGTGCCGTTTTGAATTTCCTGCAGTTTTCACTTTAAAACAGAGTTCAGCTTGGTCTTCCCCATATATATGTATTTAGTGGGTTTGCAACTGAAAAGAAAATTTGTGTTCCGAACAACCTAGGTGAAGGACGGCTTTAACACACACTTATCTCTCAGAACTGAGCATGTGGAGAGTCTTTCATTCATCTAGCACAAAGGGAAAGGGTTGCAGGAGAATCTTATTCTCTGGTCCTCAGTATGTTTCCTAGTGCCTGTTTGAAGTTCCTGCAGTTTTCAATGTAAAACCAGGTGGAGCTAGTACCTCCCCATATATATCTGTATGGAGTGAAGTTTGCAACTGAAAAGAAACTTTGTGTTCCCAACAAGCTAGTTGAAGGACGGCTTTCACACACACTTATTTCTCAGAACTGAGAATGTGGAGAGTCGTTCGTTTATCTAGCACAAAGGAACGGGATTAAGGAGAAACTTTTACTCTGGTTTCTCAGTGTGTTTCCTAGTGCTGGTTTGAATTTCCTGCAGTTTTCACTGTAAAGCCGTGTTGGAGCTGGTTCCTCCCCATATATATGTATGGATTGGAATTTGCAACTGAAAAGAAACTTTGTGTTCCCAACAAGCTAGTTGAAGGACGGCTTTCACACACACTTATCTCTCAGAACTGAGCATGTGGTGAGACGTTCGTTCATCTAGCACAAAGGGAAAGGGTTGAAGGAGAAAGATGTACTCTGGTTTCTCAGTGTGTTTCCTAGTGCCGGTATGAATTTCCTGCAGTTTTCACTGTAAAACCGTGTTGGAGCTAGTACCTCCCCATATATATGTATGGAGTGGAGTTTGCAACTGAAAAGGAACTTTGTGTTCCCAACAAGCTATGTGAAGTTAAGCTTTCACACACACTTATCTCTCAGAACTGAGCATGTTGTGAGTCGTTCATTCATGTAGCACAAAGGGAACGGGTTGCAAGAGGAACTAATTCTCTGGTTCTCAGTTTGTTTCCTACTGCCGGTTTGAAGTTCCTGCAGTTTTCAATGTAAAAACGACTTGGAGCTAGTACCTCCCCATATATATGTATGGAGTGGAGTTTGCAACTGAAAAGAAACTTTGTGTTCCCAACAAGCTAGTTGAAGAACGGCTTTCACACACACTTATCTCTCAGAACTGAGCATGTGGATAGTCGTTCATTCATCTAGCAGAAAGTGAACGGGTTGAAGGAGAAAGTTTTACTCTGGTTTCTCAGTGAGTTTCCTAGTGCCGGTTTGAAGTTCCTGCAGTTTTCACTGTAAAACCGATTTGGAGCTGGTTCCTCCTCATATATATGTATGGATTGGGGTATGCATCTTTAAAGAGGCTATGTGTTCCCAACAAGCTAAGTGAAGGACGGCTTTCACACACATTTATCTCTCAGAACTGAGCATGTGGAGAGGCGTTCATTCATCTAGCACAAATGTTTCGGGTTGCAGGAGATACTTTTACTCTGGTTCTCAGTGTGTTTCCTAGCGCCGGTTTGAAGTTCCTGCAGTTTTCACTGTAAAACCGAGTTGGAGCTTGTACCTCCCCATATGTATGTATGGAGTGGTGTTTTCAACTGAAAAGAAACTTTGTGTTCCCAACAAGCTAGGTGAAGTACGGCTTTCACACAAACTTATCTCTCAGAAATCAGCATGTTGAGAGTCGTTTGTTCATCTAGCACAAGGGAACGGGTGGCAGGAGAAAGATTTACTGTGGTTTCTCAGGGTCTTTCCTAGTGCCGATATGAAGTTCCTGCAGTTTTCAGTGTAAAACAGAGTTAGAGCTAGTACCACCCCATATATATCTATGGAGTGGAGTTTTCAACTGAAAAGAAAAATTGTTTTCCCAACAAGCTAGGTGAAGGACGGCTTTCACACACACTTATCTCTCAGAAAAGAGCATGTGGTGAGTCGTTCTTTTATCTAGCAGAAATGGATCGGGTTGCAGGATATACGTTTATTCTGGTTCTCAGAGTGTTTCCTAGTGCCGGTTTGAAGATCCTGCAGTTTTCACCTTAAAACCGAGTTGGAGCTTCTACCTCCCTATGTATATGTAAGGAGTGGAGTTGGCAATTGCAAAGAAACTTTGTGTTCCCAACAAGCTAGGTGAAGGAAGGCTTTCACACTCACTTATCTCTCAGAACTGAGCATGTTGTGAGTCGTTCATTCATCTAGCAGAAAGGGAACGGGTTGCAGGAGAAACATTTACTCTTGTTCTCAGTGTGTTTCCTATTGCCTGTTTGAATTGCCTGCAGTTTTCAATGTAAAACAGATTTGGAGCTGGTACATACCCATGTATATGTATGGAGTGGAGTTTTCAGCTGAAAAGAAACTTTGTGTTACCAACAAGCTAGGTGAAGGAAGGCTTTCACACACACTTATCTCTCAGAACTGAGCATGTGGAGAGTCGTTCATTCATCTAGCACAAAGGGAATGGGGGGCAGGAGAATCTTTTACTCTGGTTATCAGTGTGTTTCCTAGTGCCGTGTTTAAATTCCTGCAGTTTTCACTGTAAAACCGAGTTGGAGCAAGTATCACCCCATATATATGTATGGAGTGGAGTTTCAACTGAAAAGAAACTTTGTGTTCCCAACAAGCTAGGTGAAGGACGGCTTACACACACACTTATCTCTCAGAAAAAGCATGTGGTGAGACGTTCGTTTATCTAGCAGAAATGGAACGGTTTGCAGGAGGAACTTTTACTCTGGTTCTCAGTGTGTTTCCTAGTGCCGGTTTGAATTTCCTGCAGTTTTCACTATAAAAACGATTTGGATCTGGTACATACCCATGTATATCTATGGAGTGGAGTTTGCAGCTGAAAAGAAAGTTTGTGTTCCCAACAAGCTACGTGAAAGATGGCTTTCAAACACACTTATCTTTCAGAACTGAGCATGTGTAGAGGCGTTAATTCATCTAGCACAAAGGGAACGGGTTGCAGGAGAAACTTTTACTCTGGTTTCTCAGTGTCTTTCCTAGTGCCGGTTTGAATTTCCTGCAGTTTTCACTGTAAAACCGAGTTGGAGCTTGTTCCTCCCCATATATATGTATGGAGTGGGGTATGCAACTGAAAAGAAACTTTGTTTTCCCAACACGCTAAGTGAAGGACGTCTTTCACACACACTTATCTCTCAGAACTGAGCATGTGGAGAGTCGTTCATTCATCTAGCACAAAGGATCTGGTTGCAGGAGAAACTTATTCTCTGGTTCTCAGTGTGTTTCCTAGTGCCGGTTTGAAGTTCCTGCAGTTTTCACTGTAAAACCGAGTTGGAGCTGGTTCCTCCCCTTATATATTTATGGAGTGGGGTATGCAACTGAAAAGAAACTATGTGTTCCCAACAAGCTAGTTGAAGGACGGCTTTCATACACACTTATCACTCAGAACTGAGCATGTGGAGAGTCGTTCATTCATCTAGCACAAAGGGAACGGGTTGAAAGAGAAACTTTTACTCTGGTTTCTCAGTTTGTTTCCTAGTGCCGGTTTGAAGTTCCTGCAGTTTTCACTGTAAAATGGTGTTGGAGCTGGTTCCTCCCCTTATAAATGTATGGATTGTTGTATGCAACTTAAAAGAAACTTAGTGTTCCCAACAAGCTAGGTGAAGGACGGCTTTCACACACACTTATCTCTCAGAACTGAGCCTGTGGAGAGTCGTTCATTCATCTAGCACAAAGGTAACAGGTTGCAGGATATACTTTTACTCTGATTCTCAGAGTGTTTCCTAGTGCTGGATTGAAGTTCCTGCAGGTTTCACCTTAAAACCTAGTTGGAGCTTCTACCTCCCTATATATATGTAAGGAGTGGAGTTGGCAACTGAAAAGAAACTTTGTGTTCCCAACAAGCTTGTTGAAGGACGGCTTTCACACACACTTATCTCTCAGAACTGAGCATGTGGAGAGTCTTTCGTTCATCTAGCAGAAAGCGATCGGGTTGCAGGAGAAATTTTACTCTGGTTTCTCAGTGTGTTTCGTAGTGCCGTTTTGAAATTCCTGCAGTTTTCACTGTAAAACAGTGTTGGAGCTTTGTGCTCCCCATATATATGTATGTAGTGGGTTTTGCAACTGAAAAGAAACTTTGTGTTCCGAACAAGCTAGGTGAAGGACGGCTTACACTCACACTTATCTCTCAGAACTGAGCATGTGGAGAGACTTTCATTCATCTATCACAAAGGGAACGGGTTGCTGGAGAATCTTATTCTCTGGTTCTCATTGTGTTTCTTAGTGCCGGTTTGAAGTTCCTGCAGTTTTCAATGTAAAACCGAGTTGGAGCTGGTTCCTCCTCATATATATGTATGGATTGGGGTATGCAACTTAAAAGAAACTATGTGTTCCCAACAAGATAGGTGAAGTACGGCTTTCACACAAACTTATCTCTCAGAACTGAGCATGTGGAGAGTCGTTTGTTCATCTAGCACAAGGAACGGTTTGCAGGAGAAAGTTTTTTTGTGGTTTCCCAGTTTCTTTCCTAGTGCCGGTATGAAGTTCCTGCAGTTTTCACTGTAAAACAGAGTTAGAGCTAGTACCATCCCATATATATGTATGGAATGGAGTTTTCAACTGAAAAGAAACTTTGTGTTCCCAACAAGCTAGGTGAAGGACGGCTTTAACACACACTTATCTCTCAGAACTGAGGCTGAGGAGAGTCGTTCATTCATCTAGCACAAAGGTAACAGGTTGCAGGATATACTTTTACACTGGTTCTCAGTTTGTTTCCTAGTGCTGGTTTGAAGTTCCTGCAGTTTTCACTGTAAAACCGAGTTGGAGCTAGTACCTCCCCATATATATGTATGCAGTGGTGTATGCAACTTAAAAAATCTTTGTGTTCCCAACAAGCTAGGTGATTGACTGCTTTCACACACACTTATCTCTCAGAACTGTGCATGTGGTGAGTCGTTCATTCATCTAGCACAAAGGGAACGGGTTGCAGGAGAAACTTTTACTCTGGTTCTCAGTGTGTTTCCTAGTGCCGGTTTGAATTGCCTGCAATTTTCAATGTAAAACAGATTTGGAGCTGGTACATACCCATGTATATGTATGGAGTGGAGTTTTCAGCTGAAAAGAAACTTTGTGTTAACAACAAGCTAGGTGAAGGAAGGCTTTCACACACACTTATCTCTCAGAACTGAGCATGTGGAGAGTCGTTCATTCATCGAGCACAAAGGGAATGGGGGGCAGGAGAATCTTTTACTCAGGTTATCAGTGTTTTTCCTAGTGCCGTTTTGAAATTCCTGCAGATTTCACTGTAAAACCGAGTTGGAGCTAGTACCTCCCCATATATATGTATGGAGTGGGGTTTGCAAATGGAAAGAAACTTTGTGTTCCCAACAAGCTAGTTGAAGGACGGCTTTCACACACAATTATCCCTCAGACCTGAGCATGTGGTGAGTCGTTCATTCATCTAGCACAAAGGGAATGGGTTGTAGGAGAAACTTTTACTATGGTCCTCAGTTTGTTCCCTAGTGCCGGTTGGAAGTTCCTGCAGTTTTCACTGTAAAACCGAGTTGGAGCTACAACCTCCCCATATATATGTATGGAGTGGAGTTAGCAACTGAAAAGAAACTTTGTGTTTCCAACAAGCTAGTTGAAGGACGGCATTCACACACACTTATCTCTCAGAAGTGAGCATGTTGTGAGTCTTTCATTCATCTAGCACAAAGTGAACGGGTTGTAGGAGAAAATTTTACACTATTTCTCAGTGTGTTTCCTAGTGCCGGTTTGAATATCCGGCAGATTTCACTCTAAAACCGAGTTGGAGCTTTTACCTCCCCATATTTATGTATGGAGTGGAATTTGCAACTGAAAAGAAACTTTGTGTTCCCAACATGCTAGGTGAACGTCGGCTTTCACACACACTTATCTCTCAGAACTGAGCATGTTGTGAGTCGTTCATTCATCTAGCACAAAGGGAACGGGTTGTAGGATAAAATTATACTCTGGTTCTCAGTGTGTTTCCTAGTTCCGTTTTGAAGTTCCTGCAGTTTTCAGTGTAAAACCGAGTTGGAGCTAGTACATCCCCATATATATGTATGGAGTGGACTTTGCAACTGAAAAGGAACTTTGTGTTCCCAACAAGATAGGTGAAGTACGGCTTTAAAACCCACTTATCTCTCAGACATGAGCATGTGGTGAGTCGTTCATTCATCTAGCACAAAGGGAATGGGTTGTAGGAGAAACTTTTACTCTGGTCCTCAGTGTGTTTCCTAGTGCCGGTTGGAATTTCCTGCAGTTTTCACTGTAAAACCGAGTTGCAGCTACTACATCCTCATATATATATATGGAATGGAGTATGCAACAGAAAAAGATCTTTGTGTTCCCAAAAAGCTAGGTGAAGTACGGCTTTCACACACACTTATCTCTCAGAATTTGGCATGTGGAGAAACGTTCGTTCATGTAGCAAAAAGGGAACTGATTGCAGGAGAATATTTTACTCTGGTTCTCAGTGTGTTTTCTACTGCCGGTTTCATGTTCCTGCAGTTTTCACTGTAAAACAGATTTGGAGCTAGTACCTCCCCATATATATGTATGGTTTGGAGTTAGCAACTGAAAAGAAACTTTGTGTCCCCAACAAGCTAGGTGAAGGACGGTTTTCACACACACTGCACTCTCAGAACTGAGCATGTGGAGTCGTTCGTTCATCTAGCACAAAGGGAACGGGTTGCAGGAGAAAGATTTACTCTGGTTTCTCAGTGTGTTTCCTAATGCCGGTATGTAGTTCCTGCAGTTTTCACTGTAAAACCGAGTTGGAGCTCCAACCTCCCCATATATATGTATGGAGTGGAGTTAGCAACTGAAAAGAAACTTTGTGTATCCAACAAGCTAGGTGAAGGACGGTTTTCACACACACTGCACTCCCAGAACTGAGCATGTTGTGAGTCGTTCATTCATGTAGCACAAAGAACGGGTTGCAGGAGAAACTTTTACTCTGGTTCTCAGTGTGTTTCCTAGTGCCGGTTTGAAGTTCCTGCAGTTTTCACTGTAAAACCGAATTCGAGCTTGTTCCTCCCCATATATATGTATGGAGTGGGGTATGCAACCTAAAAGAAACTTTGTGTTCCCAACACGCTAAGTGAAGGACGGCTTTCACACACACTTATCTCTCAGAACTGAGCATGTGGAGAGTCGTTCATTCATCGAGCACAAAGGGAATGGGGGGCAGGAGAATCTTTTACTCAGGTTATCAGTGTTTTTCCTAGTGCCGTTTTGAAATTCCTGCAGATTTCACTGTAAAACCGAGTTGGAGCTAGTACCTCCCCATATATATGTATGGAGTGGGGTTTGCAAATGGAAAGAAACTTTGTGTTCCCAACAAGCTAGTTGAAGGACGGCTTTCACACACAATTATCCCTCAGACCTGAGCATGTGGTGAGTCGTTCATTCATCTAGCACAAAGGGAATGGGTTGTAGGAGAAACTTTTACTATGGTCCTCAGTTTGTTCCCTAGTGCCGGTTGGAAGTTCCTGCAGTTTTCACTGTAAAACCGAGTTGGAGCTACAACCTCCCCATATATATGTATGGAGTGGAGTTAGCAACTGAAAAGAAACTTTGTGTTTCCAACAAGCTAGTTGAAGGACGGCATTCACACACACTTATCTCTCAGAAGTGAGCATGTTGTGAGTCTTTCATTCATCTAGCACAAAGTGAACGGGTTGTAGGAGAAAATTTTACACTATTTCTCAGTGTGTTTCCTAGTGCCGGTTTGAATATCCGGCAGATTTCACTCTAAAACCGAGTTGGAGCTTTTACCTCCCCATATTTATGTATGGAGTGGAATTTGCAACTGAAAAGAAACTTTGTGTTCCCAACATGCTAGGTGAACGTCGGCTTTCACACACACTTATCTCTCAGAACTGAGCATGTTGTGAGTCGTTCATTCATCTAGCACAAAGGGAACGGGTTGTAGGATAAAATTATACTCTGGTTCTCAGTGTGTTTCCTAGTTCCGTTTTGAAGTTCCTGCAGTTTTCAGTGTAAAACCGAGTTGGAGCTAGTACATCCCCATATATATGTATGGAGTGGACTTTGCAACTGAAAAGGAACTTTGTGTTCCCAACAAGATAGGTGAAGTACGGCTTTAAAACCCACTTATCTCTCAGACATGAGCATGTGGTGAGTCGTTCATTCATCTAGCACAAAGGGAATGGGTTGTAGGAGAAACTTTTACTCTGGTCCTCAGTGTGTTTCCTAGTGCCGGTTGGAATTTCCTGCAGTTTTCACTGTAAAACCGAGTTGCAGCTACTACATCCTCATATATATATATGGAATGGAGTATGCAACAGAAAAGGATCTTTGTGTTCCCAAAAAGCTAGGTGAAGTACGGCTTTCACACACACTTATCTCTCAGAATTTGGCATGTGGAGAAACGTTCGTTCATGTAGCAAAAAGGGAACTGATTGCAGGAGAATATTTTACTCTGGTTCTCAGTGTGTTTTCTAGTGCCGGTTTCATGTTCCTGCAGTTTTCACTGTAAAACAGATTTGGAGCTAGTACCTCCCCATATATATGTATGGTTTGGAGTTAGCAACTGAAAAGAAACTTTGTGTCCCCAACAAGCTAGGTGAAGGACGGTTTTCACACACACTGCACTCTCAGAACTGAGCATGTGGAGTCGTTCGTTCATCTAGCACAAAGGGAACGGGTTGCAGGAGAAAGATTTACTCTGGTTTCTCAGTGTGTTTCCTAATGCCGGTATGTAGTTCCTGCAGTTTTCACTGTAAAACCGAGTTGGAGCTCCAACCTCCCCATATATATGTATGGAGTGGAGTTAGCAACTGAAAAGAAACTTTGTGTATCCAACAAGCTAGGTGAAGGACGGTTTTCACACACACTGCACTCCCAGAACTGAGCATGTTGTGAGTCGTTCATTCATGTAGCACAAAGAACGGGTTGCAGGAGAAACTTTTACTCTGGTTCTCAGTGTGTTTCCTAGTGCCGGTTTGAAGTTCCTGCAGTTTTCACTGTAAAACCGAATTCGAGCTTGTTCCTCCCCATATATATGTATGGAGTGGGGTATGCAACCTAAAAGAAACTTTGTGTTCCCAACACGCTAAGTGAAGGACGGCTTTCACACACACTTATCTCTCAGAACTGAGCATGTGGAGAGTCGTTCATTCATCTAGCACAAAGGGATCGTGTTGCAGGAGAAACTTATTCTCTGGTTCTCAGTGTGTTTCCTAGTGCCGGTTTGAAGTTCCTGCAGTTTTCACTGTAAAACCGAGTTGGAACTTGTACCTCCCCTTATATATTTATGGAGTGGGGTATGCAACTGAAAAGAAACTTTGTGTTCCCAACAAGCTAGTTGAAGGACGGCATTCACACACACTTATCTCTCAGAACTGAGCATGTGGAGAGTCGTTTATTCATCTAGCACAAAGGGATCGGGTTGTAGGAGAAATTAATTCTCTGGTTCTCTGTCTGTTTCCTACTGCCTGTTTGAAGTTCCTGCAGGTTTCACTGTAAAACCGAGTTGGAGCTAGTACCTCCACATATATATGTATGCAGTGGAGTTTGCAACATAAAAAATCTTTGTGTTCCCAACAAGCTAGTTGATGGACTGCTTTCACACACACTTATCTCTCAAAACTGTGCATGTGGAGAGACGTTCGTTCATCTAGCACGAAGGGAACGTGTTGCAGGGGGAACTTTTACTCTGGTTCTCAGTGTGTTTCCTTGTGCCTGTTTGAAGTGCCTGCAGTTTTCAATGTAAAACAGAGTTGGAGCTTGTACATACCCATGTATATGTATGGAGTGGAGTTTGCAGCTGAAAAGAAACTTTGTGTTACCAACAAGCTAGGTGAAGGCTGGCTTTCACACACACTTATCTCTCAGATCTGATCATGTGGAGAGTCTTTCATTCATCTAGCACAAAGGGAAAGGGTTGCAGGAGAATCTTATTCTCTGGTTCTCAGTGTGTTTCCTAGTGCCGTTTTGAATTTCCTGCAGATTTCACTGTAAAACCGAGTTGGAGCTGGTTCCTCCTCATATATATGTATGGACTGGGGTATGCAACTTAGAAGAAACTATGTGTTCCCAACAAGATAGTTGAAGTACGGCTTTCACACAAACTTATCTCTCAGAACTGAGCATGTGGAGAGTCGTTTGTTCATCTAGCACAAGGAACGGTTTGCAGGAGAAAGTTTTATTGTGGTTTCCCAGTTTCTTTCCTAGTGCCGGTATGAAGTTCCTGCAGTTTTCACTGTAAAACAGAGTTAGAGCTAGTACCATCCCATATATATGTATGGAATGGAGTTTTCAACTGAAAAGAAACTTTGTGTTCCCAACAAGCTAGGTGAAGACGGCTTTCACACACACTTATCTCTCAGAACTGAGGCTGTGGAGAGTCGTTCATTCATCTAGCACAAAGGTAACAGGTTGCAGGATATACTTTTACACTGGTTCTCAGTTTGTTTCCTAGTGCTGGTTTGAAGTTCCTGCAGTTTTCACTGTAAAACCGAGTTTGAGCTAGTACCTCCCCATATATATGTATGCAGTGGAGTATGCAACTTAAAAAATCTTTGTGTTCCCAACAAGCTAGGTGATGGATTGCTTCCACACACACTTATCTCTCAGAACTGTGCATGTGGTGAGTCGTTCATTCATCCAGCACAAAGGGAACGGGTTGCAGGAGAAACTTTTACTCTGGTTCTCAGTGTGTTTCCTAGTGCCTGTTTGAAGTGCCTGCAGTTTTCAATGTAAAACAGATTTGGAGCTGGTACATACCCATGTATATGTATGGAGTGGAATTTTCCGCTGAAAAGAAACTTTGTGTTACCAACAAGCTAGGTGAAGGAAGGCTTTCACACACACTTATCTCTCAGAACTGAGCATGTGGAGAGTCGTTCATTCATCTAGCACAAAGGGAATGGGGGGCAGGAGAATTTTTTACTCTGGTTATCAGTGTTTTTCCTAGTGCCGTTTTGAAATTCCTGCAGTTTTCACTGTAAAACCGAGTTGGATCTAGGACCTCCCCATATATATGTATGGAGTGGGGTTTGCAACTTAAAAGAAACTTTGTGTTCCCAACAAGCTAGTTGAAGGACGGCTTTCACACACACTTATCTCTCAGAACTGAGCATGTTGTGAGTCGTTCATTCATCTAGCACAAAGTGAATGGGTTGTAGGAGAAAATTTTACACTATTTCTCAGTGTGTTTCCTAGTGCCGGTTTGAATTTCCTGCAGATTTCACTCTAAAACCGAGTTGGAGCTTGTACCTCCCCATATTTATGTATGGAGTGGAATTTGCAACTGAAAAGAAACTTTGTGTTCCCAACAAGCTAGGTGAAGACGGCTTTCACACACAGTTATCTCTCAGAACTGAGCATGTTGTGAGTCGTTCATTCATCTAGCACAAATGGAACGGGTTGTAGGATAAAATTATACTCTGGTTCTCAGTGTGTTTCCTAGTTCCGTTTTGAAGTTCCTGCAGTTATCAGTGTTAAATCGAGTTGGAGCTAGTACATCCCCATATATATGTATGGAGTGGACTTTGCAACTGAAAAGAAACTTTGTGTTCCCAACAAGATAGGTGAAAGACGGCTTTAAAACACACTTATCTCTCAGACCTGAGCATGTGGTGAGTCGTTCATTCATCTAGCACAAAGGGAATGTGTTGTAGGAGAAACTTTTACTCTAGTCCTCAGTGTGTTTCCTAGTGCCGGTTGGAAGTTCCTGCAGTTTTCACTGTAAAACCGAGTTGGAGCTACAACCTCCCCATATATATGTATGGAGTGGAGTTAGCAACTGAAAAGAATCTTTGTTTTTCCAACAAGCTAGGTGAAGGAAGGCTTTCACACACATTTATCTCTCAGAACTGAGCATGTGGAGAGTCGTTCATTCATCTAGCACAAAGGGAATGGGGGGCAGGAGAATCTTTTACTCTGGTTATCAGTGTTTTTCCTAGTGCCGTTTTGAAATTCCTGCAGTTTTCACTGTAAAACCGAGTTGGAGCTTGTACCTCCCCATATATATGTATGGAGTTCGGTTTGCAACTGAAAAGAAACTTTGTGTTCCCAACAAGCTAGTTGAAGGACGGCTTTCACACACACTTATCTCTCAGAACTGAGCATGTTGTGAGTCGTTCATTCATCTAGCACAAAGTGAACGGGTTGTAGGAGAAAATTTTACACTATTTCTCAGTGTGTTTCCTAGTGCCGGTTTGAATTTCCTGCAGATTTCACTCTAAAACCGAGTTGGAGCTTGTATCTCCCCATATTTATGTATGGAGTGGAATTTGCAACTGAAAAGAAACTTTGTGTTCCCAACAAGCTATGTGAACGTCGGCTTTCACACACACTTATCTCTCAGAACTGAGCATGTTGTGAGTCGTTCATTCATCTAGCACAAAGGAACGGGTTGTAGGATAAAATTATACTCTGTTTCTCAGTGTGTTTCCTAGTTCCGTTTTGAAGTTCCTGCAGTTTTCTGTGTAAAACCGAGTTGGAGCTTGTACATCCCCATATATATGTATGGAGTGGACTTTGCAACTGAAAAGAAACTTTGTGTTCCCAACAAGATAGGTGAAGTACGGCTTTAAAACCCACTTATCTCTCAGACATGAGCATGTGGTGAGTCGTTCATTCATCTAGCACAAAGGGAATGGGTTGTAGGAGAAACTTTTATTCTGGTCCTCAGTGTTTTTCCTAGTGCCGGTTGGAATTTCCTGCAGTTTTCACTGTAAAACCGAGTTGCAGGTACTACATCCTCATATATAAATATGGAATGGAGTATGCAACAGAAAAGGATCTTTGTGTTCCCAAAAAGCTAGGTGAAGTACGGCTTTCACACACACTTATCTCTCAGAATTTGGCATGTGGAGAAACGTTCGTTCATGTAGCAAAAAGGGAACTGATTGCAGGAGAATCTATTACTCTGGTTCTCAGTGTGTTTTCTAGTGCCGGTTTCATGTTCCTGCAGTTTTCACTGTAAAACAGATTTGGAGCTAGTACCTCCCCATATATATGTATGGTTTGGGGTTAGCAACTGAAAAGAAACTTTGTGTCCCCAACAAGCTAGGTGAAGGACGGTTTTCACACACACTGCACTCTCAGAACTGAGCAAGTGGAGAGTCGTTCGTTCATCTAGCACAAAGGGAACGGGTTGCAGGAGAAAGATTTACTCTGGTTTCTCAGTGTGTTTCCTAGTGCCGGTATGTAGTTCCTGCAGTTTTCACTGTAAAACCGAGTTGGAGCTCCAACCTCCCCATATATATGTATGGAGTGGAGTTAGCAACTGAAAAGAAACTTTGTGTATCCAACAAGCTATGTGAAGGACGGTTTTCACACACACTGCACTCTCAGAACTGAGCATGTTGTGAGTCGTTCATTCATGTAGCACAAAGAACGGGTTGCAGGAGAAACTTTTACTCTGGTTCTCAGTGTGTTTCCTAGTGCCGGTTTGAAGTTCCTGCAGTTTTCACTGTAAAATCGAATTGGAGCTTGTTCCTCCCCATATATATGTATGGAGTGATGTATGCAACTGAAAAGAAACTTTGTGTTCCCAACACGCTAAGTGAAGGACGGCTTTCACACACACTTATCTCTCAGAACTGAGCATGTGGAGAGTCGTTCGTTCATCTAGCACAAATGGAACGGGTTGATGGAGAAACTTTTACTCTGGTTTCTCAGTGTGTTTCCTAGTGCCGGTTTGAATTTCCTGCAGTTTTCACTGTAAAACCGAGTTGGAGCTGGTTCCTCCCCTTATATATGTATGGATTGGGGTATGCAACTTAAAAGAATCTATGTGTTCCCAACAAGCAAGGTGAAGGACGGCTCTCACACACAATTATCTCTCAGAACTGAGCCTGTGGAGAGTCGTACATTCATCTAGCACAAAGGTAACTGGTAGCAGTATATACTTTTACTCTGGTTCTCAGTGTGTTTCCTAGTGCCGATTTGAAGTTCCTTCAGTTTTCACTGTAAAACAGAGTTGGAGCTTGTTCCTCCCCATATATATGTATGTAGTGTGGTATGCAACTGAAAAGAAACTTTGTGTTCCCAACAAGCAAGGTGAAGGACGGCTCTCACACACAATTATCTCTCAGAACTGAGCATATGGAGAGTCGTTTATTCATCTAGCACAAAGGGATCGGGTTGTAGGAGAAATTAATTCTCTGGTTCTCTGTCTGTTTCCTACTGCCTGTTTGAAGTTCCTGCAGGTTTCACTGTAAAACTGAGTTGGAGCTAGTACCTCCACATATATATGTATGCAGTGGAGTTTGCAACTTAAAAAATCTTTGTGTTCCCAACAAGCTAGTTGATGGACTGCTTTCACACACACTTATCTCTCAAAACTGTGCATGTGGAGAGACGTTCGTTCATCTAGCACAAAGGGAACGTGTTGCAGGAGGAACTTTTACTCTGGTTCTCAGTGTGTTTCCTTGTGCCTGTTTGAAGTGCCTGCAGTTTTCAATGTAAAACAGAGTTGGAGATTGTACATACCCATGTATATGTATGGAGTGGAGTTTGCAGCTGAAAAGAAACTTTGTGTTACCAACAAGCTAGTTGAAGGACGGCTTTCACACACACTTATCTCTCAGAACTGAGCATGTTGTGAGTCGTTCATTCATCTAGCACAAAGTGAATGGGTTGTAGGAGAAAATTTTACACTATTTCTCAGTGTGTTTCCTAGTGCCGGTTTGAATTTTCTGCAGATTTCACTCTAAAACCGAGTTGGAGTTTGTACCTCCCCATATTTATGTATGGAGTGGAATTTGCAACTGAAAAGAAACTTTGTGTTCCCAACAAGCTTGTTGAACGTCGGCTTTCACACACAGTTATCTCTCAGAACTGAGCATGTGGAGAGTCGTTCATTCATCTAGCACAAAGGGATCGTGTTGCAGGAGAAACTTATTCTCTGGTTCTCAGTGTGTTTCCTAGTGCCGGTTTGAAGTTCCTGCAGTTTTCACTGTAAAACCGAGTTGGAACTTGTACCTCCCCTTATATATTTATGGAGTGGGGTATGCAACTGAAAAGAAACTTTGTGTTCCCAACAAGCTAGTTGAAGGACGGCATTCACACACACTTATCTCTCAGAACTGAGCATGTGGAGAGTCGTTTATTCATCTAGCACAAAGGGATCGGGTTGTAGGAGAAATTAATTCTCTGGTTCTCTGTCTGTTTCCTACTGCCTGTTTGAAGTTCCTGCAGGTTTCACTGTAAAACCGAGTTGGAGCTAGTACCTCCACATATATATGTATGCAGTGGAGTTTGCAACATAAAAAATCTTTGTGTTCCCAACAAGCTAGTTGATGGACTGCTTTCACACACACTTATCTCTCAAAACTGTGCATGTGGAGAGACGTTCGTTCATCTAGCACGAAGGGAACGTGTTGCAGGGGGAACTTTTACTCTGGTTCTCAGTGTGTTTCCTTGTGCCTGTTTGAAGTGCCTGCAGTTTTCAATGTAAAACAGAGTTGGAGCTTGTACATACCCATGTATATGTATGGAGTGGAGTTTGCAGCTGAAAAGAAACTTTGTGTTACCAACAAGCTAGGTGAAGGCTGGCTTTCACACACACTTATCTCTCAGATCTGATCATGTGGAGAGTCTTTCATTCATCTAGCACAAAGGGAAAGGGTTGCAGGAGAATCTTATTCTCTGGTTCTCAGTGTGTTTCCTAGTGCCGTTTTGAATTTCCTGCAGATTTCACTGTAAAACCGAGTTGGAGCTGGTTCCTCCTCATATATATGTATGGACTGGGGTATGCAACTTAGAAGAAACTATGTGTTCCCAACAAGATAGTTGAAGTACGGCTTTCACACAAACTTATCTCTCAGAACTGAGCATGTGGAGAGTCGTTTGTTCATCTAGCACAAGGAACGGTTTGCAGGAGAAAGTTTTATTGTGGTTTCCCAGTTTCTTTCCTAGTGCCGGTATGAAGTTCCTGCAGTTTTCACTGTAAAACAGAGTTAGAGCTAGTACCATCCCATATATATGTATGGAATGGAGTTTTCAACTGAAAAGAAACTTTGTGTTCCCAACAAGCTAGGTGAAGACGGCTTTCACACACACTTATCTCTCAGAACTGAGGCTGTGGAGAGTCGTTCATTCATCTAGCACAAAGGTAACAGGTTGCAGGATATACTTTTACACTGGTTCTCAGTTTGTTTCCTAGTGCTGGTTTGAAGTTCCTGCAGTTTTCACTGTAAAACCGAGTTTGAGCTAGTACCTCCCCATATATATGTATGCAGTGGAGTATGCAACTTAAAAAATCTTTGTGTTCCCAACAAGCTAGGTGATGGATTGCTTCCACACACACTTATCTCTCAGAACTGTGCATGTGGTGAGTCGTTCATTCATCCAGCACAAAGGGAACGGGTTGCAGGAGAAACTTTTACTCTGGTTCTCAGTGTGTTTCCTAGTGCCTGTTTGAAGTGCCTGCAGTTTTCAATGTAAAACAGATTTGGAGCTGGTACATACCCATGTATATGTATGGAGTGGAATTTTCCGCTGAAAAGAAACTTTGTGTTACCAACAAGCTAGGTGAAGGAAGGCTTTCACACACACTTATCTCTCAGAACTGAGCATGTGGAGAGTCGTTCATTCATCTAGCACAAAGGGAATGGGGGGCAGGAGAATTTTTTACTCTGGTTATCAGTGTTTTTCCTAGTGCCGTTTTGAAATTCCTGCAGTTTTCACTGTAAAACCGAGTTGGATCTAGGACCTCCCCATATATATGTATGGAGTGGGGTTTGCAACTTAAAAGAAACTTTGTGTTCCCAACAAGCTAGTTGAAGGACGGCTTTCACACACACTTATCTCTCAGAACTGAGCATGTTGTGAGTCGTTCATTCATCTAGCACAAAGTGAATGGGTTGTAGGAGAAAATTTTACACTATTTCTCAGTGTGTTTCCTAGTGCCGGTTTGAATTTCCTGCAGATTTCACTCTAAAACCGAGTTGGAGCTTGTACCTCCCCATATTTATGTATGGAGTGGAATTTGCAACTGAAAAGAAACTTTGTGTTCCCAACAAGCTAGGTGAAGACGGCTTTCACACACAGTTATCTCTCAGAACTGAGCATGTTGTGAGTCGTTCATTCATCTAGCACAAATGGAACGGGTTGTAGGATAAAATTATACTCTGGTTCTCAGTGTGTTTCCTAGTTCCGTTTTGAAGTTCCTGCAGTTATCAGTGTTAAATCGAGTTGGAGCTAGTACATCCCCATATATATGTATGGAGTGGACTTTGCAACTGAAAAGAAACTTTGTGTTCCCAACAAGATAGGTGAAAGACGGCTTTAAAACACACTTATCTCTCAGACCTGAGCATGTGGTGAGTCGTTCATTCATCTAGCACAAAGGGAATGTGTTGTAGGAGAAACTTTTACTCTAGTCCTCAGTGTGTTTCCTAGTGCCGGTTGGAAGTTCCTGCAGTTTTCACTGTAAAACCGAGTTGGAGCTACAACCTCCCCATATATATGTATGGAGTGGAGTTAGCAACTGAAAAGAATCTTTGTTTTTCCAACAAGCTAGGTGAAGGAAGGCTTTCACACACATTTATCTCTCAGAACTGAGCATGTGGAGAGTCGTTCATTCATCTAGCACAAAGGGAATGGGGGGCAGGAGAATCTTTTACTCTGGTTATCAGTGTTTTTCCTAGTGCCGTTTTGAAATTCCTGCAGTTTTCACTGTAAAACCGAGTTGGAGCTTGTACCTCCCCATATATATGTATGGAGTTCGGTTTGCAACTGAAAAGAAACTTTGTGTTCCCAACAAGCTAGTTGAAGGACGGCTTTCACACACACTTATCTCTCAGAACTGAGCATGTTGTGAGTCGTTCATTCATCTAGCACAAAGTGAACGGGTTGTAGGAGAAAATTTTACACTATTTCTCAGTGTGTTTCCTAGTGCCGGTTTGAATTTCCTGCAGATTTCACTCTAAAACCGAGTTGGAGCTTGTATCTCCCCATATTTATGTATGGAGTGGAATTTGCAACTGAAAAGAAACTTTGTGTTCCCAACAAGCTATGTGAACGTCGGCTTTCACACACACTTATCTCTCAGAACTGAGCATGTTGTGAGTCGTTCATTCATCTAGCACAAAGGAACGGGTTGTAGGATAAAATTATACTCTGTTTCTCAGTGTGTTTCCTAGTTCCGTTTTGAAGTTCCTGCAGTTTTCAGTGTAAAACCGAGTTGGAGCTTGTACATCCCCATATATATGTATGGAGTGGACTTTGCAACTGAAAAGAAACTTTGTGTTCCCAACAAGATAGGTGAAGTACGGCTTTAAAACCCACTTATCTCTCAGACATGAGCATGTGGTGAGTCGTTCATTCATCTAGCACAAAGGGAATGGGTTGTAGGAGAAACTTTTATTCTGGTCCTCAGTGTTTTTCCTAGTGCCGGTTGGAATTTCCTGCAGTTTTCACTGTAAAACCGAGTTGCAGGTACTACATCCTCATATATAAATATGGAATGGAGTATGCAACAGAAAAGGATCTTTGTGTTCCCAAAAAGCTAGGTGAAGTACGGCTTTCACACACACTTATCTCTCAGAATTTGGCATGTGGAGAAACGTTCGTTCATGTAGCAAAAAGGGAACTGATTGCAGGAGAATCTATTACTCTGGTTCTCAGTGTGTTTTCTAGTGCCGGTTTCATGTTCCTGCAGTTTTCACTGTAAAACAGATTTGGAGCTAGTACCTCCCCATATATATGTATGGTTTGGGGTTAGCAACTGAAAAGAAACTTTGTGTCCCCAACAAGCTAGGTGAAGGACGGTTTTCACACACACTGCACTCTCAGAACTGAGCAAGTGGAGAGTCGTTCGTTCATCTAGCACAAAGGGAACGGGTTGCAGGAGAAAGATTTACTCTGGTTTCTCAGTGTGTTTCCTAGTGCCGGTATGTAGTTCCTGCAGTTTTCACTGTAAAACCGAGTTGGAGCTCCAACCTCCCCATATATATGTATGGAGTGGAGTTAGCAACTGAAAAGAAACTTTGTGTATCCAACAAGCTATGTGAAGGACGGTTTTCACACACACTGCACTCTCAGAACTGAGCATGTTGTGAGTCGTTCATTCATGTAGCACAAAGAACGGGTTGCAGGAGAAACTTTTACTCTGGTTCTCAGTGTGTTTCCTAGTGCCGGTTTGAAGTTCCTGCAGTTTTCACTGTAAAATCGAATTGGAGCTTGTTCCTCCCCATATATATGTATGGAGTGATGTATGCAACTGAAAAGAAACTTGGTGTTCCCAACACGCTAAGTGAAGGACGGCTTTCACACACACTTATCTCTCAGAACTGAGCATGTGGAGAGTCGTTCGTTCATCTAGCACAAATGGAACGGGTTGATGGAGAAACTTTTACTCTGGTTTCTCAGTGTGTTTCCTAGTGCCGGTTTGAATTTCCTGCAGATTTCACTCTAAAACCGAGTTGGAGTTTGTACCTCCCCATATTTATGTATGGAGTGGAATTTGCAACTGAAAAGAAACTTTGTGTTCCCAACAAGCTTGTTGAACGTCGGCTTTCACACACAGTTATCTCTCAGAACTGAGCATGTGGAGAGTCGTTCATTCATCTAGCACAAAGGGATCGTGTTGCAGGAGAAACTTATTCTCTGGTTCTCAGTGTGTTTCCTAGTGCCGGTTTGAAGTTCCTGCAGTTTTCACTGTAAAACCGAGTTGGAACTTGTACCTCCCCTTATATATTTATGGAGTGGGGTATGCAACTGAAAAGAAACTTTGTGTTCCCAACAAGCTAGTTGAAGGACGGCATTCACACACACTTATCTCTCAGAACTGAGCATGTGGAGAGTCGTTTATTCATCTAGCACAAAGGGATCGGGTTGTAGGAGAAATTAATTCTCTGGTTCTCTGTCTGTTTCCTACTGCCTGTTTGAAGTTCCTGCAGGTTTCACTGTAAAACCGAGTTGGAGCTAGTACCTCCACATATATATGTATGCAGTGGAGTTTGCAACATAAAAAATCTTTGTGTTCCCAACAAGCTAGTTGATGGACTGCTTTCACACACACTTATCTCTCAAAACTGTGCATGTGGAGAGACGTTCGTTCATCTAGCACGAAGGGAACGTGTTGCAGGGGGAACTTTTACTCTGGTTCTCAGTGTGTTTCCTTGTGCCTGTTTGAAGTGCCTGCAGTTTTCAATGTAAAACAGAGTTGGAGCTTGTACATACCCATGTATATGTATGGAGTGGAGTTTGCAGCTGAAAAGAAACTTTGTGTTACCAACAAGCTAGGTGAAGGCTGGCTTTCACACACACTTATCTCTCAGATCTGATCATGTGGAGAGTCTTTCATTCATCTAGCACAAAGGGAAAGGGTTGCAGGAGAATCTTATTCTCTGGTTCTCAGTGTGTTTCCTAGTGCCGTTTTGAATTTCCTGCAGATTTCACTGTAAAACCG
The DNA here is from genome assembly GCF_036321535.1 of Camelus dromedarius. Lineage (NCBI taxonomy): Eukaryota > Metazoa > Chordata > Mammalia > Artiodactyla > Camelidae > Camelus > Camelus dromedarius. The sequence goes on from NW_026989739.1 coordinate 3,502,011, forward strand.
AGTTGGAGCTGGTTCCTCCTCATATATATGTATGGACTGGGGTATGCAACTTAGAAGAAACTATGTGTTCCCAACAAGATAGTTGAAGTACGGCTTTCACACAAACTTATCTCTCAGAACTGAGCATGTGGAGAGTCGTTTGTTCATCTAGCACAAGGAACGGTTTGCAGGAGAAAGTTTTATTGTGGTTTCCCAGTTTCTTTCCTAGTGCCGGTATGAAGTTCCTGCAGTTTTCACTGTAAAACAGAGTTAGAGCTAGTACCATCCCATATATATGTATGGAATGGAGTTTTCAACTGAAAAGAAACTTTGTGTTCCCAACAAGCTAGGTGAAGACGGCTTTCACACACACTTATCTCTCAGAACTGAGGCTGTGGAGAGTCGTTCATTCATCTAGCACAAAGGTAACAGGTTGCAGGATATACTTTTACACTGGTTCTCAGTTTGTTTCCTAGTGCTGGTTTGAAGTTCCTGCAGTTTTCACTGTAAAACCGAGTTTGAGCTAGTACCTCCCCATATATATGTATGCAGTGGAGTATGCAACTTAAAAAATCTTTGTGTTCCCAACAAGCTAGGTGATGGATTGCTTCCACACACACTTATCTCTCAGAACTGTGCATGTGGTGAGTCGTTCATTCATCCAGCACAAAGGGAACGGGTTGCAGGAGAAACTTTTACTCTGGTTCTCAGTGTGTTTCCTAGTGCCTGTTTGAAGTGCCTGCAGTTTTCAATGTAAAACAGATTTGGAGCTGGTACATACCCATGTATATGTATGGAGTGGAATTTTCCGCTGAAAAGAAACTTTGTGTTACCAACAAGCTAGGTGAAGGAAGGCTTTCACACACACTTATCTCTCAGAACTGAGCATGTGGAGAGTCGTTCATTCATCTAGCACAAAGGGAATGGGGGGCAGGAGAATTTTTTACTCTGGTTATCAGTGTTTTTCCTAGTGCCGTTTTGAAATTCCTGCAGTTTTCACTGTAAAACCGAGTTGGATCTAGGACCTCCCCATATATATGTATGGAGTGGGGTTTGCAACTTAAAAGAAACTTTGTGTTCCCAACAAGCTAGTTGAAGGACGGCTTTCACACACACTTATCTCTCAGAACTGAGCATGTTGTGAGTCGTTCATTCATCTAGCACAAAGTGAATGGGTTGTAGGAGAAAATTTTACACTATTTCTCAGTGTGTTTCCTAGTGCCGGTTTGAATTTCCTGCAGATTTCACTCTAAAACCGAGTTGGAGCTTGTACCTCCCCATATTTATGTATGGAGTGGAATTTGCAACTGAAAAGAAACTTTGTGTTCCCAACAAGCTAGGTGAAGACGGCTTTCACACACAGTTATCTCTCAGAACTGAGCATGTTGTGAGTCGTTCATTCATCTAGCACAAATGGAACGGGTTGTAGGATAAAATTATACTCTGGTTCTCAGTGTGTTTCCTAGTTCCGTTTTGAAGTTCCTGCAGTTATCAGTGTTAAATCGAGTTGGAGCTAGTACATCCCCATATATATGTATGGAGTGGACTTTGCAACTGAAAAGAAACTTTGTGTTCCCAACAAGATAGGTGAAAGACGGCTTTAAAACACACTTATCTCTCAGACCTGAGCATGTGGTGAGTCGTTCATTCATCTAGCACAAAGGGAATGTGTTGTAGGAGAAACTTTTACTCTAGTCCTCAGTGTGTTTCCTAGTGCCGGTTGGAAGTTCCTGCAGTTTTCACTGTAAAACCGAGTTGGAGCTACAACCTCCCCATATATATGTATGGAGTGGAGTTAGCAACTGAAAAGAATCTTTGTTTTTCCAACAAGCTAGGTGAAGGAAGGCTTTCACACACATTTATCTCTCAGAACTGAGCATGTGGAGAGTCGTTCATTCATCTAGCACAAAGGGAATGGGGGGCAGGAGAATCTTTTACTCTGGTTATCAGTGTTTTTCCTAGTGCCGTTTTGAAATTCCTGCAGTTTTCACTGTAAAACCGAGTTGGAGCTTGTACCTCCCCATATATATGTATGGAGTTCGGTTTGCAACTGAAAAGAAACTTTGTGTTCCCAACAAGCTAGTTGAAGGACGGCTTTCACACACACTTATCTCTCAGAACTGAGCATGTTGTGAGTCGTTCATTCATCTAGCACAAAGTGAACGGGTTGTAGGAGAAAATTTTACACTATTTCTCAGTGTGTTTCCTAGTGCCGGTTTGAATTTCCTGCAGATTTCACTCTAAAACCGAGTTGGAGCTTGTATCTCCCCATATTTATGTATGGAGTGGAATTTGCAACTGAAAAGAAACTTTGTGTTCCCAACAAGCTATGTGAACGTCGGCTTTCACACACACTTATCTCTCAGAACTGAGCATGTTGTGAGTCGTTCATTCATCTAGCACAAAGGAACGGGTTGTAGGATAAAATTATACTCTGTTTCTCAGTGTGTTTCCTAGTTCCGTTTTGAAGTTCCTGCAGTTTTCAGTGTAAAACCGAGTTGGAGCTTGTACATCCCCATATATATGTATGGAGTGGACTTTGCAACTGAAAAGAAACTTTGTGTTCCCAACAAGATAGGTGAAGTACGGCTTTAAAACCCACTTATCTCTCAGACATGAGCATGTGGTGAGTCGTTCATTCATCTAGCACAAAGGGAATGGGTTGTAGGAGAAACTTTTATTCTGGTCCTCAGTGTTTTTCCTAGTGCCGGTTGGAATTTCCTGCAGTTTTCACTGTAAAACCGAGTTGCAGGTACTACATCCTCATATATAAATATGGAATGGAGTATGCAACAGAAAAGGATCTTTGTGTTCCCAAAAAGCTAGGTGAAGTACGGCTTTCACACACACTTATCTCTCAGAATTTGGCATGTGGAGAAACGTTCGTTCATGTAGCAAAAAGGGAACTGATTGCAGGAGAATCTATTACTCTGGTTCTCAGTGTGTTTTCTAGTGCCGGTTTCATGTTCCTGCAGTTTTCACTGTAAAACAGATTTGGAGCTAGTACCTCCCCATATATATGTATGGTTTGGGGTTAGCAACTGAAAAGAAACTTTGTGTCCCCAACAAGCTAGGTGAAGGACGGTTTTCACACACACTGCACTCTCAGAACTGAGCAAGTGGAGAGTCGTTCGTTCATCTAGCACAAAGGGAACGGGTTGCAGGAGAAAGATTTACTCTGGTTTCTCAGTGTGTTTCCTAGTGCCGGTATGTAGTTCCTGCAGTTTTCACTGTAAAACCGAGTTGGAGCTCCAACCTCCCCATATATATGTATGGAGTGGAGTTAGCAACTGAAAAGAAACTTTGTGTATCCAACAAGCTATGTGAAGGACGGTTTTCACACACACTGCACTCTCAGAACTGAGCATGTTGTGAGTCGTTCATTCATGTAGCACAAAGAACGGGTTGCAGGAGAAACTTTTACTCTGGTTCTCAGTGTGTTTCCTAGTGCCGGTTTGAAGTTCCTGCAGTTTTCACTGTAAAATCGAATTGGAGCTTGTTCCTCCCCATATATATGTATGGAGTGATGTATGCAACTGAAAAGAAACTTTGTGTTCCCAACACGCTAAGTGAAGGACGGCTTTCACACACACTTATCTCTCAGAACTGAGCATGTGGAGAGTCGTTCGTTCATCTAGCACAAATGGAACGGGTTGATGGAGAAACTTTTACTCTGGTTTCTCAGTGTGTTTCCTAGTGCCGGTTTGAATTTCCTGCAGTTTTCACTGTAAAACCGAGTTGGAGCTGGTTCCTCCCCATATATATGTATGTAGTGTGGTATGCAACTGAAAAGAAACTTTGTGTTCCCAACAAGCAAGGTGAAGGACGGCTCTCACACACAATTATCTCTCAGAACTGAGCATATGGAGAGTCGTTTATTCATCTAGCACAAAGGGATCGGGTTGTAGGAGAAATTAATTCTCTGGTTCTCTGTCTGTTTCCTACTGCCTGTTTGAAGTTCCTGCAGGTTTCACTGTAAAACTGAGTTGGAGCTAGTACCTCCACATATATATGTATGCAGTGGAGTTTGCAACTTAAAAAATCTTTGTGTTCCCAACAAGCTAGTTGATGGACTGCTTTCACACACACTTATCTCTCAAAACTGTGCATGTGGAGAGACGTTCGTTCATCTAGCACAAAGGGAACGTGTTGCAGGAGGAACTTTTACTCTGGTTCTCAGTGTGTTTCCTTGTGCCTGTTTGAAGTGCCTGCAGTTTTCAATGTAAAACAGAGTTGGAGATTGTACATACCCATGTATATGTATGGAGTGGAGTTTGCAGCTGAAAAGAAACTTTGTGTTACCAACAAGCTAGGTGAAGGATGGCTTTCACACACACTTATCTCTCAGAACTGAGCATGTGGAGAGTCGTTCATTCATCTAGCACAAAGGGAATGGGGGGCAGGAGAATCTTTTACTCTGGTTATCAGTGTTTTTCCTAGTGCCGTTTTGAAATTCCTGCAGTTTTCACTGTAAAACCGAGTTGGAGCTAGGACCTCCCCATATATATGTATGGAGTTCGGTTTGCAACTGAAAAGAAACTTTGTGTTCCCAACAAGCTAGTTGAAGGACGGCTTTCACACACACTTATCTCTCAGAACTGAGCATGTTGTGAGTCGTTCATTCATCTAGCACAAAGTGAATGGGTTTTAGGAGAAAATTTTACACTATTTCTCAGTGTGTTTCCTAGTGCCGGTTTGAATTTCCTGCAGATTTCACTCTAAAACCGAGTTGGAGTTTGTACCTCCCCATATTTATGTATGGAGTGGAATTTGCAACTGAAAAGAAACTTTGTGTTCCCAACAAGCTTGTTGAACGTCGGCTTTCACACACAGTTATCTCTCAGAACTGAGCATGTGGAGAGTCGTTCATTCATCTAGCACAAAGGGATCGTGTTGCAGGAGAAACTTATTCTCTGGTTCTCAGTGTGTTTCCTAGTGCCGGTTTGAAGTTCCTGCAGATTTCACTGTAAAACCGAGTTGGAGCTGGTTCCTCCTCATATATATGTATGGACTGGGGTATGCAACTTAGAAGAAACTATGTGTTCCCAACAAGATAGTTGAAGTACGGCTTTCACACAAACTTATCTCTCAGAACTGAGCATGTGGAGAGTCGTTTGTTCATCTAGCACAAGGAACGGTTTGCAGGAGAAAGTTTTATTGTGGTTTCCCAGTTTCTTTCCTAGTGCCGGTATGAAGTTCCTGCAGTTTTCACTGTAAAACAGAGTTAGAGCTAGTACCATCCCATATATATGTATGGAATGGAGTTTTCAACTGAAAAGAAACTTTGTGTTCCCAACAAGCTAGATGAAGACGGCTTTCACACACACTTATCTCTCAGAACTGAGGCTGTGGAGAGTCGTTCATTCATCTAGCACAAAGGTAACAGGTTGCAGGATATACTTTTACACTGGTTCTCAGTTTGTTTCCTAGTGCTGGTTTGAAGTTCCTGCAGATTTCACTGTAAAACCGAGTTTGAGCTAGTACCTCCCCATATATATGTATGCAGTGGAGTATGCAACTTAAAAAATCTTTGTGTTCCCAACAAGCTAGGTGATGGATTGCTTCCACACACACTTATCTCTCAGAACTGTGCATGTGGTGAGTCGTTCATTCATCCAGCACAAAGGGAACGGGTTGCAGGAGAAACTTTTACTCTGGTTCTCAGTGTGTTTCCTAGTGCCTGTTTGAAGTGCCTGCAGTTTTCAATGTAAAACAGATTTGGAGCTGGTACATACCCATGTATATGTATGGAGTGGAATTTTCCGCTGAAAAGAAACTTTGTGTTACCAACAAGCTAGGTGAAGGAAGGCTTTCACACACACTTATCTCTCAGAACTGAGCATGTGGAGAGTCGTTCATTCATCTAGCACAAAGGGAATGGGGGGCAGGAGAATTTTTTACTCTGGTTATCAGTGTTTTTCCTAGTGCCGTTTTGAAATTCCTGCAGTTTTCACTGTAAAACCGAGTTGGATCTAGGACCTCCCCATATATATGTATGGAGTGGGGTTTGCAACTTAAAAGAAACTTTGTGTTCCCAACAAGCTAGTTGAAGGACGGCTTTCACACACACTTATCTCTCAGAACTGAGCATGTTGTGAGTCGTTCATTCATCTAGCACAAAGTGAATGGGTTGTAGGAGAAAATTTTACACTATTTCTCAGTGTGTTTCCTAGTGCCGGTTTGAATTTCCTGCAGATTTCACTCTAAAACCGAGTTGGAGCTTGTACCTCCCCATATTTATGTATGGAGTGGAATTTGCAACTGAAAAGAAACTTTGTGTTCCCAACAAGCTAGGTGAAGACGGCTTTCACACACAGTTATCTCTCAGAACTGAGCATGTTGTGAGTCGTTCATTCATCTAGCACAAATGGAACGGGTTGTAGGATAAAATTATACTCTGGTTCTCAGTGTGTTTCCTAGTTCCGTTTTGAAGTTCCTGCAGTTATCAGTGTTAAATCGAGTTGGAGCTAGTACATCCCCATATATATGTATGGAGTGGACTTTGCAACTGAAAAGAAACTTTGTGTTCCCAACAAGATAGGTGAAAGACGGCTTTAAAACACACTTATCTCTCAGACCTGAGCATGTGGTGAGTCGTTCATTCATCTAGCACAAAGGGAATGTGTTGTAGGAGAAACTTTTACTCTAGTCCTCAGTGTGTTTCCTAGTGCCGGTTGGAAGTTCCTGCAGTTTTCACTGTAAAACCGAGTTGGAGCTACAACCTCCCCATATATATGTATGGAGTGGAGTTAGCAACTGAAAAGAATCTTTGTTTTTCCAACAAGCTAGGTGAAGGAAGGCTTTCACACACATTTATCTCTCAGAACTGAGCATGTGGAGAGTCGTTCATTCATCTAGCACAAAGGGAATGGGGGGCAGGAGAATCTTTTACTCTGGTTATCAGTGTTTTTCCTAGTGCCGTTTTGAAATTCCTGCAGTTTTCACTGTAAAACCGAGTTGGAGCTTGTACCTCCCCATATATATGTATGGAGTTCGGTTTGCAACTGAAAAGAAACTTTGTGTTCCCAACAAGCTAGTTGAAGGACGGCTTTCACACACACTTATCTCTCAGAACTGAGCATGTTGTGAGTCGTTCATTCATCTAGCACAAAGTGAACGGGTTGTAGGAGAAAATTTTACACTATTTCTCAGTGTGTTTCCTAGTGCCGGTTTGAATTTCCTGCAGATTTCACTCTAAAACCGAGTTGGAGCTTGTATCTCCCCATATTTATGTATGGAGTGGAATTTGCAACTGAAAAGAAACTTTGTGTTCCCAACAAGCTATGTGAACGTCGGCTTTCACACACACTTATCTCTCAGAACTGAGCATGTTGTGAGTCGTTCATTCATCTAGCACAAAGGAACGGGTTGTAGGATAAAATTATACTCTGTTTCTCAGTGTGTTTCCTAGTTCCGTTTTGAAGTTCCTGCAGTTTTCAGTGTAAAACCGAGTTGGAGCTTGTACATCCCCATATATATGTATGGAGTGGACTTTGCAACTGAAAAGAAACTTTGTGTTCCCAACAAGATAGGTGAAGTACGGCTTTAAAACCCACTTATCTCTCAGACATGAGCATGTGGTGAGTCGTTCATTCATCTAGCACAAAGGGAATGGGTTGTAGGAGAAACTTTTATTCTGGTCCTCAGTGTTTTTCCTAGTGCCGGTTGGAATTTCCTGCAGTTTTCACTGTAAAACCGAGTTGCAGGTACTACATCCTCATATATAAATATGGAATGGAGTATGCAACAGAAAAGGATCTTTGTGTTCCCAAAAAGCTAGGTGAAGTACGGCTTTCACACACACTTATCTCTCAGAATTTGGCATGTGGAGAAACGTTCGTTCATGTAGCAAAAAGGGAACTGATTGCAGGAGAATCTTTTACTCTGGTTCTCAGTGTGTTTTCTAGTGCCGGTTTCATGTTCCTGCAGTTTTCACTGTAAAACCGAGTTGGAGCTCCAACCTCCCCATATATATGTATGGAGTGGAGTTAGCAACTGAAAAGAAACTTTGTGTATCCAACAAGCTAGGTGAAGGACGGTTTTCACACACACTGCACTCTCAGAACTGAGCATGTTGTGAGTCGTTCATTCATGTAGCACAAAGAACGGGTTGCAGGAGAAACTTTTACTCTGGTTCTCAGTGTGTTTCCTAGTGCCGGTTTGAAGTTCCTGCAGTTTTCACTGTAAAATCGAATTGGAGCTTGTTCCTCCCCATATATATGTATGGAGTGATGTATGCAACTGAAAAGAAACTTTGTGTTCCCAACACGCTAAGTGAAGGACGGCTTTCACACACACTTATCTCTCAGAACTGAGCATGTGGAGAGTCGTTCGTTCATCTAGCACAAATGGAACGGGTTGATGGAGAAACTTTTACTCTGGTTTCTCAGTGTGTTTCCTAGTGCCGGTTTGAATTTCCTGCAGTTTTCACTGTAAAACCGAGTTGGAGCTGGTTCCTCCCCTTATATATGTATGGATTGGGGTATGCAACTTAAAAGAAACTATGTGTTCCCAACAAGCAAGGTGAAGGACGGCTCTCACACACAATTATCTCTCAGAACTGAGCCTGTGGAGAGTCGTACATTCATCTAGCACAAAGGTAACTTATAGCAGGATATACTTTTACTCTGGTTCTCAGTGTGTTTCCTAGTGCCGATTTGAAGTTCCTGCAGTTTTCACTGTAAAACAGAGTTGGAGCTTGTTCCTCCCCATATATATGTATGTAGTGTGGTATGCAACTGAAAAGAAACTTTGTGTTCCCAACAAGCAAGGTGAAGGACGGCTCTCACACACAATTATCTCTCAGAACTGAGCATATGGAGAGTCGTTTATTCATCTAGCACAAAGGGATCGGGTTGTAGGAGAAATTAATTCTCTGGTTCTCTGTCTGTTTCCTACTGCCTGTTTGAAGTTCCTGCAGGTTTCACTGTAAAACTGAGTTGGAGCTAGTACCTCCACATATATATGTATGCAGTGGAGTTTGCAACTTAAAAAATCTTTGTGTTCCCAACAAGCTAGTTGATGGACTGCTTTCACACACACTTATCTCTCAAAACTGTGCATGTGGAGAGACGTTCGTTCATCTAGCACAAAGGGAACGTGTTGCAGGAGGAACTTTTACTCTGGTTCTCAGTGTGTTTCCTTGTGCCTGTTTGAAGTGCCCGCAGTTTTCAATGTAAAACAGAGTTGGAGATTGTACATACCCATGTATATGTATGGAGTGGAGTTTGCAGCTGAAAAGAAACTTTGTGTTACCAACAAGCTAGGTGAAGGATGGCTTTCACACACACTTATCTCTCAGAACTGAGCATGTGGAGAGTCGTTCATTCATCTAGCACAAAGGGAATGGGGGGCAGGAGAATCTTTTACTCTGGTTATCAGTGTTTTTCCTAGTGCCGTTTTGAAATTCCTGCAGTTTTCACTGTAAAACCGAGTTGGAGCTAGGACCTCCCCATATATATGTATGGAGTTCGGTTTGCAACTGAAAAGAAACTTTGTGTTCCCAACAAGCTAGTTGAAGGACGGCTTTCACACACACTTATCTCTCAGAACTGAGCATGTTGTGAGTCGTTCATTCATCTAGCACAAAGTGAATGGGTTGTAGGAGAAAATTTTACACTATTTCTCAGTGTGTTTCCTAGTGCCGGTTTGAATTTCCTGCAGATTTCACTCTAAAACCGAGTTGGAGTTTGTACCTCCCCATATTTATGTATGGAGTGGAATTTGCAACTGAAAAGAAACTTTGTGTTCCCAACAAGCTTGTTGAACGTCGGCTTTCACACACAGTTATCTCTCAGAACTGAGCATGTGGTGAGTCGTTCATTCATCTAGCACAAAGGGAACGGGTTGTAGGATAAAATTATACTCTGGTTCTCAGTGTGTTTCCTAGTTCCGTTTTGAATTTCCTGCAGTTATCAGTGTAAAATCGAGTTGGAGCTAGTACATCCCCATATATATGTATGGAAAGGACTTTGCAACTGAAAAGAAACTTTGTGTTCCCAATAAGATAGGTGAAGGACGGCTTTAAAACACACTTATCTCTCAGACCTGAGCATGTGGTGAGTCGTTCATTCATCTAGCACAAAGGGAATGGGTTGTAGGAGAAACATTTACTCTGGTCCTCAGTGTGTTTCCTAGTGCCGGTTGGAAGTTCCTGCAGTTTTCACTGTAAAACCGAGTTGGAGCTAGTACATCCCCATATATATGTATGGAGTGGACTTTGCAACTGAAAAGAAACTTTGTGTTCCCAACAAGATAGGTGAAGGACGGCTTTAAAACACACTTATCTCTCAGACCTGAGCATGTGGTGAGTCGTTCATTCATCTAGCACAAAGGGAATGGGTTGTAGGGGAAACTTTTACTCTGGTCCTCAGTGTGTTTCCTAGTGCCGTTTGGATGTTCCTGCAGTTTTCACTGTAAAACCGAGTTGCAGCTACTACATCCTCATATATATTTATGGAATGGAGTATGCAACTGAAAAGAATCTTTGTGTTCCCAAAAAGCTAGGTGAAGTACGGCTTTCACACACACTTATCTCTCAGAACTTAGCATGTGGAGAGACTTTCGTTCATGTAGCACAAAGGGAACTGATTGCAGGAGAATCTTTTACTGTGGTTCTCAGTGTGTTTCCAAGTGCCGGGTTCATGTTCCTGCAGTTTTCACTGTAAAACAGAGTTGGAGCTAGTACCTCCCCATATATATGTATGGAGTGGAGTTAGCAACTGAAAAGAAACTTTGTGTCCCCAACAAGCTAGGTGAAGGACGGTTTTCACACACACTGCACTCTCAGAACCTAGCATGTGGAGAGTCGTTCGTTCATCTAGCACAAAGGGAACGGGTTGCAGGAGAATGATTTACTCTGGTTTCTCAGTGTGTTTCCTAGTGCCGGTACGAAGTTCCTGCAGTTTTCACTGTAAAACCGAGTTGGAGCTACAACCTCCACATATATATGTATGGAGTGGAGTTAGCAACTGAAAAGAAACATTGTGTTCCCAACAAGCTAGGTGAAGGACGGTATTCACACACACTGCACTCTCAGAACTGAGCATGTGGAGAGTCGTTCATTCATCTAGCACAAAGGGATCGTGTTGCAGGAGAAACTTATTCTCTGGTTCTCAGTGTGTTTCCTAGTGCCGGTTTGAAGTTCCTGCATTTATCACTGTAAAACCGAGTTGGAACTTGTACCTCCCCTTATATATTTATGGAGTGGGGTATGCAACTGAAAAGAAACTTTGTGTTCCCAACAAGCTAGTTGAAGGACGGCTTTCACACACACTTATCTCTCAGAACTGAGCATGTGGAGAGTCGTTCGTTCATCTAGCACAAAGGGAACTTGTTGCAGGAGGAACTTTTACTCTGGTTCTCAGTGTGTTTCCTTGTGCCTGTTTGATGTGCCTGCAGTTTTCAATGTAAAACAGAGTTGGAGCTTGTACATACCAATGTATATGTATGGAGTGGAGTTTGCAGCTGAAATGAAATTTGTGTTACCAACAAGCTAGGTGAAGGATGGCTTTCACACACACTTATCTCTCTGATCTGAGCATGTGGATAGTCGTTCATTCATCTAGCACAAAGGGAATGGGTGGCAGGAGAAACTTTTACTCTGGTTCTCAGTGTTTTTCCTAGTGCTTTTTGAAATTCCTGCAGTTTTCACTGTAAAATCGAGTTGGAGCTAGTACCTCCCCATATATATGTATGGATTGGGGTTTGCAACTGAAAAGAAACTTTGTGTTCCCAACAAGATAGGTGAAGTACGGCTTTAAATCCCACTTATCCCTCAGACATGAGCATGTGGAGAGTCGTTCATTCATCTAGCACAAAGGGATCGTGTTGCAGGGGAAACTTATTCTCTGGTTCTCAGTGTGTTTCCTAGTGCCGGTTTGAAGTTCCTGCATTTTTCACTGTAAAACCGAGTTGGAACTTGTACCTCCCCTTATATATTTATGCAGTGGTGTATGCAACTGAAAAGAAACTTTGTGTTCCCAACAAGCTAGTTGAAGGACGGCTTTCACACACACTTATCTCTCAGAACTGAGCATGTGGAGAGTCGTTCGTTCATCTAGCACAAATGGAACGGGTTGAAGGAGAAACTTTTACTCTGGTTTCTCAGTGTGTTTCCTAGTGCCGGTTTGAAATTCCTGAAGTTTTCACTGTAAAACCGAGTTGGAGCTGGTTCCTCCCCTTATATATGTATGGATTGGGGTATGCAACTTAAAAGAAACTATGTGTTCCCAACAAGCAAGTTGAAGGACGGCTCTCACACACACTTATCTCTCAGAACTGAGCCTGTGGAGAGTCGTACATTCATCTAGCACAAAGGTAACTGGTAGCAGGGTATACTTTTACTCTGGTTCTCAGTGTGTTTCCTAGTGCCGGTTTGAATTTCCTGCATTTTTCACAGTAAAACTGAGTTGGAGCTTGTTACTCCCCATATATATGTATGTAGTGTGGTATGCAACTGAAAAGTAACTTTGTGTTCCCAACAAGCTAGTTGAAGGACGGCTTTCACACACACTTATCTCTCAGAACTGAGCATTTTGTGTGTCGTTCATTCATCTAGCACAAAGAACGGGTTGCAGGAGAAACTTTTACTCTGGTTCTCATTATGTTTCCTAGTGCCGGTTTGAAGTTCCTGCAGTTTTCACTGTAAAACCGAGTTGGAGTTGTGCCTCAGCATATATATGTATGGAGTGGGGTACGCAACTGAAAAGAAACTTTGTGTTCCCAACACGCTAAATGAAGGACGGCTTTCACACACACTTATCTCTCTGAAATTAGCATGTGGTGGGTCGTTCATTCATCTAGCACAAAGGGAACGGGTTGCAAGTTGAACTTATTCTTTGGTTCTCAGTGTGTTTCCTACTGCCGGTTTGAAGTTCCTCCAGTTTTCACTGTAAAACCGACTTGGAACGAGTACCTCCCCATAAATATGTATTGAGTGTTGTTTACAACTGAAAAGAAACTTTGTGTTCCCAACAAGCTAGGTGAAGGACGGCTTTCACACAAACTTATCTCTCAGAACTGAGCATGTGGAGAGACTTTTGTTCATCTAGCACAAGGGAACGGGTTGCAGGAGAAAGATTTACTGTGGTTTCTCAGTGTCTTTCCTAGTACCGGTATGATTTTCCTGTAGTTTTCACTGTAAAACAGAGTTGGAACTAGTACCATCCCGTATATATGTATGGAGTGGAGTTTGCAACTGTAAAGAAAATTTGTGTTCCCAACAAGCTAGGTGAAATACGGCTTACACACACACTTATCTCTCAGAACTGAGCATGTGGTGAGTCGTTCATTTATCTAGCAAAAATGGAACGGGTTGCAGGAGAAACTTTTACTCTGGTTCTCAGTGTGTTTCCTAGTGCCGGTTTGAAGTTCCTGCAGTTTTCACTATAAAAACTATTTGAATCTGGTACATATCCATGTATATGTATGGAATGGATTTTGTAGCTGAAAAGAAAATATGTGTTCCCAACAAGCTAGGTGAAAGACGGCTTTCACACACACTTATCTTTCAGAACTGAGCATGTGTAGAGGCGTTCATTCATCTAGCACAAAGGGAACGGGTTGCAGGAGAAACTTTTACTCTGGTTTCTCAGTGTGTTTCCTAGTGCCGGTTTGAAGTTCCTGCAATTTTCACTGTAAAACCAAGTTGAAGCTTGTTCCATCCCGTATATATGTATTGAGTGGGATATGAAACTGAAAAGAAACTTTGTGTTCCCAACACGCTAAGTGAAGTTCGGCTTTCACACACATTTATCTCTCAGAACTGAGCATGTGGAGAGTCGTTCATTCATCTAGCACAAAGGGATCGGGTTGCAGGAGAACCTTATTCTCTGGTACTCAGTGTGTTTCCTAGTGCCGGTTTGAAGTTCCTGCAGTTTTCACTGTAAACCCGAGTTGGAGCTTGTTCCTCCCCTTATATATTTATGCAACTGAAAAGAAACTTTGTGTTCCCAACTAGCTAGTTTAAGGACGGCTTTCACACACACTTATCTCTCAGAAATGAGCATGTGGAGAGTCGTTCTATCATCTAGCACAAAGGGAACTGTTTGAAGGAGAAACTATTACTCTGGTTTCTCCCTGTGTTTCCTAGTGCCGGTTTGAAGTTCCTGCAGTTTTCACTGTAAAACCGAGTTGGAGCTAGTACCTCCCCATATATATGTATGGAGTGGTTTTTGCAACTGAAAAGAAACTGTGTGTTCCGAACAAGCTCGTTGAAAAACGGCTTTCACACACACTTATCTCTCAGAAATGAGCATTTTGTGAGTCGTTCATTCATCAAGCACAAAGTGAACGTGACGTAGGAGAAAATTTTACACTATTTCTCAGTGTGTTTCCTAGTGCCGGTTTGAATTTCCTGCAGATTTCACTCTAAAACCGAGTTGGAGCTTGTACCTCCCCATATTTATGTATGGATTGTAGTTTGCAACTGAAAAGAAACTTTGTGTTCCCAACAAGCTTGGTGAATGTCGGCTTTCACTCACACTTATCTCTCAGAACTGAGCATGTTGTGAGTCGTTCATTCATCTAGCACAAAGGGATCGGGTTGTAGGATAAAATTATACTCTGATTCTCAGTGTGTTTCCTAATTCCGGTTTGAAGTTCCTGCAGTTTTCAGTGTAAAACCGAGTTGGAGCTAGTACATCCCCATATATATTTAGGGAGTGGACTTTGCAACTGAAAAGAAACTTTGTGTTACCAACAAGATTGTTGAAGGACGGCTTTCAAACACACTTATCTGTCAGACCTGAGCATGTGGTGAGTCGTTCATTCATCTAGCACAAAGGGAATGGGTTGTAGGAGAAACTTTTACTCTGGTCCTCAGTGTGTTTCCTAGTGCCTGTTGGAAGTTCCTGCAGTTTTCACTGTAAAACCGAGTTGCAGCTACTACATCCTCATATATATTTATGGAATGGAGTATGCAACTGAAAAGAATCTTTGTGTTCCCAAAAAGCTAGGTGAAGAACGGCTTTCACACACACTTATCTTTCAGAACTTAGCATGTGGAGAGACGTTCGTTCAAGTCGCACAAAGGGAACTGGTTGCAGGAGAATCTTTTTCTCTGGTTCTCAGTGGGTTTAGTAGTGCCGGTTTCAAGTTCCTGCAGTTTTCACTGTAAAACCGATTTGGAGCTAGTACCTCCCCATATATATGTATGGAGTGGTGTTAGCAACTGAAAAGAAACTTTGTGTTACCAACAAGCTAGGTGAAGGACGGTTTTCACACACACTGCACTCTCAGAACTGAGCATGTAGAGAGTCGTTCGTTCATCTAGCACAAACGGAACGGGTTGCAGGAGAAATATTTACTCTGGTTTCTCAGTGTGTTTCCTAGTGCCGGTACGAAGTTCCTGCATTTTTCACAGTAAAACCGAGTTGGAGCTACAACCTCCCCATATATATGTATGGAGTGGAGTTAGCAACTGAAAAGAAACTTTGTGTTCCCAACAAGCTAGGTGAAGGACGGTTTTCACACACACTGCACTCCCAGGACTGAGCATGTGGTGAGTCGTTCATTCATCTAGCACAAAGGAACGGGTTGCAGGGGAAACTTTTACACTGGTTCTCTGTGTGTTTCGTAGTGCCGGTTTGAAGTTCCTGCAGTGTTCACTGTAAAACTGAATTGGAGCTTGTTCCTCCCCATATATATGTATGGAGTGGGGTATGCAACTGAAAAGAAACTTTGTGTTCTCAACACGCTAAGTGAAGGAAGGCTTTCACACACACTTATCTCTCAGAACAGAGCATGTGGAGAGTCGTTCATTCATCTAGCACAAAGGGATCGTGTTGCAGGAGAAACTTATTCTCCGGTTCTCAGTGTGTTTCCTAGTGCCGGTTTGAAGATCCTGCAGTTTTCACTGTAAAACCGAGTTGTAGCTTGTTCCTCCCCTTATATATATATGGATTGGGGTATGCAACTTAAAAGAAACTAAATGTTCCGAACAAGCTGCCTGAAGGACGGCTTTCACACACACTTATCTCTCAGAACTGAGGCTGTGGAGAGTCGTTCATTCATGTAGCACAAATGTACCGGGTTGCAGGGTATACTTTTACACTGTTTTTCAGTTTGTTTCCTAGTGCTGGTTTGAAGTTCCTGCAGTTTTCACTTTAAAACCGAGTTGGAGCTAGTACCTCCCCTTATATATGTATGCAGTGGAGTTTGCAACTTAAAAAATCTTTGTGTTCCCAACAAGCTAGTTGTTGGACTGCTTTCACACACACTTATCTCTCAGAACTGTGCATGTGTTGAGTCGTTCATTCATCTAGCACAAAGTGAATGGGTTTCAGGAGAAAATTTTACTCTGTTCCTCAGTGTGTTTCCTAGTGCCTGTTTGAAGTGCCTGCAGTTCTCAATGTAAAACAGAGTTGGAGCTGGTACATTCCCATGTATATGTATGGAGTGGAGTTTGCAGATGAAAAGAAACTTAGTGTTACCAACAAGCTAGGTGAAGGAAGGCTTTCACACACACTTACCTCTCAGATCTGAGCATGTGGAGAGTCGTTCATTCTTCTAGCACAAAGGGAATGGGTGGCAGGAGAATCTTTTACTCTGGTTATCAGTGTTTTTCCTAGTGCCGTTTTGAAATTCCTGCAGTTTTCACTGTAAAACCGAGTTGGATCTAGTAACCCCCATATATATGTATGGAGTGGTTTTTGCAACTGAAAAGAAACTTTGTGTTCCGAACAAGCTAGTTGAAGGACGGCATTCACACACACTTATCTCTCAGAACTGAGCATGTTGTGAGTCGTTCATTCATCTAGCACAAAGTGAACGGGTTGTAGGAGAAAATTTTACACTATTTCTCAGTGTGTTTCCTAGTGCCAGTTTGAATTTCCTGCAGATTTCACTCTAAAACCGAGTTGGAGCTTGTACCTCCCCATATTTATTTATGGAGTGTAGTTTGCAACTGAAAAGAAACTTTGTGTTCCCAACAAGCTAGGTTAAGGTCGGCTTTCACACACACTTATCCCTCAGAACTGAGCATGTTGTGAGTCGTTCATTCATCTAGCACAAAAGGAACGGGTTGTAGGTTAAAATTATACTCTGGTTCTCAGTGTTTTTCCTAATTCCGGTTTGAAGTTCCTGTAGTTTCCAGTGTAAAACCGAGTTGGAGCTAGTACATCCCCATATATATGTAGGGAGTGGACTATGCAACTGAAAAAATCTTTGTGTTACCAACAAGATAGGTGAAGGACGGCTTTCAAACACACTTATCTCTCAGACCTGAGCATGTGGTGAGTCGTTCATTCATCTAGCACAAAGGGAATGGGTTGTAGGAGGAATTTTTACTATGGTCTTCAGTATGTTTCCTAGTGCCTGTTGGAAGTTCCTTCAGTTTTCACTGTAAAACCGAGTTGCAGCTACTACATCCTCATATATATTTATGCAATGGAGTATGCAACTGAAAAGAATCTTTGTGTTCCCAAAAAGCTAGGTGAAGTTCGGCTTTCACACACACTTATCTTTCAGAACTTAGCATGTGGAGAGACGTTCGTTCATGTAGAACAAAGGGAACTGGTTGCAGGAGAATCTTTTACTCTGGTTCTCAGTGTGTTTAGTAGTGCCGGTTTCAAGTTCCTGCAGTTTTCACTGTAAAACCGATTTGGAGCTAGTACCTCCCCATATATATATATGGAGTTGAGTTAGCAACTGAAAAGAAACTTTGTGTTACCAACAAGCTAGGTGAAGAACGGTTTTCACACACACTGCACTCTCAGAACTGAGCATGTAGAGAGTCGTTCGTTCGTCTAGCACAAAGGGAACGGGTTGCAGGAGAAAGATTTACTCTGGTTTCTCAGTGTGTTTCCTAGTGCCGGTACGAAGTTCCTGCAGTTTTCACTGTAAAACCGAGTTGGAGCTACAACCTCCCCATATATATATATGGAGTGGAGTTAGCAACTGAAAAGAAACTTTGTGTTCCCAACAAGCTAGGTGAAGGTCGGCTTTCACACACACTTATCTCTCAGAACTGAGCATGTTGTGAGTCGTTCATTCATCTAGCACAAAGGGAACGGGTTGTAGGATAAAATTATACTCTGGTTCTCAGTGTGTTTCCTAATTCCGGTTTGAAGTTCCTGCAGTTTTCTGTGTAAAACAGAGTTGGAGCTTGTACATCACCATATATATGTAGGGAGTGGACTTTGCAACTGAAAAGAAACTTTGTGTTACCAACAAGATAGGTGAAGTACGGCTTTCAAACACACTTATCTCTCAGACCTGAGCATGTGGTGAGCCGTTCATTCATCTAGCACAAAGGGAATGGGATGTAGGAGAAACTTTTACTCTGTTCTTCAGTGTGTTTCCTAGGGCCTGTTGGAAGTTCCTGCAGTTTTCACTGTAAAACCGAGTTGCAGCTACTACATCCTCATATATATTTATGGAATGGAGTATGCAACTGAAAGGAATCTTTGTGTTCCCAAAAAGCTAGGTGAAGAACGGCTTTCACACACACTTATCTCTCAGAACATAGCATGTGGAGAGACGTTCGTTCATGTAGCACAAAGGGAACTGGTTGCAGGAGAATCTTTTACTCTGGTTCTCAGTGTGTTTAGTAGTGCCGGTTTCAAGTTCCTGCAATTTTCACTGTAAAACCGATTTGGAGCTAGTACCTCCCCATATATATGTATTGAGTGGAGTTAGCAAGTGAAAAGAAACTTTGTGTTCCCAAAAAGCTAGGTGAAGGACGGTTTTCACACACACTGCACTCCCAGAACTGAGCATGTGGTGAGTCGTTCATTCATCTAGCACAAAGGAACGGGTTGCAGGAGAAACTTTTACTCTGGTTCTCTGTGTGTTTCCTAGTGCCGTTTTGAAGTTCCTGCAGTTTTCACTGTAAAACCGAGTTGGAGCTTGTTCCTCCCCTTATATATTTTTCGAGTGGGGTATGCAACCTAAAAGAAACTTTGTGTTCCCAACAAGCTAGATGAAGGAAGGCTTTCACAAACATTTATTTCTCAGAACTGAGCATGTGGAGAGTCGTTCGTTCATCTAGCACAAATGGAACGGGTTGAAGGAGAAAATTTTACTCTGGTTCTCAGTGTGTTTCCTAGTGCCGGTTTGAAATTCCTACAGTTTTCACTGTAAAAACGGGTTGGAACTAGTACCACCCCATATATATATCTATGGAGTGGAGTTGGCAGCTGAAAAGAAACTTTGTGTTCCCAACAAGCTAGGTGAAGTAGGCTTTCTCACACACATACTCTCAGATCTGAGCATGTGTAGAGACGTTCGTTCATCAGGCACCAATGGAACGGGTTGCAGGGGAAACTTTTACTCTGGATTCTCAGTGTGTTTCCTAGTGCCGGTTTGAACATCCTGCAGTTTTCACTGTAAAACCGTGTTTGAGCTGGTTCCTCCCCATATATATGTATGGATTGGGGTATGCAACTTAAAAGAAACTATGTGTTCCCAACAAGCTAGGTGAAGGACGGCTTTCACACACACTTATCTCTCAGAACTGAGAATGTGGAGAGTCGTTCTTTCATCTAGCACAATGGTAACCGGTTGCAGGATATACTTTTACTCTGGTTCTCAGTGTGTTTCCTACTGCCGGTTTGAATTTCCTGCAGTTTTCACTGTAAAACCGAGTTGGAGCTTGTTCCTCCCCATATATATGTATGGAGTGGGTTATGCAACTGAAAAGAAACTTTGTGTTCCCAACAAGCTAGGTGAAGGAAAGCTTTCACACAAACTTATCTCTCACAACTGAGCATGTGGTGAGTCGTTCATTCATCTAGCACAAAGGGAACGGGTTGCAAGAGGAACTTATTCTCTGTTTCTCAGTGTGTTTCCTACTGCCGGTTTGAAGTTCCTGCAGTTTTCAATGTAAAACCGACTTGGAGCATGTACCTCCCCATATATATGTATGGAGTGGAGTTTGCAGCTGAAAAGAAACTTTGTGTTACCAACAAGCTAGGTGAAGATTGGCTTTCACACACACTTATCTCTCAGAACTGAGCATGTGAAGTGTCGTTCATTCATCTATCACAAAGGGAATGGGTGGCAGGAGAAAATTTTACTCTGGTTCTCAGTGTTTTTCCTAGTGCCGTTTTGAATTTCCCGCAGTTTTCACTGTAAAAACGTGTTGGAGCTAGAACCTCCCCATATATATGTATGGAGTGGGGTTTGCAACTGAAAAGAAACTTTTTGTTCCCAACAAGCTAGGTGAAGTACGGCATTCACACACACTTATCTCTCAGAACAGAGCATGTGGAGAGGCTTTCGTTCATCTAGCACCAAGGGAACGGGTTGCAGGAGAAACTTTTTCTCTGGTTTCTCAATCTGATTCCTAGTGCCGGTTTGAAGTTCCTGAAGTTTTCACTGTAAAACCGAGTTGGAGCTAGTACCTCCCCGTATATTTTTATGGAGTGGAGTTTGCAACTGAAAAGAAACTTTGTGTTCCCAACTAGCTACGTGAATTACGGCTTTCACGCACACTTATCTCTCAGAACTGAGCATTTGGAGACACTTTCGTTCATCTAGAACCAATGGAACGGGTTGCAGTATATACGTTTACTCTGGTTCTCAGTGTGTTTCCTAGTGCCGGTTTGAAGTTCCTGCAGTTTTCACTGTAAAACCGAGTTGGATCTAGTACCTCCCCATATATTTGTATGCAGTGGAGTATGCAACTTAAAAAATCTTTGTGTTCCCCACAAGCTATGTGATGGACTGCTTTCACACACACTTATCTCTCAGAACTGTGCATGTGGTGAGTAGTTCATTCATCTAGCACAAAGGGAACGGGTTGCAGGAGAAACTTTTACTCTGGTTCTCAGTGTGTTTCCTAGTGCCTGTTTGAATTGCCTGCAGTTTTCAATGTAAAACAGAGTTGGAGCTGGTTCATACCCATGTATATGTATGGATTGGAAATTGCAGCTGAAAAGAAACTTTGTGTTCCCAACAAGCTAGGTGAATGACGGCTTTCACAAACATTTATCTTTCAGAATTGAGCATGTGGAGAGACGTTCGTTCACCTAGGAATAATGGAACGGGTTGCAGGAGAATCTTTCATTCTGGTTCTCAGTCTGTTTCCTAGTGCCTTTTTGAAGTGCCTGCAGTTTTCAATGTAAAACATATTTGGAGCTGGTACATACCCATGTATATGTATGGAGTGGAGTTTGCAGCTGAAAAGAAACTTTGTGTTACCAACAAGCTATGTGAAGGACGACTTTCACACACACTTATCTCTCAGAACTGAGCATGTGGAGAGACTTTCGTTCATCCAGCACAAAGGGAACGGGTTGCAGGAGAAACTTTTACTCTGGTTCTCAGTGTTTTTCCTAGTGCCGTTTTGAAATTCCCGCAGATTTCACTGTAAAACCGAGTTGGAGCTAGTACTTCCCCATATATATGTATGGAGTGGGGTTTGCAAATGAAAAGAAACTTTGTGTTCCTAACAAGCAAGTTGAAGGACGGCTTTCACACACACTTATATCTCAGAACTGAGCATGTTGTGAGACGTTCATTCATCTAGCACAAAGGGAACGGGTTGTAGGGGAAAACTTAACACTGTTTCTCAGTGTGTTTCCTAGTGCCGGTTTGAATTTCCTGCAGATTTCACTGTAAAAAAGAGTTGGAGCTTGTACATCCCCATATATATGTATGGAGTGGATTTTGCAACTGAAAAGAAACTTTGTGTTCCCAACAAGCTAGGTGAAGCTCGGCTTTCACACACACTTATCTCTTAGAAATGAGCATGTTGTGAGTCGTTGATTCATCTAGCACAAAGGGAACGGTTTGTAGGATAAAATTATACTCTGGTTCTCAGTGTGTTTCCTAGTGCCGGTTTGTAGTTCCTGCAGTTTTCAGTGTAAAACCGAGTTGGAGCAAGTACCTCCCCATACATATGTTAGGAGTGGTGTTTGCAACTGAAAAGAAACTTTGTGTTCCCAACAATCTAGGTGAAGGACGGCTTTAAAACACACTTATCTCCCAGACTTGAGCATGTGGTGAGTCGTTCATTCATCTAACACAAAGGGAACAGGTTGTAAGAGAAACTTTTACTCTGGTCATCAGTGTGTTTCCTAGTGCCGGTTGGAAGTTAATGCAGTTTTCACTGTAAAATCGAGTTGCAACTTCTACCTCCTCATGTTTATTTATGGAATGGAGTATGCAACTGAAAAGAATCTTTGTGTTCCCAAAAGGTAGGTGAAGAACGGCTTTCACACACAATTATCTCTCAGAACTAAGCATGTGGAGAGACTTTCGTTCATGTAGCACAAAGGGAACTGGTTGCAGGAGAATCTTTTACTCTGGTTCTCAGTGTGTTTCCTAGTGCCGGATTGAAGTTCCTGCAGTTTTCACTGAAAAACCGAGTTGGAGCTAGTACCTCCCCATATATATGTATGGAGTGGAGTTTGCAACTGAAAAGAAACTTTGTGTTCCCAACAAGCTAGGTGAAGGACGGCTTTCACACACACTGCACACTCAGAACTGAGCATGTGGAGAGTCGTTCGTTCATCTAGCACAAAGGGAACGGGTTGCATGAGAAAGATTTACTCTGGTTTCTCAGTGTGTTTCCTAGTGCCGGTACGAAGTTCCTGCAGTTTTCACTGTAAAACAGAGTTGGAGCTACAACCTCCCCATATATATGTATGGAGTGGAGTTTGCACCTGAAAAGAAACTTTGTGTTCCCAACAAGCTATTAGAAGGACGGCTTACAAACACACTTATCTCTCAGATCTGAGCATGTGGTTAGTCGTTCATTCATCTAGCACAAATGGAAGGGGTTGCAGGAGAAACTTTAAATCTGGTTATCAGTGTGTTTACTAGTGCCGGTTTGAAGTTCCTGCAGTTTTCACTGTAAAAACTATTTGGATCTAGTACCTCCCCATATATATGTATGGAGTGGAGTTAGCAACTGAAAAGAAACTTTGTGTTCCCAACAAGCTAGGTGAAGGACGGTTTTCACACACACTGCACTCTAAGAACTGAGCATGCGGTGAGTCGTTCATTCATCTAGCACAAAGGAACGGGTTGCAAGAGAAATTTTACTCTGGTTCTCAGTGTGTTTCCTAGTGCCGGTTTGAAGTTCCTGCAGTTTTCACTGTAAAACCGAGTTGGAGTTTGTTCCTCCCCTTATATATTTATGGAGTGGGGTATGCAACTGAAAAGAAACTTTGTGTTCCCAAAAAGCTAGGTGAAGAACGGCTTTCACACACACTTATCT
Organism: Camelus dromedarius; assembly: GCF_036321535.1. Classification (NCBI taxonomy): domain Eukaryota; kingdom Metazoa; phylum Chordata; class Mammalia; order Artiodactyla; family Camelidae; genus Camelus; species Camelus dromedarius. The sequence goes on from NW_026989739.1 coordinate 3,525,157, forward strand.
CTCAGAACTTAGCATGTGGAGAGACGTTCGTTCATGTAGCACAAAGGGAACTGGTTGCAGGAGAATCTTTTACTCTGGTTCTCAGTGTGTTTCCTAGTGCCGGTTTCAAGTTCCTTCAGTTTTCACTGTAAAACCGATTTGGAGCTAGTACCTCCCCATATATATGTATGGAGTGGAGTTAGCAACTGAAAAGAAAGTTTGTGTTCCCAACAAGCTAGGTGAAGGGCTGTTTTCACACACACTGCACTCTCAGAACTGAGCATGTTGAGAGTCGTTCGTTCATCTAGCACAAAAGGAACGGGTTGCAGGAGAAAGATTTACTCTGGTTTCTCAGTGTGTTTCCTAGTGCCAGTACGAAGTTCCTGCAGTTTTCACTGTAAAAGCGAGTTGGAGTTACAACCTCCCCATATATATGTATGGAGTGGAGTTAGCAACTGAAAAGAAACTTTGTGTTCCCAACAAGCTAGGTGAAGGACGGTTTTCACACACACTGCACTCTCAGAACTGAGGCTGTGGAGAGTCGTTCATTCATGTAGCACAAATGTAACGGGTTGCAGGGTATACTATTACACTGTTTTTCAGTTTGTTTCCTAGTGCTGGTGTGAAGTTCCTGCAGTTTTCACTTTAAAACCGAGTTGGAGCTAGTACCTCCCCTTATATATGTATGCAGTGGAGTTTGCAACTTAAAAAATCTTTGTGTTCCCAACAAGCTAGTTGTTGGACTGCTTTCACACACACTTATCTCTCAGAACTGTGCATGTGGTGAGTCGTTCATTCATCTAGCACAAAGTGAACGGGTTTCAGGAGAAAATTTTACTCTGTTTCTCAGTGTGTTTCCTAGTGCCTGTTTGAAGTGCCTGCAGTTCTCAATGTAAAACAGAGTTGGAGCTGGTACATACCCATGTATATGTATGGAGTGGAGTTTGCAGATGAAAAGAATCTTTGTGTTACCAACAAGCTAGTTGAAGGAAGGCTTTCACACACACTTATCTCTCAGAACTGAGCATGTGGAGAGCCGTTCATTCATCTAGCTCAAAGGGAATGGGTGGCAGGAGAATCTTTTACTCTGGTTATCAGTGTTTTTCCTAGTGCCGTTTTGAAATTCCTGCAGTTTTCACTGTAAAACCGAGTTGGAGCTAGTACATCCCCATATATATGTATGGAGTGGATTTTGCAACTGAAAAGAAACTTTGTGTTCCGAACAAGCTAGTTGAAGGACGGCTTTCACACACACTTATCTCTCAGAACTGAGCATGTTGTGAGTCGTTCATTCATCTAGCAAAAAGTGAACGGGTTGTAGGAGAAAATTTTACACTATTTCTCAGTGTGTTTCCTAGTGCCAGTTTGAATTTCCTGCAGATTTCACTCAAAAACCGAGTTGGAGCTTGAACCTCCCCATATTTATGTATGGAGTGTAGTTTGCAACTGAAAAGAAACTTTGTGTTCCCAACAAGCTAGGTGAAGGTCGGCTTTCACACACACTTATCTCTCAGAACTGAGCATGTTGTGAGTCGTTCATTCATCTAGCACTAGGGAACGGGTTGTAGGATAAAATTATACTATGGTTCTCAGTGTGTTTCCTAATTCCGGTTTGAAGTTCCTGTAGTTTTCAGTGTAAAACCGAGTTGGAGCTTGTACATCCCCATATATATGTAGGGAGTGGACTTTGCAACTGAAAAGAATCTTTGTGTTACCAACAAGATAGGTGAAGGACGGCTTTCAAACACACTTATCACTCAGAACTGAGCATGAGGTGAGTCGTTCATTCATCTAGCACAAAGGGAATGGGTTGTAGGAGAAACTTTTACTCTGGTCCTCAGTGTGTTTCCTAGTGCCTGTTGGAAGTTCCTGCAGTTTTCACTGTAAAACCGAGTTGCAGCTACTACATCCTCATATATATTTATGGAATGGAGTATGCAACTGAAAAGAATCTTTGTGTTCCCAAAAAGCTAGGTGAAGATCGGCTTTCACACACATTTATCTTTCAGAACTTAGCATGTGGAGAGACGTTCGTTCATGTAGCACAAAGGGAACTGGTTGAAGGAGAATCTTTTACTCTGGTTCTCAGTGTGTTTAGTAGTGCCGGTTTCAAGTTCCTGCAGTTTTCACTGTAAAACCGATTTGGAGCTAGTACCTCCCCATATATATGTATGGAGTTGAGTTAGCAACTGAAAAGAAACTTTGTGTTACCAACAAGCTAGGTGAAGGACGGTTTTCACACACACTGCACTCTCAGAACTGAGCATGTAGAGAGTCGTTCGTTCATCTAGCACAAAGGGAACGGGTTGCAGGAGAAAGATTTACTCTGGTTTCTCAGTGTGTTTCCTAGTGCCGGTACGAAGTTCCTGCAGTTTTCACTGTAAAACCAAGTTGGAGCTACAACCTCCCCATATATATGTATGGAGTGGAGTTAGCAACTGAAAAGAAACTTTGTGTTCCCAACAAGTTAGGTGAAGGTCGGCTTTCACACACACTTATCTCTCAGAACTGAGCATGTTGTGAGTCGTTCATTCATCTAGCACAAAGGGAACGGGTTGTAGGATAAAATTATACTCTGGTTCTCAGTGTGTTTCCTAATTCCGGTTTGAAGTTCCTGAAGTTTTCTGTGTAAAACCGAGTTGGAGCTTGTACATCCCCATATATATGTAGGGAGTGGACTTTGCAACTGAAAAGAAACTTTGTGTTATCAACAAGATAGTTGAAGGACGGCTTTCAAACACACTTATCTCTCAGACCTGAGTATGTGGTGAGCCGTTCATTCATCTAGCACAAAGGGAATGGGTTGTAGGAGAAACTTTTACTCTGGTCTTCAGTGTGTTTCCTAGTGCCTGTTGGAAGTTCCTGCAGTTTTCACTGTAAAACCGAGTTGCAGCTACTACAATCTCATATATATTTATGGAATGGAGTATGCAACTGAAAAGAATCTTTGTGTTCCCAAAAAGCTAGGTGAAGAACGGCTTTCACACACACTTATCTCTCAGAACAAAGCATGTGGAGAGACGTTCGTTCATGTAGCACAAAGGGAACTGGTTGCAGGATAATCTTTTACTCTGGTTCTCAGTGTGTTTAGTAGTGCCGGTTTCAAGTTCCTGCAATTTTCACTGTAAAACCGATTTGGAGCTAGTTCCTCCCCATATATATGTATGGAGTGGAGTTAGCAACTGAAAAGTAACTTTGTGTTACCAACAAGCTAGGTGAAGGACGGTTTTCACACACACTGCACCCTCAGAACTGAGCATGTTGAGAGTCGTTCGTTCATCTAGCACAAATGGAACGGGTTGCAGGAAAAAGATTTACTCTGGTTTCTCAGTGTGTTTCCTAGTGCCGGTACGAAGTTCCTGCAGTTTTCACTGTAAAACCGAGTTGGAGCTACAACCTCCCCATATATATGTATGGAGTGGAGTTAGCAAGTGAAAAGAAACTTTGTGTTCCCAAAAAGCTAGGTGAAGTAGGCTTTCTCACACACATACTCTCAGATCTGAGCATGTGTAGAGACGTTCGTTCATCAGGCACCAAGGGAACGGGTTGCAGGGGAAACTTTTACTCTGGATTCTCAGTGTGTTTCCTAGTGCCGGTTTGAACATCCTGCAGTTTTCACTGTAAAACCGAGTTGGAGCTAGTACCTCCCCATATATATGTATGCAGTGGAGTTTGCAACTTAAAAAATCTTTGTGTTCCCAACAAACTAGCTGATGGACTGCTTTCACACACACTTATCTCTCAGAACTCTGCATGTGGTGATTCGCTCATTCATCTAGCAGAAAAGGAATGGGTTGCAGGAGGAACTTTTACTCTGGTTCTCAGTGTGTTTCCTAGTGCCTGTTTGAAGTGCCTGCAGTTTTCAATGTAAAACAGAGTTGGAGCTTGTACATACCCATGTATATGTATGGAGTTGGGTTTGCAGCTGAAAAGAAACTTAGTGTTACCAAAAAGCTAGGTTAAGGATGGCTTTCACACACACTTATCTCTCAGAACTGAGCATGTGGAGAGTCGTTCATTCATCTAGCACAAAGGGAATTGGTGGCAGGAGAAACTTTTACTCTGTTTCTCAGTGTTTTTCCTAGTGCCGTTTTAAAATTCCTGCAGTTTTCACTGTAAAATCGAGTTGGAGCTAGTACTCCCCATATATATGTATGGAGTGGAGTTAGCAACTGAAAAGAAACTTTGTGCTCCCAACAAGATAGTTGAAGGACGGCTTTCACACACACTTATCTCTCAGAACTGAGCATGTGGAGAGTCGTTCGTTCATCTAGCACAAAGGGAACGGGTTGAAGGTGAAACTTTACTCTGGTTTCTCTGTGTGTTTCCTAGTGCCGTTTTGAAGTTCCTGCAGTTTTCACTGTAAAGCCGAGTTGGAGCTGGTTCCTCCCCTTATATATGTATGGATTGGTGTATGCAATTTAAAAGAAACAATGTGTTCCCAACAAGCTAGGGGAAGGACGGCTTTCACACACATATATCTCTCAGAACTGAGCCTGTGGAGAGTCGTTCATTCATTTAGCACAAAGGTAACGTGTTGCAGGATATACTTTTACTCTGGTTCTCAGTGTGTTTCCTAGTGCCGGTTTGAAGTTCCTGCAGTTTTCACTGTAAAACCGAGTTGGAGCTAGTACCACCCCATATATATGTATGCAGTGGAGTTTGCAACTTAAAAAATCTTTGTGTTCCCCACAAGCTATGTGATGGACTGCTTTCACACACACTTATCTCTCAGAACTGTGCATGTGGTGAGTCGTTCATTCATCTAGCACAAAGGGAACGGGTTGCAAGAGGAACTTATTCTCTGGTTCTCAGTGTGTTTCCTACTGCCGGTTTGAAGTTCCTGCAGTTTTCAATGTAAAACCGACTTGGAGCATGTACCTCCCCATATATATGTATGGAGTGGAGTTTGCAACTGAAAAGAAACTTTGTGTTCCCAACAAGCTAGTTGAAGGACGGCTTTCACACACACATATCTCTCAGAACTGAGCATGTGGAGAGTCGGTCATTCATGTAGCACAAAGGAAACTGGTTGCAGGAAAATCTTTTAATCTGGTCCTCAGTGTGTTTCCTAGTGCCTGTTAGAAGTTCCTACAGTTTTCACTGTAAAACCGAGTTGCAGCTACTACCCCCTCATATATATTTATGGAGTGGAGTATGCAACTGAAAAGAAACTTTGTGTTCCCAACAAGCTAGGTGAAGGACGGCTTTCACACACACTGCTATCTCAGAACTGAGCATGTGGAGTGTCATTCGTTCATATAGCTCAATGGGAACGGGTTGCAGGAGAAATATTTACTCTGCATTCTCAGTGTGTTTCCTAGTGCCGGTACGAAGTTCCTCCAGTTTTCACTGTAAAACCGAGTTGGAGCTAGTACCTCCCCATATATATGTATGGAGTGTTGTTTGCAATTGAAAAGAAACTTTGTGTTCCCAACAAGCTAGGTGAAGGACGGCTTACACACACACTTATCTCTCAGAACCGAGCATAAGGTGAGTCGTTCATTCATCTAGCACAAAGGGAACGGGTTGCAGGAGAAACTTTTACTCAGGTTCTCAGTGTGTTTCCTTGTGCCTGTTTTAAGTGCCTGCAGTTTTCATTGTAAAACACAGTTGGAGCTGTTACAAACCTATGTATATGTATGGAGTGGATTTTGCAGCTGAAAAGAAACTTTGTGTTAACAACAAGCTAGGTGAAGGATGGCCTTCACACACACTTATCTCTCAGAACTGAGCATGTGGAGAGTCGTTCATTCATCTAGCACAAAGGGAACGGTTGGCAGGAGAAAATTTTTCTCTGGTTCTCAGTGTGTTTCCTAGTGCCGTTTGGAAGTTCCTGCAGTTTTCACTGTAAAACCGAGTTGCAGCTAATACCTCCTCATATATATTTATGGAATGGTGTATGCAACTGAAAAGAATCTTTGTGTTTCCAAAAAGCTAGGTGAAGAACGGCTTTCACACACACATATCTCTCAGAATTAAGCATGTGGAGAGACGTTCGTTCATCTAGCACAAATGGAACTGGTTGCAGGAGAATCTTTTACTCTGGTTCTCAGTGTGATTCCTAGTGCCTTTTTGAAGTTCCTGCAGTTTTCACTGTAAAACCGAGTTGGAGCTAGTACCTCCCCATATATAGGTATGGAGTGGAGTTTGCAACTGTAAAGAAACTTTGTGTTCCCAACAAGCTAGGTGAAGTATGCTTTCTCACACACATACTCTCAGATCTGAGCATGTGTAGAGACGTTAGTTCATCAGGCACCAAGGGAACGGGTTGCAGGGGAAACTTTTACTCTGGATTCTCAGTGTGTTTCCTAGTGCCGGTTTGAAGTTCCTGCAGTTTTCAATGTAAAACCGACTTGGAGCAAGTACCTCCCCATATATATGTATGGAGTGGAGTTTGCAACTGAAAAGAAACTTTGTGTTCCCAACAAGCTAGTTGAAGGACGGCTTTCACACACACATATCTCTCAGAACTGAGCATGTGGAGAGTCGGTCATTCATCTAGCAGAAAGGGAACGGGTTGAAGGAGAACGATTTACTCTGGTTTCTCAGTGTGTTTCCTAGTGCCGGTTTGAAATTCCTGCAGATTTCACTGTATAACTGAGTTGGAGCTGGTTCCTCCTCTTATATATGTATGGATTGGGGTATGCAACTAAAAAGAAACTATGTGTTCCCTACAAGCTAAGTGAAGGACGGCTTTCACACACACTTATCTCTCAGTACTGTACATGTGGAGAGGCGTTCGTTCATCTAGCACAATGGTAACGAGTTGCAGGAGATACTTTTACTCTGGTTCTCAGTGTGTTTCCTAGTGCCAGTTTGAAGTTCCGGCAGTTTTCACTGTAAAACAGAGATGGAGTTTGTACCTCCCCATATATATGTATGGAATGGTGTTTGCAACTGAAAAGAAACTTTGTGTTCCCAACAAGCTAGTTGAAATACGGCTTTCACACAAACATATCTCTCAGAACTGAGCATGTGGAGAGTCGTTTGTTCATCTAGCACAAGGGAACAGGTTGCAGGAGAAAGATTTACTGTGGTTTCTCAGTGTCTTTCCTAGTGCTGGTATGAAGTTCCTGCAGTTTTTACTGTAAAACAGAGTTGGAGCTAGTACCAACCCATATATATGTATGGAGTGGGGTTTGCAACTGAAAAGAAACTTTGTGTTCCCAACATGATAGGTGAAGTTCGGCTTACACACACACTTATCTCTCAGAACTGAGCATGTGGTGAGTCCTTCGTTTATCTTGCACAAATGGAACGGGTTGCAGGAGAAACTTTTACTCTGGTTCTCAGTGTGTTTCCTAGTGCCGGTTTGAAGTTCCTGCAGTTTTCACTATAAAAACGATTTGTATCTAGTACATACCCATGTATATGTATGGAGTGGAGTTTGCAGCTGAAAAGAAACTTTGTGTTACCAACAAGCTAGGTGAAGATTGGCTTTCACACACACTTATCTCTCAGAACTGAGCATGTGAAGTGTCGTTCATTCATCTATCACAAAGGGCATGGGTGGCAGGAGAAAATTTTACTCTGGCTCTCAGTGTTTTTCCTAGTGCCGTTTTGAATTTCCCGCAATTTTCACTGTAAAAACGTGTTGGAGCTGTTACTTCCCCATATATATGTATGGAGTGGGGTTTGCAACTGAAAAGAAACTTTGTGTTCCCAGCAAGCTAGGTGAAGTACGGCATTCACACACACTTATCTCTCAGAACAGAGCATGTGGAGAGGCTTTCGTTCATCTAGTACCAAGGGAACGGGTTGCAGGAGAAACTTTTTCTCTGGTTTCTCAATCTGATTCCTAGTGTCGGTTTGAAGTTCCTGAAGTTTTCACTGTAAAACCGATTTGGAGCTAGTACCTCCCCATATATTTTTATGGAGTGGAGTTTGCAACTGTAAAGAAACTTTGTGTTCCCAACTAGCTAGGTGAATTACGGCTTTCACGCACACTTATCTCTCAGAACTGAGCATTTGGAGACACTTTCGTTCATCTATAACCAATGGAACGTGTTGAAGTATATACGTTTACTCTGGTTCTCAGTGTGTTTCCTAGTGCCGGTTTGAAGTTCCTGCAGTTTTCACTGTAAAACCGAGTTGGAGCTCGTACCTCCCCATATATTTGTATGCAGTGGAGTATGCAACTTAAAAAATCTTTGTGTTCCCCACAAGCTATGTGATGGACTGCTTTCACACACACTTATCTCTCAGAACTGTGCATGTGTTGAGTAGTTCATTCATCTAGCACAAAGGGAACGGGTTGCAGGAGAAACTTTTACTCTGGTTCTCAGTGTGTTTCCTAGTGCCTGTTTGAAGTGCCTGCAATTTTCAATGTAAAACAGAGTTGGAGCTGGTTCATACCCATGTATATGTATGGATTGGAAATTGCAGCTGAAAAGAAACTTTGTGTTCCCAACAAGCTAGGTGAAGGACGGCTTTCACACACATTTATGTTTCAGAATTGAGCATGTGGAGAGACGTTCGTTCACATAGCAATAATGGAACGGGTTGCAGGAGAATCTTTCATTCTGGTTCTCAGTCTGTTTCCTAGTGCCTGTTTGAAGTGCCTGCAGTTTTCAATGTAAAACAGATTTGGAGCTGGTACATACCCATGTATATGTATGGAGTGGAGTTTGCAGCTGAAAAGAAACTTTGTGTTACCAACAAGCTAGTTGAAGGATGGCTTTCACACACATTTATCTCTCAGAACTGAGCATGTGGAGAGTCGTTCATTCATCTATCACAAAGGAATCGGTGGCAGGAGAAATTTTACTCTGGTTCTCAGTGTTTTTCCTTGTGCCGTTTTGAAATTCCCGCAGATTTCACTGTAAAACCGAGTTGGAGCTAGTACTTCCCCATATATATGTATGGAGTGGGGTTTGCAAATGAAAAGAAACTTTGTGTTCCCAACAAGCAAGTTGAAGGACGGCTTTCACACACACTTATATCTAAGAACTGTGCATGTGGTGAGTAGTTCATTCATCTAGCACAAAGGGAACGGGTTGTAGGAGAAAATATTACACTGTTTCTCAGTGTGTTTCCTAGTGCCGGTTTGAATTTCCTGCAGATTTCACTGTAAAAAAGATTTGGAGCTTGTACATCCCCATATATATGTATGGAGTGGATTTTGCAACTGAAAAGAAACTTTGTGTTCCCAACAAGCTAGGTGAAGCTCGGCTTTCACACACACTTATCTCTTAGAAATGAGCATGTTGTGAGTCGTTGATTCATCTAGCACAAAGGGAACGGTTTGTAGGATAAAATTATACTCTGGTTCTCAGTGTGTTTCCTAGTGCCGGTTTGAAGTTCCTGCAGTTTTCAGTGTAAAACCGAGTTGGAGCAAGTACCTCCCCATACATATGTTAGGAGTGGTGTTTGCAACTGAAAAGAATCTTTGTGTTCCCAACAATCTAGGTGAAGGACGGCTTTAAAATACACTTATCTCCCAGACCTGAGCATGTGGTGAGTCGTTCATTCATCTAACACAATGGGAACAGGTTGTAAGAGAAACTTTTACTCTGGTCATCAGTGTGTTTCCTAGTGCCGGTTGGAAGTTAATGCAGTTTTCACTGTAAAATCGAGTTGCAACTTCTACCTCCTCATGTTTAATTATGGAATGTAGTATGCAACTGAAAAGAATCTTTGTGTTCCCAAAAGGTAGGTGAAGAACGGCTTTCACACACAATTATCTCTCAGAACTAAGCATGTGGAGAGACTTTCGTTCATGTAGCACAAAGGGAACTGGTTGCAGGAGAATCTTTTACTCTGGTTCTCAGTGTGTTTCCTAGTGCCGGATTGAAGTTCCTGCAGTTTTCACTGAAAAACCGAGTTGGAACTAGTACCTCCCCATATATATGTATGGAGTGGAGTTTGCAACTGAAAAGAAACTTTGTGTTCCCAACAAGCTAGGTGAAGGACGGCTTTCACACACACTGCACACTCAGAACTGAGCATGTGGAGAGTCGTTCGTTCATCTAGCACAAAGGGAACGGGTTGCATGAGAAAGATTTACTCTGGTTTCTCAGTGTGTTTCCTAGTGCCGGTACAAAGTTCCTGCAGTTTTCACTGTAAAACCGAGTTGGAGCTACAACCTCCCCATATATATGTATGGAGTGGAGTTTGCACCTGAAAAGAAACTTTGTGTTCCCAACAAGCTATTTGAAGGACGGCTTACAAACACACTTATCTCTCAGATCTGAGCATGTGGTTAGTCGTTCATTCATCTAGCACAATTGGAAGGGGTTGAAGGAGAAACTTTAAATCTGGTTATCAGTGTGTTTACTAGTGCCGGTTTGAAGTTCCTGCAGTTTTCACTGTAAAATCTATTTGGATGTAGTACCTCCCCATATATATGTATGGAGTGGTGTTTGCAGCTGAAAAGAAACTTTGTGTTCCCAACAAGCTAGGTGAAGGACGGCTTTCACGAACTATTGTCTCTCAGAAATGAGCATGTGGAGAGACGTTCTTTCATCTAGCACAAAGGGAACGGTTTACAGGAGAAATTTTACTCTGGTTCTCAGTGTTTTTCCTAGTGCCGTTTTGAAATTCCTGCAGTTTTCACTGTAAAACCGAGTTGGAGCTAGTACCTCCCCATATATATGTATGGAGTGGGGTTTGCAACTGAAAAGAAATTTTGTGTTCCCAAAAAGGTAGTTGAAGGACGGCTTTCACACACACTTATCTCTCAGAACTGAGCATGTTGTGAGTCGTTCATTCATCTAGCACAAAGGAACGGGTTGTAGGATCAAATTTTACTCTGGTTCTCAGTGTGTTTCCTAGTGCCGGTTTGAAGTTCCTGCAGTTTTCAGTGTAAAACCGAGTTGGAGCTAGTACCTCCCCATATATATGTATGGATTGGAGTTTGCAACTTAAAAGAATCTTTGTGTTCCCAACAAGCTACGTGAAGGACGGTTTTCAAACACACTTATCTCTCAGAACTGAGCATGTGGTGATTCGTTCATTCATCTAGCACAAAGGGAACCGGTTGTAGGAGAAACTATTACTCAGGTCCTCAGTGTGTTTCCTAGTGCCTGTTGGAAGTTCCTAAAGTTTTCACTGTAAAATCTAGTTGCAGCTACTACCCCCTAATATATATTTATGGAGTGGAGTATGCAATTTAAAAGAATCTTTGCGTTCCCATAAAGCTAGGTGAAGTACGGCTTTCCCACACAAACATCTCTCAGAACTGAGCATGTGGAGTGTCGATCGTTAATCTATCACTAAGGGAACGGGTTGCAGTAGAAATTTTTACTCTGGTCCTCAGTGTGTTTCCTAGTTCCGGTTGGAAGTTCCTGCATTTTTCACTGTAAAACCGAGTTGCAGCTACTACCTCCTCATATATATTTATGAAATGGGGTATGCAACTGAAAAGAATCTTTGTCTTCCCAACAAGCTAGTTGAAGAACGGATTTCACACACACATATCTCTCAGAACTGAGCATGTGGAGAGTCGTTCGTTCATCTAGCACAAAGGGAACCCTTTGCAGGAGAAAGATTTACTCTTTTTTCTCAGTGTGTTTCCTAGTGCCGTTTGGAAGTTCCTGCAGTTTTCACTGTAAAACCGAGTTGCAGCTAATACCTCCTCATATATATTTATGGAATGGTGTATGCAACTGAAAAGAATCTTTGTGTTTCCAAAAAGCTAGGTGAAGAACGGCTTTCACACACACATATCTCTCAGAATTAAGCATGTGGAGAGACGTTCGTTCATCTAGCACAAAGGGAACGGGTGATCGTGAAACATTTACTATGGTTTCTCAGTCTGTTTCCTAGTGCCAGTTTGAAGTTCCTGCAGTTTTCACTGTAAAACCGTGTTGGAGCTAGTACCTCCCCATATATATGTATGGAGTGGAGTTTGCAACTGAAAAGAAACTCTGTGTTCCCAACAAGCTAGGTGAAGTAAGGCTTTCACAAACACTTATCTCTCAGAACTGAGCATGTGGTGATTCGTTCATTCATCTAGCACAAAAGGAACTGGTTGCAAAGGAACTTATTCTCTGGTTCACAGTGTGATTCCTACTGCCGGTTTGAAGTTCCTGAAGTTTTCAATTTAAACCGACTTGGAGCTAGTACCTCCTCATATATATGAATGTAGTGGAGTTTGCAACTGAAAAGAAACTTTGTGTTTCCAACTAGCTAGTTGAATTAGGCTTTCACACACAATTATCTCTCAGAAATTAGCATGTGGAGAGACGTTCGTTCATCTAGCACAAAGGGAACGGGTTGCAGGAGAAACTATTACTTTGGTTTCTCAGTCTGCTTTCTAGTGCCGTTTTGATGTTCCTTCAGTTTTCACTGTAAAAGCGAGTTGGAGCTTATACCTCCCCATATATATTTATGGAGTGGTGTTTGCAACTGAAAAAAACTTTGTGTTCCTAACAAGCTAGGTGAAGGACGGCTTTCACACACACTTATCTCTCAGAACTGAGCATGTGGAGAGACGTTCGTTCACCTAGCAAAAATGGAACGGTTTGCAGGAGAAACATTTACTCTGGTTCTTAGTGTGTTTCCTAGTGCCGGTTTGAAGTTCCTGCAGTTTTCACTGTAAAATCGAGTTGGAGCTTGTACATCCCCATATATATTTATGGTATGGACTTTGCAACTGAAAAGAAAGTTTGTGTTCCCAACTAGCTAGGTGAATGACGGCTTTCACTCACTCTTATCTCTCAGAACTGAGCATGTGGAGAGACTTTCGTTCATCTAGCACCAAGGGAACGGGTTACAGGAAAAATTTTAATCTGGTTCTCAGTGTTATTCCTAGTGCTATTTTGAAATTCCTGCAGTTTTCACTGTAAAATCGAGTTGGAGCTAGTACCTCCCCATATGTATGTATGGAGTGGGGTATGCAACTTAAAAGAAAGTATGTGTTCCCAAGAAGCAAAGTGAAGGACAGCTTTCACACACACATATCTCTCAGAACTGAGCATGTGGAGAGACGTTCATTCATCTAGCACAATGGTAACGGGTTGCAGGCTATACTTTTACTCTTGTTCTCAGTTTGTTTCCTAGTGCCGGTTTGAAGTTCCTGCAGTTATCACCTTAAAAACGAGTTGGACCTTCTACCTCCCCATATATGTGTAAGGAGTGGAGTTGGCAACTGAAAAGAAACTTTGTGTTCCCAACAAGCTAGGTGAAGGAAGGCTTTCACACACACTTATCTCTCAGAACTGAGCATGTGGTGAGTCGTTCATTCATCTAGCACAAAGGGAACGGGTTGCAAGTGGAACTTATTCTCTGGTTCTCACTGTGTTTCCTACTGCCTGTTTGAAGTTCCTGCAGTTTTCAATGTAAAACCGACTTGGAGCTAGTAACTCCCTATATATATGTATGGACTGGAGTTTGCAACTGAAAAGAATCTTTGTGTTTCCAACAAGCTAGGTGAATTAGGCTTTCACACACACTTATCTCTCAGAACTTAGCATGTGGAGAGACGTTCATTCATCTAGCACAACGGGAACGGGTTGCAGGAGAAACTTTTACTCTGGTTCTCAGTCTGTTTCCTAGTGACGGTTTGAAGTTCCTGCAGTTTTCAGTGTAAAACCGAGATGGAGCTTGTACCTCCCATATATATGTATGGACTGGACTTTGCAACTGAAAAGAAAGTTTGTGTTCCCAACTAGCTAGATGAAGGTCGGCATTCACGCACTCTTATCTCTCAGAACTGAGCATGTTGTGAGACTTTCATTCATCTAGCACAAAGGGAACGGATTGTAGGATAAAATTTTACTCTGGTTCTCAGTGTGTTTCCTAGTGCCGTTTGGAAGTTCCTGCAATTTTCACTGTAAACCCGAGTTGAAGCTAGTACCTCCCCATATATATGTATGGAGTGGAGTTTGCAGCTGAAAAGAAACTTTGTGTTCCTAACAAGCTAGGTGAAGGACGGCTTTCACACACAATTATCTCTCAGAACTGAGCATGTGGTGAGTCGTTCATTCATCTAGCACAAAGGGAACGGTTTGCAGGAGAAAGATTTACTCTGGTTTCTCAGTGTGGTTCCTAGTGCCGGTTTGAAGTTCCTGCAGTTATCACCTTAAAACCGAGTTGGAGCTTCTACCTCCCCATATATGTGTAAGGATTGGATTTGGCAACTGAAAAGAAACTTTGTGTTCCCAACAAGATAGGTGAAGGACGGCTTACACACACACTTATCTCTCAGATCTTAGCATGTGGTGAGTCATTCGTTTATCTAGCACAAATGGAACGGGTTGAAGGCGAAACTTTTACTCTGGTTCTCAGTGTGTTTCCTAGTGCCGGTTTGAAGTTTTTGCAGTTTTCACTATAAAAAAGATTTGGATCTGGTACATACCCATGTATATGTTTGGAGTGGAGTTTGTAGCTGAAAAGAAACATTGTGTTCCCAACAAGCTAGGTGAAATATGGCTTTCACACACACTTATATTTCTGAACTGAGCATGTGTAGAGGCGTTCATTCACCTAGCAAAAAGGTAACGGGTTGCAGGAGAAACTTTTACTCTGGTATCTCAGTCTGTTTCCTAGTGCCTGTTTGAAGTTCCTGCCGTTTTCACTGTAAAACCGAGTTTGAGCTTGTTCCTCCCCATAAATATGTATGGAGTGGGGTATGCAACTTAAAAGAATTTTTGTGTTCCCAACATGCTAAGTGAAGGACGGCATTCACACACAATTATCTCTCAGAACTGAGCATGTTGTGAGTCGTTCATTCATCTAGCACAAATGGAACGGGTTGTACCATAAAATTTTACTCTGGTTCTCAGTGTGTTTCCTAGTGCCTGTTGGAAGTTCTTTCAGTTTTCACTGTAAAACCGAGTTGCAGCTACTACCCCCTAATATATATTTATGGAGTGGTGTATGCAACTGAAAAGAACATTTGTGTTCCCAAAAAGCTAGGTTAAGAACGGATTTCACACACACACAACTCTCAGAACTAAGCATGTGGAGAGACGTTCGTTCATGTAGCACAAAGGGAACTGGTTGCAGGAGAATCTTTTACTCTGGTTCTCAGTGTGTTTCCTAATGCCGGTTTGAAGTTCCTGCAGTTTTCACTGTAAAACAGAGTTGGAGCTAGTACCTCCCCATATATATGTATGGAGTGGAGTTTGCAACTGAAAAGAAACTTTGTGTTCCCAACAAGCTAGGTGAAGTACGGCTTACACACACACTTATCTCTCAGAACTGAGCATGTGGAGAGACGTTCGTTCATCTAGCACAAAGGGAACGGGTTGCAGGAGAAACTATTACTCTGGTTCTCAGTGTTTTTCCTAGTGCCATTTTGAAATTCCTTCAGTTTTCACTGTAAAAAGAGTTGGATCTAGTACATCCCCATATATATGTACGGAGTGGGGTTTGCAACTGAAAAGAAACTTTGTGTTCCCAACAAGCTAGTTGAAGGACGGCGTTCAAACACACTTATCTCTCAGAACTGAGCATGTTGTGAGTCGTTCATACATCTAGCACAAAGGGAACGGGTTGTAGTATAAAATTTTACTCTGGTTCTCAGTGTGTTTCCTAGTGCCGGTTGGAAGTTCCTGCAATTTTCACTGTAAAACCGAGTTGGAGCTAGTACCTCCCCATATATATGTATGGAGTGGAGTTTGCAGCTGAAAAGAAACTTTGTGTTCTTAACAAGCAAGGTGAAGGACGGCTTTCACACAGACTTATCTCTCAGAACTGAGCATGTGGTGAGTCGTTCATTCATATAGCACAAATGGAACGGTTTGCAGGAGAAAAATTTACTCTGGTTTCTCAGTGTGGTTCCTAGTGCCGGTATGAAGTTCCTGCAATTTTCACTGTAAAACCGAGTTGGATCTACAACCTCCCCATATATATGTATGGAATGGAGTTTGCAACTGAAAAGAAACTTTGTGTTCCCAACAAACTAGGTGAAGGACGGCTTTCACGCACATTTATCTCTCAGAACTGAGCATGTGGAGAGACGTTCGTTCATCTAGCACCATGGGAACGGTTTGCAGGAGAAACTTTTACTCTGATCCTCAGTGTGTTTCCTAGTGCCGGTTGGAAGTTCCTGCAGTTTTCACTGTAAAACTGAGTTGCAGCTACTACCTCCTCATATATATTTATGGAATGGAGTATGCAACTGAAAAGAATCATTGTGTTCCCAAAAAGCTAGGTGAAGAACGGCTTTCACACACATTTATCTCTCAGATCTAAGCATGTGTAGAGACGTTCGCTCATGTAGCACAAAGGGAACTGTTTGCAGGAGAATGTTTTACTCTGGTTCTCAGTCTGTTTCCTAGTGCCGGATTGAAGTTCCTGCAGTTTTCAGTGTAAAACCGAGATGGAGCTAGTACCTCCCCATATATATGTATGGATTGGTGTTTGCAACTGAAAAGAAACTTTGTGTTCCCAACAAGCTTGTTGAAGTTCGGCTTTCACACACACTTATCTCTCAGACCTGAGCATGTGGTGAGTCGTTCATTCATCTAGCACAAAGGGAACGGGTTGCAAGTGGAACTTATTCTCTGGTTCTCACTCTGTTTCCTACTGCCTGTTTGAAGTTCCTGCAGTTTTCAATGTAAAACTGACTTGGAGCTAGTACCTCCCTATATATATGTATGGACTGGAGTTTGCAACTGAAAAGAATCTTTGTGTTTCCAACAAGCTAGGTGAATTAGGCTTTCACACACACTTATCTCTCAGAACTAAGCATGTGGAGAGACGTTCATTCATCTAGCACAACGGGAACGGGTTGCAGGAGAATCTTTTACTCTGGTTCTCAGTCTGTTTCCTAGTGCCGGTTTGAAGTTCCTGCAGTTTTCAGTGTAAAACCGAGATGGAGCTTGTACCTCCCATATATATGTATGGACTGGACTTTGCAACTGAAAAGAAAGTTTGTGTTCCCAACTAGCTAGATGAAGGACGGCATTCACGCAATCTTATCTCTCAGAACTGAGCATGTTGTGAGACTTTCATTCATCTAGCCCAAAGGGAACGGATTGTAGGATAAAATTTTACTCTGGTTCTCAGTGTGTTTCCTAGTGCCGTTTGGAAGTTCCTGCAATTTTCACTGTAAACCCGAGTTGAAGCTAGTACCTCCCCATATATATGTATGGAGTGGAGTTTGCAGCTGAAAAGAAACTTTGTGTTCCTAACAAGCTAGGTGAAGGACGGCTTTCACACACAATTATCTCTCAGAACTGAGCATGTGGTGATTCGTTCATTCATCTAGCACAAAGGGAACGGTTTGCAGGAGAAAGATTTACTCTGGTTTCTCAGTGTGGTTCCTAGTGCCGGTTTGAAGTTCCTGCAGTTATCACCTTAAAACCGAGTTGGAGCTTCTACCTCCCCATATATGTGTAAGGATTGGAGTTGGCAACTGAAAAGAAACTTTGTGTTCCCAACAAGATAGGGAAGGACGGCTTACACACACACTTATCTCTCAGATCTTAGCATGTGGTGAGTCATTCGTTTATCTAGCACAAATGAAACGGGTTGAAGGCGAAACTTTTACTCTGGTTCTCAGTGTGTTTCCTAGTGCCGGTTTGAAGTTTTTGCAGTTTTCACTATAAAAAAGATTTGGATCTGGTACATACCCATGTATATGTTTGGAGTGGAGTTTGTAGCTGAAAAGAAACATTGTGTTCCCAACAAGCTAGGTGAAATATGGCTTTCACACACACTTATATTTCTGAACTGAGCATGTGTAGAGGCGTTCATTCACCTAGCAAAAAGGTAACGGGTTGCAGGAGAAACTTTTACTCTGGTATCTCAGTCTGTTTCCTAGTGCCTGTTTGAAGTTCCTGCCGTTTTCACTGTAAAACCGAGTTTGAGCTTGTTCCTCCCCATAAATATGTATGGAGTGGGGTATGCAACTTAAAAGAATTTTTGTGTTCCCAACATGCTAAGTGAAGGACGGCATTCACACACAATTATCTCTCAGAACTGAGCATGTTGTGAGTCGTTCATTCATCTAGCACAAATGGAACGGGTTGTACCATAAAATTTTACTCTGGTTCTCAGTGTGTTTCCTAGTGCCTGTTGGAAGTTCTTTCAGTTTTCACTGTAAAACCGAGTTGCAGCTACTACCCCCTAATATATATTTATGGAGTGGTGTATGCAACTGAAAAGAACATTTGTGTTCCCAAAAAGCTAGGTTAAGAACGGATTTCACACACACACAACTCTCAGAACTAAGCATGTGGAGAGACGTTCGTTCATGTAGCACAAAGGGAACTGGTTGCAGGAGAATCTTTTACTCTGGTTCTCAGTGTGTTTCCTAATGCCGGTTTGAAGTTCCTGCAGTTTTCACTGTAAAACAGAGTTGGAGCTAGTACCTCCCCATATATATGTATGGAGTGGAGTTTGCAACTGAAAAGAAACTTTGTGTTCCCAACAAGCTAGGTGAAGTACGGCTTACACACACACTTATCTCTCAGAACTGAGCATGTGGAGAGACGTTCGTTCATCTAGCACAAAGGGAACGGGTTGCAGGAGAAACTATTACTCTGGTTCTCAGTGTTTTTCCTAGTGCCATTTTGAAATTCCTTCAGTTTTCACTGTAAAAAGAGTTGGATCTAGTACATCCCCATATATATGTACGGAGTGGGGTTTGCAACTGAAAAGAAACTTTGTGTTCCCAACAAGCTAGTTGAAGGACGGCGTTCAAACACACTTATCTCTCAGAACTGAGCATGTTGTGAGTCGTTCATACATCTAGCACAAAGGGAACGGGTTGTAATATAAAATTTTACTCTGGTTCTCAGTGTGTTTCCTAGTGCCGGTTGGAAGTTCCTGCAATTTTCACTGTAAAACCGAGTTGGAGCTAGTACCTCCCCATATATATGTATGGAGTGGAGTTTGCAGCTGAAAAGAAACTTTGTGTTCTTAACAAGCAAGGTGAAGGACGGCTTTCACACACACTTATCTCTCAGAACTGAGCATGTGGTGAGTCGTTCATTCATATAGCACAAATGGAACGGTTTGCAGGAGAAAGATTTACTCTGGTTTCTCAGTGTGGTTCCTAGTGCCGGTATGAAGTTCCTGCAATTTTCACTGTAAAACCGAGTTGGATCTACAACCTCCCCATGTATATGTATGGAATGGAGTTTGCAACTGAAAAGAAACTTTGTGTTCCCAACAAACTAGGTGAAGGACGGCTTTCACGCACATTTATCTCTCAGAACTGAGCATGTGGAGAGACGTTCGTTCATCTAGCACCATGGGAACGGGTTGCAGGAGAAACTTTTACTCTGGTCCTCAGTGTGTTTCCTAGTGCCGGTTGGAAGTTCCTGCAGTTTTCACTGTAAAACTGAGTTGCAGCTACTACCTCCTCATATATATTTATGGAGTGGACTTTGCAACTGAAAAGAAAGTTTGTGTTCCCAACTAGTTGGGTGAAGGGCGGCTTTCACGCACTCTTATCTCTCAGACCTGAGCATGTGGAGAGACGTTCGTTCATCTAGCACAAAGGGAACGGGTTACAGGAGAAACTTTTACTCTGGTTCTCAGTGTTTTTCCTAGTGCCGTTTTGAAATTCCTGCAGTTTTCACTGTAAAACCGAGTTGGAGCTAGTACCTCCCCATATATATGTATGGAGTGGGGTTTGCAACTGAAAAGAAAATTTGTGTTCCCAACAAGCTAGTTGAAGGACAGCTTTCACACACAATTATCTCTCAGAACTGAGCATGTTGTGAGTCGTTCATTCATCTAGCACAAAGGGAACGGGTTGTAGGAGAAACTTTTACTCTCTTTCTCAGTGTGATTCCTAGTGCCGGTATGAATTTCCTGCAGATTTCACTGTAAAATTGTGTTGGAGCTTGTACCTCCCCTTATATATATATGGAATTGAGTTTGCAACTGAATAGTAACTTTGTGTTACCAACAAGCTATGTGAAGGACGGTTTTCACACACACTTATCTCTCAGAAATGAGCATGTTGTGAGTCGTTCATTCATCTAGCACAAATGGAACGGGTTGTAGCATAAAATTTTACTCTGGTTCTCAGTGTGTTTCCTAGTGCCTGTTGGAAGTTCCTGCAGTTTTCACTGTAAAACCGAGTTGCATCTACTACCCCCTCATATATATTTATGGAATGGTGTATGCAACTGAAAAGAACCTTTGTGTTCCCAAAAAGCTAGGTTAAGAACGGATTTCACACACACACAACTCTCAGATCTAAGCATGTGGAGAGACATTCGTTCATGTAGCACAAAGGGAACTGGTTGCAGGAGAATCTTTTACTCTGGTTCTCAGTGTGTTTCCTAATGCCGGTTTGAAGTTCCTGCAGTTTTCACTGTAAAACAGAGTTGGAGTTAGTACCTCCCCATATATATGTATGGAGTGGAGTTTGCAACTGAAAAGAAACTTTGTGTTCCCAACAAGCTAGGTGAAGTACGGCTTACACACAAACTTAACTCTCAGAACTGAGCATGTGGAGAGACGTTCGTTCATCTAGCACAAAGGTACGGGTTGCAGGAGAAACTATTACTCTGCTTTCTCAGTCTGTTTTCTAGTACCGATTTGATGTTCCTGCAGTTTTCACTGTAAAAGCGAGTTGGAGCTTATAACTCCCCATATAAATTTATGGAGTGGTGTTTGCAACTGAAAAAAACTTTGTGTTCCCAACAAGCTAGGTGAAGGACGGCTTTCACACACATTTATCTCTCAGAACTGATCATGTGGAGAGACGTTCGTTCACCAAGCAAAAATGGAACGAGTTGCAGGAGAAACTTTTACTCTGGTTCTCAGTATGTTTCCTAGTGCCGGTTTGAAGTTCCTGCAGTTTTCACTGTAAAACCAAGTTGGAGCTTGTACCTCCCCATATATATGTATGGAGTGGACATTGCAACTGAAAAGAAAGTTTGTGTTCCCAACTAGCTAGTTGAAGGACGGCTTTCACTGACTCTTAACTCTCAGAACTGAGCATGTGCAGGGATTTTCGTTCATCTAGCACAAAGGGACCGGGTTACAGGAGAAACTTTTACTCTGGTTCTCAGTGTTTTTCCTAGTGCCATTTTGAAATTCCTGCAGTTTTCACTGTAAAAATGAGTTGGATCTAGTACCTCCCCATATAAATGTATGGAGTGGGGTTTGCAACTGAAAAGAAACTTTGTGTTCCCAACAAGCTAGGTGAAGGACGGCTTTCAAACACACTTATCTCTCAGAACTGAGCATGTTGTGAGTCGTTCATTCATCTAGCACAAAGGGAAAGGGTTGTAGTATAAAATATTACTCTGGTTCTCAGTGTGTTTCCTCGTGCCGGTTGGAAGTTCCTGCAATTTTCACTGTAAAATCGAGTTGGAGCTAGTACTTCCCCATATATATGTATGGAGTGGAGTTTGCAGCTGAAAAGAAAGTTTGTGTTCCTAACAAGCTAGGTGAAGTACGGCTTTCACACACACTTATCTCTCAGAACTGAGCATGTGGTGAGTCGTTCATTCATCTAGCACAAATGGAACGGTTTGCAGGAGAAAGATTTACTCTGGTTTCTCAGTGTGGTTCCTAGTGCTGGTATGAAGTTCCTGCAATTTTCACTGTAAAACCGAGTTGGATCTACAACCTCCCCATATATATGTATGGAGTGGTGTTTGCAACTGAAAAGAAACTTTGTGTTCCCAACAAGCTAGGTGAAGGACGGCTTTCACGCACACTTATCTCTCAGAACTGAGCATGTGGAGAGACGTTCGTTCATGTAGCACAAAGGGAACTGTTTGCAGGAGAATATTTTACTCTGGTTCTCAGTCTGTTTCCTAGTGCAGGAATGAAGTTCCTGCATTTTTCACTGTAAAACCGAGTTGGAGCTAGTACCTCCCCATATATATGTATGGATTGGTATTTGCAACTGAAAAGAAACTTTGTGTTCCCAACAAGCTAGTTGAAGTTCGGATTTCACACACACTTATCTCTCAGAACTGAGCATGTGGAGAGACGTTCGTTCATCTAGCACAAAGGGAACGGGTTGAAGGAGAAAGTTTTACTCTGGTTTCTCAGTGTGTTTCCTAGTGCCGGTTTGAAATTCCTGCAGTTTTCACTGTAAAACCGAGTTGGAGCTGGTTCCACCCCATATATATGTATGGATTGGGGTATGCAACTCTAAAGAAACTATGTGTTCCCAAGAAGCAAAGTGAAGGATGGCTTTCACACACACATATCTCTCAGAACTGAGTATGTGGAGAGCCGTTCGTTCATCTAGCACAAAAAAAACGGGTTGCAGGAGAAACTGTTACTCTGGTTTCTCAGTCTGATTCCTATTGCTGCTTTGAAGTTCCTGCAGCTTCCAATGTAAAATCAAGGTGGAGTTAGAACCTCCCCATATATATGTATGTAGTGGATTTTGCAACTGAAAGAAACTTTGTGTTCCCAACAAGCTAGTTGAAGTAGGCTTTCACACAAACTTATCTCTCAGAACTGAGCATGTGTAGAGACTTTCGTTCTTCAAGCACAAAGGGAACGGTTTTCAGGAGAAACTTTTACTGTGGTTTCTCAGTCTGCTTCCTAGTGCCGGTTTGAAGCTCCTGAAGTTTTCAATGTAAAACCGAGTTGGAGCTAGTACCTCCCCATATATTTGTATGGAGTGGACTTTGCAACTGAAAATAATCTTTGTGTTCCCAACAAGCTAGGTGAAGGACGGCTTTCACACACACTTATCTCTCAGAACTGAGCATGTGGAGAGTCGTTCATTCATTTGGCACAAAAGGAACGGGTTGCAGGAGAAACTTTTACTCTGGTTTCTCAGTGTGTTTCCTAGTGCTGGTTTGAAGTTCCTGCAGTTTTCACTGTAAAACCGAGTTGGAGCTAATACTTCCCATTATATACGTACGGAGTGGAGTTTGCAAATGAAAAGGAACTTTGTGTTCCCAAAAAGCTAGGAGAATTACAGCTTTCACACACACATATCTCTCAGAACTGAGCATGTGGAGAGACGGTTTTTCATCTTGCACCACGGGAACGGGTTGCAGGAGAAACTTTACTCTGTTTCCCAGTCTGTTTCCTAGTGCAGGTTTGAAGTTCCTGCAGTTTTCTCTGTAAAACCGAGTTGGAGCTAGTACCTCCCCATATATATGTATGGAGTGGTGTTTGCAACTGAAAAGAAACTTTGTGTTCCCAACAAGCTATGTGAAGTAGGCTTTCACACACATTTATCTCTCAGACCTGAGCATGTGGAGAGACGTTCGTTCATCTAGCACCAAGGGAACGGCTTGCAGGAGAAACTTTTACACTGGTTTCTCTGTTTCCTAGTGTCGGTGAAGTTCCTGCAGTTTTCAATGTAAAACCGAGTTGGGGCTATTACCTCCCCATATATATGTATGATATGGAATTTGCAACTGAAAATAATCTTTGTGTTCCCAACAAGCTAGCTGAAGGACGGCCCTCACGCACAATTATCTCTTAGGACTGAGCAAGTGGAGAGACGTTCATTAATCTAACAGCAAGGGAACAGGTTGCAGGGGAAACTTTTACTCTGGTTTCTCTGTTTCCTTGTGCCGGTTTGAAGTTCCTGCAGTTTTCACTGTAGAACAGATTTGGAGATAGCACCACCCCTTATATACGTATGGAGTGGAGTTTGCAACTGAAAAGAAACATTGTGTTCCCAACAAGCAAGGAGAAGAACGGCTTTCACACACTTATCTCTCAGAACTGAGCATGTGGAGAAACGTTCGTTCATCTAGAAACAAGGGAACGGGTTGCAGGAGAAACTTTTACTGTGGATTCTCAGTCTGTTTCCAAGTGCCGGGTTGAAGTTCCTGCAGTTTTCACTGTAAAACCAAGTTGGAGCTAGTACCTCCCCATATATATCTATGGAGTGGAATTTGCAACTGAAAAGAAACTTTGTCTTCCCAACAAGCTAGTTGAAGTATGCTTTCACACACAATTATCTCTCAGAACTGAGCATGTGGAGAGATGTTCGTTCATCTATCACCAAGGGAACGGGTTGCAGGAGAAACTTTTACTCTGGTTTCTCAGTCTGTTTCCTAGTGCCGGTTTGAAGTTCCTGCAGTTTTCACTGTAAAACCGAATTGGAGCTAGTACCTCCCCTTATATACGTAAGGAGTGGAGATTGCAACTGAAAAGAAACTTTGTGTTCCCAACAAGCTAGGTGAAGAATGGCATTCACACACACATATCTCTCAGAACTGAGCATGTGGAGAGACGTTCGTTCATCAGGCATCAAGGGAACGGGTTGCAGGAGAAAATTTTACTCTGGTTTCTCAGTCTGTTTCCTAGTGCCGGTTTGAAGTTCCTGCAGTTTTCACTGTAAAACCGAGATGGAGCTTGTACCTCCCCATATATATGTATGGTGTGGAGTTTGCAACTGAAAAGAAACTTTGTGTTCCTAACAAGCAGGTTGAAGTAGTATTTCACACAAACTTATCTCTCAGAACTGAGCATGTGGAGAGACGTTCGTTCATCTAGCACCAAGGGAACGGGTTGCAGGAGCAACTTTTACTCTGGTTTCTCTGTTTCCTAGTGCCGGTGAAGTTCCTGCAGTTTTCAATATAAAACCGAGTTAGAGCTATTACCTCCCCATATATATGTATGATATGGAATTTGCAACTGAAAATAATCTTTGTGTTCCCAATAATCTAGGTGAAGGACGGCTCTCACGCACACTTATCTCTTAGAACTGAGCATGTGGAGAGACGTTCGTTAATCTAACAGCAATGGAACGGGTTGCAGGGGAAACTTTTACTCTGGTTTCTCTGTTTCCTTGTGCCGGTTTGAAGTTCCTGCAGTTTTCACTGTAGAACAGATTTGGAGATAGCACCACCCCTTATATACGTATGGAGTGGAGTTTGCAACTGAAAAGAAACTTTGTGTTCCCAACAAGCAAGGAGAAGTACGGCTTTCACACACTTATCTCTCAGAACTGAGCATGTGGAGAAACGTTCGTTCATCTAGAAACATGGGAACGGGTTGCAGGAGAAACTTTTACTCTGGATTCTCAGTCTGTTTCCAAGTGCCGGGTTGAAGTTCCTGCAGTTTTCACTGTAAAACCGAGTTGGAGCTAGGACCTCCCCATATATATGTATGGAGTGGAATTTGCAACTGAAAAGAAACTTTGTCTTCCCAACAAGCTAGTTGAAGTATGCTTTCACACACAATTATCTCTCAGAACTGAGCATGTGGAGAGATGTTCGTTCATCTATCACCAAGGGAACGGGTTGCCGGAGAAACTTTTACTCTGGTTTCTCAGTCTGTTTCCTAGTGCCGGTTTGAAGTTCCTGCAGTTTTCACTGTAAAACCGAATTGGAGCTAGTACCTCCCCTTATATACGTAAGGAGTGGAGATTGCAACTGAAAAGAAACTTTGTGTTCCCAACAAGCTAGGTGAAGGACGGCTTTCACACACAATTATCTCTCAGAACTGAGCATGTGGAGAGACGTTCGTTCATCAGGCATCAAGGGAACGGGTTGCAGGAGAAAATTTTACTCTGGTTTCTCAGTCTGTTTCCAAGTGCCGGTTTGAAGTTCCTGCAGTTTTCACTGTAAAAAAGGGTTGGAGCTAGTACCTCCCCATATATAAGTATGGAGTGGAATTTGCAACTGAAAAGAAACTTTGTGTTCCCAACAATCTAGGAGAAGGACGGCTTTCACGCACACTTAACACTCAGAACTGAACATGTGGAGAGACGTTCGTTCATCTAGCACAAAGGGAACGGGTTTCAGGAGAAACTATTACTCTGTTTTCTCAGTCTGTTTCCTAGTGCCGGTTTGAAGTTCCTGCAGTTTTCACTGTAAAACCGAGTTGGAACTATTACCTCCCCATATATATGTATGGAATGGAGTTTGGAACTGAAAATAAACTTTGTGTTCCCAACAAGCAAGGTAAATGACGGCTTTCACACACAATTATCTCTCAGAAATGAGCATGTGGATAGACGTTCGTTTATCTAGCACCAAGGGAACGGTTTGCAGGAGAAACTTTTACTCTGGTTTCTCATTCTGTTTCCTAGTGCCGGTTTGAAATTCCTGCAGTTTTCACTGTAAAACCGAGTTGGAGCTTGTACCTCCCCATATATATGTATGGAGTGGATTTTGCAAGTGAATAGAAACTTTGTGTTCCCGACAAGCTATTTGAAGTAGGCTTTCACAAAAACTTATCTCTCAGAACTGAGCATGTGGAGAGACTTTCGTTCTTCAAGCACAATGGGAACGGTTTTCAGGAGAAACTTTTACTCTGGTTCTCATTCTGTTTCCTAGTGCCAGTTTGAAGTTCCTGCAGTTTTCAATGTAAAACCGAGTTGGAGCTAGTACCTCCCCATATATATGTATGGAGTGGACTTTGCAACTAAAAATAATCTTTGTGTTCCCAACAAGCTTGGCGAAGGTCGGCTTTCAGACACACTTATCTCTCAGAACTGAGCATGTGGAGTGTCGTTCATTCATTTGGCACAAAGGTAACGGGTTGCAGGGGAAATTTTACTCTGGTTTCTCAGTGTGTTTCCTTGTGCCGGTTTGAATTTCCTGCAGTTTTCAATTTAAAACCGAGTTGGAGCTTGTTCCTCCCCATATATATGTATAGAATGGGGTAAGATACTTAAAAGAAACTTTGTGTTCCCAACAAGCTAGGTGAAGGACGGCTTTCACACACACTTATCTCTCAGAACTGAGCATGTGGATAGTCGTTCATTTGTCTAGCACAAAGGGAACTGGTTGCAGGAGAAATTTATTCTCTTTTTCTCAGTGTGTTTCCTAGTGCCGTTTTGAAGTTCCTGCATTTTTCAATGTAAAACCGGGTTGGAGATAGTAGCTCCCCACATATATGTATGGAGTGGTGTTGGCAACTAAAAAGAAACTTTGTGTCCCCAACAAGCTAGTTGAAGGACGGCTTTCACGCACATTTATCTTTCAGAAGTGAGCATGTGGAGAGACTTTCGTTCATCTAGCAACAAGGGAACGGGTTGCAGGAGAAACTTTTACTCTGGTTTCTCAGACTGTTTCCTAGTGCCGGTTTGAAGTTCCTGCAGTTTTCACTGTAAAACCGAGTTGGAGTTAATACCTCACCTTATATACATAAGGAGTGGAGTTTGCAACTGAAAAAGAACTTTGAATTCCCAAAAAGATAGGAGAATTACGGCTTTCACACACACATATATCTCAGAACAGAGCATGTGGAGAGACGTTCGTTCATCTAGCACCAATGTAACGGGTTGCAGTAGAAACTTTTACTCTGTTTCTCAGTCTGTTTCCTAGTGCCGGTTTGAAGTTCCTGCAGTTTTCACTGTAAAACCGAGTTGGAGCTAGTACCTCCCCATATATATGTATGGATTGGATTTGGCAACTGAAAAGAAACTTTGTGTTCCCAACTAGCTAGGTGGAGGACGGCTTTCACGCACTCTTATCTCTCAGAACTGAGCATGTGGAGAGACGTTCGTTCATCTAGCACCAAGGGAACGAGTTACAGGAGAAACTTTTACTCTGGTTTCTCAGTATGTTTCCTAGTGCCGGTTTGAATTTCCTGCAGTTTTCACTGAAAAACAGAGTTGGAGTTAGTACATCCCCATATATATGTATGGAGTGGAGTTTGCAACTGAAAAGAAACTTTGTGTTCCCAACAATCTAGGAGAAGGACGGCTTTCACGCACAATTATCTCTCAGAACTAAGCATGTGGAGAGACGTTCGTTCATCTAGCACCAAGGTAAAGGGTTGCAGGAGAAATTTATTCTCTTTTTCTCAGTGTGTTTCCTAGTGCCGGTTTGAAGTTCCTGCATTTTTCAATGTAAAACCGGGTTGGAGATAGTACCTCCCCATATATATGTATGGAGTGGAGTTGGCAACTGAAAAGAAACTTTGTGTTCCCAACAAGCTAGGTGAAGGACGGCTTTCACGAACATTTATCTCTCAGAACTGAGCAAGTGGAGAGACGTTCGTTCATCTAGCAACAAGGGAACGGGTTGCAGGAGAAACTTTTACTCTGGTTTCTCAGACTGTTTCCTAGTGCCGGTTTGAATTTCCTGCAGTTTTCACTGTAAAACCGAGTTGGAGCTAATACCTCACCTTATATACGTAAGGAGTGGAGTTTGCAACTGAAAAGGAACTTTGTATTCCCAAAAAGATAGGAGAAATTCGGCTTTCACACACACATATATCTCAGAACTGAGCATGTGGAGAGACTTTCGTTAATCTAGCACCAAGGGAACGTGTTACAGTAGATACTTTTACTCTGGATTCTCAGTCTGTTTCCTAGTGCCGGTTTGAATTTCCTGCAGTTCTCACTGAAAAACAGAGTTGGAGTTTGTAACCCCCCATATATATGTATGGAGTGGAGTTTGCAACTGAAAAGAAACTTTGTGTTCCCAACAAGCTAGGTGAAGGACGGCTTTCACGCACTATTATCACTCAGAACTGAGCATGTGGAGAGTCGTTCGTTCATCTAGCACAAATGGAACGGTTTGCAGGAGAAACTTTTACTCTGGTTTCTCAGTGTGTTTCCTATTGCCGGTTTGATGTTCCTGCAGTTTTCACTGTAAAACCGATTTGGAGCTTGTTTTTCCAAATATATATGTATGGAATGGGGTAAGCAACTTAAAAGAATCTTTGTGTTCCCAACAAGCTAAGTGAAGGACGGCTTTCACACACACTTATCTCGCAGAACTGAGCATGTGGAGAGTCGTTCATTCATCTAGCACAAAGGGAACGGGTTGCAGGAGAAATTTATTCTCTTTTTCTCAGTGTGTTTCCTAGTGCCGGTTGGAAGTTCCTGCAGTTTTCACTGTAAAACCGAGTTGGAGCTAGTACCTCCCCATATAAATGTATGGAGTGGACTTTGCAACTGAAAATAAACTTTATGTTCCCAACTAGATAGGTGAATAACGGCTTTCAGGCACTCTTATCTCTCAGAACTGAGCATGTGGAGAGACGTTCGTTCATGTAGCACCAAGGGAACGGGTTACTGGAGAAACTTTTACTCCGGTTTCTCAGTCTGTTTCCTAGTGCCGGTTTGAATTTCCTGCAGTTTTCACTGAAAAACAGAGTTGGAGTTAGTACCTCCCCATATATATGTATGGAGTGGAGTTTGCAACTGAAAAGAAACTTTGTGTTCCCAACAAACTAGGTGAAGGACGGCTTTCACGCACAATTATCTCTCAGAACTGAGCATGTGGAGAGATGTTCGTTCATCTAGCACCAAGGGAACGGGTTGCAGGAGAAACTTTTACTCTGGTTTCACAGTCTGTTTCCGATTGACGGTTTGAAGTTCCTGCAGTTTTCACTGTAAAATGGAGTTGGAGCTAGTACCTCCCCATATATATGTATGGAGTGGAGTTTGCAACTGAAAAGAAACTTTGTGTTCCCAACTAGCTAGGTGAAGGACGGCCTTCACGCACTCTTATCTCTCAGAACTGAGCATGTGGAGAGACTTTCGTTAATCTAGCACCAAGGGAACGTGTTACAGGAGATACTTTTACTCTGGATTCTCAGTCTGTTTCCTAGTGCCGGTTTGAAGTTCCTGCAGTTCTCACTGAAAAACAGAGTTGGAGTTTGTAACCCCCCATATATATGTATGGAGTGGAGTTTGCAACTGAAAAGAAACTTTGTGTTCCCAACAAGCTAGGTGAAGGACGGCTTTCACGCACTATTATCACTCAGAACTGAGCATGTGGAGAGTCGTTCGTTCATCTAGCACAAATGGAACGGTTTGCAGGAGAAACTTTTACTCTGGTTTCTCAGTGTGTTTCCTATTGCCGGTTTGATGTTCCTGCAGTTTTCACTGTAAAACCGATTTGGAGCTTGTTTTTCCAAATATATATGTATGGAATGGGGTAAGCAACTTAAAAGAATCTTTGTGTTCCCAACAAGCTAAGTGAAGGACGGCTTTCACACACACTTATCTCGCAGAACTGAGCATGTGGAGAGTCGTTCATTCATCTAGCACAAAGGGAACGGGTTGCAGGAGAAATTTATTCTCTTTTTCTCAGTGTGTTTCCTAGTGCCGGTTGGAAGTTCCTGCAGTTTTCACTGTAAAACCGAGTTGGAGCTAGTACCTCCCCATATAAATGTATGGAGTGGACTTTGCAACTGAAAATAAACTTTATGTTCCCAACTAGCTAGGTGAATAACGGCTTTCAGGCACTCTTATCTCTCAGAACTGAGCATGTGGAGAGACGTTCGTTCATGTAGCACCAAGGGAACGGGTTACTGGAGAAACTTTTACTCCGGTTTCTCAGTCTGTTTCCTAGTGCCGGTTTGAAGTTCCTGCAGTTTTCACTGTAAAACCTAGTTGGAGCTAGTACCTCCCCATATATATGTATGGAGTGGAGTTTGCAACTGAAAAGAAACTTTGTGTTCCCAACTAGCTAGGTGAAGGACGGCTTTCACGCAAACTTATCTCTCAGATCTGAGCATGTGGAGAGATTTTCGTTCATCTAGCACCAAGGGAACGGGTTGCAGGAGAAACTTTTACTCTGGTTTCACAGTCTGTTTCCGATTGACGGTTTGAAGTTCCTGCAGTTTTCACTGTAAAATCGAGTTGGAGCTAGTACCTCCCCATATATATGTATGGAGTGGAGTTTGCAACTGAAAAGAAACTTTG
The DNA here is from genome assembly GCF_036321535.1 of Camelus dromedarius. NCBI lineage: Eukaryota > Metazoa > Chordata > Mammalia > Artiodactyla > Camelidae > Camelus > Camelus dromedarius. The sequence goes on from NW_026989739.1 coordinate 3,555,599, forward strand.
TGTTCCCAACTAGCTAGGTGAAGGACGGCTTTCACGCACTCTTATCTCTCAGAACTGAGCATGTGGAGAGACTTTCGTTAATCTAGCACCAAGGGAACGTGTTACAGGAGATACTTTTACTCTGGATTCTCAGTCTGTTTCCTAGTGCCGGTTTGAAGTTCCTGCAGTTCTCACTGAAAAACAGAGTTGGAGTTTGTAACCCCCCATATATATGTATGGAGTGGAGTTTGCAACTGAAAAGAAACTTTGTGTTCCCAACAAGCTAGGTGAAGGACGGCTTTCACGCACTATTATCACTCAGAACTGAGCATGTGGAGAGTCGTTCGTTCATCTAGCACAAATGGAACGGTTTGCAGGAGAAACTTTTACTCTGGTTTCTCAGTGTGTTTCCTATTGCCGGTTTGATGTTCCTGCAGTTTTCACTGTAAAACCGATTTGGAGCTTGTTTTTCCAAATATATATGTATGGAATGGGGTAAGCAACTTAAAAGAATCTTTGTGTTCCCAACAAGCTAAGTGAAGGACGGCTTTCACACACACTTATCTCGCAGAACTGAGCATGTGGAGAGTCGTTCATTCATCTAGCACAAAGGGAACGGGTTGCAGGAGAAATTTATTCTCTTTTTCTCAGTGTGTTTCCTAGTGCCGTTTGGAAGTTCCTGCAGTTTTCACTGTAAAACCGAGTTGGAGCTAGTACCTCCCCATATAAATGTATGGAGTGGACTTTGCAACTGAAAATAAACTTTATGTTCCCAACTAGCTAGGTGAATAACGGCTTTCAGGCACTCTTATCTCTCAGAACTGAGCATGTGGAGAGACGTTCGTTCATGTAGCACCAAGGGAACGGGTTACTGGAGAAACTTTTACTCCGGTTTCTCAGTCTGTTTCCTAGTGCCGGTTTGAATTTCCTGCAGTTTTCACTGAAAAACAGAGTTGGAGTTAGTACCTCCCCATATATATGTATGGAGTGGAGTTTGCAACTGAAAAGAAACTTTGTGTTCCCAACAAACTAGGTGAAGGACGGCTTTCACGCACAATTATCTCTCAGAACTGAGCATGTGGAGAGATGTTCGTTCATCTAGCGCCAAGGGAACGGGTTGCAGGAGAAACTTTTTCTCTGGTTTCACAGTCTGTTTCCGATTGACGGTTTGAAGTTCCTGCAGTTTTCACTGTAAAATCGAGTTGGAGCTAGTACCTCCCCATATATATGTATGGAGTGGAGTTTGCAACTGAAAAGAAACTTTGTGTTCCCAACTAGCTAGGTGAAGGACGGCTTTCACGCACTCTTATCTCTCAGAACTGAGCATGTGGAGAGACTTTCGTTAATCTAGCACCAAGGGAACGTGTTACAGGAGATACTTTTACTCTGGATTCTCAGTCTGTTTCCTAGTGCCGGTTTGAAGTTCCTGCAGTTCTCACTGAAAAACAGAGTTGGAGTTTGTAACCCCCCATATATATGTATGGAGTGGAGTTTGCAACTGAAAAGAAACTTTGTGTTCCCAACAAGCTAGGTGAAGGACGGCTTTCACGCACTATTATCACTCAGAACTGAGCATGTGGAGAGTCGTTCGTTCATCTAGCACAAATGGAACGGTTTGCAGGAGAAACTTTTACTCTGGTTTCTCAGTGTGTTTCCTATTGCCGGTTTGATGTTCCTGCAGTTTTCACTGTAAAACCGATTTGGAGCTTGTTTTTCCAAATATATATGTATGGAATGGGGTAAGCAACTTAAAAGAATCTTTGTGTTCCCAACAAGCTAAGTGAAGGACGGCTTTCACACACACTTATCTCGCAGAACTGAGCATGTGGAGAGTCGTTCATTCATCTAGCACAAAGGGAACGGGTTGCAGGAGAAATTTATTCTCTTTTTCTCAGTGTGTTTCCTAGTGCCGGTTGGAAGTTCCTGCAGTTTTCACTGTAAAACCGAGTTGGAGCTAGTACCTCCCCATATAAATGTATGGAGTGGACTTTGCAACTGAAAATAAACTTTATGTTCCCAACTAGCTAGGTGAATAACGGCTTTCAGGCACTCTTATCTCTCAGAACTGAGCATGTGGAGAGACGTTCGTTCATGTAGCACCAAGGGAACGGGTTACTGGAGAAACTTTTACTCCGGTTTCTCAGTCTGTTTCCTAGTGCCGGTTTGAATTTCCTGCAGTTTTCACTGAAAAACAGAGTTGGAGTTAGTACCTCCCCATATATATGTATGGAGTGGAGTTTGCAACTGAAAAGAAACTTTGTGTTCCCAACAAACTAGGTGAAGGACGGCTTTCACGCACAATTATCTCTCAGAACTGAGCATGTGGAGAGATGTTCGTTCATCTAGCACCAAGGTAACGGGTTGCAGGATAAATTTATTCTCTTTTTCTCAGTGTGTTTCCTAGTGTCGGTTTGAATTTCCTGCAGTTTTCACTGAAAAACAGAGTTGGAGTTAGTACCTCCCCATATATATGTATGGAGTGGAGATTGCACCTGAAAAGAAACTTTGTGTTCCCAACAAGCAAGTTGAAGGACGGCTTTCACACACACTTATCTCTCAGAACTGAGCATGTGGAGAGACGTTCGTTCATCTACCACCAAGGGAACGGGTTGCAGGGGAAACATTTACTCTGGTTTCTCAGTCTGTTTCCTAGCGCCGGTTTGAGTTTCCTGCAGTTTTCACTGCAAATCCGAGTTGGAGCTTGTACCTCCCCATATATATGTATGGAGTGTAGTTTGCAATAGAAAAGAAACTTTGTGTTCCCAACAAGCTAGGTGGAGTAGGCTTTCACACACACTCATCTCTCAGAACTTAGCATGTGGAGAGACGTTCGTTCATCTAGCCAAATTGAACGGGTGGCAGGAGATACTATTACTCTTGTTTCTCAGTATGTTTCCTAGTGCCTTTTTGATGTTCCTGCAATTTTCACTGTAAAAGCGAGTTGGAGCTATTACTTCCCCATATATATTTATGGATTGGTAGTTGCAACTGAAAAAAACTTTGTTTTCCCCACAAGCTAGGTGAAAGAATGCTTTCACACACACTTATCTCTCAGAACTGAGCATGTGGAGAGACGTTCGTTCATCTAGCACCAAGGGAACGGGTTACAGGAGAAACTATTACTCTGGTTTCTCACTCTGTTCCCTAGTGCCGGTTTGAAGTTCCTGCAGTTTTCACTGTAAAACCGAGTTGGAGCTTTTACCCCCCCATATATATGTTTGGAGTGGAATTTGCAACTGAAAAGAAACTTTGTGTTCCCAGCCATTTAGGTGAAGTACGGCTTTCACACACACTTATCTCTCAGAATTGAGTATGTGGAGAGCCGTTCGTTCATCTAGCACAAAGAGAACGGGTTGCAGGAGAAACTTTTACTCTGGTTTCTCAGTCTGTTTCCTATTGCTGGTTTGAAGTTCCTGCAGCTTCCATTGTAAAATCAAGGTGGAGCTAGAACCTCCCCATATATATGTATGGAGTGTACATTGCAAATGAATATAAACTTTGTGTTCCCAACTAGCTAGGTGAAGGACGGCTTTCACACACACTTATCTCTCAGAATTGAGTATGTGGAGAGTCGTTCATTCATCTAGCACAAAGAGAACGGGTTGCAGGAGAAATTTATTCTCTTTTTCTCAGTGTGTTTCCTAGTGCCGGTTTGAAGTTCCTGCATTTTTTAATTTAAAACCGGGTTGGAGTTACTACCTCCCAATATATATGTATGGAGCGGAGTTGGCAACTGAAAAGAAACTTTGTGTTCCCAACAAGCTAGGTGAAGGACGGCTTTCACGAACATTTATCTCTCAGAACTGAGCATGTGGAGAGACGTTCGTTCATCTAGCACCAAGGGAACAGGTTGCAGGAGAAACTTTTACTCTGGTTTCTCAGTCTGTTTCCTAGTGATGATTTGACGTTCCTGCAGTTTTCACTGTAAAACCGAGTTGGAGCTATTACCTCCCCATATATACGTAAGGAGTGGAGTTTGCAACTGAAAATTAACTTTGTGTTCCCAAAAAGCTAGGAGAATTACGGCTTTCACACACACATATCTCTCAGAAATGAGCATGTGGAGAGACGTTCGTTCATCTAGCACCAAGGAACGGATTGCAGAAGAAACTTTTACTCTGTTTTTCAGTCTGTTTCCTAGTGCCGGTTTGAAGTTCCTGCAGTTTTCACTGTAAAACCTAGTTGGAGCTAGTACCTCCCCATATATATGTATGGAGTGGAGTTTGCAACTGAAAAGAAACTTTGTGTTCCCAACTAGCTAGGTGAAGGACGGCTTTCACGCAAACTTATCTCTCAGATCTGAGCATGTGGAGAGATTTTCGTTCATCTAGCACCAAGGGAACGGGTTGCAGGAGAAACTTTTACTCTGGTTTCACAGTCTGTTTCCGATTGACGGTTTGAAGTTCCTGCAGTTTTCACTGTAAAATCGAGTTGGAGCTAGTACCTCCCCATATATATGTATGGAGTGGAGTTTGCAACTGAAAAGAAACTTTGTGTTCCCAACTAGCTAGGTGAAGGACGGCTTTCACGCACTCTTATCTCTCAGAACTGAGCATGTGGAGAGACTTTCGTTAATCTAGCACCAAGGGAACGTGTTACAGGAGATACTTTTACTCTGGATTCTCAGTCTGTTTCCTAGTGCCGGTTTGAAGTTCCTGCAGTTCTCACTGAAAAACAGAGTTGGAGTTTGTAACCCCCCATATATATGTATGGAGTGGAGTTTGCAACTGAAAAGAAACTTTGTGTTCCCAACAAGCTAGGTGAAGGACGGCTTTCACGCACTATTATCACTGAGAACTGAGCATGTGGAGAGTCGTTCGTTCATCTAGCACAAATGGAACGGTTTGCAGGAGAAACTTTTACTCTGGTTTCTCAGTGTGTTTCCTATTGCCGGTTTGATGTTCCTGCAGTTTTCACTGTAAAACCGATTTGGAGCTTGATTTTCCAAATATATATGTATGGAATGGGGTAAGCAACTTAAAAGAATCTTTGTGTTCCCAACAAGCTAAGTGAAGGACGGCTTTCACACACACTTATCTCGCAGAACTGAGCATGTGGAGAGTCGTTCATTCATCTAGCACAAAGGGAACGGGTTGCAGGAGAAATTTATTCTCTTTTTCTCAGTGTGTTTCCTAGTGCCGGTTTGAAGTTCCTGCATTTTTCAATGTAAAACCGGGTTGGAGATAGTACCTCCCCATATATATGTATGGAGTGGAGTTGGCAACTGAAAAGAAACTTTGTGTTCCCAACAAGCTAGGTGAAGGACGGCTTTCACGAACATTTATCTCTCAGAACTGAGCATGTGGAGAGACGTTCGTTCATCTTGCAACAAGGGAACGGATTGCAGGAGAAACTTTTACTCTGTGTTCTCAGTCTGTTTCCTAGTGCCGGTTTGAAGTTCCTGCAGTTTTCACTGTAAAACCTAGTTGGAGCTAGTACCTCCCCATATATATGTATGGAGTGGAGTTTGCAACTGAAAAGAAACTTTGTGTTCCCAACTAGCTAGGTGAAGGACGGCTTTCACGCAAACTTATCTCTCAGATCTGAGCATGTGGAGAGATTTTCGTTCATCTAGCACCAAGGGAACGGGTTGCAGGAGAAACTTTTACTCTGGTTTCACAGTCTGTTTCCGATTGACGGTTTGAAGTTCCTGCAGTTTTCACTGTAAAATCGAGTTGGAGCTAGTACCTCCCCATATATATGTATGGAGTGGAGTTTGCAACTGAAAAGAAACTTTGTGTTCCCAACTAGCTAGGTGAAGGACGGCTTTCACGCACTCTTATCTCTCAGAACTGAGCATGTGGAGAGACTTTCGTTAATCTAGCACCAAGGGAACGTGTTACAGGAGATACTTTTACTCTGGATTCTCAGTCTGTTTCCTAGTGCCGGTTTGAAGTTCCTGCAGTTCTCACTGAAAAACAGAGTTGGAGTTTGTAACCCCCCATATATATGTATGGAGTGGAGTTTGCAACTGAAAAGAAACTTTGTGTTCCCAACAAGCTAGGTGAAGGACGGCTTTCACGCACTATTATCACTGAGAACTGAGCATGTGGAGAGTCGTTCGTTCATCTAGCACAAATGGAACGGTTTGCAGGAGAAACTTTTACTCTGGTTTCTCAGTGTGTTTCCTATTGCCGGTTTGATGTTCCTGCAGGTTTCACTGTAAAACCGATTTGGAGCTTGATTTTCCAAATATATATGTATGGAATGGGGTAAGCAACTTAAAAGAATCTTTGTGTTCCCAACAAGCTAAGTGAAGGACGGCTTTCACACACACTTATCTCGCAGAACTGAGCATGTGGAGAGTCGTTCATTCATCTAGCACAAAGGGAACGGGTTGCAGGAGAAATTTATTCTCTTTTTCTCAGTGTGTTTCCTAGTGCCGGTTTGAAGTTCCTGCATTTTTCAATGTAAAACCGGGTTGGAGATAGTACCTCCCCATATATATGTATGGAGTGGAGTTTGGAACTGAAAAGAAACTTTGTGTTCCCAACAAGCTAGGTGAAGGACGGCTTTCACGAACATTTATCTCTCAGAACTGAGCATGTGGAGAGACGTTCGTTCATCTTGCAACAAGGGAACGGATTGCAGGAGAAACTTTTACTCTGTGTTCTCAGACTGTTTCCTAGTGCCGGTTTGAAGTTTCTGCAGTTTTCACTGTAAAACCGAGACGGAGCTAATACTTCCCCTTATATAAGTAAGGAGTGGAGTTTGCAACTGAAAAGGAACTTTGTGTTCCCAAAAAGCTAGGAGAATTACGGCTTTCACACACACATATCTCTCAGAAATGAGCATGTGGAGAGACGTTCGTTCATCTAGCACCAAGGAACGGGTTGCAGAAGAAACTTTTACTCTGTTTTTCAGTCTGTTTCCTAGTGCCGGTTTGAAGTTCCTGCAGTTTTCACTGTAAAACCTAGTTGGAGCTAGTACCTCCCCATATATATGTATGGAGTGGAGTTTGCAACTGAAAAGAAACTTTGTGTTCCCAACTAGCTAGGTGAAGGACGGCTTTCACGCAAACTTATCTCTCAGATCTGAGCATGTGGAGAGATTTTCGTTCATCTAGCACCAAGGGAACGGGTTGCAGGAGAAACTTTTACTCTGGTTTCACAGTCTGTTTCCGATTGACGGTTTGAAGTTCCTGCAGTTTTCACTGTAAAATCGAGTTGGAGCTAGTACCTCCCCATATATATGTATGGAGTGGAGTTTGCAACTGAAAAGAAACTTTGTGTTCCCAACTAGCTAGGTGAAGGACGGCTTTCACGCACTCTTATCTCTCAGAACTGAGCATGTGGAGAGACTTTCGTTAATCTAGCACCAAGGGAACGTGTTACAGGAGATACTTTTACTCTGGATTCTCAGTCTGTTTCCTAGTGCCGGTTTGAAGTTCCTGCAGTTCTCACTGAAAAACAGAGTTGGAGTTTGTAACCCCCCATATATATGTATGGAGTGGAGTTTGCAACTGAAAAGAAACTTTGTGTTCCCAACAAGCTAGGTGAAGGACGGCTTTCACGCACTATTATCACTCAGAACTGAGCATGTGGAGAGTCGTTCGTTCATCTAGCACAAATGGAACGGTTTGCAGGAGAAACTTTTACTCTGGTTTCTCAGTGTGTTTCCTATTGCCGGTTTGATGTTCCTGCAGTTTTCACTGTAAAACCGATTTGGAGCTTGTTTTTCCAAATATATATGTATGGAATGGGGTAAGCAACTTAAAAGAATCTTTGTGTTCCCAACAAGCTAAGTGAAGGACGGCTTTCACACACACTTATCTCGCAGAACTGAGCATGTGGAGAGTCGTTCATTCATCTAGCACAAAGGGAACGGGTTGCAGGAGAAATTTATTCTCTTTTTCTCAGTGTGTTTCCTAGTGCCGGTTTGAAGTTCCTGCATTTTTCAATGTAAAACCGGGTTGGAGATAGTACCTCCCCATATATATGTATGGAGTGGAGTTGGCAACTGAAAAGAAACTTTGTGTTCCCAACAAGCTAGGTGAAGGACGGCTTTCACGCACATTTATTTCTCAGAACTAGCATGTGGAGAGACGTTCGTTCATCTAGCACCAAGGAACGGGTTGTAGGAGAAACTTTTACTCTGTTTCTCAGTCTATTTCCTAGTGCCGGTTTGAATTTCCTGCAGTTTTCACTGTAAAATCGACTTGGAGCTAGTACCTCCCCATATATTTGTATGGAGTGGAGTTTGCAACTGAAAAGAAACTTTGTGTTCCCAAAATGCTAGGAGAATTACGGCTTTCACACACACATAACTCTCAGAACTGAGCATGTGGAGAGACATTCGTTCATCTAGCACCAAGGTAACGGGTTGCAGGAGAAACTTTTACTCTGTTTCTCAGTCTGTTTCCTATTGCCGGTTTGAAGTTCCTGCAGTTTTCACTGTGAAACCGAGTTGGAGCTGGTACCTCCCCATATATATGTATGGAGTGGACTTTGCAACTGTAAAGAATCTTTGTGTTCCCAACTAGCTAGGTGAATAACGGCTTTCACGCACTCTTATCTCTCAGAACTGAGCATGTGGAGAGACGTTCGTTCATGTAGCACCAAGGGAAAGGGTTACTGGAGAAACATTTACTCCAGTTTCTCAGTCTGTTTCCTAGTGCCGGTTTGAATTTCCTGCAGTTTTCACTGTAAAACCGAGTTGGAACTAGTACCTCCCCATATATATGTATGGAATGGAGTTTGGAACTGAAAATAAACTTTGTGTTCCCAACAAGCAAGGTGAATGACGGCTTTCACACACAATTATCTCTCAGAAATGACCATGTGGATAGACGTTCGTTCATCTATCACAAAGGGAACTGGTGGCAGGAGAAACTTTTACTATGGTTTCTCAGTCTGTTTCCTAGTGCCGCTTTGAAGTTCCTGCCGATTTCACTGTAAAACCAAGTTGGAGCTAATACCTCTCCATATATATGTATGGAGTGGTGTTTGCAACTGAAAAGAAACTTTGTGTTCCCAACAAGCTAGGTGAAGGACGGCTTTCATGCACAATTATCTCTCAGAACTGAGCATGTGGAGAGACGTTCGTTTATCTAGCTCCAAGGGAACGGGTTGCAGGGTAAACTAGTACTCTGCTTTCTCAGACTGCTTCCTAGTGCCGGATTGATGTTCCTGCAGTTTTCACTTTAAAACCGAGTTGGAGCTAGTACCTCCCCATAAATATTTATGCAGTGGAGTTTGCAACTTAAAGAAATATTGTGTTCCCAACAAGCTAGGTGAAGTAAGGCTTTCACACAATTTTCTCTCAGAACTGAGCATGTGGAGAGACGTTCGTTCATCTAGCACCAAGGAAACGGGTTGCAGGAGAAACTTTTACTCTGGTTTCTCAGTCTTTTTCTTAGTGCAGTTTTGAAGTTCCTGCAGTTTTCACGGTAAAACCGGATTGGAGCTAGTACCTCCCCATTTATATGTATGGAGTGGAGTTGGCAACTGAAAAGAAACTTTGTGTTCCCAAAAAGCTAGGTGAAGTACAGCTATCACACACACTTATCTCTCAGAACTGAGCATGTGGAGAGACGTTCGTTCACCTAGCAAAAATGAAAAGGGCTGCAGGAGAAACTTTTACTCTGGTTCTCAATCTGTTTCCTAGTGCCGGTTTGAAGTTCCTGCAGTTTTCACTGTAAAAACTAGTTGGATATAGTACCTCCCCATATATATGTATGGATTGGAAATTGCAACTGAAAAGAAATTTTGTGTTCCCAACAAGCAAGTTGAAGGACGGCTTTCACACACACTTATCTCTCAGAACTCAGCATGTGGAGAGACGTTCGTTTATCTAGCAACAAGGGAACGGGTTGCAGGAGAAACTTTTACTCTGGTTTCTCATTCTGTTTCCTAGTGCCGGTTTGAATTTCCTGCAGTTTTCACTGTAAAATCGAGTTGGAGCTTGTACCTCCCCATATATATGTATGGAGTGGAGTTTGCAACTGAAAAGAAACTTTGTGTTCCCAACTAGCTAGGTGAAGGACGGCTTTCAAGCACACTTATCTCTCAGAACTGAGCATGTGGAGAGACGTTTGTTCATCTACCACCAAGGGAACGTGTTGCAGGAGAAACATTTACTCTGGTTTCTCAGTCTGTTTCCTAGTGCCGGTTTGAGTTTCCTGCAGTTTTCACTGCAAATCCGATTTCGAGCTTGTACCTCCCCATATATATGTATGGAGTGGAGTTGGCAACTGAAAAGAAACTTTGTGTTCCCAAGAAGCTTGGTGAAGTAGGCTTTCACACACACATATCTCTCAGAACTTAGCATGTGGAGAGACTTTTGTTCATCTAGCCAAAGGGAACGGGTGGCAGGAGAAACTGTTACTCTGGTTTCTCTGTCTGTTTCCTAGTGCCGTTTTGATGTTCCTGCAGTTTTCACTGTAAAAGCGAGTTGGAGCTATTACCTCCCCTTATATATTTATGGATTGGTGTTTGCAACTGAAAAAAACTTTGTGTTCCCAACAAACTAGGTGAAGGATGGCTTTCACACACATTTATATCTCAGAACTGAGCATGTGGGGAGACGTTCTTTCACCTAGCAAAAATGGAACGGTTTGCAGGAGAAACTTTTACTCTGGTTCTCAGTCTCTTTCCTAGTGCCGGTTTAAAGTTCCTGTAGTTTTCACTGTAAAACCGAGTTGGAGCTTGTACCTCCCCATATATATGTATGGAGTGGAATTTGCAACTGAAAAGAAACTTTGTGTTCCCAGCAAGCTAGGTGAAGTACGGCTTTCACACACACTTATCTCTCAGAACTGAGTATGTGGAAAGCCGTTCGTTCATCTAGCACAAAAAAAACGGGTTGCAGGAGAAACTTTTACTCTGGTTTCTCAGTCTGATTCCTATTGCTTGTTTGAAGTTCCTGCAGCTTCCAATGTAAAATCAAGGTGGAGTTAGAACCTCCCCATATATATGTATGTAGTGGATTTTGCCACTGAAAGAAACTTTGTGTTCCCAACAAGCTAGTTGAAGTAGGCTTTCACACAAACTTATCTCTCAGAACTGAGCATGTGTAGAGACATTCGTTCTTCAAGCACAAAGGGAACGGTTTTCAGGAGAAACTTTTACTGTGGTTTCTCAGTCTGCTTCCTAGTGCCGGTTTGAAGCTCCTGAAGTTTTCAATGTAAAACCGAGTTGGAGCTAGTACCTCCCCATATATATGTATGGAGTGGAGTTTGCAACTAAAAAGAAACTTTGTGTCCCCAACAAGCTATTTGAAGGACGGCTTTCACGCACATTTATCTTTCAGAAGTGAGCATGTGGAGAGACTTTCGTTCATCTAGCAACAAGGGAACGGGTTGCAGGAGAAACTTTTACTCTGGTTTCTCAGACTGTTTCCTAGTGCCGGTTTGAAGTTCCTGCAGTTTTCACTGTAAAACCGAGTTGGAGTTAATACCTCACCTTATATACATAAGGAGTGGAGTTTGCAACTGAAAAAGAACTTTGAATTCCCAAAATGATAGGAGAATTACGGCTTTCACACACACATATATCTCAGAACAGAGCATGTGGAGAGACGTTCGTTCATCTAGCACCAATGTAACGGGTTGCAGTAGAAACTTTTACTCTGTTTCTCAGTCTGTTTCCTAGTGCCAGTTTGAAGTTCCTGCAGTTTTCACTGTAAAATCGAGTTGGAGCTAGTACCTCCCCATATATATGTATGGATTGGATTTGGCAACTGAAAAGAAACTTTGTGTTCCCAACTAGCTAGGTGAAGGACGGCTTTCACGCACTCTTATCTCTCAGAACTGAGCATGTGGAGAGACGTTCGTTCATGTATCACCAAGGGAACGGGTTACAGGAGAAACTATTACTCTGGTTTCTCAGTATGTTTCCTGGTACCGGTTTGAATTTCCTGCAGTTTTCACTGAAAAACAGAGTTGGAGTTAGTACATCCCCATATATATGTATGGAGTGGAGTTTGCAACTGAAAAGAAACTTTGTGTTCCCAACAATCTAGGAGAAGGACGGCTTTCACGCACAATTATCTCTCAGAACTGAGCATGTGGAGAGACGTTCGTTCATCTAGCACCAAGGTAAAGGGTTGCAGGAGAAATTTATTCTCTTTTTCTCAGTGTGTTTCCTAGTGCCGGTTTGAAGTTCCTGCATTTTTCAATGTAAAACCGGGTTGGAGATAGTACCTCCCCATATATATGTATGGAGTGGAGTTGGCAACTGAAAAGAAACTTTGTGTTCACAACAAGCTAGGTGAAGGACGGCTTTCACCAACATTTATCTCTCAGAACTGAGCAAGTGGAGAGACGTTCGTTCATCTAGCAACAAGGGAACGGATTGCAGGAGAAACTTTTACTCTGGTTTCTCAGACTGTTTCCTAGTGCCGGTTTGAATTTCCTGCAGTTTTCACTGTAAAACCGAGTTGGAGCTAATACCTCAGCTTATATACGTAAGGAGTGGAGTTTTCAACTGAAAAGGAACTTTGTATTCCCAAAAAGATAGGAGAAATACGGCTTTCACACACACATATATCTCAGAACTGAGCATGTGAAGAGACGTTCGTTCATCTAGCACCAAGGTAACGGGTTGAAGTAGAAACTTTTACTCTGTTTCTCAGTCTGTTCCTAGTGCCGGTTGGAAGTTCCTGCAGTTTTCACTGTAAAACCGAGTTGGAGATAGTACCTCCCCATATAAATGTATGGAGTGGACTTTGCAACTGAAAATAATCTTTATGTTCCCAACTAGCTAGGTGAATAACGGCTTTCAGGCACTCTTATCTCTCAGAACTGAGCATGTGGAGAGACGTTCGTTCATGTAGCACCAAGGGAACGGGTTACTGGAGAAACTTTTACTCCGGTTTCTCAGTCTGTTTCCTAGACCGGTTTGAATTTCCTGCAGTTTTCACTGAAAAACAGAGTTGGAGTTAGTACCTCCCCTTATATATGTATGGAGTGGAGTTTGCAACTGAAAAGAATCTTTGTGTTCCCAACAAACTAGGTGAAGGACGGCTTTCACGCACAATTATCTCTCAGAACTGAGCATGTGGAGAGATGTTCGTTCATCTAGCACCAAGGTAACGGGTTGCAGGAGAAATTTATTCTGTTTTTCTCAGTGTGTTTCCTAGTGCCGGTTTGAAGTTCCTGCATTTTTCAATGTAAAACCGGGTTGGAGATAGTACCTCCCCATATATATGTATGGATTGGAGTTGGCAACTGAAAAGAAACTTTGTGTTCCCAACAAGCTAGGTGAAGGACGGCTTTCACGAACATTTATCTCTCAGAACTGAGCATGTGGAGAGACGTTCATTCATCTGGCAACAAGGGAACGGGTTGCAGGAGAAACTTTTACTCTGTGTTCTCAGACTGTTTCCTAGTGCCGGTTTGAAGTTTCTGCAGTTTACACTCTAAAACCGAGATGGAGCTAATACTTCCCCTTATATAAGTAAGGAGTGGAGATTGCAACTGAAAAGGAACTTTGTGTTCCCAAAAAGCTAGGAGAATTACGGCTTTCACACACACATATCTCTCAGAAATGAGCATGTGGAGAGACGTTCGTTCATCTAGCACCAAGGAACGGATTGCAGAAGAAACTTTTACTCTGTTTTTCAGTCTGTTTCCTAGTGCCGGTTTGAAGTTCCTGCAGTTTTCACTGTAAAACCTAGTTGGAGCTAGTACCTCCCCATATATATGTATGGAGTGGACTTTGCAACTGAAAAGAATCTTTGTGTTCCCAACTAGCTAGTTGAATAACGGCTTTCACGCACTCTTATCTCTCAGAACTGAGCATGTGGAGAGACGTTCCTTCATGTAGCACCAAGGGAACGGGTTACTGGAGAAACTTTTACTCCGTTTTCTCAGTCTGTTTCCTAGTGCCGGTTTGAATTTCCTGCAGTTTTCACTGTAAAACCGAGTTGGAGCTACTACCCCCCCATATATATGTATGGATTGGAGTATGCAACTTAAAGGAAACTTTGTGATCCCAACTAGCTAGGTGAAGGACGGCTTTCACGCACTCTTATCTCTCAGAACTTAGCATGTGGAGAGACTTTCGTTAATCTAGCACCAAGGGAACTTGTTACAGGAGATACTTTTACTCTGGTTTCTCAGTCTGTTTCCTAGTGCCGGTTTGAAGTTCCTGCAGTTCTCACTGAAAAACAGAGTTGGAGTTTGTAACCCCCCATATATATGTATGGAGTGGAGTTTGCAACTGAAAAGAAACTTTGTGTTCCCAACAAGCTAGGTGAAGGACGGCTTTCACGCACATTTATTTCTCAGAACTAGCATGTGGAGAGACGTTTGTTCATCTAGCAGCAAGGGAACAGGTTGCAGGAGAAACTTTTACTCTGGTTTCTCAGACTGTTTCCTAGTGCCGGTTTGAAGTTCCTGCAGTTTTCGCTGTAAAACCGAAATGGAGCTAACACTTCCCCTTATATAATTAAGGAGTGGAGATTGCAACTGAAAAGGAACTTTGTGTTCCCAAAAAGCTAGGATATTTATGGCTTTCACACACACAGATCTCTCAGAACTGAGAATGTGGAGAGACATTCGTTCATCTAGCACCTAGGAACGGGTTGGAGGAGAAACTTTTACTCTGTTTCTCAGTCTATTTCGTAGTGCCGGTTTGAATTTCCTGCAGTTTTCACTGTAAAATCGAGTTGGAGCTAGTACCTCCCCATATATATGTATGGAGTGGAGTTTGCAACTGAAAGGAAACTTTGTGTTCCCAAAAAGCTAGGAGAAATACGGCTTTCACACACACATAACTCTCAGAACTGAGCATGTGGAGAGACATTCGTTCATCTAGCACCAAGGTAACGGGTTGCAGGAGAAACTTTTACTCTGTTTCTCAGTCTGTTTCCTATTGCCGTTTTGAAGTTCCTGCAGTTTTCACTGTGAAACCGAGTTGGAGCTGGTACCTCCCCATATATATGTATGGAGTGGACTTTGCAACTGAAAAGAATCTTTGTGTTCCCAACTAGCTAGGTGAATAAAGGCTTTCACGCACTCTTATCTCTCAGAACTGAGTATGTGGAGAGACGTTCGTTCATGTAGCACCAAGGGAACGGGTTACTGGAGAAACTTTTACTCCAGTTTCTCAGTCTGTTTCCTAGTGCCGGTTTGAATTTCCTGCAGTTTTCACTGTAAAACCGAGTTGTAGCTGGAACCTCCCCATATATATGTATGGATTGGAGTATGCAACTGAAAAGAAACTTTGTGTTCCCAACTAGCTAGGTGAAGGAAGTCTTTCACGCACTCTTATCTCTCAGAACTGAGCATGTGGAGAGACGTTCGTTCATCTAGCACCAAGGGAACGTGTTACAGGAGAAACTTTTACTCTGGTTTCTCAGTCTGTTTCCTAGTGCCGGTTTGAATTTCCTGCAGTTTTCACTGAAAAACAGAGTTGGAGTTAGTAATCCCCCATATATATGTATGGATTGGAGTTTGCAGCTGAAAAGAAACTTTGTGTTCCCAACAAGCTAGGTGAAGGACGGCTTTCACGCACAATTATCTCTCAGAACTGAGCATGTGGAGAGTCGTTCGTTCATCTAGCACAAATGGAACGGGTTGCAGGAGAAACTTTTACTCTGGTTTCTCAGTGTGTTTCCTATTGCCAGTATGATGTTCCTGCAGTTTTCACTGTAAAACCGATTTGGAGCTTGTTTTTCCCCATATATATGTATGGAATGGGGTAAGCAACTTAAAAGAAACTTTGTGTTCCCAACAAGCTAGGTGAAGGACGGCTTTCACACACACTTATCTCTCAGAACTGAGCATGTGGAGAGACATTCGTTCATCTAGCACCAAGGAACGGGTTGCAGGAGAAACTTTTACTCTGTTTCTCAGTCTGATTCCTTGTGCCGGTTTGAATTTCGTGCAGTTTTCACTGTAAAACCGAGTTGTAGCTCGTACCTCCCCATATATATGTATGGAGTGGAGATTGCACCTGAAAAGAAACTTTGTGTTCCCAACAAGCAAGTTGAAGGACGGCTTTCACACACACTTATCTCTCAGAACTGAGCATGTGGAGAGACGTTCGTTCATCTACCACCAAGGGAACGGGTTGCAGGGGAAACATTTACTCTGGTTTCTCAGTCTGTTTCCTAGCGCCGGTTTGAGTTTCCTGCAGTTTTCACTGCAAATCCGAGTTGGAGCTTGTACCTCCCCATATATATGTATGGAGTGTAGTTTGCAATAGAAAAGAAACTTTGTGTTCCCAACAAGCTAGGTGGAGTAGGCTTTCACACACACTCATCTCTCAGAACTTAGCATGTGGAGAGACGTTCGTTCATCTAGCCAAATTGAACGGGTGGCAGGAGAAACTATTACTCTTGTTTCTCAGTATGTTTCCTAGTGCCTTTTTGATGTTCCTGCAGTTTTCACTGTAAAAGCGAGTTGGAGCTATTACTTCCCCATATATATTTATGGATTGGTAGTTGCAACTGAAAAAAACTTTGTTTTCCCCACAAGCTAGGTGAAAGAATGCTTTCACACACACTTATCTCTCAGAACTGAGCATGTGGAGAGACGTTCGTTCATCTAGCACCAAGGGAACGGGTTACAGGAGAAACTATTACACTGGTTTCTCACTCTGTTCCCTAGTGCCGGTTTGAAGTTCCTGCAGTTTTCACTGTAAAACCGAGTTGGAGCTTTTACCCCCCCATATATATGTTTGGAGTGGAATTTGCAACTGAAAAGAAACTTTGTGTTCCCAGCCATTTAGGTGAAGTACGGCTTTCACACACACTTATCTCTCAGAATTGAGTATGTGGAAAGCCGTTCGTTCATCTAGCACAAAGAGAACAGGTTGCAGGGGAAACTTTTACTCTGGTTTCTCAGTCTGTTTCCTATTGCTGGTTTGAAGTTCCTGCAGCTTCCATTGTAAAATCAAGGTGGAGCTAGAACCTCCCCATATATATGTATGGAGTGTACATTGCAAATGAATATAAACTTTGTGTTCCCAACTAGCTAGGTGAAGGACGGCTTTCACACACACTTATCTCTCAGAATTGAGTATGTGGAGAGTCGTTCATTCATCTAGCACTAAGGGAACGGGTTGCAGGAGAAATTTATTCTCTTTTTCTCAGTGTGTTTCCTAGTGCCGGTTTGAAGTTCCTGCATTTTTCAATTTAAAACCGGGTTGGAGTTACTACCTCCCAATATATATGTTTGGAGTGGAGTTGGCAACTGAAAAGAAACTTTGTGTTCCCAACAAGCTAGGTGAAGGACGGCTTTCACGCACCTTTATCTCTCAGAACTGAGCATGTGGCGAGACGTTCTTTCATCTAGCACCAAGGGAACAGGTTGCAGGAGAAACTTTTACTCTGGTTTCTCAGTCTGTTTCCTAGTGACGATTTGACGTTCCTGCAGTTTTCACTGTAAAACCGAGTTGGAGCTATTACCTCCCCATATATACGTAAGGAGTGGAGTTTGCAACTGAAAATTAACTTTGTGTTCCCAAAAAGCTAGGTGAAGGACGGCTTTCAGGCACTCTTATCTCTCAGAACTGAGCATGTGGAGAGACGTTCGTTCATGTAGCACCAAGGGAACGGGTTACAGGAGAAACTTTTACTCCGGTTTCTCAGTCTGTTTCCTAGTGCAGGTTTGAATTTCCTGCAGTTTTCACTGTAAAACAGAGTTGGAGCTAGTACCTCCCCATATATATGTATGGATTGGATTTGGCAACTGAAAAGAAACTTTTTGTTCCCAACTAGATAGGTGAAGGACGGCTTTCATGCACTCTTATCTCTCAGAACTGAGCATGTGGAGAGACGTTCGTTCATCTAGCACCAAGGGAACGGGTTACAGGAGAAACTTTTACTCTGGTTTCTCAGTCTTTTTCCTAGTGCCGGTTTGAATTTCCTGCAGATTTCACTGAAAAACAGAGTTGGAGTTAGTACCTCCCCATATATATGTATGGAGTGGAGTTTGCAACTGAAAAGAAACTTTGTGTTCCCAACAATCTAGGAGAAGGACGGCTTTCACGCACAATTATCTCTCAGAACTGAGCATGTGGAGAGACGTTCGTTCATCTAGCACCAAGGTAACGGGTTGCAGGATAAATTTATTCTCTTTTTCTCAGTGTGTTTCCTAGTGCCGGTTTGAAGTTCCTGCATTTTTCAATGTAAAACCGGGTTGGAGATAGTACCTCCCCATATATATGTATGGAGTGGAGTTGGCAACTGAAAAGAAACTTTGTGTTCCCAACAAGCTAGGTGAAGGACGGCTTTCACGAACATTTATCTCTCAGAACTGAGCATGTGGAGAGACGTTCGTTCATCTAGCAACAAGGGAACGTGTTGCAGGGGAAACTTTTACTCTGGGTTCTCAGACTGTTTCCTAGTGCCGGTTTGAAGTTCCTGCAGTTTTCACTGTAAAACCGAGATGGAGCTAATACTTCCCCTTATATTAGTAAGGAGTGGAGATTGCAACTGAAAAGGAAATTTGTGTTCCCAAAAAGCTAGGAGAATTACGGCTTTCACACACAAATATCTCTCAGAACTGAGCATGTGGAGAGTCGTTCGTTCCAGAGCACCAAGGAACGGGTTGCAGGAGAAATTTTACTCTGTTTTTCAGTCTGTTTCCTAGTGCCGGTTTGAATTTCCTGCAGTTTTCACTGTAAAACAGAGTTGGAGCTAGTACCTCCCCATATATATGTATGGAGTGGACTTTGCAACTGAAAAGAATCTTTGTGTTCCCAACTAGCTAGGTGAATAAAGGCTTTCACGCACTCTTATCTCTCAGAACTGAGTATGTGGAGAGACGTTCGTTCATGTAGCACCAAGGGAACGGGTTACTGGAGAAACTTTTACTCCAGTTTCTCAGTCTGTTTCCTAGTGCCGGTTTGAATTTCCTGCAGTTTTCACTGTAAAACCGAGTTGTAGCTGGAACCTCCCCATATATATGTATGGATTGGAGTATGCAACTGAAAAGAAACTTTGTGTTCCCAACTAGCTAGGTGAAGGAAGTCTTTCACGCACTCTTATCTCTCAGAACTGAGCATGTGGAGAGACGTTCGTTCATCTAGCACCAAGGGAACGTGTTACAGGAGAAACTTTTACTCTGGTTTCTCAGTCTGTTTCCTAGTGCCGGTTTGAATTTCCTGCAGTTTTCACTGAAAAACAGAGTTGGAGTTAGTAACCCCCCATATATATGTATGGATTGGAGTTTGCAGCTGAAAAGAAACTTTGTGTTCCCAACAAGCTAGGTGAAGGACGGCTTTCACGCACAATTATCTCTCAGAACTGAGCATGTGGAGAGTCGTTCGTTCATCTAGCACAAATGGAACGGGTTGCAGGAGAAACTTTTACTCTGGTTTCTCAGTGTGTTTACTATTGCCAGTATGATGTTCCTGCAGTTTTCACTGTAAAACCGATTTGGAGCTTGTTTTTCCCCATATATATGTATGGAATGGGGTAAGCAACTTAAAAGAAACTTTGTGTTCCCAACAAGCTAGGTGAAGGACGGCTTTCACACACACTTATCTCTCAGAACTGAGCATGTGGAGGGACATTCGTTCATCTAGCACCAAGGAACGGGTTGAAGGAGAAACTTTTACTCTGTTTCTCAGTCTGATTCCTTGTGCTGGTTTGAAGTTCCTGCCGTTTTCACTGTAAAACAGAGTTGGAGCTAGTACCTCCCCATATATATGTATGGAGTGGACTTTGCAACTAAAAAGAATCTTTGTGTTCCCAACTAGCTAGGTGAATAAAGGCTTTCACGCACTCTTATCTCTCAGAACTGAGTATGTTGAGAGACGTTCGTTCATGTAGCACCAAGGGAACGGGTTACTGGAGAAACTTTTACTCCAGTTTCTCAGTCTGTTTCCTAGTGCCGGTTTGAATTTCCTGCAGTTTTCACTGTAAAACCGAGTTGTAGCTGGAACCTCCCCATATATATGTATGGATTGGAGTATGCAACTGAAAAGAAACTTTGTGTTCCCAACTAGCTAGGTGAAGGAAGTCTTTCACGCACTCTTATCTCTCAGAACTGAGCATGTGGAGAGACGTTCGTTCATCTAGCACCAAGGGAACGTGTTACAGGAGAAACTTTTACTCTGGTTTCTCAGTCTGTTTCCTAGTGCCGGTTTGAATTTCCTGCAGTTTTCACTGAAAAACAGAGTTGGAGTTAGTAACCCCCCATATATATGTATGGATTGGAGTTTGCAGCTGAAAAGAAACTTTGTGTTCCCAACAAGCTAGGTGAAGGACGGCTTTCACGCACAATTATCTCTCAGAACTGAGCATGTGGAGAGTCGTTCGTTCATCTAGCACAAATGGAACGGGTTGCAGGAGAAACTTTTACTCTGGTTTCTCAGTGTGTTTCCTATTGCCAGTATGATGTTCCTGCAGTTTTCACTGTAAAACCGATTTGGAGCTTGTTTTTCCCCATATATATGTATGGAATGGGGTAAGCAACTTAAAAGAAACTTTGTGTTCCCAACAAGCTAGGTGAAGGACGGCTTTCACACACACTTATCTCTCAGAACTGAGCATGTGGAGAGACATTCGTTCATCTAGCACCAAGGAACGGGTTGCAGGAGAAACTTTTACTCTGTTTCTCAGTCTGATTCCTTGTGCCGGTTTGAATTTCGTGCAGTTTTCACTGTAAAACCGAGTTGTAGCTAGTACCTCCCCATATATATGTATGGAGTGGAGATTGCACCTGAAAAGAAACTTTGTGTTCCCAACAAGCAAGTTGAAGGACGGCTTTCACACACACTTATCTCTCAGAACTGAGCATGTGGAGAGACGTTCGTTCATCTACCACCAAGGGAACGGGTTGCAGGGGAAACATTTACTCTGGTTTCTCAGTCTGTTTCCTAGCGCCGGTTTGAGTTTCCTGCAGTTTTCACTGCAAATCCGAGTTGGAGCTTGTACCTCCCCATATATATGTATGGAGTGTAGTTTGCAATAGAAAAGAAACTTTGTGTTCCCAACAAGCTAGGTGGAGTAGGCTTTCACACACACTCATCTCTCAGAACTTAGCATGTGGAGAGACGTTCGTTCATCTAGCCAAATTGAACGGGTGGCAGGAGAAACTATTACTCTTGTTTCTCAGTATGTTTCCTAGTGCCTTTTTGATGTTCCTGCAGTTTTCACTGTAAAAGCGAGTTGGAGCTATTACTTCCCCATATATATTTATGGATTGGTAGTTGCAACTGAAAAAAACTTTGTTTTCCCCACAAGCTAGGTGAAAGAATGCTTTCACACACACTTATCTCTCAGAACTGAGCATGTGGAGAGACGTTCGTTCATCTAGCACCAAGGGAACGGGTTACAGGAGAAACTATTACTCTGGTTTCTCACTCTGTTCCCTAGTGCCGGTTTGAAGTTCCTGCAGTTTTCACTGTAAAACCGAGTTGGAGCTTTTACCCCCCCATATATATGTTTGGAGTGGAATTTGCAACTGAAAAGAAACTTTGTGTTCCCAGCCATTTAGGTGAAGTACGGCTTTCACACACACTTATCTCTCAGAATTGAGTATGTGGAGAGCCGTTCGTTCATCTAGCACAAAGAGAACGGGTTGCAGGAGAAACTTTTACTCTGGTTTCTCAGTCTGTTTCCTATTGCTGGTTTGAAGTTCCTGCAGCTTCCATTGTAAAATCAAGGTGGAGCTAGAACCTCCCCATATATATGTATGGAGTGTACATTGCAAATGAATATAAACTTTGTGTTCCCAACTAGCTAGGTGAAGGACGGCTTTCACACACACTTATCTCTCAGAATTGAGTATGTGGAGAGTCGTTCATTCATCTAGCACTAAGGGAACGGGTTGCAGGAGAAATTTATTCTCTTTTTCTCAGTGTGTTTCCTAGTGCCGGTTTGAAGTTCCTGCATTTTTCAATTTAAAACCGGGTTGGAGTTACTACCTCCCAATATATATGTATGGAGTGGAGTTGGCAACTGAAAAGAAACTTTGTGTTCCCAACAAGCTAGGTGAAGGACGGCTTTCACGCACCTTTATCTCTCAGAACTGAGCATGTGGCGAGACGTTCGTTCATCTAGCACCAAGGGAACAGGTTGCAGGAGAAACTTTTACTCTGGTTTCTCAGTCTGTTTCCTAGTGACGATTTGACGTTTCTGCAGTTTTCACTGTAAAACCGAGTTGGAGCTATTACCTCCCCATATATACGTAAGGAGTGGAGTTTGCAACTGAAAATTAACTTTGTGTTCCCAAAAAGCTAGGTGAAGGACGGCTTTCAGGCACTCTTATCTCTCAGAACTGAGCATGTGGAGAGACATTCGTTCATTTAGCACCAAGGTAACGGGTTGCAGGAGAAACTTTTACTCTGTTTCTCAGTCTGTTTCCTATTGCCGTTTTGAAGTTCCTGCAGTTTTCACTGTAAAACCGAGTTGGAGCTGGTACCTCCCCATATATATGTATGGAGTGGATTTTGCAACTGAAAATAATCTTTGTGTTCCCAACTAGCTAGTTGAATAACGGCTTTCACGCACTCTTATCTCTCAGAACTGAGCATGTGGAGAGACGTTCCTTCATGTAGCACCAAGGGAACGGGTTACTGGAGAAACTTTTACTCCGTTTTCTCAGTCTGTTTCCTAGTGCCGGTTTGAATTTCCTGCAGTTTTCACTGTAAAACCGAGTTGGAGCTACTACCCCCCCATATATATGTATGGATTGGAGTATGCAACTTAAAGGAAACTTTGTGATCCCAACTAGCTAGGTGAAGGACGGCTTTCACGCACTCTTATCTCTCAGAACTTAGCATGTGGAGAGACTTTCGTTAATCTATCACCAAGGGAACGTGTTACAGGAGATACTTTTACTCTGGTTTCTCAGTCTGTTTCCTAGTGCCGGTTTGAAGTTCCTGCAGTTCTCACTGAAAAACAGAGTTGGAGTTTGTAACCCCCCATATATATGTATGGAGTGGAGTATGCAACTGAAAAGAAACTTTGTGTTCCCAACAAGCTAGGTGAAGGACGGCTTTCACGCACATTTATTTCTCAGAACTAGCATGTGGAGAGACGTTCGTTCATCTAGCAGCAAGGGAACAGGTTGCAGGAGAAACTTTTACTCTGGTTTCTCAGACTGTTTCCTAGTGCCGGTTTGAAGTTCCTGCAGTTTTCGCTGTAAAACCGAAATGGAGCTAATACTTCCCCTTATATAATTAAGGAGTGGAGATTGCAACTGAAAAGGAACTTTGTGTTCCGAAAAAGGTAGGATATTTACGGCTTTCACACACACAGATCTCTCAGAACTGAGCATGTGGAGAGACATTCGTTCATCTAGCACCAAGGAACGGGTTGCAGGAGAAACTTTTACTCTGTTTCTCAGTCTATTTCCTAGTGCCGGTTTGAATTTCCTGCAGTTTTCACTGTAAAATCGAGTTGGAGTTAGTACCTCCCCATATATATGTATGGAGTGGAGTTTGCAACTGAAAAGAAACTTTGTGTTCCCAAAAAGCTAGGAGAAATACGGCTTTCACACACACATAACTCTCAGAACTGAGCATGTGGAGAGACATTAGTTCATCTAGCACCAAGGTAACGGGTTGCAGGAGAAACTTTTACTCTGTTTCTCAGTCTGTTTCCTATTGCCGGTTTGAAGTTCCTGCAGTTTTCACTGTGAAACCGAGTTGGAGCTGGTACCTCCCCATATATATGTATGGAGTGGACTTTGCAACTGAAAAGAATCTTTGTGTTCCCAACTAGCTAGGTGAATAAAGGCTTTCACGCACTCATATCTCTCAGAACTGAGCATGTGGAGAGACGTTCATTCATGTAGCACCAAGGGAACGGGTTACTGGAGAAACTTTTACTCCAGTTTCTCAGTCTGTTTCCTAGTGCCGGTTTGAATTTCCTGCAGTTTTCACTGAAAAACAGAGTTGGAGTTAGTAACCCCCCATATATATGTATGGAGTGGAGTTTGCAGCTGAAAAGAAACTTTGTGTTCCCAACAAGCTAGGTGAAGGACGGCTTTCACGCACAATTATCTCTCAGAACTGAGCATGTGGAGAGTCGTTCGTTCATCTAGCACAAATGGAAATGGTTGCAGGAGAAACTTTTACTCTGGTTTCTCAGTGTGTTTCCTATTGCCAGTTTGATGTTCCTGCAGTTTTCACTGTAAAACCGATTTGGAGCTTGTTTTTCCCCATATATATGTATGGAATGGGGTAAGCAACTTAAAAGAAACTTTGTGTTCCCAACAAGCTAGGTGAAGGACGGCTTTCACACACACTTATCTCTCAGAACTGAGCATGTGGAGAGACATTCGTTCATCTAGCACCAAGGAACGGGTTGCAGGAGAAACTTTTACTCTGTTTCTCAGTCTGATTCCTTGTGCCGGTTTGAATTTCGTGCAGTTTTCACTGTAAAACCGAGTTGTAGCTAGTACCTCCCCATATATATGTATGGAGTGGAGATTGCACCTGAAAAGAAACTTTGTGTTCCCAACAAGCAAGTTGAAGGACGGCTTTCACACACACTTATCTCTCAGAACTGAGCATGTGGAGAGACGTTCGTTCATCTACCACCAAGGGAACGGGTTGCAGGGGAAACATTTACTCTGGTTTCTCAGTCTGTTTCCTAGCGCCGGTTTGAGTTTCCTGCAGTTTTCACTGCAAATCCGAGTTGGAGCTTGTACCTCCCCATATATATGTATGGAGTGTAGTTTGCAATAGAAAAGAAACTTTGTGTTCCCAACAAGCTAGGTGGAGTAGGCTTTCACACACACTCATCTCTCAGAACTTAGCATGTGGAGAGACGTTCGTTCATCTAGCCAAATTGAACGGGTGGCAGGAGATACTATTACTCTTGTTTCTCAGTATGTTTCCTAGTGCCTTTTTGATGTTCCTGCAATTTTCACTGTAAAAGCGAGTTGGAGCTATTACTTCCCCATATATATTTATGGATTGGTAGTTGCAACTGAAAAAAACTTTGTTTTCCCCACAAGCTAGGTGAAAGAATGCTTTCACACACACTTATCTCTCAGAACTGAGCATGTGGAGAGACGTTCGTTCATCTAGCACCAAGGGAACGGGTTACAGGAGAAACTATTACTCTGGTTTCTCACTCTGTTCCCTAGTGCCGGTTTGAAGTTCCTGCAGTTTTCACTGTAAAACCGAGTTGGAGCTTTTACCCCCCCATATATATGTTTGGAGTGGAATTTGCAACTGAAAAGAAACTTTGTGTTCCCAGCCATTTAGGTGAAGTACGGCTTTCACACACACTTATCTCTCAGAATTGAGTATGTGGAGAGCCGTTCGTTCATCTAGCACAAAGAGAACGGGTTGCAGGAGAAACTTTTACTCTGGTTTCTCAGTCTGTTTCCTATTGCTGGTTTGAAGTTCCTGCAGCTTCCATTGTAAAATCAAGGTGGAGCTAGAACCTCCCCATATATATGTATGGAGTGTACATTGCAAATGAATATAAACTTTGTGTTCCCAACTAGCTAGGTGAAGGACGGCTTTCACACACACTTATCTCTCAGAATTGAGTATGTGGAGAGTCGTTCATTCATCTAGCACAAAGAGAACGGGTTGCAGGAGAAATTTATTCTCTTTTTCTCAGTGTGTTTCCTAGTGCCGGTTTGAAGTTCCTGCATTTTTTAATTTAAAACCGGGTTGGAGTTACTACCTCCCAATATATATGTATGGAGCGGAGTTGGCAACTGAAAAGAAACTTTGTGTTCCCAACAAGCTAGGTGAAGGACGGCTTTCACGCACCTTTATCTCTCAGAACTGAGCATGTGGCGAGACGTTCGTTCATCTAGCACCAAGGGAACAGGTTGCAGGAGAAACTTTTACTCTGGTTTCTCAGTCTGTTTCCTAGTGATGATTTGACGTTCCTGCAGTTTTCACTGTAAAACCGAGTTGGAGCTATTACCTCCCCATATATACGTAAGGAGTGGAGTTTGCAACTGAAAATTAACTTTGTGTTCCCAAAAAGCTAGGTGAAGGACGGCTTTCAGGCACTCTTATCTCTCAGAACTGAGCATGTGGAGAGACGTTCGTTCATGTAGCACCAAGGGAACGGGTTACAGGAGAAACTTTTACTCCAGTTTCTCAGTCTGTTTCCTAGTGCAGGTTTGAATTTCCTGCAGTTTTCACTGTAAAACAGAGTTGGAGCTAGTACCTCCCCATATATATGTATGGATTGGATTTGGCAACTGAAAAGAAACTTTGTGTTCCCAACTAGATAGGTGAAGGACGGCTTTCATGCACTCTTATCTCTCAGAACTGAGCATGTGGAGAGACGTTCGTTCATCTAGCACCAAGGGAACGGGTTACAGGAGAAACTTTTTCTCTGGTTTCTCAGTCTTTTTCCTAGTGCCGGTTTGAATTTCCAGCAGATTTCACTGAAAAAAAGAGTTGGAGTTAGTACCTCCCCATATATATGTATGGAGTGGAGTTTGCAACTGAAAAGAAACTTTGTGTTCCCAACAAACTAGGTGAAGGACGGCTTTCACGCACAATTATCTCTCAGAACTGAGCATGTGGAGAGACGTTCGTTCATCTAGCACCAAGGTAAAGGGTTGCAGGATAAATTTATTCTCTTTTTCTCAGTGTGTTTCCTAGTGCCGGTTTGAAGTTCCTGCATTTTTCAATGTAAAACCGGGTTGGAGATATTACCTCCCCATATATATGTATGGAGTGGAGTTGGCAACTGAAAAGAAACTTTGTGTTCCCAACAAGCTATGTGAAGGACGGCTTTCACGAACATTTATCTCTCAGAACTGAGCATGTGGAGAGACGTTCGTTCATCTAGCAACAAGGGAACGTGTTGCAGGGGAAACTTTTACTCTGGGTTCTCAGACTGTTTCCTAGTGCCGGTTTGAAGTTCCTGCAGTTTTCACTGTAAAACCGAGATGGAGCTAATACTTCCCCTTATATAAGTAAGGAGTGGAGATTGCAACTGAAAAGGAAATTTGTGTTCCCAAAAAGCTAGGAGAATTACGGCTTTCACACACAAATATCTCTCAGAACTGAGCATGTGGAGAGTCGTTCGTTCCAGAGCACCAAGGAACGGGTTGCAGGAGAAACTTTTACTCTGTTTTTCAGTCTGTTTCCTAGTGCCGGTTTGAAGTTCCTGCAGTTTTCACTGTAAAACAGAGTTGGAGCTAGTACCTCCCCATTTATATGTATGGAGGGGAGTTTGCAACTGAAAAGAAACTTTGTGTTCCCAAAAGTTAGGAGAATTACGGTTTTCACACACACATAACTCTCAGAACTGAGCATGTGGAGAGACATTCGTTCATCTAGCACCAAGGTAACGGGTTGCAGGAGAAACTTTTACTCTGTTTCTCAGTCTGTTTCCTATTGCCGGTTTGAAGTTCCTGCAGTTTTCACTGTAAAACCGAGTTGGAGCTGGTACCTCCCCATATATATGTATGGAGTGGACTTTGCAACTGAAAAGAAACTTTGTGTTCCCAACTAGCTAGGTGAAGAAAGGCTTTCACGCACTCTTATCTCTCAGAACTGAGCATGTGGAGAGACGTTCGTTCATCTAGCACCAAGGGAACGGATTACAGGAGAAACTTTTACTCTCGTTTCTCAGTCTGTTTCCTAGTGCCGGTTTGAAGTTCCTGCAGATTTCACTGAAAAACAGAGTTGGAGTTAGTACCTCCCCATATATATGTATGGAGTGGAGTTTGCAACTGAAAAGAAACTTTGTGTTCCCAACAAACTAGGTGAAGGACGGCTTTCACGCACAATTATCTCTCAGAACTGAGCATGTGGAGAGACGTTCGTTCATCTAGCACCAAGGGAACGGGTTACAGGAGAAACTTTTACTCTCGTTTCTCAGTCTGTTTCCTAGTGCCGGTTTGAATTTCCTGCAGATTTCACTGAAAAACAGAGTTGGAGTTAGTACCTCCCCATATATATGTATGGAGTGGAGTTTGCAACTGAAAAGAGACTTTGTGTTCCCAACAAACTAGGTGAAGGACGGCTTTCACGCACAATTATCTCTCAGAACTGGGCATGTGGAGAGACGTTCGTTCATCTAGCACCAAGGTAACGGGTTGCAGGATAAATTTATTCTCTTTTTCTCAGTGTGTTTCCTAGTGCCGGTTTGAAGTTCCTGCATTTTTCAATGTAAAACCGGGTTGGAGATAGTACCTCCCCATATATATGTATGGAGTGGAGTTGGCAACTGAAAAGAAACTTTGTGTTCCCAACAAGCTAGGTGAAGGACGGCTTTCACGAACATTTATCTCTCAGAACTGAGCATGTGGAGAGACGTTCGTTCATCTAGCAACAAGGGAACGTGTTGCAGGGGAAACTTTTACTCTGGGTTCTCAGACTGTTTCCTAGTGCCGGTTTGAAGTTCCTGCAGTTTTCACTGTAAAACCGAGATGGAGCTAATACTTCCCCTTATATTAGTAAGGAGTGGAGATTGCAACTGAAAAGGAAATTTGTGTTCCCAAAAAGCTAGGAGAATTACGGCTTTCACACACAAATATCTCTCAGAACTGAGCATGTGGAGAGTCGTTCGTTCCAGAGCACCAAGGAACGGGTTGCAGGAGAAACTTTTACTCTGTTTTTCAGTCTGTTTCCTAGTGCCGGTTTGAAGTTCCTGCCGTTTTCACTGTAAAACAGAGTTGGAGCTAGTACCTCCCCATATATATGTATGGAGTGGAGTTTGCAACTGAAAAGAAACTTTGTGTTCCAAAAAAGCTAGGAGAATTACGGTTTTCACACACACATAACTCTCAGAACTGAGCATGTGGAGAGACATTCGTTCATCTAGCACCAAGGTAACGGGTTGCAGGAGAAACTTTTACTCTGTTTCTCAGTCTGTTTCCTATTGCCGGTTTGAAGTTCCTGCAGTTTTCACTGTAAAACCGAGTTGGAGCTGGTACCTCCCCATATATATGTATGGAGTGGACTTTGCAACTGAAAAGAAACTTTGTGTTCCCAACTAGCTAGGTGAAGAAAGGCTTTCACGCACTCTTATCTCTCAGAACTGAGCATGTGGAGAGACGTTCGTTCATCTAGCACCAAGGGAACGGGTTACAGGAGAAACTTTTACTCTCGTTTCACAGTCTGTTTCCGATTGACGGTTTGAAGTTCCTGCCGTTTTCACTGTAAAACAGAGTTGGAGCTAGTACCTCCCCATATATATGTATGGAGTGGAGTTTGCAACTGAAAAGAAACTTTGTGTTCCCAAAAAGCTAGGAGAATTACGGTTTTCACACACACATAACTCTCAGAACTGAGCATGTGGAGAGACATTCGTTCATCTAGCACCAAGGTAACGGGTTGCAGGAGAAACTTTTACCCTGTTTCTCAGTCTGTTTCCTATTGCCGGTTTGAAGTTCCTGCAGTTTTCACTGTAAAACCGAGTTGGAGCTGGTACCTCCCCATATATATGTATGGAGTGGACTTTGCAACTGAAAAGAAACTTTGTGTTCCCAACTAGCTAGGTGAAGAAAGGCTTTCACGCACTCTTATCTCTCAGAACTGAGCATGTGGAGAGACGTTCGTTCATCTAGCACCAAGGGAACGGGTTACAGGAGAAACTTTTACTCTCGTTTCACAGTCTGTTTCCGATTGACTGTTTGAAGTTCCTGCAGTTTTCACTGTAAAATGGAGTTGGAGCTAGTACCTCCCCATATATATGTATGGAGTGGAGTTTGCAACTGAAAAGAAACTTTGTGTTCCCAAAAAGCTAGGAGAATTACGGCTTTCACACACACATAACTCTCAGAACTGAGCATGTGGAGAGACATTCGTTCATTTAGCACCAAGGTAACGGGTTGCAGGAGAAACTTTTACTCTGTTTCTCAGTCTGTTTCCTATTGCCGTTTTGAAGTTCCTGCAGTTTTCACTGTAAAACCGAGTTGGAGCTGGTACCTCCCCATATATATGTATGGAGTGGATTTTGCAACTGAAAATAATCTTTGTGTTCCCAACTAGCTAGTTGAATAACGGCTTTCACGCACTCTTATCTCTCAGAACTGAGCATGTGGAGAGACGTTCCTTCATGTAGCACCAAGGGAACGGGTTACTGGAGAAACTTTTACTCCGTTTTCTCAGTCTGTTTCCTAGTGCCGGTTTGAATTTCCTGCAGTTTTCACTGTAAAACCGAGTTGGAGCTACTACCCCCCCATATATATGTATGGATTGGAGTATGCAACTTAAAGGAAACTTTGTGATCCCAACTAGCTAGGTGAAGGACGGCTTTCACGCACTCTTATCTCTTAGAACTTAGCATGTGGAGAGACTTTCGTTAATCTAGCACCAAGGGAACGTGTTACAGGAGATACTTTTACTCTGGTTTCTCAGTCTGTTTCCTAGTGCCGGTTTGAAGTTCCTGCAGTTCTCACTGAAAAACAGAGTTGGAGTTTGTAACCCCCCATATATATGTATGGAGTGGAGTATGCAACTGAAAAGAAACTTTGTGTTCCCAACAAGCTAGGTGAAGGACGGCTTTCACACACATTTATTTCTCAGAACTAGCATGTGGAGAGACGTTCGTTCATCTAGCAGCAAGGGAACAGGTTGCAGGAGAAACTTTTACTCTGGTTTCTCAGACTGTTTCCTAGTGCCGGTTTGAAGTTCCTGCAGTTTTCGCTGTAAAACCGAAATGGAGCTAATACTTCCCCTTATATAATTAAGGAGTGGAGATTGCAACTGAAAAGGAACTTTGTGTTCCGAAAAAGCTAGGATATTTACGGCTTTCACACACACAGATCTCTCAGAACTGAGCATGTGGAGAGACATTCGTTCATCTAGCACCAAGGAACGGGTTGCAGGAGAAACTTTTACTCTGTTTCTCAGTCTATTTCCTAGTGCCGGTTTGAATTTCCTGCAGTTTTCACTGTAAAATCGAGTTGGAGTTAGTACCTCCCCATATATATGTATGGAGTGGAGTTTGCAACTGAAAAGAAACTTTGTGTTCCCAAAAAGCTAGGAGAAATACGGCTTTCACACACACATAACTCTCAGAACTGAGCATGTGGAGAGACATTCGTTCATCTAGCACCAAGGTAACGGGTTGCAGGAGAAACTTTTACTCTGTTTCTCAGTCTGTTTCCTATTGCCGGTTTGAAGTTCCTGCAGTTTTCACTGTGAAACCGAGTTGGAGCTGGTACCTCCCCATATATATGTATGGAGTGGACTTTGCAACTGAAAAGAATCTTTGTGTTCCCAACTAGCTAGGTGAATAAAGGCTTTCACGCACTCATATCTCTCAGAACTGAGCATGTGGAGAGACGTTCATTCATGTAGCACCAAGGGAACGGGTTACTGGAGAAACTTTTACTCCAGTTTCTCAGTGTGTTTCCTAGTGCCGGTTTGAATTTCCTGCAGTTTTCACTGAAAAACAGAGTTGGAGTTAGTAACCCCCCATATATATGTATGGAGTGGAGTTTGCAGCTGAAAAGAAACTTTGTGTTCCCAACAAGCTAGGTGAAGGACGGCTTTCACGCACAATTATCTCTCAGAACTGAGCATGTGGAGAGTCGTT
The DNA here is from genome assembly GCF_036321535.1 of Camelus dromedarius. NCBI lineage: Eukaryota > Metazoa > Chordata > Mammalia > Artiodactyla > Camelidae > Camelus > Camelus dromedarius. Next base: position 3,586,961 of record NW_026989739.1, read on the forward strand.
CGTTCATCTAGCACAAATGGAACGGGTTGCAGGAGAAACTTTTACTCTGGTTTCTCAGTGTGTTTCCTATTGCCAGTTTGATGTTCCTGCAGTTTTCACTGTAAAACCGATTTGGAGCTTGTTTTTCCCCATATATATGTATGGAATGGGGTAAGCAACTTAAAAGAAACTTTGTGTTCCCAACAAGCTAGGTGAAGGACGGCTTTCACACACACTTATCTCTCAGAACTGAGCATGTGGAGAGACATTCGTTCATCTAGCACCAAGGAACGGGTTGCAGGAGAAACTTTTACTCTGTTTCTCAGTCTGATTCCTTGTGCCGGTTTGAATTTCGTGCAGTTTTCACTGTAAAACCGAGTTGTAGCTAGTACCTCCCCATATATATGTATGGAGTGGAGATTGCACCTGAAAAGAAACTTTGTGTTCCCAACAAGCAAGTTGAAGGACGGCTTTCACACACACTTATCTCTCAGAACTGAGCATGTGGAGAGACGTTCGTTCATCTACCACCAAGGGAACGGGTTGCAGGGGAAACATTTACTCTGGTTTCTCAGTCTGTTTCCTAGCGCCGGTTTGAGTTTCCTGCAGTTTTCACTGCAAATCCGAGTTGGAGCTTGTACCTCCCCATATATATGTATGGAGTGTAGTTTGCAATAGAAAAGAAACTTTGTGTTCCCAACAAGCTAGGTGGAGTAGGCTTTCACACACACTCATCTCTCAGAACTTAGCATGTGGAGAGACGTTCGTTCATCTAGCCAAATTGAACGGGTGGCAGGAGATACTATTACTCTTGTTTCTCAGTATGTTTCCTAGTGCCTTTTTGATGTTCCTGCAATTTTCACTGTAAAAGCGAGTTGGAGCTATTACTTCCCCATATATATTTATGGATTGGTAGTTGCAACTGAAAAAAACTTTGTTTTCCCCACAAGCTAGGTGAAAGAATGCTTTCACACACACTTATCTCTCAGAACTGAGCATGTGGAGAGACGTTCGTTCATCTAGCACCAAGGGAACGGGTTACAGGAGAAACTATTACTCTGGTTTCTCACTCTGTTCCCTAGTGCCGGTTTGAAGTTCCTGCAGTTTTCACTGTAAAACCGAGTTGGAGCTTTTACCCCCCCATATATATGTTTGGAGTGGAATTTGCAACTGAAAAGAAACTTTGTGTTCCCAGCCATTTAGGTGAAGTACGGCTTTCACACACACTTATCTCTCAGAATTGAGTATGTGGAGAGCCGTTCGTTCATCTAGCACAAAGAGAACGGGTTGCAGGAGAAACTTTTACTCTGGTTTCTCAGTCTGTTTCCTATTGCTGGTTTGAAGTTCCTGCAGCTTCCATTGTAAAATCAAGGTGGAGCTAGAACCTCCCCATATATATGTATGGAGTGTACATTGCAAATGAATATAAACTTTGTGTTCCCAACTAGCTAGGTGAAGGACGGCTTTCACACACACTTATCTCTCAGAATTGAGTATGTGGAGAGTCGTTCATTCATCTAGCACAAAGAGAACGGGTTGCAGGAGAAATTTATTCTCTTTTTCTCAGTGTGTTTCCTAGTGCCGGTTTGAAGTTCCTGCATTTTTTAATTTAAAACCGGGTTGGAGTTACTACCTCCCAATATATATGTATGGAGCGGAGTTGGCAACTGAAAAGAAACTTTGTGTTCCCAACAAGCTAGGTGAAGGACGGCTTTCACGCACCTTTATCTCTCAGAACTGAGCATGTGGCGAGACGTTCGTTCATCTAGCACCAAGGGAACAGGTTGCAGGAGAAACTTTTACTCTGGTTTCTCAGTCTGTTTCCTAGTGATGATTTGACGTTCCTGCAGTTTTCACTGTAAAACCGAGTTGGAGCTATTACCTCCCCATATATACGTAAGGAGTGGAGTTTGCAACTGAAAATTAACTTTGTGTTCCCAAAAAGCTAGGTGAAGGACGGCTTTCAGGCACTCTTATCTCTCAGAACTGAGCATGTGGAGAGACGTTCGTTCATGTAGCACCAAGGGAACGGGTTACAGGAGAAACTTTTACTCCAGTTTCTCAGTCTGTTTCCTAGTGCAGGTTTGAATTTCCTGCAGTTTTCACTGTAAAACAGAGTTGGAGCTAGTACCTCCCCATATATATGTATGGATTGGATTTGGCAACTGAAAAGAAACTTTGTGTTCCCAACTAGATAGGTGAAGGACGGCTTTCATGCACTCTTATCTCTCAGAACTGAGCATGTGGAGAGACGTTCGTTCATCTAGCACCAAGGGAACGGGTTACAGGAGAAACTTTTTCTCTGGTTTCTCAGTCTTTTTCCTAGTGCCGGTTTGAATTTCCTGCAGATTTCACTGAAAAACAGAGTTGGAGTTAGTACCTCCCCATATATATGTATGGAGTGGAGTTTGCAACTGAAAAGAAACTTTGTGTTCCCAACAAACTAGGTGAAGGACGGCTTTCACGCACAATTATCTCTCAGAACTGAGCATGTGGAGAGACGTTCGTTCATCTAGCACCAAGGTAACGGGTTGCAGGATAAATTTATTCTCTTTTTCTCAGTGTGTTTCCTAGTGCCGGTTTGAAGTTCCTGCATTTTTCAATGTAAAACCGGGTTGGAGATATTACCTCCCCATATATATGTATGGAGTGGAGTTGGCAACTGAAAAGAAACTTTGTGTTCCCAACAAGCTATGTGAAGGACGGCTTTCACGAACATTTATCTCTCAGAACTGAGCATGTGGAGAGACGTTCGTTCATCTAGCAACAAGGGAACGTGTTGCAGGGGAAACTTTTACTCTGGGTTCTCAGACTGTTTCCTAGTGCCGGTTTGAAGTTCCTGCAGTTTTCACTGTAAAACCGAGATGGAGCTAATACTTCCCCTTATATAAGTAAGGAGTGGAGATTGCAACTGAAAAGGAAATTTGTGTTCCCAAAAAGCTAGGAGAATTACGGCTTTCACACACAAATATCTCTCAGAACTGAGCATGTGGAGAGTCGTTCGTTCCAGAGCACCAAGGAACGGGTTGCAGGAGAAACTTTTACTCTGTTTTTCAGTCTGTTTCCTAGTGCCGGTTTGAAGTTCCTGCAGTTTTCACTGTAAAACAGAGTTGGAGCTAGTACCTCCCCATTTATATGTATGGAGGGGAGTTTGCAACTGAAAAGAAACTTTGTGTTCCCAAAAGTTAGGAGAATTACGGTTTTCACACACACATAACTCTCAGAACTGAGCATGTGGAGAGACATTCGTTCATCTAGCACCAAGGTAACGGGTTGCAGGAGAAACTTTTACTCTGTTTCTCAGTCTGTTTCCTATTGCCGGTTTGAAGTTCCTGCAGTTTTCACTGTAAAACCGAGTTGGAGCTGGTACCTCCCCATATATATGTATGGAGTGGACTTTGCAACTGAAAAGAAACTTTGTGTTCCCAACTAGCTAGGTGAAGAAAGGCTTTCACGCACTCTTATCTCTCAGAACTGAGCATGTGGAGAGACGTTCGTTCATCTAGCACCAAGGGAACGGATTACAGGAGAAACTTTTACTCTCGTTTCTCAGTCTGTTTCCTAGTGCCGGTTTGAAGTTCCTGCAGATTTCACTGAAAAACAGAGTTGGAGTTAGTACCTCCCCATATATATGTATGGAGTGGAGTTTGCAACTGAAAAGAAACTTTGTGTTCCCAACAAACTAGGTGAAGGACGGCTTTCACGCACAATTATCTCTCAGAACTGAGCATGTGGAGAGACGTTCGTTCATCTAGCACCAAGGGAACGGGTTACAGGAGAAACTTTTACTCTCGTTTCTCAGTCTGTTTCCTAGTGCCGGTTTGAATTTCCTGCAGATTTCACTGAAAAACAGAGTTGGAGTTAGTACCTCCCCATATATATGTATGGAGTGGAGTTTGCAACTGAAAAGAGACTTTGTGTTCCCAACAAACTAGGTGAAGGACGGCTTTCACGCACAATTATCTCTCAGAACTGGGCATGTGGAGAGACGTTCGTTCATCTAGCACCAAGGTAACGGGTTGCAGGATAAATTTATTCTCTTTTTCTCAGTGTGTTTCCTAGTGCCGGTTTGAAGTTCCTGCATTTTTCAATGTAAAACCGGGTTGGAGATAGTACCTCCCCATATATATGTATGGAGTGGAGTTGGCAACTGAAAAGAAACTTTGTGTTCCCAACAAGCTAGGTGAAGGACGGCTTTCACGAACATTTATCTCTCAGAACTGAGCATGTGGAGAGACGTTCGTTCATCTAGCAACAAGGGAACGTGTTGCAGGGGAAACTTTTACTCTGGGTTCTCAGACTGTTTCCTAGTGCCGGTTTGAAGTTCCTGCAGTTTTCACTGTAAAACCGAGATGGAGCTAATACTTCCCCTTATATTAGTAAGGAGTGGAGATTGCAACTGAAAAGGAAATTTGTGTTCCCAAAAAGCTAGGAGAATTACGGCTTTCACACACAAATATCTCTCAGAACTGAGCATGTGGAGAGTCGTTCGTTCCAGAGCACCAAGGAACGGGTTGCAGGAGAAACTTTTACTCTGTTTTTCAGTCTGTTTCCTAGTGCCGGTTTGAAGTTCCTGCCGTTTTCACTGTAAAACAGAGTTGGAGCTAGTACCTCCCCATATATATGTATGGAGTGGAGTTTGCAACTGAAAAGAAACTTTGTGTTCCCAAAAAGCTAGGAGAATTACGGTTTTCACACACACATAACTCTCAGAACTGAGCATGTGGAGAGACATTCGTTCATCTAGCACCAAGGTAACGGGTTGCAGGAGAAACTTTTACTCTGTTTCTCAGTCTGTTTCCTATTGCCGGTTTGAAGTTCCTGCAGTTTTCACTGTAAAACCGAGTTGGAGCTGGTACCTCCCCATATATATGTATGGAGTGGACTTTGCAACTGAAAAGAAACTTTGTGTTCCCAACTAGCTAGGTGAAGAAAGGCTTTCACGCACTCTTATCTCTCAGAACTGAGCATGTGGAGAGACGTTCGTTCATCTAGCACCAAGGGAACGGGTTACAGGAGAAACTTTTACTCTCGTTTCACAGTCTGTTTCCGATTGACGGTTTGAAGTTCCTGCCGTTTTCACTGTAAAACAGAGTTGGAGCTAGTACCTCCCCATATATATGTATGGAGTGGAGTTTGCAACTGAAAAGAAACTTTGTGTTCCCAAAAAGCTAGGAGAATTACGGTTTTCACACACACATAACTCTCAGAACTGAGCATGTGGAGAGACATTCGTTCATCTAGCACCAAGGTAACAGGTTGCAGGAGAAACTTTTACCCTGTTTCTCAGTCTGTTTCCTATTGCCGGTTTGAAGTTCCTGCAGTTTTCACTGTAAAACCGAGTTGGAGCTGGTACCTCCCCATATATATGTATGGAGTGGACTTTGCAACTGAAAAGAAACTTTGTGTTCCCAACTAGCTAGGTGAAGAAAGGCTTTCACGCACTCTTATCTCTCAGAACTGAGCATGTGGAGAGACGTTCGTTCATCTAGCACCAAGGGAACGGGTTACAGGAGAAACTTTTACTCTCGTTTCACAGTCTGTTTCCGATTGACTGTTTGAAGTTCCTGCAGTTTTCACTGTAAAATGGAGTTGGAGCTAGTACCTCCCCATATATATGTATGGAGTGGAGTTTGCAACTGAAAAGAAACTTTGTGTTCCCAAAAAGCTAGGAGAATTACGGCTTTCACACACACATAACTCTCAGAACTGAGCATGTGGAGAGACATTCGTTCATTTAGCACCAAGGTAACGGGTTGCAGGAGAAACTTTTACTCTGTTTCTCAGTCTGTTTCCTATTGCCGTTTTGAAGTTCCTGCAGTTTTCACTGTAAAACCGAGTTGGAGCTGGTACCTCCCCATATATATGTATGGAGTGGATTTTGCAACTGAAAAGAATCTTTGTGTTCCCAACTAGCTAGTTGAATAACGGCTTTCACGCACTCTTATCTCTCAGAACTGAGCATGTGGAGAGACGTTCCTTCATGTAGCACCAAGGGAACGGGTTACTGGAGAAACTTTTACTCCGTTTTCTCAGTCTGTTTCCTAGTGCCGGTTTGAATTTCCTGCAGTTTTCACTGTAAAACCGAGTTGGAGCTACTACCCCCCCATATATATGTATGGATTGGAGTATGCAACTTAAAGGAAACTTTGTGATCCCAACTAGCTAGGTGAAGGACGGCTTTCACGCACTCTTATCTCTCAGAACTTAGCATGTGGAGAGACTTTCGTTAATCTAGCACCAAGGGAACGTGTTACAGGAGATACTTTTACTCTGGTTTCTCAGTCTGTTTCCTAGTGCCGGTTTGAAGTTCCTGCAGTTCTCACTGAAAAACAGAGTTGGAGTTTGTAACCCCCCATATATATGTATGGAGTGGAGTATGCAACTGAAAAGAAACTTTGTGTTCCCAACAAGCTAGGTGAAGGACGGCTTTCACGCACATTTATTTCTCAGAACTAGCATGTGGAGAGACGTTCGTTCATCTAGCAGCAAGGGAACAGGTTGCAGGAGAAACTTTTACTCTGGTTTCTCAGACTGTTTCCTAGTGCCGGTTTGAAGTTCCTGCAGTTTTCGCTGTAAAACCGAAATGGAGCTAATACTTCCCCTTATATAATTAAGGAGTGGAGATTGCAACTGAAAAGGAACTTTGTGTTCCCAAAAAGCTAGGATATTTACGGCTTTCACACACACAGATCTCTCAGAACTGAGCATGTGGAGAGACATTCGTTCATCTAGCACCAAGGAACGGGTTGCAGGAGAAACTTTTACTCTGTTTCTCAGTCTATTTCCTAGTGCCGGTTTGAATTTCCTGCAGTTTTCACTGTAAAATCGAGTTGGAGTTAGTACCTCCCCATATATATGTATGGAGTGGAGTTTGCAACTGAAAAGAAACTTTGTGTTCCCAAAAAGCTAGGAGAAATACGGCTTTCACACACACATAACTCTCAGAACTGAGCATGTGGAGAGACATTCGTTCATCTAGCACCAAGGTAACGGGTTGCAGGAGAAACTTTTACTCTGTTTCTCAGTCTGTTTCCTATTGCCGGTTTGAAGTTCCTGCAGTTTTCACTGTGAAACCGAGTTGGAGCTGGTACCTCCCCATATATATGTATGGAGTGGACTTTGCAACTGAAAAGAATCTTTGTGTTCCCAACTAGCTAGGTGAATAAAGGCTTTCACGCACTCATATCTCTCAGAACTGAGCATGTGGAGAGACGTTCATTCATGTAGCACCAAGGGAACGGGTTACTGGAGAAACTTTTACTCCAGTTTCTCAGTCTGTTTCCTAGTGCCGGTTTGAATTTCCTGCAGTTTTCACTGAAAAACAGAGTTGGAGTTAGTAACCCCCCATATATATGTATGGAGTGGAGTTTGCAGCTGAAAAGAAACTTTGTGTTCCCAACAAGCTAGGTGAAGGACGGCTTTCACGCACAATTATCTCTCAGAACTTAGCATGTGGAGAGTCGTTCGTTCATCTAGCACAAATGGAACGGGTTGCAGGAGAAACTTTTACTCTGGTTTCTCAGTGTGTTTCCTATTGCCAGTTTGATGTTCCTGCAGTTTTCACTGTAAAACCGATTTGGAGCTTGTTTTTCCCCATATATATGTATGGAATGGGGTAAGCAACTTAAAAGAAACTTTGTGGTCCCAACAAGCTAGGTGAAGGACGGCTTTCACACACACTTATCTCTCAGAACTGAGCATGTGGAGAGACATTCGTTCATCGAGCACCAAGGAACGGGTTGCAGGAGAAATTTTACTCTGTTTCTCAGTCTGATTCCTTGTGCCGGTTTGAATTTCGTGCAGTTTTCACTGTAAAACCGAGTTGTAGCTAGTACCTCCCCATATATATGTATGGAGTGGAGATTGCACCTGAAAAGAAACTTTGTGTTCCCAACAAGCAAGTTGAAGGACGGCTTTCACACACACTTATCTCTCAGAACTGAGCATGTGGAGAGACGTTCGTTCATCTACCACCAAGGGAACGGGTTGCAGGGGAAACATTTACTCTGGTTTCTCAGTCTGTTTCCTAGCGCCGGTTTGAGTTTCCTGCAGTTTTCACTGCAAATCCGAGTTGGAGCTTGTACCTCCCCATATATATGTATGGAGTGTAGTTTGCAATAGAAAAGAAACTTTGTGTTCCCAACAAGCTAGGTGGAGTAGGCTTTCACACACACTCATCTCTCAGAACTTAGCATGTGGAGAGACGTTCGTTCATCTAGCCAAATTGAACGGGTGGCAGGAGAAACTATTACTCTTGTTTCTCAGTATGTTTCCTAGTGCCTTTTTGATGTTCCTGCAATTTTCACTGTAAATGCGAGTTGGAGCTATTACTTCCCCATATATATTTATGGATTGGTAGTTGCAACTGAAAAAAACTTTGTTTTCCCCACAAGCTAGGTGAAAGAATGCTTTCACACACACTTATCTCTCAGAACTGAGCATGTGGAGAGACGTTCGTTCATCTAGCACCAAGGGAACGGGTTACAGGAGAAACTATTACTCTGGTTTCTCACTCTGTTCCCTAGTGCCGGTTTGAAGTTCCTGCAGTTTTCACTGTAAAACCGAGTTGGAGCTTTTACCCCCCCATATATATGTTTGGAGTGGAATTTGCAACTGAAAAGAAACTTTGTGTTCCCAGCCATTTAGGTGAAGTACGGCTTTCACACACACTTATCTCTCAGAATTGAGTATGTGGAGAGCCGTTCGTTCATCTAGCACAAAGAGAACGGGTTGCAGGAGAAACTTTTACTCTGGTTTCTCAGTCTGTTTCCTATTGCTGGTTTGAAGTTCCTGCAGCTTCCATTGTAAAATCAAGGTGGAGCTAGAACCTCCCCATATATATGTATGGAGTGTACATTGCAAATGAATATAAACTTTGTGTTCCCAACTAGCTAGGTGAAGGACGGCTTTCACACACACTTATCTCTCAGAATTGAGTATGTGGAGAGTCGTTCATTCATCTAGCACAAAGAGAACGGGTTGCAGGAGAAATTTATTCTCTTTTTCTCAGTGTGTTTCCTAGTGCCGGTTTGAAGTTCCTGCATTTTTTAATTTAAAACCGGGTTGGAGTTACTACCTCCCAATATATATGTATGGAGCGGAGTTGGCAACTGAAAAGAAACTTTGTGTTCCCAACAAGCTAGGTGAAGGACGGCTTTCACGCACCTTTATCTCTCAGAACTGAGCATGTGGCGAGACGTTCGTTCATCTAGCACCAAGGGAACAGGTTGCAGGAGAAACTTTTACTCTGGTTTCTCAGTCTGTTTCCTAGTGACGATTTGACGTTCCTGCAGTTTTCACTGTAAAACCGAGTTGGAGCTATTACCTCCCCATATATACGTAAGGAGTGGAGTTTGCAACTGAAAATTAACTTTGTGTTCCCAAAAAGCTAGGTGAAGGACGGCTTTCAGGCACTCTTATCTCTCAGAACTGAGCATGTGGAGAGACGTTCGTTCATGTAGCACCAAGGGAACGGGTTACAGGAGAAACTTTTACTCCGGTTTCTCAGTCTGTTTCCTAGTGCAGGTTTGAATTTCCTGCAGTTTTCACTGTAAAACAGAGTTGGAGCTAGTACCTCCCCATATATATGTATGGATTGGATTTGGCAACTGAAAAGAAACTTTGTGTTCCCAACTAGATAGGTGAAGGACGGCTTTCATGCACTCTTATCTCTCAGAACTGAGCATGTGGAGAGACGTTCGTTCATCTAGCACCAAGGGAACGGGTTACAGGAGAAACTTTTTCTCTGGTTTCTCAGTCTTTTTCCTAGTGCCGGTTTGAATTTCCTGCAGATTTCACTGAAAAACAGAGTTGGAGTTAGTACCTCCCCATATATATGTATGGAGTGGAGTTTGCAACTGAAAAGAAACTTTGTGTTCCCAACAAACTAGGTGAAGGACGGCTTTCACGCACAATTATCTCTCAGAACTGAGCATGTGGAGAGACGTTCGTTCATCTAGCACCAAGGTAACGGGTTGCAGGATAAATTTATTCTCTTTTTCTCAGTGTGTTTCCTAGTGCCGGTTTGAAGTTCCTGCATTTTTCAATGTAAAACCGGGTTGGAGATATTACCTCCCCATATATATGTATGGAGTGGAGTTGGCAACTGAAAAGAAACTTTGTGTTCCCAACAAGCTATGTGAAGGACGGCTTTCACGAACATTTATCTCTCAGAACTGAGCATGTGGAGAGACGTTCGTTCATCTAGCAACAAGGGAACGTGTTGCAGGGGAAACTTTTACTCTGGGTTCTCAGACTGTTTCCTAGTGCCGGTTTGAAGTTCCTGCAGTTTTCACTGTAAAACCGAGATGGAGCTAATACTTCCCCTTATATAAGTAAGGAGTGGAGATTGCAACTGAAAAGGAAATTTGTGTTCCCAAAAAGCTAGGAGAATTACGGCTTTCACACACAAATATCTCTCAGAACTGAGCATGTGGAGAGTCGTTCGTTCCAGAGCACCAAGGAACGGGTTGCAGGAGAAACTTTTACTCTGTTTTTCAGTCTGTTTCCTAGTGCCGGTTTGAAGTTCCTGCAGTTTTCACTGTAAAACATAGTTGGAGCTAGTACCTCCCCATTTATATGTATGGAGTGGAGTTTGCAACTGAAAAGAAACTTTGTGTTCCCAAAAGTTTGGAGAATTACGGTTTTCACACACACATAACTCTCAGAACTGAGCATTTGGAGAGACATTCGTTCATCTAGCACCAAGGTAACGGGTTGCAGGAGAAACTTTTACTCTGTTTCTCAGTCTGTTTCCTATTGCCGGTTTGAAGTTCCTGCAGTTTTCACTGTAAAACCGAGTTGGAGCTGGTACCTCCCCATATATATGTATGGAGTGGACTTTGCAACTGAAAAGAAACTTTGTGTTCCCAACTAGCTAGGTGAAGAAAGGCTTTCACGCACTCTTATCTCTCAGAACTGAGCATGTGGAGAGACGTTCGTTCATCTAGCACCAAGGGAACGGGTTACAGGAGAAACTTTTACTCTCGTTTCTCAGTCTGTTTCCTAGTGCCGTTTTGAAGTTCCTGCAGTTTTCACTGAAAAACATAGTTGGAGTTAGTAACCCCCCATATATATGTATGGAGTGGAGTTTGCAGCTGAAAAGAATCTTTGTGTTCCCAACAAGCTAGGTGAAGGACGGCTTTCACGCACAATTATCTCTCAGAACTGAGCATGTGGAGAGTCGTTCGTTCATCTAGCACAAATGGAACGGGTTGCAGGAGAAACTTTTACTCTGGTTTCTCAGTGTGTTTCCTATTGCCATTTTGATGTTCCTGCAGTTTTCACTGTAAAACCGATTTGGAGCTGGTTTTTCCCCATATATATTTATGGAATGAGGTAAGCAACTTAAAAGAAACTTTGTGTTCCCAACAAGCTAGTTAAAGGACGGCTTTCACACACAATTATCTCTCAGAACTGAGCATGTGGAGAGTCGTTCATTCATGTAGCACAAAGGGAACGGGTTGCAGGAGAAATTTATTCTCTTTTTCTCAGTGTGTTTCCTAGTGCCGGTTTGAAGTTCCTGCATTTTTCAATGTAAAACCGGTTTGGAGATAGTTCCTCCCCATATATATGTATGGAGTGGAGTTGGCAACTGAAAAGAAACTTTGTGTTCCCAACAAGCTAGATGAAGGACGGCTTTCACGCACATTTATCTCTCAGAACTAAGCATGTGGAGAGACGTTCGTTCATCTAGCAGCAAGGGAACAGGTTGCAGGAGAAACTTTTACTCTGGATTCTCAGACTGTTTCCTAGTGCCGGTTTGAAGTTCCTGCAGTTTTCACTGTAAAACCGGGTTGGAGCTAATACCTCCCCTTATACATGTAAGGAGTGGAGATTGCAACTGAAAAGGAACTTTGTGTTCCCTAAAAGCTAGGAGAATTACGGCTTTCACACACACAGATCTCTCAGAACTGAGCATGTGGAGAGACGTTCGTTCATCTACCACCAAGGGAACGGTTTGCAGGAGAAACATTTACTCTGGTTTCTCAGTCTGTTACCTAGCGCCGGTTTGAGATTCCTGCAGTTTTCACTGCAAATCCGAGTTGGAGCTTGTACCTCCCCATATATATGTATGGAGTGTAGTTTGCAATAGAAAAGAAACTTTGTGTTCCGAACAAGCTAGGTGGAGTAGGCTTTCACACACACTCATCTCTCAGAACTTAGCATGTGGAGAGACGTTCGTTCATCTAGCCAAAGGGAACGGGTGGCAGGAGAAACTATTACTCTTGTTTCTCAGTCTGTTTCCTAGTGCCGTTTTGATGTTCCTGCATTTTTCACTGTAAAAGCGAGTTGGAGCTATTACTTCCCCATATATATTTATGGATTGGTGTTTGCAACTGAAAAAAAATTTGTGTTCTCAACAAGCTAGGTGAAGGACGGCTTTCACACACATTTATCTCTCAGAACTGAGCATGTGGAGAGACGTTCGTTCATCTAGCACCAAGGGAACGGGTTACAGGAGAAACTATTACTCTGGTTTCTCACTCTGTTCCCTAGTGCCGGTTTGAAGTTCCTGCAGTTTTCACTGTAAAACCGAGTTGGAGCTTTTACCTCCCCATATATATGTATGGAATGGAATTTGCAACTGAAAAGAAACTTTGTATTCCCAGCAAGCTAGGTGAAGTACGGCTTTCACACACACTTATCTCTCAGAATTGAGTATGTGGAGAGCCGTTCGTTCATCTAGCACAAAGAGAACGGGTTGCAGGGGAAACTTTTACTCTGGTTTCTCCGTCTGTTTCCTATTGCTGGTTTGAATTTCCTGCAGCTTCCAATGTAAAATCAAGGTGGAGCTAGAACCCCCCATATATATGTATGGAGTGTACATTGCAAATGAATATAAACTTTTTGTTCCCAACTAGCTAGGTGAAGGACGGCTTTCACACACACTTATCACTCAGAATTGAGTATGTGGAGAGTCGTTCATTCATCTAGCACAAAGGGAACCGGTTGCAGGAGAAATTTATTCTCTTTTTCTCAGTGTGTTTCCTAGTGCCGGTTTGAAGTTCCTGCATTTTTCAAAGTAAAACCGGGTTGGAGATACTACCTCCCAATATATATGTATGGAGTGGAGTTTGCAACTGAAAATTAACTTTGTGTTCCCAAAAAGCTAGGTGAAGGACGGCTTTCACACACACATATCTCTCAGAACTGAGCATGTGGAGAGACGTTCATTCACCTAGCAAAAATGAAACGGGCTGCAGGAGAAACTTTTACTCTGGTTCTCAGTCTGTTTCCTAGTGCCGGTTTGAAGTTCCTGCAGTTTTCACTGTAAAAACGATTTGGAACTATTACCTCCCCATATATATGTATGGAGTGGAGATGGCAATTGAAAAGAAACTTTGTGTTCCCAACAAGCAACGTGAAGGACGTCTTTCACACACACTTATCTCTCAGAACTGAGCATGTGGAGAGACTTTCGTTCATCTAGCACAAAAGAACGTGTTGCAGGAGAAACTTTTACTCTGGTTTCTCAGTCTGTTTCCTAATGCTTGTTTGAAGTTCCTGCAGCTTTCAATGTAAAACCAAGGTGGAGCTAGAACCTCCCCATATATATATGTATGGAGTGGACTTTGCAACTGAAAATAAACTTTGTGTTCCCAATAGCTAGGTGAAGGACGGCTTTCACGCACACTTGTCTCTCAGAACTGAGAATTTGGAGAGACGTTCGTTCATCTAGCACCAAGGGAATGGGTTGCAGGAGAAACATTTACTCTGGTTCCTCAGGCTGTCTCATAGTGCCGGTTTTAAATTCCTGCAGGTTTCACTGCAAATCCGTGTTGGAGTTTGTACCACCCCATATATAATTATGGAGTGGGGTTTTCAACTGAAAAGAAAATTTGTGTTCCCAACAAGCTAGATGATTTAGGCTTTCACACACATTTATCTCTCAGAACTTAGCATGTGGAGAGACGTTCGTTCTTCTAGCACAAAAGTAATGGTTTGCAGGAGAAACTATTACTCTGGTTTCTCAGTCTGTTTCCTAGTGCCGTTTTGATGTTCCTGCAGTTTTCACTGTAAAAGCGAGTTGGAGCTAGTACCTCCCCATATATATGTATGGATTGGAATTTGCAACTGAAAAGAAACTTTGTGTTCCCTGCAAGCTAGGTGAAGTACGGCTTTCACACACACTTATCTTTCAGAATTGAGTATGTGGAGAGCCTTTCGTTCATCTAGCACAAAGAGAACGGGTTGCAGGGGAAACTTTTTCTCTGGTTTCTCAGTCTGTTTCCTATTGCTGGTTTGAAGTTCCTGCAGCTTCCAATGTAAAATCAAGTTGGAGCTAGAACCTCCCCATATATATGTATGGAGTGTACATTGCAAATGAATATAAACTTTGTGTTCCCAACTAGCTAGGTGAAAGACGGCTTTCACACAAACTTATCTCTCAGAATTGAGTATGTGGAGAGTCGTTCATTCATCTAGCACAAAGGGAACGGGTTGCAGGAGAAATTTATTCTCTTTTTCTCAGTTTGTTTCCTAGTGCCGGTTTGAAGTTCCTGCATTTTTCAATGTAAAACCGGGTTGGAGATACTACCTCCCAATATATATGTATGGAGTGGAGTTGGCAACTGAAAAGAAACTTCGTGTTCCCAACAAGCTAGGTGAAGGTGGCTTTCACGCACACTTATCTCTCAAAACTGAGCATGTGGTGAGACGTTCGTTCATCAAGCACCAAGGGAACGGGTTGCAGGAGAAACATTTACTCTGGTTTCTCAGTATGTTTCCTAGTGTCGGTTGGAAGTTCCTGCAGTTTTCACAGTAAAACCGAGTTAGAGCTTGTACCTCCCCGTATATATGTATGGATTGGAGTTTGAAACTGAAAAGAAACTTTGTGTTCCCAAAAAGCTAGGGGAAGGACGATTTTTACACACACTTATCTCTCAGAACTGAGCATGTGGAGAGAAGTTCGTTCACATAGCACAAAGGGAACGGGTTGCAGGAGAAACTTTTACTCTGGTTTCTCAGTGTTTTTCGTAGTGCCGGTTTGAAGTTCCTGAGTTTTCACTGTAAAATCGAGTTGGTGCTAGTACCTCCCCATATATATGTATGGAGTGGTGTTTGCTACTGAAAAGAAACTTTGTGTTACCAACAAACTAGTTGAAGGACGGCTTTCACACACACTTATCACTCAGAACGGAACATGTGGAGAGAAGTTCGTTCATCTATCACAAAGGGAACGGGTTGCAGGAGAAAATTTTACTCTGGTTTCTCAGTGTGTTTCCTAGTGCTGGTTTGAAGTTCCTGAGTTTTCACTGTAAAACCGAGTTGGTGCTATTACCTCCCCATATATATGTATGGAGTGGTGTTTGCTACTGGAAAGAAACTTTGTGTTACCAACAATCTAGGTGATGGACGGCTTTCACACACACTTATCTCTCACAACTGAGCATGTGGAGAGACGTTCGTTCATCTAGGAAAAAGTGAACGTGTTGCAGAAAAAATTTTTCTCTGGTTTCTCAGTATGTTTCCTAGTGCCGGTTAGAAATTCCTGCAGTTCTCACATTAAACCCTGTTAGAGCTTGTATCTCCCCATATATATGTATGGATTGGAGTTTGCAACTGAAAAGAAACTTTGTGTTCCCAAAAAGTTAGGTGAAGAAGATTTTCACACACAATTATCTCTCAGAACTGAGCATGTGGAGAGAAGTTCGTTCAATTTGCACAAAGGGAACGGGTTGCAGGAGAATCTTTTACTCTGGTTTCTCAGTGGGTTTCCTAGTGCCGGTTGGAAGTTCCTGCAGTTTTCACGGTAAAACAGAGTTTTAGCTAGTACCTCCCTATATATATGTATGGAGTGGAGTTCGCAACTGAAAAGAAACTTTGTGTTCCCAACAAGCTAGGTGAAGGACGGCTTTCACACACACTTATCTCTCAGACCTGAGCATGTGGAGAAACTTTCGTTCACCTAGCAAAATTGAACGGGTTGCAGGACAAAGTTTTACTCTATTATCTCAGTGTGTTTCCTAGTGCCGGTTTTAAGTTCCTGCAATTCTCACTGTAAAACCGAGTTGGAGCTTTTACCTCTCCATATATATGTATGGAGTGGAGTTAGCAACTGAAGAGATACTTTGTGTTCCCAACATGCTAGGTGAAGGAAGATTTACACACACACTTATCTCTCAGAACTGAGCATGTAGAGAGAAGTTCGTTAACCTAGCACAAATTGAACGGGTTGCAGGAGAAACTTATACTGTGGTTTCTCAGTGGGTTTCCTAGTGCCGGTTTGATGTTCCTGCAGTTTTCACTGTAAAACCGAGTTTGAGATAGTGCCTCCCCATATATATATATATGGAGTGTATTTTGCAGCTGAAAAGAAACTTTGTGTTCCCAACAAGCTAGGTGAAGGACGGCTTTCACACACACTTATCTCTCAGAACTGAGCATGTGGAGGGTTTTTCGTTCATCTAACAAAAATTAAACGGGATGCAGGACAAAGTGATACTCGGGTTTCTCAGTGTGTTTCCTATTGCCGGTTTGAAGTTCCTTCAGGTTTCACGGTAAAACCGTATTTTAGCTTGTACCTACCAATATATGTGTATGGAGTGGAATTTGCAGCTGAAAACAAACTATGTTTTCCCAACAAGCTAGGTGAAGGACTTCCTACACACACACTTATCTCTGAGAACTGAACATTTGGAGAGACATTCGTTCATCTAGCACAAAGGGAATGTTTTGCAGGTGAAACTTTTACTCTTTATTCTCAGTGCGTTTCCTAGTGCCGGTGTGATGTTCCTGCACTTTTCACTGTAAAACCGAGTTGGAGTTTGTACCTCACCGTATATATGTATGGAATGGAATTTGCAACTGAAAAGACGCTTTGTGTTCCCAACAAGCTAGGTGAAGGACGGCTTTCACACACACTTAACTCTCAGAACTGAGCATGTGGATAGACTTTCGTTCACCTAGAAAAACTGAACGGGTTGCAGGACAAAGTTTTACTCTGGTATCTCAGTTTGTTTCCTAGTGCCGGTTTGAAGTTCCTGCAGTTTTCACTGTAAAACCGAGTTGGAGCTAGTTCCTCCCAATATATATGTATGGAGTTGAGTTTGCTACTGAAAAGAAACTTTGTGTTCCCAACAAGCTAGGTGAAGGACGACTTTCACACACATTTATTTCTGAGAAATGAGCATGTGGAGAGACGTTCGTTCATCTAGCACAAATGGAACAGGTTGCAGGAGAAACTTTTACTCTGGTTTCTCAGTGTGATTCCTAGTGCCGGTTTGAAGTTCCTGCAGTTATTACGGTAAAATCGTGTTGGAGATAGTACCTCCCCATAGATATATATATATATATGCAGTGGAGTTTGCAGCTGAAAATAAACTTTGTGTTCCCAACAAGCTAGGTGAAAGACGGCTTTCACACACACTTACCTCTCAGAACTGAGCATGTGGAGAGTCTTTCGTTCATCTAGCACAAAGGGAACGGGTTGCAGGAGAAACTTTTACTGTGGTATCTCAATGTGTTTCCTAGTGCCGGTTTGAAGTTCCTGCAGTTTTCACTGTTAAACCGAGTCGGAGCTATTACCTCCCCGTATATATGTATTGGGTGGAGTTTGCTTCTGAAGAGATACTTTGTGTTCCCAACAAGCTAGGTTAAGGACGATTTACACACACACTAATCTCTCAGAACTGAGAATGAAGAGAGAAGTTCGTTCACCTAGCACAAAGGGAACGGGTTGCAGGAGAAACTTTTACTCTGGATTCTCAGTGGGTTTCCTAGCGCCGGTTTGAAGTTCCTGCAGTTTTCATGATAAAATCGTGTTTGAGCTTGTAAATCCCCATATATATGTATGGAGGGGAGTTTACTACTGAAAAGAAAATTTGTGTTCCCAACAAGCTAGGTGAAGAACGGCTTTCACACACACTTATCTCTCAGATCTGAGCCTGTGGAGACTCTTTCTTTCATCTAGCACAAAGGGAACGGGTTGCAGAAGAAACTTGTACTCTGGAAACACATTGTGATTCCTAGTGCCGGTTTGAAGTTCCTGCAGTTTTCACTGTAATCCGAGTTGGAGCTAGTACTTCCCCATATATATGTATGGAGTGGAATTTGAAACTGAAATGAAACTTTGTGTTCCCAACAAGCTACGTGAAGAAAGGCGTTCACACACACATATCTCTCAGACCTGAGCATGTGGAGAGACGATCGTTCATCTAGCATAAAGTGAACGGGTTGCAGGACAAAGTGTTTCTCTGGTTTCTCAGTGTGTTTCCTAGTGCCGGTTTGAAGTTCCTGCAGTTTTCACAGTAAATCCGAGTTAGAGCTAGTACCTCCCCATATATATGTATGGATTGGAGTTTGAAACTGAAAAGAAACTTTGTGTTCCCAAAAAGCCAGGGGAAGGACCATTTTTACACACACTTATATCTCAGAACTGAGCATGTGTGGAGAGAAGTTCGTTCACATAGCACAAAGGGAACGGGTTGCAGGAGAAACTTTTACTCTGGTTTCTCAGTGTGTTTTCTAGTGCCAGTTTGAAATTCCTGAGTTTTCACTGTAAAACCGAGTTGGTGATAGTACCTCCGCATATATATGTATGGAGTGGTGTTTGCTTCTGAAAAGAAACTTTGTGTTACCAACAAGCTAGGTGAAGGACGGCTTTCACACACACTTATCTCTCAGAACTGAGCATGTGGAGAGATGTTCGTTCATCTAGCACAAAGGGAACAGATTGCAGGAGAAACTTTACTCTCTTTCTCAGTGGATTTCCTAGTGTTGTTTTGAAACTCTAGAAGTTTTCACTGTAAAATCGAGTTGGACTTAGTACCTCCCCATATATATGTACGGAGTGGAGTTTGCAACTGAAAAGAATCTTTGTGTTCAAAATAAGCAATATGAAGCACGATTTTCACACACATTTATCTCTCAGAACTGATCATGTGGAGAGAAGTTCGTTCACCTAGCACAAAGGGAACGGGTTGCAGGAGAATCTTTTACTCTGGTTTCTCAGTGGGTTTCCTAGTGCCGGATTGAAGTTCCTGCATTTTTCACGGTAAAACCGTGTTTTAGCTAGTACCTCCCTATATATATGTATGGAGTGGAGTTCGCAACTGAAAAGAATTTTGTGTTCCCAATAAGCTGGGTGAAGGACGGCTTTCACACACACTTATCTCTCAGAACTGAGCATGTTGAGAGACGTTCGTTCATCTAGCACAATGGGAACGGGTTGGAGGAGAAACTTTACTCTGGTTACTCAGTGTGTTTCCTAGTGCCGGTTTGATGTTCCTGCAGTTTTCACTGTAAAACCGATTTGGAGCTGGTACATCCCCATGTATATGTATGGAGTGGAGTTTGCTGCTGAAAAGAAACTTTGTGTTCCCAACAAGCTAGGTGGAAGACGGCTTTCACACACACTTATCGCTCAGAACTGAGCATATGGAGATTCGTTAGTTCATCTAGCACAAATGGAACGGGTTGCAGGAGAAACTTTTTTTCTGGTTTCTCAGTGTGTTTCCTAGTGCCGGTTTGAAGTTCCTGCAGTTTTTACGGTAAATCCGAGTTGGAGAAAGTACCTCCCCATATATATATATGGAGTGGAGTTAGCAGCTGAAAAGAAACATTGAGTTCCCTACAATCTTGTTATAGGACGGCTTTCACACACACTTATCTCTCAGAACTGAGCATGTGGAGAGACTTTCGTTCATCTAGCACAAAGGGAACGGGTTGCAGAAGAAACTTTTACTCTGGAATCTCAGTGTGTTTCCTAGTGCCGCTTTGAAGGTCCTGCAGTTTTCACTGTAATTTGAGTTGGAGCTAGTACTTCCCCATATATATGTTTGGAGTGGAATTTGCAACTGAAAAGAAACTTTGTGTTCCCAACAAGCTACGTGAAGAACGGCGTTCACACACACATAACTCTCAGAACAGAGCATGTGGACAGACGTTCGTTCATCTAGCAAAAATGGAAAGGGTTGCAGGACAAAGTGTAACTCTTTTTTCTCAGTGTTTTTCGTTGTGCCGGTTTGAAGTTCCTGCAGTTTTCACAGTAAAACCGAGTTAGAGCTAGTACCTCCCCATATATATGTATGGATTGGAGTTTGATACTGAAAAGAAACTTTGTGTTCCCAAAAAGCTAGGAGAAGGACGATTTTTACACACAATTATCTCTCAGAACTGAGCATGTGGAGAGAAGTTCGTTCACATAGCACAAAGGGAACGGGTTGCAGGAGAAACTTTTACTCTGGTTTCTCAGTGTGTTTCCTAGTGCCGGTTTGAAGTTCCTGCAGTTTTCACTGTAAAACAGAGTTGGTGCTAGTACCTCCCCATATATATGTATGGAGTGGAATTTGCTACTGAACAGAAACTTTGTGTTACCAACAATCTAGTTGAAGAACGGCTTTCACACACATTTATCTCTCACAACTGAGCATGTGGAGAGACGTTCGTTCATCTAGGAAAAAGTGAAAGTGTTGCAATACAAAATATTTCACTGTTTTCTCAGTATGTTTCCTAGTGCCCGTTAGAAATTCCTGCAGTTTTCACATTAAACTGATTTAGAGCTAGTACCTCCCCATATATATGTATGGATTGGAGTTTGCAACTGAAAAGAAACTTTGTGTTCCCAAAAAGTAAGTTGAAGTAGGTTTCACACACACTTATCTCTCAGAACTGAGCATGTGGAGAGAAGTTCGTTCACCTAGCACAAAGGGAACTGATTGCAGGAGAAATTTTACTCTCGTTTCTCAGTGGGTTTCCTAGTGCTTGTTGGAAGCTCCTGCAGTTTTCACTGTAAAACCGAGTTGGAGCTAGTACCTCCCCATATATTTGTACGGAGTGGAGTTTGCAACTGAAAAGAATCTTTGTGTTCAAAACAAGCTACGTTAAGGACGATTTTCACACACACTTATCTCTCAGAATTGATCATGTGGAGAGAAGTTCGTTCACCTAGCAAAAAGGGAAAGGGTTGCAGGAGAATCTTTTACTCTGGTTTCTCAGTGGGTTTCCTAGTGCCGCTTTGATGTTCCTGCAGTTTTCAAGGTAAAACCGAGTTGGAGCTATTACCTACCCTTACATGTGTATGGATTGGAGATTGCAACTGAAAAGAAACTTTGTGTTCCCAACTAGCTAGGTGAAAGATGGCTTTCACACACACTTATCGCTCAGAAATGAGCATGTGGAGATTCGTTAGTTCATCTAGCACAAAGGGAACGGGTTGCAGGAGAAACTTTTTCTCTGGTTTCTCAGTGTGTTTCCTAGTGCCGGTTTGAAGTTCCTGCAGTTTTCACAGTAAAACCGTGTTTTAGCTAGTACCTCCCTCTATATATGCATGGAGTGGAGTTCGCAACTGAAAAGAATTTTGTGTTCCCAATAAGCTAGGTGAAGGACGGCTTTCACACACACTTATCTCTCAGAACTGAGCATGTTGAGAGACGTTCGTTCATCTAGCACAATGGGAACGGGTTGGAGGAGAAACTTTACTCTGGTTACTCAGTGTGCTTCCTAGTGCCGGTTTGAAGTTCCTGCAGTTTTCACTGTAAAATCGATTTGGAGCTGGTACATCCCCATGTATATGTATGGAGTGGAGTTTGCTGCTGAAAAGAAACTTTGTGTTCCCAACTAGCTAGGTGAAAGACGGCTTTCACACACACTTATCGCTCAGAACTGAGCATGTGGAGATTCGTTAGTTCATCTAGCACAAAGGGAACGGGTTGCAGGAGAAACTTTTTCTCTGGTTTCTCAGTGTGTTTCCTAGTGCCGGTTTGAAGTTCCTGCAGTTTTTACGGTAAAACCGAGTTGGAGAAAGTACCTCCCCATATATATATATGGAGTGGAGTTAGCAGCTGAAAAGAAACATTGAGTTCCCAACAAGCTAGTTGTAGGGCGGCTTTCACACACACTTATCTCTCAGAACTGAGCATGTGGAGAGACATTCGTTCATCTAGCACAAAGGGAACAGATTGCAGGAGAAACTTTACTCTCGTTTCTCAGTGGATTTCCTAGTGCTGTTTTGAAACTCTAGAAGTTTTCACTGTAAAATCGAGTTGGACCTAGTACCTTCCCATATATATGTACGGAGTGGAGTTTGCAACTTAAAAGAATCTTTGTGTTCAAAACAAGCAATATGAAGGACGATATTCACACACATTTATCTCTCAGAACTGATCATGTGGAGAGAAGTTCATTCACCTAGCACAAAGGGAACGGGTTGCAGGAAAACCTTTTACTCTGGTTTCTCAGTGGGTTTCCTAGTGCCGGTTTGAAGTTCCTGCATTTTTCACGGTAAAACCGTGTTTTAGCTAGTACCTCCCTCTATATATGCATGGAGTGGAGTTCGCAACTGAAAAGAATTTTGTGTTCCCAATAAGCTAGGTGAAGGACGGCTTTCACACACACTTATCTCTCAGAACTGAGCATGTTGAGAGACGTTCGTTCATCTAGCACAATGGGAACGGGTTGGAGGAGAAACTTTACTCTGGTTACTCAGTGTGCTTCCTAGTGCCGGTTTGAAGTTCCTGCAGTTTTCACTGTAAAACCGATTTGGAGCTGGTACATCCCCATGTATATGTATGGAGTGGAGTTTGCTGCTGAAAAGAAACTTTGTGTTCCCAACAAGCTAGGTGAAAGACGGCTTTCACACACACTTATCGCTCCGAACTGAGCATGTGGAGATTCGTTAGTTCATCTAGCACAAAGGGAACGGGTTGCAGGAGAAACTTTTTCTCTGGTTTCTCAGTGTGTTTCCTAGTGCCGGTTTGAAGTTCCTGCAGTTTTTACGGTAAAACCGAGTTGGAGAAAGTACCTCCCCATATATATATATGGAGTGGAGTTAGCAGCTGAAAAGAAACATTGAGTTCCCAACAAGCTAGTTGTAGGGCGGCTTTCACACACACTTATCTCTCAGAACTGAGCATGTGGAGAGACTTTCGTTCATCTAGCACAAAGGGAACGGGTTGCAGAAGAAAGTTTTACTCTGGAATCTCAGTGTGTTTCCTAGTGCCGGTTTGAAGTTCCTGCAGTTTTCACTGTAATCCGAGTTGGAGCTAGTACTTCCCCATATATATGTTTGGAGTGGAATTTGCAACTGAAAAGAAACTTTGTGTTCCCAACAAGCTACGTGAAGAACGGCGTTCACACACACATAACTCTCAGAACTGAGCATGTGGACAGACGTTCGTTCATCTAGCAAAAACGGAAAGGGTTGCAGGACAAAGTGTAACTCTTTTTTCTCAGTGTTTTTCGTTGTGCCGGTTTGAAGTTCCTGCAGTTTTCACAGTAAAACCGAGTTAGAGCTAGTACCTCCCCATATATATGTATGGATTGGAGTTTGATACTGAAAAGAAACTTTGTGTTCCCAAAAAGCTAGGGGAAGGACGATTTTTACACACAATTATCTCTCAGAACTGAGCATGTGGAGAGAAGTTCGTTCACATAGCACAAAGGGTACGGGTTGCAGGAGAAACTTTTTCTCTGGTTTCTCAGTGTGTTTCCTAGTGCCGGGTTGAATTTCCTGCAGTTTTTACGGTAAAACCGAGTTGGAGATAGAACCTCCCCATATATAAATATGGAGTGGATTTTGCAGCTGAAAAGAAACATTGTGTTACCAACAATCTAGGTGAAGTACGGCTTTCACATACACTTATCTCTCAGAACTGAGCATGTGGAGTGTCGTTAGTTCATCTACCACAAAGGGTACGAGTTGCAGGAGAAACTTTTTCTCTGGTTTCTCAGTGTGTTTTCTAGTGCCGGTTTGAACTTCCTGCAGTTTTCACAGTAAAACCGAATTAAAGCTAGTACCTCCGCATATATATGTATGGATTGGAGTTTGAAACTGAAAAGAAACTTTGTGTTCCCAAAAAGCTAGGGGAAGGATGATTTTTACACACAATTATCTCTCAGAACTGAGCATGTGGACAGAAGTTCGTTCACATAGCACAAAGGGAACGGGTTGCAGGAGAAACTTTTACTCTGGTTACTCAGTGTGTTTCCTAGTGCCGGGTTGAATTTCATGCAGTTTTCACTGTAAAACAGAGTTGGTGCTAGTACATCCCCATATATATGTATGGAGTGGAGTTTGCTACTGAAAAGAAACTTTGTGTTACCAACAAGCTAGGTGAAGGACGGCTTTCACACACACATATCTCTCACAACTGAGCATGTGGAGAGAAGTTCGTTCATCTAGGAAAAAGTGAACGTGATGCAGGACAAAATTTTTCTAATGTTTCTCAGTATGTTTCCTAGTGCCGTTTAGAAATTCCTGCAGTTTTCACATTAAACCGAGTTAGAGATATTACCTCCCCATATATATGTATGGATTGGAGTTTGCAACTGAAAAGAAACTTTGTGTTCCCAAAAGGTGAAGTGAAGAAGGTTTTCACACACACTTATCTCTCAGAACTGAGCATGTGGAGAAAAGTTCGTTCACCTAGCACAAAGGGAAAGGGTTGCAGGAGAAACTTTTACTCTGGTTTCTCGGTGTGTTTCCTAGTGCCGTTTTGAAGTTAGTGCATTTTTCACTGTAAAAACGAGTTGGAGCTTGTACCTCCCATATATATGTTTGGAGTGGAGTTTGCAATTGAAAAGAAACGTTGTGTTCCCAACAAGCTAGGTGAAGCACGACTTTCACACACACTTATCTCTCAGAACTGAGCATGTGGAGAGACGTTCGTTCATCTAGCACAAAGGGAACGGATTGCAGGTGAAATTTTACTCTCGTTTCTCTGTGGGTTTCCTAGTGCTGGTTTGAAGCTTGTGAAGTTTTCACTGTAAATCAGAGATGGAGCTAGTACCTCCCCATATATTTGTACAGAGTGGAGTTTGCAACTGAAAAGAATCTTTGTGTTCAAAACAAGCTACGTGAAGGACGGTATTCACACACACTTATCTCTCAGAACTGAGCATCTGGAGAGAATTTCGTTCACCTAGCAAAAAGGGATCGGGTTGCTGGAGAATCTTTTACTCTGGTTTCTCAGTGGGTATCTTAGTGCCGGTTTGAAGTTCCTGCAGTTTTCACGGTAAAACCGAGTTTTACCTAGTACCTCCCTATATATATATATGGAGTGGAGTTCGAAACTGAAAAGAATTGTTGTGTTCCCAACAAGCTAGGTGAATCACGATATTCACACACTTTTCTCTCAGAACTGAGCATGTGGAGAGAAGTTCGTTTTCCTAGCACAAAGGGAAAGGGTTGCAGGTGAAAATATTACTCTGGTTTCTCAGTGTGCTTCCTAGTGCCGGTTTGAATTTCCTGCAGATATCACTGTAAAACGGAGTTGGAGCTAGTACCTCCCCTTATATGTGTATGGATTGGAGTTTGCTACTGAAAAGAAACTTTGTGTTCCCAACTAGCTAGGTGAAGGACGACTTTCACACTCACTTATCTCTCAGAACTGAGCATGTGGAGAGAAGTTCGTTCACATAGCACAAAAGGAAAGGGTTGCAGGATAAACTTTTACTCTGGTTCCTAAGTGTGTTTCCTAGTGCCGGTTTGATGTTCCTGCAGTTTTCACTGTAAAACCGAGTTGGAGAGAGTACCTCCCCATATATAAATATGGAGTGGAGTTTGCAGCTGAAAAGAAACATTGTGTTCCCAACAAGCTAGGTGAATGACGGCTTTCACATACACTTATCTCTCAGAACTGAGCATGTGTAGAGTCTTTCGTTCATCTAGCACAAAGGGAAAGGGTTGAAGTAAAAACATTGAATCTGGTTTCTCAGTGTGTTTCCTAGTGCCGGTTTGAAGTTCCTGCAGTTTTAACTGTAATCCGAGTTGGAGCTAGTACTTCCCCATATATATGTATGGAGTGGAATTTGCAATTGAAAAGAAACTTTGTGTTCACAACAAGCTAGGTGAAGAACGGCTTTCACACACACTTATCTCTCAGAACTGAGCATGTGGAGAGTCTTTCGTTCATCTAGCACAAAGGGAACGGGTTGCAGAAGAAACTTTTACTCTGGAAACACATTGTGTTTCCTAGTGCTGGTTTGAAGTTCCTGCAGTTTTCACTGTAATCCGAGTTGGAGCTAGTACTTCCTGATATATATGTATGGAGTGGAATTTGAAACTGAAATGAAACTTTGTGTTCCCAACAAGCTACGTGAAGAAAGGCGTTCACACACACATATCTCTCAGACCTGAGCATGTGGAGAGACGTTCGTTCATCTAGCATAAATTGAACGGGTTGCAGGACAAAGTGTTTCTCTGGTTTCTCAGTGTGTTTCCTAGTGCCGGTTTGAAGTTCCTGCAGTTTTCACAGTAAATCCGAGTTGGTGCTAGTACCTCCCCATATATATGTATGGAGTGGTGTTTGCTACTGAAAAGAAACTTTGTGTTACCAACAAGCTAGGTGAAGGACGGCTTTCACACACACTTATTTCTCACAACTGAGCATTTGGAGAGACTTTCGTTCATCTAGGAAAAAGTGAACGTGTTGCAGGACAAAATTTTTCTCTGGTTTCTCAGTATGTTTCCTAGTGCCGGTTAGAAATTCCTGCAGTTTTCACATTAAACCGAGTTAGAGCTAGTGCCTCCCCATATATATGTAAGGATTGGAGTTTGCAACTGAAAAAAAAACTTTGTGTTCCCAAAAAGTTAGGTGAAAAAGATTTTCACACACAATTATCTCTCAGAACTGAGCATGTGGAGAGAAGTTCGTTCAACTTGCACAAAGGGAACGGGTTGCAGGAGAATCTTTTACTCTGGTTTCTCAGTGGGTTTCCTAGTGCCGGTTGGAAGTTCCTGCAGTTTTCACGGTAAAACAGAGTTTAACTAGTACCTCTCTATATATATGTATGGAGTTGATTTGGCAACTGAAAAGAATCTTTGTGTTCCCAACAAGCTAGGTTAAGCACGATATTCACACACTTATCTCTCAGAATTGAGCATGTGGAGAGAAGTTCGTTCACTTAGCACAAAGGGAACGGGTTGCAGGAGAAACTTTTACTCTAGTTTCTCAGTGTGTTTCCTAGTGCCAGTTTGAAGTTCCTGCAGTTTTCACTGTAAACCGAGTTGGTGCTAGTACCTAAACAAATATATGTATGGATTGGAATTTGCAACTGAAAAGAAACTTTGTGTTCCCAACAAACTAGAAGAAGCACGATTTTCACACACACTTATCTCTCAGAACTGAGCATGTGGAGAGACGTTCGTTCATCTAGCACAAAGGGAACAGATTGCAGGAGAAACTTTACTATCGTTTCTCAGTGGATTTCCTAGTGCTGTTTTGAAACTCTAGAAGTTTTCACTGTAAAATCGAGTTGGACCTAGTACCTCCCCATATATATGTACGGAGTGGAGTTTGCAACTTAAAAGAATCTTTGTGTTCAAAACAAGCAATATGAAGGACGATTTTCACACACATTTATCTCTCAGAACTGATCATGTGGAGAGAAGTTCGTTCACCTAGCGCAAAGGGAACGGGTTGCAGGAGAATCTTTTACTCTGTTTTCTCAGTGGGTTTCCTAGTGCCGGTTTGAAGTTCCTGCATTTTTCACGGTAAAACCGTGTTTTAGCTAGTACCTCCCTATATATATGTATGGAGTGGAGTTCGCAACTGAAAAGAATTTTGTGTTCCCAATAAGCTAGGTGAAGGACGGCTTTCACACACACTTTTCTCTCAGAACTGAGCATGTTGAGAGACGTTCGTTCATCTAGCACAATGGGAACGGGCTGGAGGAGAAACTTTACTCTGGTTACTCAGTGTGTTTCCTAGTGCCGGTTTGAAGTTCCTGCAGTTTTCACTGTAAAACCGATTTGGAGCTGGTACATCCTCATGTATATGTATGGAGTGGAGTTTGCTGCTGAAAAGAAACTTTGTGTTCCCAACAAGCTAGGTGAAAGACGGCTTTCAAACACACTTATCGCTCAGAACTGAGCATGTGGAGATTCGTTAGTTCATCTAGCACAAAGGGAACGGGTTGCAGGAGAAACTTTTTCTCTGGTTTCTCAGTGTGTTTCCTAGTGCCGGTATGAAGTTCCTGCAGTTTTCACTGTAATCCGAGTTGGAGCTATTACTTCCCCATATATATGTTTGGAGTGGAATTTGCAACTGAAAAGAAACTTTGTGTTCCCAACAAGCTACGTGAAGAACGGCGTTCACACACACATAACTCTCAGAACAGAGCATGTGGACAGACGTTCGTTCATCTAGCAAAAATGGAAAGGTTTGCAGGACAAAGTGTAACTCTTTTTTCTCAGTGTTTTTCGTTGTGCCGGTTTGAAGTTCCTGCAGTTTTCACAGTAAAACCGAGTTAGAGCTAGTACCTCCCCATATATATGTATGGATTGGAGTTTGATACTGAAAAGAAACTTTGTGTTCCCAAAAAGCTAGGGGAAGGACGATTTTTACACACAATTATCTCTCAGAACTGAGCATGTGGAGAGAAGTTCGTTCACATAGCACAAAGGGAACGGGTTGCAGGAGAAACTTTTACTCTGGTTTCTCAGTGAGTTTCCTAGTGCCGGTTTGAAGTTCCTGCAGTTTTCACTGTAAAACAGAGTTGGTGCTAGTACCTCCCCATATATATGTATGGAGTGGAATTTGCTACTGAACAGAAACTTTGTGTTACCAACAATCTAGGTGAAGAACGGCTTTCACACACAATTATCTCTCACAACTGAGCATGTGGAGAGACGTTCGTTCATCTTGGAAAATGTGAAAGTGTTGCAGGACAAAATATTTCACTGTTTTCTCAGTGTGTTTCCTAGTGCCGGTTAGAAATTCCTGCAGTTTTCACATTAAACCGATTTAGAGCTAGTACCTCCCCATATATTTGTACGGAGTGGAGTTTGCAACTGAAAAGAATCTTTGTGTTCAAAACAAGCTACGTTAAGGACGATTTTCACACACACTTATCTCTCAGAACTGAGCATGTGGAGAGAAGTTCGTTCACCTAGCAAAAAGGGAACGGGTTGCAGGAGAATCTTTTACTCTGGTTTCTCAGTGGGTTTCCTAGTGCCGTTTTGAATTTCCTGCAGTTTTCACGGTAAAACCGTGTTTTAGCTAGTACCTCCCTATTTATATATATGGAGTGGAGTTCGCAACTGAAAAGAATCTTTGTGTTCACAACAAGCTAGGTGAAGCACGATATTCACACACTTATCTCTCAGAACTGAGCATGTGGAGAGAAGTTCGTTCACCTAGCACAAAGGGAACGGGTTGCAGGAGAAACTTTTACTCTGGTTTCTCAGTGTGTTTCCTAGTGCCAGATTGAAGTTCCTGCAGTTTTCACTGTAAACCGTTTTGGTGCTAGTACCTCCACATATATATGTATGGATTGGTGTTTGCAACTGAAAAGAAACTTTGTGTTCCCAACAAACTAGAAGAAGCACGATTTTCACACACACTTATCTCTCAGAACTGAGCATGTGGAGAGACATTCGTTCATCTAGCACAAAGGGAAGAGATTGTAGGAGAAACTTTACTCTCGTTTCTCAGTGGATTTCCTAGTGCTGTTTTGAAACTCTAGAGGTTTTCACTGTAAAATCGAGTTGGACCTAGTACCTCCCCATATATATGTACGGAGTGGAGTTTGCAACTTAAAAGAATCTTTGTGTTCAAAACAAGCAATATGAAGGACGATTTTCACACACATTTATCTCTCAGAACTGATCATGTGGAGAGAAGTTCGTTCACCTAGCACAAAGGGAACGGGTTGCAGGAGAATCTTTTACTCTGGTTTCTCAGTGGGTTTCCTAGTGCCGGTTTGAAGTTCCTGCATTTTTCACGGTAAAACCGTGTTTTAGCTAGTACCTCCCAATATATATGTATGGAGTGGAGTTCGCAACTGAAAAGAATTTTGTGTTCCCAATAAGCTGGGTGAAGGACGGCTTTCACACACACTTATCGCTCAGAACTGAGCATGTGGAGATTCGTTAGTTCATCTAGCACAAAGGGAACGGGTTGCAGGAGAAACTTTTTCTCTGGTTTCTCAGTGTGTTTCCTAGTGCCGGTTTGAAGTTCCTGCAGTTTTTACGGTAAAACCGAGTTGGAGAAAGTACCTACCCATATATATATATGGAGTGGAGTTAGCAGCTGAAAAGAAACATTGAGTTCCCTACAATCTTGTTGTAGGACGGCTTTCACACACACTTATCTCTCAGAACTGAGCATGTGGAGAGACTTTCGTTCATCTAGCACAATGGGAACGGGTTGTAGAAGAAACTTTTACTCTGGAATCTCAGTGTGTTTCCTAGTGCCGGTTTGAAGTTCCTGCAGTTTTCACTGTAATCCGAGTTGGAGCTATTACTTCCCCATATATATGTTTGGAGTGGAATTTGCAACTGAAAAGAAACTTTGTGTTCCCAACAAGCTACGTGAAGAACGGCGTTCACACACACATAACTCTCCGAACAGAGCATGTGGACAGACGTTCGTTCATCTAGCAAAAATGGAAAGGGTTGCAGGACAAAGTGTAACTCTTTTTCTCAGTGTTTTTCGTTGTGCCGGTGTGAAGTTCCTGCAGTTTTCACAGTAAAACCGAGTTAGAGCTAGTACCTCCCCATATATATGTATGGATTGGAGTTTGATAACGAAAAGAAACTTTGTGTTCCCAAAAAGCTAGGGGAAGGACGATTTTTACACACAATTATCTCTCAGAACTGAGCATGTGGAGAGAAGTTCGTTCACATAGCACAAAGGGAACGGGTTGCAGGAGAAACTTTTACTCTGGATTCTCAGTGTGTTTCCTAGTGCCGGTTTGAAGTTCCTGCAGTTTTCACTGTAAAACAGAGTTGGTGCTAGTACCTCCCCATATATATGTATGGAGTGGAATTTGCTACTGAACAGAAACTTTGTGTTACCAACAATCTAGGTGAAGAACGGCTTTCACACACAATTATCTCTCACAACTGAGCATGTGGAGAGACGTTCGTTCATCTAGGAAAAAGTGAAAGTGTTGCAGGACAAAATTTTTCACTGTTTTCTCAGTATGTTTCCTAGTGCCGGTTAGAAATTCCTGCAGTTTTCCCATTAAACCGATTTAGAGCTAGTACCTCCCCATATATATGTATGGATTGGAGTTTGCAACTGAAAAGAAACTTTGTGTTCCCAAAAAGTAAGTTGAATTAGGTTTTCACACACACTTATCTCTCAGAACTGAGCATGTGGAGAGAAGTTCGTTCACCTAGCACAAAGGGAACTGATTGCAGGAGAAATTTTACTCTCGTTTCTCAGTGGGTTTCCTAGTGCTTGTTGGAAGCTCCTGCAGTTTTCACTGTAAAACCGAGTTGGAGCTAGTACCTCCCCATATATTTGTACGGAGTGGAGTTTGCAACTGAAAAGAATCTTTGTGTTCAAAACAAGCTACGTTAAGGACGATTTTCACACACACTTGTCTCTCAGCACTGAGCATGTGGAGAGAAGTTCGTTCACCTAGCAAAAAGGGAACGGGTTGCAGGAGAATCTTTTACTCTGGTTTCTCAGTGGGTTTCCTAGTGCCGGTTTGAAGTTCCTGCAGTTTTCACGGTAAAACCGTGTTTTAGCTAGTAGCTCCCTATTTATATATATGGAGTGGATTTTGCAACTGAAAAGAATCTTTGTGTTCCCAACAAGCTAGGTGAAGCATGATATTCACACACTTTTGTCTCAGAAATGAGCATGTGGAGAGAAGTGCGTTTTCCAACACAAAGGGAAAGGGTTGCAGGAGAAAATTTTACTCTGGTTTCTCAGTGTGCTTCCTTGTGCCGTTATGAAGTTCCTGCAGTTTTCACGGTAAAACCGAGTTGGAGCTAGTACCTACCCTTACATGTGTATGGATTGGAGTTTGCAACTGAAAAGAAACTTTGTGTTCCCAACTAGCTAGGTGAAAGATGGCTTTCACACACACTTATCGCTCAGAACTGAGCATGTGGAGATTCGTTAGTTCATCTAGCACAAAGGGAACGGGTTGCAGGAGAAACTTTTTCTCTGGTTTCTCAGTGTGTTTCCTAGTGCCGGTTTGAAGTTCCTGCAGTTTTTACGGTAAAACCGAGTTGGAGAAAGTACCTCCCCATATATATATATGGAGTGGAGTTAGCAGCTGAAAAGAAACATTGAGTTCCCAACAAGCTGGTTGTAGGACGGCATTCACACACACTTATCTCTCAGAACTGAGCATGTGGATAGACTTTCGTTCATCTAGCACAAAGGGAACGGGTTGCAGAAGAAACTTTTACTCTGGAATCTCAGTGTGTTTCCTAGTGCCGGATTGAAGTTCCTGCAGTTTTCACTGTAATCCGAGTTGAAGCTAGTACTTCCCCATATATTTGTTTGGAGTGGAATTTGCAACTGAAAAGAAACTTTGTGTTCCCAACAAGCTACGTGAAGAACGGCGTTCACACACACATAAATCTCAGAACAGAGCATGTGGACAGACGTTCGTTCATCTAGCAAAAATGGAAAGGTTTGCAGGACAAAGTGTAACTCTTTTTTCTCAGTGTTTTTCGTTGTGACGGTTTGAAGTTCTTGCAGTTTTCACAGTAAAACCGAGTTAGAGCTAGTACCTCCCCATATATATGTATGGATTGGAGTTTGATACTGAAAAGAAACTTTGTGTTCCCAAAAAGCTAGGGGAAGGACGATTTTTACACACAATTATCTCTCAGAACTGAACATGTGTAGAGAAGTTCGTTCACATAGCACAAAGGGAACGGGTTGCAGGAGAAACTTTTACTCTGGTTTCTCTGTGTGTTTCCTAGTGCCGGTTTGAAGTTCCTGCAGTTTTCACTGTAAAACAGAGTTGGTGCTAGTACCTCCCCATATATATGTATGGAGTGGAATTTGCTACTGAACATAAACTTTGTGTTAACAACAATCTAGGTGAAGAACGGCTTTCACACACAATTATCTCTCACAACTGAGCATGTGGAGAGACGTTCGTTCATCTAGGAAAAAGTGAAAGTGTTGCAGGACAAAATATTTCACTCTTTTCTCAGTATGTTTCCTAGTGCCGGTTAGAAATTCCTGCAGTTTTCACATTAAACCGATTTAGAGCTAGTACCTCCCCATATATATGTATAGATTGGAGTTTGCAACTGAAAAGAAAATTTTTGTTCCCAAAATAAAGGTGAAGTACGTTTTCACACACACTTTTCTCTCAGAACAGAGCATGTGAAGAGAAGTTCGTTCACCTAGCACAAAGGGAACGGGTTGCAGGAGAAACTTTTACTCTGGTTTCTCAGTGTGTTTCCTATTGCCAGTTTGAAGTTCCTGCAGTTTTCACTGTAAACCGTGTTGGTGCTAGTACCTCCACGTATATATGTATGGATTGGAGTTTGCAACTGAAAAGAAACTTTGTGTTCCCAACAAACTAGAAGAAGCACGATTTTCACACACACTTATCTCTCAGAACTGAGCATGTGGAGAGACGTTCGTTCATCTAGCACAAAGGGAACAGATTGCAGGAGAAACTTTACTCTCGATTCTCAGTGGATTTCCTAGTGCTGTTTTGAAACTCTAGAAGTTTTCACTGTAAAATCGAGTTGGACCTAGTACCTCCCCATATATATGTATGGAGTGGAGTTTGCAACTTAAAAGAATCTTTGTGTTCAAAACAAGCAATATGAAGGACGATTTTCACACACATTTATCTCTCAGAACTGATCATGTGGAGAGAAGTTCGTTCACCTAGCACAAAGGGAGCGGGTTGCAGGAGAATCTTTTACTCTGGTTTCTCAGTGGGTTTCCTAGTGCCGGTTTGAAGTTCCTGCATTTTTCACGGTAAAACCGTGTTTTAGCTAGTAACTCCCTATATATATGTATGGAGTGGAGTTCGCAAATGAAAAGAATTTTGTGTTCCCAATAAGCTAGGTGAAGGACGGCTTTCACACACACTTATCTCTCAGAACTGAGCATGTTGAGAGACGTTCGTTCATCTAGCACAATGGGAACGGGTTGGAGGAGAAACTTTGCTCTGGTTACTCAGTGTGCTTCCTAGTGCCGGTTTGAAGTTCCTGCATTTTTCACTGTAAAAACGATTTGGAGCTGGTACATCCCCATGTATATGTATGGAGTGGAGTTTGCTGCTGAAAAGAAACTTTGTGTTCCCAACAAGCTAGGTGAAAGACGGCTTTCACACACACTTATCGCTCAGAACTCAGCATGTGGAGATTCGTTAGTTCATCTAGCACAAAGGGAACGGGTTGCAGGAGAAACTTTTTCTCTGGTTTCTCAGTGTGTTTCCTAGTGCCGGTTTGAATTTCCTGCAGTTTTTACGGTAAAACCGATTTGGAGAAAGTACCTCCACATATATATATATGGAGTGGAGTTAGCAGCTGAAAAGAAACATTGAGTTCCCAACAAGCTAGTTGTAGGACGGCTTTCACACACACTTATCTCTCAGAACTGAGCATGTGGAGAGACTTTCCTTCATCTAGCACAAAGGGAACGGGTTGCAGAAGAAACTTTTACTCTGGAATCTCAGTGTGTTTCCTAGTGCCGGTTTGAAGTTCCTGCAGTTTTCACTGTAATCAGAGTTGGAGCTAGTACTTCCCCATATATATGTTTGGAGTGGAATTTGCAACTGAAAAGAAACTTTGTGTTCCCAACAAGCTACGTGAAGAACGGCGTTCACACACACATAACTCTCAGAACAGAGCATGTTGACAGACGTTCGTTCATCTAGCAAAAATGGAAAGGGTTGCAGGACAAAGTGTAACTCTTTTTTCTCAGTGTTTTTCCTTGTGCCGGTTTGAAGTTCCTGCAGTTTTCACAGTAAAACCGAGTTAGAGCTAGTACCTCCCCATATATATGTATGGATTGGAATTTGATACTGAAAAGAAACTTTGTGTTCCCAAAAAGCTAGGGGAAGGACGATTTTTACACACAATTATCTCTCAGAACTGAGCATGTGGAGAGAAGTTCGTTCACATAGCACAAAGGGAACGGGTTGCAGGAGAAACTTTTACTCTGGTTTCTCAGTGTGTTTCCTAGTGCCGGTTTGAAGTTCCTGCAGTTTTCACTGTAAAACAGAGTTGGTGCTAGTACCTCCCCATATATATGTATGGAGTGGAATTTGCTACTGAACAGAAACTTTGTGTTACCAACAATCTAGTTGAAGAACGGCTTTCACACACAATTATCTCTCACAACTGAGCATGTGGAGAGACGTTCGTTCCTCTAGGAAAAAGTGAAAGTGTTGCAGGACAAAATATTTCACAGTTTTCTCAGTATGTTTCCTAGTGCCGTTTAGAAATTCCTGCAGTTTTCCCATTAAACCGATTTAGAGCTAGTACCTCCCCATATATATGTATGGATTGGAGTTTGCAACTGAAAAGAAACTTTGTGTTCCCAAAAAGTAAGGTGTAGTAGGTTTTCACACACACTTGTCTCTCAGAACTGAGCATGTGGAGAGAAGTTCGTTCACCTAGCACAAAAGGAACTGATTGCAGGAGAAATTTTACTCTCGTTTCCCAGTGGGTTTCCTAGTGCTGGTCGGAAGCTCCTGCAGTTTTCACTGTAAAACCGAGTTGGAGCTAGTACCTCCCCATATATTTGTACGGAGTGGAGTTTGCAACTGAAAAGAATCTTTGTGTTCAAAACAAGCTACGTTAAGGACGATTTTCACACACACTTAACTCTCAGAACTGAGCATGTGGAGAGAAGTTCGTTCACCTAGCAAAAAGGGAACGGGTTGCAAGAGGAACTTTTACTCTGGTTTCTCAGTGTGTTTCCTAGTGCCGGTTTGAAGTTCCTGCAGTTTTCACGGTAAAACCGTGTTTTAGCTAGTACCTCCCTACTTATATATATGGAGTGGAGTTCACAACTGAAAAGAATCTTTGTGTTCCCAACAAGCTATGTGAAGCACGATATTCACACACTTTTGTCTCAGAACTGAGCATGTGGAGAGAAGTTCGTTTTCCAACACAAAGGGAAAGTGTTGCAGGAGAAAATTTTACTCTAGTTTCTCAGTGTGCTTCCTAGTGCCGTTATGAAGTTCCTGCAGTTTTCACGGTAAAACCGAGTTGGAGCTAGTACCTACCCTTACATGTTTATGGATTGGAGTTTGCAACTGAAAAGAAACTTTTTGTTCCCAACTAGCTAGGTGAAAGACGGCTTTCACACACACTTATCGCTCAGAACTGAGCATGTGGAAATTCGTTAGTTCATCTAGCACAAAGGGAACGGGTTGCAGGAGAAACTTTTTCTCTGGTTTCTCAGTGTGTTTCCTAGTGCCGGTTTGAAGTTCCTGCAGTTTTTACGGTAAAACCGAGTTGGAGAAAGTACCTCCCCATATATATATATGGAGTGGAGTTAGCAGCTGAAAAGAAACATTGAGTTCCCAACAAGCTGGTTGTAGGACGGCTTTCACACACACTTATCTCTTCGAACTGAGCATGTGGAGAGACTTTCGTTCATCTAGCACAAAGGGAACGGGTTGCAGAAGAAACTTTTACTCTGGAATCTCAGTGTGTTTCCTAGTGCCGGTTTGAAGTTCCTGCAGTTTTCACTGTAATCCGAGTTCGAGCTAGTACTTCCCCATATATATGTTTGGAGTGGAATTTGCAACTGAAAAGAAACTTTGTGTTCCCAACAAGCTACGTGAAGAACGGCGTTCACACACACATAACTCTCAGAACAGAGCATGTGGACAGACGTTCGTTCATCTAGCAAAAATGGAAAGGGTTGCAGGACAAAGTGTAACTCTTTTTTCTCAGTGTTTTTCCTTGTGCCGGTTTGAAGTTCCTGCAGTTTTCACAGTAAAACCGAGTTAGAGCTAGTACCTCCCCATATATATGTATGGATTGGAATTTGATACTGAAAAGAAACTTTGTGTTCCCAAAAAGCTAGGGGAAGGACGATTTTTACACACAATTATCTCTCAGAACTGAGCATGTGGAGAGAAGTTCGTTCACATAGCACAAAGGGAACGGGTTGCAGGAGAAACTTTTACTCTGGTTTCTCAGTGTGTTTCCTAGTGCCGGTTTGAAGTTCCTGCAGTTTTCACTGTAAAACAGAGTTGGTGCTAGTACCTCCCCATATATATGTATGGAGTGGAATTTGCTACTGAACAGAAACTTTGTGTTACCAACAATCTAGGTGAAGAACGGCTTTCACACACAATTATCTCTCACAACTGAGCATGTGGAGAGACGTTCGTTCATCTAGGAAAAAGTGAAAGTGTTGTAGGACAAAATATTTCACTGTTTTCTCAGTATGTTTCCTAGTGCCGGTTAGAAATTCCTGCAGTTTTCCCATTAAACCGATTTAGAGCTAGTACCTCCCCATATATATGTATGGATTGGAGATTGCAACTGAAAAGAAACTTTTTGTTCCCAAAAAGTAAGTTGAAGTAGGTTTTCACACACACTTATCTCTCAGAACTGAGCATCTGGAGAGAAGTTAGTTCACCTAGAACAAAGGGACCTGATTGCAGGAGAAATTTTACTTTCGTTTCTCAGTGGGTTTCCTAGTGCTAGTCGAAAGCTCCTGCAGTTTTCACTGTAAAACCGAGTTGGAGCTAGTACCTCCCCATATATTTGTACGGAGTGGACTTTGCAACTGAAAAGAATCTTTGTGTTCAAACAAGCTACGTTAAGGACGATTTTCACACACACTTATCTCTCAGAACTGAGCATGTGGCGAGAAGTTCGTTCACCTAGCAAAAAGGGAACGGGTTGCAGGAGAATCTTTTACTCTGGTTTCTCAGTGGGTTTCCTAGTGCCGGTTTGAAGTTCCTGCAATTTTCACGGTAAAACCGTGTTTTAGCTAGTACCTCCCTATTTATATATATGGAGTGGAGTTCGCAACTGAAAAGAATCTTTGTGTTCCCAACAAGCTAGGTGAAGAACGATATTCACACACTTTTGTCTCAGAACTGAGCATGTGGAGAGAAGTTCGTTTTCCAACACAAAGGGAAAGGGTTGCAGGAGAAAATTTTACTCTGGTTTCTCAGTGTGCTTCCTAGTGCCGTTATGAAGTTCCTGCAGTTTTCACGGTAAAACCGAGTTGGAGCTAGTACCTACCCTTACATGTGTATGGATTGGAGTTTGCAACTGAAAAGAAACTTTGTGTTCCCAACTAACTAGGTGAAGGACGGCTTTCACACACACTTATCGCTCAGAAATGAGTATGTTGATAGACGTTCGTTCATCTAGCACAAAGGGAACGGGTTGGAGGAGAAACTATTACTCTGGTTTCTCAGTGTGTTTCCAAGTGCCGGTTTGAAGTTCCTGCACTTTTCACTGTAAAACGGATTTGGAGCTGGTACATCCCCATGTATATGTATGGAGTGGAGTTTGCTACTGAAAAGAAACTTTGTGTTCCCAACAAGCTAGGTGAAGGATGGCTTTCACACACATTTATCTCTCAGAACTGAGCATTTGGAGAGACTTTCGTTCATCTAGGAAAAAGGTGAACGTGTTGCCGGAAAAATTTTTTCTCTGGTTTCTCAGTATGTTTCCTAGTGCCGGTTAGAAATTCCAGCAGTTTTCACATTAAACCGAGTTAGAGCTAGTACCTCCCCATATATATGAAAAGATTGGAGTTTGCAACTGAAAAAAAAACTTTGTGTTCCCAAAAAGTTAGGTGAAAAAGATTTTCACACACAATTATCTCTCAGAACTGAGCATGTGGAGAGAAGTTCGTTCAACTTGCACAAAGGGAACGGGTTGCAGGAGAATCTTTTACTCTGGTTTCTCAGTGGGTTTCCTAGTGCCGGTTGGAAGTCCTGAATTTTTCACGGTAAAAGAGAGTTTTAGCTAGTACCTCTCTATATATATGTATGGAGTTGAGTTGGCAACTGAAAGAATCTTTGTGTTCCCAACAAGCTTGGTTAAGCACGATATTCACACACTTATCTCTCAGAACTGAGCATGTGGAGAGAAGATCGTTCACCTAGCACAAAGGGAACGGGTTGCAGGAGAAACTTTTACTCTGGTTTCTCAGTGTGTTTCCTAGTGCCGGTTTGAAATTCCTGCAGTTTTCACTGTAAAACAGAGTTGGTGCTAGTACCTCCCCATATATATGTATGGAGTGGAATTTGCTACTGAACAGAAACTTTGTGTTACCAACAATCTAGGTGAAGAACGACTTTCACACACAATTATCTCTCACAACTGAGCATGTGGAGAGACGTTCGTTCATCTAGCAAAAAGTGAAAGTGTTGCAGGACAAAATATTTCACTGTTTTCTCAGTATGTTTCCTAGTGCCGGTTAGAAATTCCTGCAGTTTTCACATTATACCGATTTAGAGCTAGTACCTCCCCATATATATGTATGGATTGGAGTTTGCAACTGAAAAGAAACTTTGTGTTCCCAAAAAGTAAGGTGAAGTAGGTTTTCACACACACTTATCTCTCAGAACTGAGCATGTGGAGAGAAGTTCGTTCACCTAGCACAAAGGGAACTGATTGCAGGAGAAATTTTACTCTCGTTTCTCAGTGGGTTTCCTAGTGCTGGTTGGAATCTCCTGCAGTTTTCACTGTAAAACCGAGTTGGAATTATTACCTCCGCATATATTTGTACGGAGTGGAGTTTGCAACTGAAAAGAATCTTTGTGTTCAAAACAAGCTACGTTAAGGACGATTTTCACACACACTTATCTCTCAGAACTGAGCATGTGGAGAGAAGTTCGTTCACCTAGCAAAAAGGGAACGGGTTGCTGGAGAATCTTTTTCTCTGGTTTCTCATTGGGTTTCCTAGTGCCGGTTTGAAGTTCCTGCAGTTTTCACGGCAAAACCGTGTTTTAGCTAGTACCTCCCTATTTGTATATATGGAGTGGAGTTCGCAACTGAAAAGAATCTTTGTGTTCCCAACAAGCTAGTTGAAGCATGATATTCACACACTTTTGTCTCAGAAATGAGCATGTGGAGAGAAGTTCGTTTTCCAACACAAAGGGAAAGAGTTGCAGGAGAAAATTTTACTCTGGTTTCTCAGTGTGCTTCCTAGTGCCGTTATGAAGTTCCTGCAGTTTTCACGGTAAAACCGAGTTGGAGCTAGTACCTACCCTTACATGTGTATGGATTGGAGTTTGCAACTGAAAAGAAACTTTGTGTTCCCAACTAGCTAGGTGAAGGACGGCTTTCACACACACTTATCTCTCAGAACTGAGCATGTTGATAGACGTTCGTTCATCTAGCACAAAGAGAACGGGTTGGAGGAGAAACTATTACTCTGGTTTCTCAGTGTGTTTCCAAGTGCCGGTTTGAATTTCCTGCACTTTTCACTGTAAAACGGATTTGGAGCTGGTACATCCCCATGTATATGTATGGAGTGGTGTTTGCTACTGAAAAGAAACTTTGTGTTCCCAACAAGCTAGGTGAAGGATGGCTTTCACACACATTTATCTCTCAGAACTGAGCATGTGGAGAGTCGTTAGTTCATCTAGCACAAAAGGTAGGGGTTGCAGGAGAAACTTTTTCTCTTGTTTCTCAGTGTGTTTCCTAGTGCCGGTTTGAATATCCTGCAGTTTTTACGGTAAAACCGAGTTGAGATAGAACCTCCCCATATATAAATATGGAGTGAAGTTTGCAGCTGAAAAGAAACATTTTGTTCCCAACAAGCTAGGTGAATGACGGCTTTCACATACACTTATCACTCAGAACTGAGCATGTGGAGAGTCTTTCGTTCATCTAGCACAAAGGGAACGGGTTGCAGAAAAAACATTAGATCTGGTTTCTCAGTGTGTTTCCTAGTGCCGGTTTGAAGTTCCTGCAGTTTTAACTGTAATCCGAGTTGGAGCTAGTACTTCCCCATATATATGTATGGAGTGGAATTTGCAATTGAAAAGAAACTTTGTGTTCCCAACAAGCTTCGTGAAGAACAGCTTTCACACACACATATCTCTAAGAACTGAGCATGTGGAGAGACGTTCGTTCATCTAGCAAAATGAACGTGTTGCAGGACAAAGTGTTACTCTGGTTTCTCAGTGTTTTTCCTAGTGCCGGATTGAAGTTCCTACAGCTTTTACGGTAAAACCGAGTTGGAGAGAGTACCACCCCATATATAAATATGGAGTGGAGTTTGCAGCTGAAAAGAAACATTGTGTTCCCAACAAGCTAAGTGAAGGATGGCTTTCACATACACTTATCTTTCAGAACTGAGTATGTGAAGAGACGTTCGTTCATCTAGCACAAAGGGAACGGGTTGCAGAAGAAACTTCTACTCTGGTTTCTCAGTGTGTTTCCTAGTGCCGTTTTGAAGTTCCTGCAGTTTTCACAGTAAAACCGAATTAAAGCTAGTACCTCCGCTTATATATGTATGGATTGGACTATGAAACTGAAAAGAAACTTTGTGTTCCCAAAAAGCTATGGGAAGGACGATTTTTACACACAAATATCTCTCAGAACTGATCATGTGGAGAGAAGTTCGTTCACATAGCACAAAGGGAACGGGTTGCAGGAGAAACTTTTACTCTGATTTCTCAGTGTGTTTCCGAGTGCCGGGTTGAATTTCATGCAGTTTTGACTGTAAAACAGAGTTGGTGCTAGTACCTCCCCATATATATGTATGGAGTGGAGTTTGCTACTGAAAAGAAACTTTGTGTTACCAACAAGCTAGGTGAAGGACGGCTTTCACACACACTTATCTCTCACAACTGAGCATGTGGAGAGACGTTCGTTCATCTAGGAAAAAGTGAACGTGTTGCAGGACAAAACTTTTCTCGGGTTTCTCAGTATGTTTCCTAGTGCCGGTTAGAAATTCCTGCAGTTTTCACATTAAACCGAGTTAGAGCTAGTACCTCCCCATATATATGTATGGATTGGAGATTGCAACTGAAAAGAAACTTTGTGTTCCCAACAAGCTAGGTGAAGCACGATTTTCACACACACTTATCTCTCAGAACTGAGCATGTGGAGAGACGTTCGTTCATCTAGCACAAAAGGAATGGATTGCATGTGAAATTTTACTCTCTTTTCTCAGTGGGTTTCCTAGAGCTGGTTTGAAGCTCGTGAAGTTTTCACTGTAAAACAGAGTTGGAGCTAGTACCTCCCCATATATTTGTACAGAGTGGAGTTTGCAACTGAAAAGAATCTTTGTGTTCAAAACAAGCTACATGAAGGACGATTTTCACACACACTTATCTCTCAGAACTGAGCATGTGGAGAGAATTTCGTTCATCTAGCCAAAGGAAACGGGTTGCAAGAGGAACTTTTACTCTGGTTTCTCAGTGGGTTTCCTAGTGCCGGTTAGAAGTTCCTGCAGTTTTCACGGTAAAAACGAGTTTTATCTAGTACCTCCCTATATATATATATGGAGTGGAGTTCGAAACTGAAAAGAATTTTTGTGTTCCCAACAAGCTAGGTGAATCACGATATTCACACACTTTTCTCTCAGAACTGAGCATGTGGAGAGAAGTTCGTTTTCCTAGCACAAAGGGAAAGGGTTGCAGGTGAAAATTTTACTCTGGATTCTCAGTGGGTTTCCTAGTGCCGGTTTGAAGTTCCTGCAGATATCACGGTAAAACGGAGTTGGAGCTAGTACCTCCCCTTATATGTGTATGGAGTGGAGTTTGCTAATGAAAAGAAACTTTGTGTTCCCAACAAGCTAGGTGAAGGACGGATTTCACACACACTTATATCTCGGAACTGAGCATGTGGAGAGTCGTTAGTTCATCTAGCCCAAAGGGTACGGGTTGCAGGTGAAACTTTTTCTCTGGTTTCTCAGTGTGTTTCCTAGTGCCGGTTTGAAGTTCCTGCAGTTTTTACGGTAAAACCGAGTTGGAGAGTGTACCACCCCATATATAAATATGGAGTGGAGTTTGCAGCTGAAAAGAAACATTGTGTTCCCAACAAGCTAAGTGAAGGACGGCTTTCACATACACTTATCTTTCAGAACTGAGCATGTGAAGAGACGTTCGTTCATCTAGCACAAAGGGAACGGGTTGCAGAAGAAACTTTTACTCTGGTTTCTCAGTGTGTTTCCTAGTGCTGGTTTGAAGTTCCTGCAGTTTTCACTGTAATCCGAGTTGGAGCTAGTACTTCCCCATATATATGTATGGAGTGGAATTTGCAATTGAAAGGAAACTATGTGTTCCCAACAAGCTACGTGAAGAAAGGCTTTCCCACACACATAACTCTAAGAACAGAGCATGTGGAGAGACGTTCGTTCATCTAGCAAAAAGTGAACGGTTTGCAGGACAAAGTGTTACTCTGGTTTCTCAGTGTTTTTCCTAGTGCCGGTTTGAAGTTAGTGCATTTTTCACTGTAAAAATAAGTTGGAGCTTGAACCTCCCCATATATATGTATGGATTGGAGTTTGGAACTAAAAAGAAACTTTGTGTTCCCAAAAAGCTAGGGGAAGGACGATTTCTACACACAATTATCTCTCAGAACTGAGCATGTGGAGAGAAGTTCGTTCACATAGCACAAAGGGAATGGGTTGCAGGAGAAACTTTTACTCTGGTTTCTCAGTGTGTTTCCTAGTGCCGGTTTGAAGTTCCTGCAGTTTTCACTGTAAAACAGAGTTGGTGCTTGTACCTCCCCTTATATATGTATGGAGTAGAGTTTGCTACTGAAAGAAACTTTGTGTTACCAACAGTCTAGGTGAAGAACGGCTTTCACACACACTTATCTCTCACAACTGAGCATGTGGAGAGACGTTCGTTCATCTAGGAAAAAGTGAAAGTGTTGCAGGACAAAATATTTCTCTGTTTTCTCAGTATGTTTCCCAGTGCCGTTTAGAAATTCCTGCAGTTTTCACATTAAAACGATTTAGAGCTAGTATCTCCCCATATAAATGTATGGATTGGAGTTTGCAACTGAAAAGAAACTTTGTGTTCCCAAAAAGTTAGGTGAGGAAAGATTTCACACACACTTATCTCTCAGAACTGAGCATGTGGAGAGAAGTTCGTTCACCTAGCACAAAGGGAAAGGGTTGCAGGAGAAACTTTTACTCTGGTTTCTCAGTGTGTTTCCTAGTGCCGGTTTGAAGTTAGTGCATTTTTCACTGTAAAAACGGGTTGGAGCTTGTACCTCCCCATATATAAGTATGGAGTGGAGTTTGCAAATGAAAGGAAACTTTGTGTTCCCAACAAGTTAGGTGAAGCACGATTTTCACACACACTTATCTCTCAGAACTGAGCATGTGGAGAGACGTTCGTTCATCTAGCACAAATGGAACGGATGGCAGGAGAAATTTTACTCTCGTTTCTGAGTTTGTTTCCTAGTGCTGGTTTGAAGCTCCTGCAGTTTTCACTGTAAAATCGAGTTGGAGCTAGTTCCTCCCCATATATTTGTACGGAGTGGAGTTTGCAACTGAAAAGTATCTTTGTGTTCAAAACAAGCTACGTTAAGTACGATATTCACACACACTTATCTCTCAGAACTGAGCATGTGTATAGAAGTTCGTTCACCTAGCAAAAAGGGAACGGGTTGCAGGAGAATCTTTTACTCTGGTTTCTCAGTGGGTTTCCTAGTGCCGGTTTGAAGTTCCTGCAGTTTTCACGGTAAAACCGAGTTGGAGCTTGTACCTCCCCATATATATGTATGGAGTGGAGATTGCAACTGAAAAGAACCTTTGTGTTCCCAACAAACTAGGAGAAGCACGATTTTCACACACACTTATCTCTCAGAACTGAGCATGTGGAGAGACGTTCGTTCATCTAGCACAAATGGAACGGATTGCAGGAGAAACTTTACTCTCGTTTCTCAGTGTAATTCCAAGTGCAGGTTGGAATTTCCTGCAGTTTTCACTGTAAAATCGAGTTGGACATAGTACCTCCCCATATATATGTAC
The DNA here is from genome assembly GCF_036321535.1 of Camelus dromedarius. Lineage (NCBI taxonomy): Eukaryota > Metazoa > Chordata > Mammalia > Artiodactyla > Camelidae > Camelus > Camelus dromedarius. The sequence goes on from NW_026989739.1 coordinate 3,631,537, forward strand.
GGAGTGGAGTTTGCAACTGAAAAGTGTCTTTGTGTTCAAAACAAGCTACGTGAAGGACGATTATCACTCACACTTATCTCTCAGAACTGGGCATGCGGAGAGAAATTCGTTCACCTAGCAAAAAGGGAAAGGGTTGCAGGAGAAACATTTACTCTGGTTTCTCAGTGTGTTTCCTAGTGCCGGTTTGAAGTTAGTGCATTTTTCACTGTAAACACGAGTTGGAGCTTGTACCTCCCCATATATATGTATGGAGTGGTGTTTGCTACTGAAAAGAAACTTTGTGTTCCCAACAAGCTAGATGAAGGACGGCTTTCACACACAGTTATCTCTCAGAACTGAGCATGTTGATAGACGATCGTTCATCTAGCACAAAGGGAACGGGTTGGAGGAGAAACTATTACTCTGATTTCTCAGTGTGTTTCCAACTGCCGGTTTGAAGTTCCTGCAGTTTTTACGGTAAAACCGAGTTGGAGAGAGTACCACCCCATATATAAATATGGAGTGGAGTTTGCAGCTGAAAAGAAACATTGTGTTCCCAACAAGCTAGGTGAAGGACGGCTTTCACATACACTTATCTTTCAGAACTGAGCATGTGAATAGACGTTCGTTCATCTAGCACAAAGGGAACGGGTTGCAGAAGAAACTTTTACTCTGGTTTCTCAGTGGGTTTCCTAGTGCCGGTTTGAAGTTCCTGCAGTTTTCACTGTAATCCGAGTTGGAGCTAGTACTTCCCCATATATATGTATGGAGTGGAATTTTCAATTGAAAGGAAACTTTGTGTTCCCAACAAGCTACGTGAAGAACGGCTTTCACACACACATAACTCTAAGAACAGAGCATGTGGAGAGACGTTCGTTCATCTAGCAAAAAGTGAACGGTTTGCAGGACAAAGTGTTACTCTGGTTTCTCAGTGTTTTTCCTTGTGCCGGTTTGAAGTTCCTACAGTTTTCACAGTAAAACCGAGTTAGAGCTAGTACCTCCACATATATACGTATGGACTGGAGTTTGAAACTAAAAAGAAACTTTGTGTTCCCAATAAGCTAGGGGAAGGACGATTTTTACACACACTTATCTCTCAGAACTTAGCATGTGGAGAGAAGTTCGTTCACTTAGCACAAATGGAACGGATTTCAGGAGAAACTTTACTCTCGTTTCTCATTGGATTTCCTAGTGCTGGTTTGAAACTCTAGAAGTTTTCACTCTAAAATCGAGTTGGACCTAGTACCCCCTCATATATATGTACGGAGTGGAGTTTGCAACTGAAAAGAATCTTTGTGTTCAAAACAAGCAACTTGAAGGACGATTTTCACACACACTTATCTCTCACAACTGATCATGTGGAAAGAATTTCGTTCACCTAGCACAAAGGGATCGGGTTGCAGGAGAAACTTTTACTCTGGTTTCTCAGTGGGTTTCCTAGTGCCGGTTTGAAGTTCCTGCAGTTTTCACGGTAAAACCGTGTTTTAGCTAGTACCTCCCTATATATATTTATGGAGTGGAGTTCGCAACTGAAAAGAATCTTTGTCTTCCCAATAAGCTAGGTGAAAGATGGCTTTCACACACACTTATCACTCAGATCTGAGCATGTTGAGAGGCGTTCGTTCATCTAGCACAATGGGAACGGGTTGAAGGGGAAACTATTACTCTGGTTTCTAAGTGTGTTTCCTAGTGCCGGTTTGACGTTCCTGCAGTTTTCACTGTAAAACCGATTTGGAGCTGGTACATCCCCATGTATATGTATGGAGTGGAGTTTGCTACTGAAAAGAAACTTTGTGTTCCCAACAAGCTAGGTGAAGGACGGCTTTCACACACACTTATCTCTCAGAACTGAGCATGTGGAGATTCGTTAGTTCATCTAGCACAAAGGGAACGAGTTGCAGGAGAAACTTTTTCTCTGGTTTCTCAGTGTGTTTCCTAGTGCCGGTTTGAAGTTCCTGCAGTTTTCACTGTAATCCGAGTTGGAGCTAGTACTTCCCCATATATATGTATGGAGTGGAATTTGCAATTGAAAAGAAACTTTGTGTTCCCAGCAAGCTACGTGAAGAACGGCTTTCACACACACATAACTCTAAGAACAGAGCATGTGGAGAGACGTTCATTCATCTAGCAAAAAGTGAACGGTTTGCAGGACAAAGTGTTACTCTGGTTTCTCAGTGTTTTTCCTTGTGCCGGTTTGAAGTTCCTACAGTTTTCACAGTAAAACCGAGTTAGAGCTAGTACCTCCCCATATATATGTATGGACTGGAGTTTGAAACTAAAAAGAAACTTTGTGTTCCCAAAAAGCTAGGGGAAGGACGATTTTTACACAAACTTATCTCTCTGAACTTAGCCTGTGGATAGAAATTCGTTCACTCAGAACAAAGGGAATGGATAGCAGGAGAAACTTTACTCTCGTTTCTCAGTGGATTTACTAGTGCTGGTTTGAAACTCTAGAAGTTTTCACTGTAAAATCGAGTTGGACCTAGTACCTCCTCATATATATGTATGGAGTGGAGTTTGCAACTGAAAAGAATCTTTGTGTTCAAAACAAGCAATATGAAGGACGATATTCACACACACTTATCTCTCAGAATTGATCATGTGGAGAGAAGTTCGTTCACCTAGCACAAAGGGATCCGGTTGCAGGAGAATCTTTTACTCGGGTTTCTCAGTGGGTTTCCTAGTGCCGGTTTGAAGTTCCTGCATTTTTCACGGTAAAACCGAGTTTTAGATAGTACCTACCTATATATAAGTATGGAGTGGAGTTCGCAATTGAAAAGAATCTTTGTGTTCCCAATAAGCTAGGTGAAGGACGGCTTTCACACATACTTATCTCTCAGAACTGAGCATGTTGAGAGACGTTCGTTCATCTAGCACAAAGGGAACTGGTTGAAGGGGAAACTATTACTCTGATTTCTAAGTGTGTTTCCTAATGCAGGTTTGAATTTCCTGCAGTTTTCCTGTAAAACCGATTTGGAGCTGGTACATCCCCATGTATATGTATGGAGTGGAGTTTGGTACTGAAAAGAAACTTTGTGTTCCCAACAAGCTAGATGAAGGACGGCTTTCACACACACTTATCTCTCAGAACTGAGCATGTTGAGAGAAGTTCATTCACATAGCACAAAGGGAACAGTTTGCAGGAGAAACTTTTACTCTGGTTTCTCAGTGTGTTTCCTAGTGCCAGTTTGAAGTTCGTGCAGTTTTCACTGTAAAACAGAGTTGGTCCTAGTACCTCCCCATATATATGTATGGAGTGGAGTTTGCTACTGAAAAGAAACTTTGTGTTCCCAACAAGCTAGGTGAAGGACGGCTTTAACACACACTTACCTCTCAGAACTGATCATGTGGAGAGAAGTTCGTTCACATAGCACAAAGGGAACGGGTTGCAGGAGAAACTTTTACTCTGGTTTCTCAGTGTGTTTCCTAGTGCCGGTTTGAAGTTCCTGCATTTTTCACGGTAAAACCGAGTTTTAGATAGTACCTACCTATATATAAGTATGGAGTGGAGTTCGCAACTGAAAAGAATCTTTGTGTTCCCAATAAGCTAGGTGAAGGACGGCTTTCACACATACTTATCTCTCAGAACTGAGCATGTGGAGAGACGTTCGTTCATCTAGGAAAAAGTGAAAGTGTTACAGGACAAAATTTTTCTCTGGTTTCTCAGTATGTTTCCCAGTGCAGGTTAGAAATTCCTGCAGTTTTCACATTAAACCGAGTTAGAGCTAGTACCTCCCCACATATATGTATGGATTGGAGTTTGCAACTGAAAAGAAACTTTGTATTCCCAACAAGCTAGGTGAAGGACGGCTTTCACACACACTTATCTCTCAGAACTGAGCATGTGGAGATACGTTAGATCATCTAGCACAAAGGGAACGGGTTGCAGGAGAAACTTTTTCTCTGGTTTCTCAGTGTGTTTCCTAGTGCCAGTTTGAAGTTCTTGCAGTTTTTATGTTAAAACCGAGTTGGAGATAATACCTCCCCATATATAAATATGGAGTGGAGTTTGCAGCTGAAAAGAAACATTGTGTTCCCAACAAGCTAGGTGAAGGACGGCTTTCACATACAATTATCTCTCAGAACTGAGCATGTGGAGAGTCTTTCGTTCATCTAGCACAAAGGGAACGGGTTGCAGGAGAAAGTGTTACTCTGGTTTCTCAGTGTTTTTGCTAGTGCCGGATTGATGTTCCTACAGTTTTCACAGTAAAACCGGGTTAGAGCTAGTACCTCCCCATATATATGTATGGATTGTAGTTTGAAACTGAAAAGAAACTTTGTGTTCCCAAAAAGTTAGGGGAAGTAACATTTTTACACACAATTATCTCTCAGAACTGAGCATGTGGAGAGAAGTTCGTTCATCTAGCACAAAAGGAACGGATTGCAGGAGAAACTTTACTCTCATTTCTCAGTGGATTTCCTAGTGCTGGTTTGAAGCTCCTGCAGTTTTCACTGTAAAATCGACTTGGACTTAGTACCACCCCATATATATGTACGTAATGGAGTTTGCAACTGAAAAGAATCTTTGTGTTCAAAACAAGCTACGTGAAGGACGATTTTCACACACAATTATCTCTCAGAACTGAGCATGCGGAGAGAAGTTCGTTAACCTAGCAAAAAGGGAACGGGTTGCAGGGGAAACTTTTACTCTGGTTTCTCAGTGGGTTTCCTAGTGCCGGTTTGAAGTTCCTGCAGTTTTTACGGTAAAACCGTGTTTTAGCTAGTACCTCCCTATATATATGTATGGAGTGGAGTTCGCAACTGAAAAGAATCTTTGTGTTCCCAACAAGCTAGGTGAAGCACGATATTCACACAGTTTTCTCTCAGAACTTAGCATGTGGAGAGAAGTTCGTTTTCCTAGCACAAAGGGAAAGGGTTGCGGGAGAAAATTTTACTCTGGTTTCTCAGTGTGCTTCCTAGTGCCGGTTTGAAGTTCCTGCAGTTTTCACGGTAAAACCGAGTTGGAGCTAGTACCTCCCCTTATATGTGTATGGATTGGAGTTTGCAACTGAAAAGAAACTTTGTGTTCCCAACTAGCTAGGTGAAGGACGGCTTTCACACACACTTATCTCTCTAAACTGAGCATGTTGGGAGATGTTCGTTCATCTAGCACAAAGGGAACGGGTTGGAGGAGAAACTATTACTCTGGTTTCTCAGTGTGTTTCCAAGTGCCGGTTTGAAGTTCCTGCACTTTTCACTGTAAAACTGATTTGGAGCTGGTACATCCCCATGTATATGTATGGAGTGGAGTTTGCTACTGAAAACAAACTTTGTGTTCCCAACAAACTATGTGAAGGACGGCTTTCACACACACTTATCTCTCATAACTGAGCATGTGGAGAGTCGTTAGTTCATCTAGCACAAAGGGTACGGGTTTCAGGAGATACTTTTTCTCTGGTTTCTCAGTGTGTTTCCTAGTGCCGGTTTGAAGTTCCTGCAGTTTTTACGGTAAAACCGATTTGGAGATAGTACTTCCCCATATATAAATATGGAGTGGAGTTTGCAGCTGAAAAGAAACATTGTGTTCCCAACAAGCTAGGTGAAGGACGGCTTTCACATACACTTATCTCTCATAACTGAGCATGTGTAGAGACGTTCGTTCATCTAGCACAAAGGGAACGGTTTGCAGGACAAAGTGTTACTCTTGTTTCTCAGTGTTTTTCCTAGTGCCGGTTTGAAGTTCATACAATTTTCACAGTAAAACAGATTTAGAGCTAGTACCTCCCCATATATATGTATGGACTGGAGTTAGAAACTGAAAAGTAACTTTGTGTTTCCCAAAAGCTTGGGATGGACGATTTTTACACACACTTATCTCTCAGAAATGAGCATGTGGAGAGAATTTCGTTCACTCAGCACAAAGGGAACGGGTTGTAGGGGAATCTTTTACTCTGGTTTCTCAGTGTGTTTCCTAGTGCCGGTTTGAAGTTCCTGCAGTTTTCACTGTAAAACTGAGTTGGTTCTTGTACCTCCCCATATATATGTATGGAGTGGAGTTTGCAACTGAAAAGAAAATTTGTGTTCCCAACATAGTAGGAGAAGCACAATTTACACACACACTTATCTCTCAGACTGAGCATGTGGAGAGACGTTCGTTCATCTAGCACAAAGGGAACGGATTGCAGGAGAAACTTTACTCTCGTTTCTCAGTGGATTTCCTAGTGCTGTTTTGAAACTCTAGAAGTTTTCACTGTAAAATCGAGTTGGACCTTGTACCTCCTCATGTATATGTACGGAGTGGGGTTTGCAACTGAAAGAATCTTTGTGTTCAAAACAAGCAACGTGAAGGACGATTTTCACACACATTTATTTCTTAGAACTGATCATGTGGAGAGAAGTTCGTTCACCTAGCACAAAGGGATCGGGTTGCAGGAGAATCTTTTACTCTGGTTTCTCAGTGGGTTTCCTAGTGCCCGTTTGAAGTTCCTGCAGTTTTCACGGTAAAACCGATTTTTAGATAGTACCTCCCTATATATATGTATGGAGTGGAGTTCGCAACTGAAAAGAATCTTTGTGTTCCCAATAAGCTAGGTGAAGGACGGCTTTCACACACACTTATCTCTCAGAACTGAGCATGTTGAGAGACGTTCGTTCATCTAGCACAAATGGAACGGGTTGAAGGGGAAACTATTAATCTGGTTTCTCAGTTTGTTTCCTAGTGCCGTTTTGAAGTTCCTGCAGTTTTCACTGTAAAACTGATTTGGACATGGTACATCCCCATGTATATGTATGGAGTGGTGTTTGCTACTGAAAAGAAACTTTGTGTTCCCAACAAGCTATGTGAAGGACGGCTTTCACACACACTTTTCTCTCAGAACTGAGCATGAGGAGAGTCTTTCGTTCATCTAGCACAAAGGGAATGGTTTGCAGAAGAAACTTTTACTCTGGAATCTCAGTGTGTTTCCTAGTGCCGGTTTGAAGTTCCTGCAGTTTTCACTGTAATCCGAGTTGGAGCTAGAACTTCCCCATATATAAGTATGGAGTGGAATTTGCAACTGAAAAGAAACTTTGTGTTCCCAACAAGCTACGTGAAGAATGGCGTTCACACACACTTATCTCTCAGAACTGAGCATGTGGAGAGACGTTCGTTCATCTAGCAAAAATGAAAGGGTTGCAGGACAAAGTGTTACTCTGGTTTCTCAGTGTGTTTCCTAGTGCCGGTTTGAAGTTCCTGCAGTTTTCACAGTAAAACCGAGTAAGAGCTAGTACCTCCGCATATATATGTATGGATTGGAGTTTGAAACTGAAAAGAAACTATGTGTTCCCAAAAAGCTAGGGGAAGGACGGTTTTTACACACACTAATCTCTCAGAACTGAGCATGTGGAGAGAAGTTCGTTCACATAGCACAAATGGAACGGGTTGCAGGAGAAACTTTTACTCTGGTTTCTCAGTGTGTTTCCTAGTGCCGGTTTGAAGTTCGTGCAGTTTTCACGGTAAAACAGAGTTGGTGCTAGTACCTCCCCATATATATGTATGGAGTGGAGTTTGCTACTGAAAAGAAACTTTGTGTTACCAACTAGCTAGGTGAAGGACGGCTTCCACACACACTTATCTCTCACAGCTGAGCATGTGGAGAGACTTTCTTTCATCTAGGAAAATGTGAACGTGTTGCAGGACAAAATTTTTCTCTGGTTTCTCAGTATGTTTCCTAGTGCCGGTTTGAAATTCCTGCAGTTTTCACATTAAACCGAGTTAGAGCTAGTACCTCCCCATATATATGTATGGATTGGAGTTTGCAACTGAAAAGAAACTTTGTGTTCCCAAAAAGTAAGGTGAAGAAGGTATTCACACACACTTATCTCTCAGAACTAAGCATGTGGAGGGAATTTCGTTCAAATAGTACAAAGGGAAATGGTTGCAGGAGAAACTTTTACTCTGGTTTCTCAGTGTGTTTCCTAGTGCCGGTTTGAAGTTAGTGCATTTTTCACTGTAAAAACGAGTTGGATCTTGTACCTCCCCATATATATGTATGGAGTGGAGTTCGCAACTGAAAAGAAACTTTGTGTTCCCAACAAGCTATGTGAAGCACGATTTTCACACACACTTATCTCTCAGAACTGAGCATGTGGAGAGACGTTCGTTCATCTAGCAGAAAGGGAACGGATTGCAGGAGAAATTTTAATCTCGTTTCTCAGTGGGTTTCCTTGTGCTTGTTTGAAGCTCCTGCAATTTTCACTGTAAAACCGAGTTGGAGCTAGTACCTCCCCATATATTTGTACGGAGTGGAGTTTGCAACTGAAAAGAATCTTTGTGTTCAAAACAAGCTACGAGAAGGACGATTTTCACACACTCTTATCTCTCAGAACTGAGCATGTGGAGAGAATTTCGTTCACCTAGCAAAAAGGGATCGGGTTGCAGGAAAATCTTTTACTCTGGTTTCTCAGTGGGTTTCCTAGTGCCCGTTTGTAGTTCCTGTAGTTTTCACGGTAATACCGAGTTTTAGCTAGTAACTCCCTATATATATATATGGAGTGGAGTTCGCAACTGAAAAGAATCTTTGTGTTCCCAACAAGCTAAGTGAAGCACGATATTCACACACTTTCTCTCAGAACTGATCATGTGGAGAGAAGTTCGTTTTCCTAGCACAAAGGGAAAGGTTTGCAGGAGAAAAATATACTCTGGTTTCTCAGTGTGCTTCCTAGTGCCGGTTTGAAGTTCCTGCAGTTTTCACGGTAAAACCGAGTTGGAGCTAGTACCTCCCGTTATATGTGTATGGATTGGAGTTTGCAACTGAAAAGAAACTTTGTGTTCCCTACTAGCAAGGTCAAGGACGGATTTCACACACACTTATCTCTCAGAACTGAGCATGTTGTGAGACGTTCATTCATCTAGCACAAAGGGAACGGGTTGGAGGAGAAACTATTTCTCTGGTTTCTCAGTGTGTTTCCAAGTGCCGGTTTGAAGTTCCTGCACTTATCACTGTAAAACCGATTTGGAACTGGTACATCCCCATGTATATGTATGGAGTGGAGTTTGCTACTGAAAAGAAACTTTGTGTTCCCAACAAGCTAGGTGAAGGACGGCTTTCACGCAATCTTTTCTCTCAGAACTGAGCATGTGGAGAGACGTTCGTTCATCTAGCACAAAGGGAACGGATTGCAGGAGAAACTTTACTTTCGTTTCTCAGTGGATTTCCTAGTGCTGGTTTGAAACTCTAGAAGTTTTCACTGTAAAATCGAGTTGGACCTTGTACCTCCTCATGTATATGTACGGAGTGGAGTTTGCAACTGAAAGAATCTTTGTGTTCAAAACAAGCAACGTGAAGGACGATTTTCACACACATTTATTTCTTAGAACTGATCATGTGGAGAGAAGTTCGTTCACCTAGCACAAAGGGATCGGGTTGCAGGAGAATCTTTTACTCTGGTTTCTCAGTGGGTTTCCTAGTGCCGGTTTGAAGTTCCTGCAGTTTTCACGGTAAAACCGATTTTTAGCTAGTACCTCCCTATATATATGTATGGAGTGGAGTTCGCAACTGAAAAGAATCTTTGTGTTCCCAGTAAGCTAGGTGAAGGACGGCTTTCACACACACTTATCTCTCAGAACTGAGCATGTTGAGAGACGTTCGTTCATCTAGCACAAAGGGAACGGGTTGAAGGGGAAACTATTAATCTGGTTTCTCAGTGTGTTTCCTAGTGCCGTTTTGAAGTTCCTGCATTTTTCACTGTAAAACCGATTTGGACATGGTACATCCCCATGTATATGTATGGAGTGGTGTTTGCTACTGAAAAGAAACTTTGTGTTCCCAACAAGCTATGTGAAGGACGGCTTTCACACACACATTTCTCTCAGAACTGAGCATGAGGAGAGTCTTTCGTTCATCTAGCACAAAGGGAATGGTTTGCAGAAGAAACTTTTACTCTGGAATCTCAGTGTGTTTCCTAGTGCCGGTTTGAAGTTCCTGCAGTTTTCACTGTCATCCGAGTTGGAGGTAGAACTTCCCCATATATAAGTATGGAATGGAATTTGCAACTGAAAAGAAACTTTGTGTTCCCAAAAAGCTACGTGAAGAACGGCGTTCACACACACTTATCTCTCAGAACTGATCATGTGGAGAGACGTTCGTTCATCTAGCAAAAAGTGAAAGGGTTGCAGGACAAAGTGTTACTCTGGTTTCTCAGTGTGTTTCCTAGTGCCGGTTTGAAGTTCCTGCAGTTTTCACAGTAAAACCGAGTAAGAGCTAGTACCTCCGCATATATATGTATGGATTGGAATTTGAAACTGAAAAGAACTATGTGTTCCCAAAAAGCTAGGGGAAGGACGGTTTTTACACACACTTATCTCTCAGAACTGAGCATGTGGAGAGAAGTTCGTTCACATAGCACAAATGGAACGGGTTGCAGGAGAAACTTTTACTCTGGTTTCTCAGTGTGTTTCCTAGTGCCGGTTTGAATTTCGTGCAGTTTTCACGGTAAAACAGAGTTGGTGCTAGTACCTCCCCATATATATGTATGGAGTGGAGTTTGCTACTTAAAAGAAACTTTGTGTTACCAACTAGCTAGGTGAAGGACGGCTTCCACACACACTTATCTCTCACAGCTGAGCATGTGGAGAGACTTTCGTTCATCTAGGAAAATGTGAACGTGTTGCAGGACAAAATTTTTCTCTGGTTTCTCAGTATGTTTCCTAGTGCCGGTTTGAAATTCCTGCAGTTTTCACATTAAACCGAGTTAGAGCTAGTACCTCCCCATATATATGTATGGATTGGAGTTTGCAACTGAAAAGAAACTTTGTGTTCCCAAAAAGTAAGGTGAAGAAGGTATTCACACACACTTATCTCTCAGAACTAAGCATGTGGAGGGAATTTCGTTCAAATAGTACAAAGGGAAATGGTTGCAGGAGAAACTTTTACTCTGGTTTCTCAGTGTGTTTCCTAGTGCCGGTTTGAAGTTAGTGCATTTTTCACTGTAAAAACGAGTTGGAGCTTGTACCTCCCCATATATATGTATGGAGTGGAGTTCGCAACTGAAAAGAAACTTTGTGTTCCCAACAAGCTATGTGAAGCACGATTTTCACACACACTTATCTCTCAGAACTGAGCATGTGGAGAGAAGTTCGTTCATCTAGCACAAAGGGAACGGATTGCAGGAGAAATTTTACTCTCGTTTCTCAGTGGGTTTCCGAGTGCTTGTTTGAAGCTCCTGCAATTTTCACTGTAAAACCGAGTTGGAGCTAGTACCTCCCCATATATTTGTACGGAGTGGAGTTTGCAACTGAAAAGAATCTTTGTGTTCAAAACAAGCTACGAGAAGGACGATTTTCACACACACTTATCTCTCAGAACTGAGCATGTGGAGAGAATTTCGTTCACCTAGCAAAAAGGGATCGGGTTGCAGGAAAATCTTTTACTCTGGTTTCTCAGTGGGTTTCCTAGTGCCCGTTTGTAGTTCCTGTAGTTTTCACGGTAATACCGAGTTTTAGCTAGTAACTCCCTATATATATATATGGAGTGGAGTTCGCAACTGAAAAGAATCTTTGTGTTCCCAACAAGCTAAGTGAAGCACGATATTCACACACTTTCTCTCAGAACTGATCATGTGGAGAGAAGTTCGTTTTCCTAGCACAAAGGGAAAGGGTTGCAGGAGAAAATTATACTCTGGTTTCTCAGTGTGCTTCCTAGTGCCGGTTTGAAGTTCCTGCAGTTTTCAAGGTAAAACCGAGATGGAGCTAGTACCTCCCGTTATATGTGTATGGATTGGAGTTTGCAACTGAAAAGAAACTTTGTGTTCCCAACTAGCAAGGTCAAGGACGGATTTCACACACACTTATCTCTCAGAACTGAGCATGTTGTGAGACGTTCATTCATCTAGCACAAAGGGAACGGGTTGGAGGAGAAACTATTACTCTGGTTTCTCAGTGTGTTTCCAAGTGCCGGTTTGAAGTTCCTGCACTTATCACTGTAAAACCGATTTGGAGCTGGTACATCCCCATGTATATGTATGGAGTGGAGTTTGCTACTGAAAAGAAACTTTGTGTTCCCAACAAGCTAGGTGAAGGACGGCTTTCACGCAATCTTTTCTCTCAGAACTGAGCATGTGGAGAGACGTTCGTTCATCTAGCACAAAGGGAACGGATTGCAGGAGAAACTTTACTCTCGTTTCTCAGTGGATTTCCTAGTGCTGGTTTGAAACTCTAGAAGTTTTCACTGTAAAATCGAGTTGGACCTTGTACCTCCTCATGTATATGTACGGAGTGGAGTTTGCAACTGAAAGAATCTTTGTGTTCAAAACAAGCAACGTGAAGGACGATTTTCACACACATTTATTTCTTAGAACTGATCATGTGGAGAGAAGTTCGTTCACCTAGCACAAAGGGATCGGTTTGCAGGAGAATCTTTTACTCTGGTTTCTCAGTGGGTTTCCTAGTGCCGGTTTGAAGTTCCTGCAGTTTTCACGGTAAAACCGATTTTTAGCTAGTACCTCCCTATATATATGTATGGAGTGGAGTTCGCAACTGAAAAGTATCTTTGTGTTCCCAATAAGCTAGGTGAAGGACGGCTTTCACACACACTTATCTCTCAGAACTGAGCATGTTGAGAGACGTTCGTTCATCTAGCACAAAGGGAACGGGTTGAAGGGGAAACTATTAATCTGGTTTCTCAGTGTGTTTCCTAGTGCCGTTTTGAAGTTCCTGCATTTTTCACTGTAAAACCGATTTGGACATGGTACATCCCCATGTATATGTATGGAGTGGTGTTTGCTACTGAAAAGAAACTTTGTGTTCCCAACAAGCTATGTGAAGGACGGCTTTCACACACACTTTTCTCTCAGAACTGAGCATGAGGAGAGTCTTTCGTTCATCTAGCACAAAGGGAATGGTTTGCAGAAGAAACTTTTACTCTGGAATCTCAGTGTGTTTCTAAGTGCCGGTTTGAAGTTCCTGCAGTTTTCACTGTAATCCGAGTTGGAGCTAGAACTTCCCCATATATAAGTATGGAGTGGAATTTGCAACTGAAAAGAAACTTTGTGTTCCCAACAAGCTACGTGAAGAACGGCGTTCACACACACTTATCTCTCAGAACTGAGCATGTGGAGAGATGTTCGTTCATCTAGCAAAAAGTGAAAGGGTTGCAGGACAAAGTGTTACTCTGGTTTCTCAGTGTGTTTCCTAGTGCCGGTTTGAGGTTCCTGCAGTTTTCACAGTAAAACCGAGTAAGAGCTAATACCTCCGCATATATATGTATGGATTGGAGTTTGAAACTGAAAAGAAACTATGTGTTCCCAAAAAGCTATGTGAAGGACGGTTTTTACACACACTTATCTCTCAGAACTGAGCATGTGGAGAGAAGTTCGTTCACATAGCACAAATGGAACGGGTTGCAGGAGAAACTTTTACTCTGGTTTCTCAGTGTGTTTCCTAGTGCCGGTTTGAAGTTCCTGCAGTTTTCCCTGTAAAACCGGGTTGGAGCTAGTACCTCCCAGTATATATGTATGGAGTGAGGTTTGCAACTGAAGAGATACTTTGTGTTCCCAACAAGCTAGGTGAAGGACGATTTACACACACACTTATCTCTCAGAACTGAGCATGTATAGAGAATTTCGTTCACCTAGCACAAAGGGAAAGTTTTGCAGGAGAAACTATTACTCAGGTTTCTCAGTGGGTTTCCTAGCGCCGGTTTGAAGCTCCTGCAGTTTTCACGGTAAAACCGTGTTTGAGCTTGTAAATCCCCATATATATGTGTGGAATGGAGTTTGCTACTGAAAAGAAACTTTGTGTTCCCAACAAGCTAGGTGAAGGACGGCTTTCACACACACTTATCTCTCAGAAATGAGCATGTGGAGAGTCGTTAGTTCTCTAGCACAAATGGAACGGGTTGCATGAGAAACATTTTCTCTGGTTTCTCAGTGTGATTCCTAGTGCCGGTTTGAAGTTCCTGCAGTTTTTCCGGTTAAACCGAGTTGGAGAGAGTACCTCCCCATATTTAAATATGGAGAGGAATTTGCAGCTGAAAAGAAACATTGTGTTCCCAACAAGCTAGTTGAAGAACGGCTTTCACACACACTTATCTCTCAGAACTGAGCATGTGGAGAGTCTTTCGTTCATCTAGCACAAAGGGAACGTGTTGCAGAAGAAACTTTTCCTCTGGAATCTTAGTGTGTTTCCTAGTGCCGGTTTGAAGTTCCTGCAGTTTTCACGGTAAAACCGATTTTTAGATAGTACCTCCCTATATATATGTATGGAATGGAGTTCGCAACTGAAAAGAATCTTTGTGTTCCCAATAAGCTAGGTGAAGGACGGCTTTCACACACACTTATCTCTCAGAACTGAGCATGTTGAGAGACTTTCGTTCATCTAGCACAAAGGGAACGGGTTGAAGGGGAAACTATTAATCTGGTTTCTCAGTTTGTTTCCTAGTGCCGTTTTGAAGTTCCTGCAGTTTTCACTGTAAAACCGATTTGGACATGGTACATCCCCATGTATATGTATGGAGTGGTGTTTGCTACTGAAAAGAAACTTTGTGTTCCCAACAAGCTATGTGAAGGACGGCTTTCACACACACTTTTCTCTCAGAACTGAGCATGAGGAGAGTCTTTCGTTCATCTAGCACAAAGGGAATGGTTTGCAGAAGAAACTTTTACTCTGGAATCTCAGTGTGTTTCTAAGTGCCGGTTTGAAGATCCTGCAGTTTTCACTGTAATCCGAGTTGGAGCTAGAACTTCCCCATATATAAGTATGGAGTGGAATTTGCAACTGAAAAGAAACTTTGTGTTCCCAACAAGCTACGTGAAGAACGGCGTTCACACACACTTATCTCTCAGAACTGAGCATGTGGAGAGACGTTCGTTCATCTAGCAAAAAGTGAAAGGGTTGCAGGACAAAGTGTTACTCTGGTTTCTCAGTGTGTTTCCTAGTGCCGGTTTGAAGTTCCTGCAGTTTTCACAGTAAAACCGAGTAAGAGCTAGTACCTCCGCATATATATGTATGGATTGGAGTTTGAAACTGAAAAGAAACTATGTGTTCCCAAAAAGCTAGGGGAAGGACGGTTTTTACACACACTTATCTCTCAGAACTGAGCATGTGGAGAGAAGTTCGTTCACATAGCACAAATGGAACGGGTTGCAGGAGAAACTTTTACTCTGGTTTCTCAGTGTGTTTCCTAGTGCCGGTTTGAAGTTCCTGCAGTTTTCCCTGTAAAACCGGGTTGGAGCTAGTACCTCCCAGTATATATGTATGGAGTGAGGTTTGCAACTGAAGAGATACTTTGTGTTCCCAACAAGCTAGGTGAAGGACGATTTACACACACACTTATCTCTCAGAACTGAGCATGTATAGAGAATTTCGTTCACCTAGCACAAAGGGAAAGTTTTGCAGGAGAAACTATTACTCAGGTTTCTCAGTGGGTTTCCTAGCGCCGGTTTGAAGCTCCTGCAGTTTTCACGGTAAAACCGTGTTTGAGCTTGTAAATCCCCATATATATGTGTGGAATGGAGTTTGCTACTGAAAAGAAACTTTG
Organism: Camelus dromedarius; assembly: GCF_036321535.1. Lineage (NCBI taxonomy): Eukaryota > Metazoa > Chordata > Mammalia > Artiodactyla > Camelidae > Camelus > Camelus dromedarius. Next base: position 3,646,971 of record NW_026989739.1, read on the forward strand.
TGTTCCCAACAAGCTAGGTGAAGGACGGCTTTCACGCAATCTTTTCTCTCAGAACTGAGCATGTGGAGAGACGTTCGTTCATCTAGCACAAAGGGAACGGATTGCAGGAGAAACTTTACTCTCGTTTCTCAGTGGATTTCCTAGTGCTGGTTTGAAACTCTAGAAGTTTTCACTGTAAAATCGAGTTGGACCTTGTACCTCCTCATGTATATGTACGGAGTGGAGTTTGCAACTGAAAGAATCTTTGTGTTCAAAACAAGCAACGTGAAGGACGATTTTCACACACATTTATTTCTTAGAACTGATCATGTGGAGAGAAGTTCGTTCACCTAGCACAAAGGGATCGGGTTGCAGGAGAATGCTTTACTCTGATTTCTCAGTGGGTTTCCTAGTGCCGGTTTGAAGTTCCTGCATTTTTCACTGTAAAACCGATTTGGACATGGTACATCCCCATGTATATGTATGGAGTGGTGTTTGCTACTGAAAAGAAACTTTGTGTTCCCAACAAGCTATGTGAAGGACGGCTTTCACACACACTTTTCTCTCAGAACTGAGCATGAGGAGAGTCTTTCGTTCATCTAGCACAAAGGGAATGGTTTGCAGAAGAAACTTTTACCCTGGAATCTCAGTGTGTTTCCTAGTGCCGGTTTGAAGTTCCTGCAGTTTTCACTGTAATCCGAGTTGGAGCTAGAACTTCCCCATATATAAGTATGGAGTGGAATTTGCAACTGAAAAGAAACTTTGTGTTCCCAACAATCTACGTGAAAAACGGCGTTCACACACACTTATCTCTCAGAACTGAGCATGTTGAGAGATGTTCGTTCATCTAGCAAAAAGTGAAAGGGTTGCAGGAGAAAGTGTTACTCTGGTTTCTCAGTGTGTTTCCTAGTGCCGGTTTGAAGTTCCTGCAGTTTTCACAGTAAAACCGAGTAAGAGCTAATACCTCCGCATATATATGTATGGATTGGAGTTTGAAACTGAAAAGAAACTATGTGTTCCCAAAAAGTTATGTGAAGGACGGTTTTTACACACACTTATCTCTCAGAACTGAGCATGTATAGAGAATTTCGTTCACCTAGCACAAAGGGAAAGTTTTGCAGGAGAAACTATTACTCAGGTTTCTCAGTGGGTTTCCTAGCGCCGGTTTGAAGCTCCTGCAGTTTTCACTGTAAAACCGTGTTTGAGCTTGTAAATCCCCATATATATGTGTGGAATGGAGTTTGCTACTGAAAAGAAACTTTGTGTTCCCAACAAGCTAGTTGAAGGACGGCTTTCACACACACTTATCTCTCAGAAATGAGCATGTGGAGAGTCGTTAGTTCTCTAGCACAAATGGAACGGGTTGCAGGAGAAACATTTTCTCTGGTTTCTCAGTGTGATTCCTAGTGCCGGTTTGAAGTTCCTGCAGTTTTTCCGGTAAAACCGAGTTGGAGAAAGTACCTCCCCATATTTAAATATGGAGAGGAATTTGCAGCTGAAAAGAAACATTGTGTTCCCAACAAGCTAGTTGAAGAACGGCTTTCACACACACTTATCTCTCAGAACTGAGCATGTGGAGAGTCTTTCGTTCATCTAGCACAAAGGGAACGTGTTGCAGAAGAAACTTTTCCTCTGGAATCTTAGTGTGTTTCCTAGTGCCGTTTTGAAGTTCCTGCAGTTTTCACTGTAATCTGATTTGGAGCTAGTACTTCCCCATATATATTTATGGAGTGGAATTTTCAACTGAAAAGAAACTTTGTGTTCCCAACAAGCTACGTGAAGAACGGCGTTCACACACACTTATCTCTCAGAACTGAACATGTGGAGAGACGTTCGTTCATCTAGCAAAAAGTGAAAGGGTTTCAGGAGAAAGTGTTACTCTGGTTTATCAGTGTGTTTCCTAGTGCCGGTTTGAAGTTAGTGCATTTTTCACTGTAAAACCGCGTTGGAGCTAGTACCTCCCCATATATATGTATGGAGTGGAGTTTGCAACTGAAAAGAAACTTTGTGTTCCCAACAAGTTGGTGAAGCACGATTTTCACACACACTTATCTCTCAGAACTGAGCATGTGGAGAGACGTTCGTTCATCTAGCACAAAGGGAACGGATTGCAGGGGAAATTTTACTCTCGTTTCTCAGTGTGTTTCCTAGTGCTGATTTGAAGCTCCTGCATTTTTCACTGTAAAACCGAGTTGGAGCTTGTACCTCCCCATATATTTGTACGGAGTGGAGCTTGCAACTGAAAAGTATCATTGTGTTCCCAAAAAGCTAAGTGAAGCACGATACTCACACACTTTTCTCTCAGAACTGGGCATGTGGAGAGAAGTTCGTTTTTCTAGCACAAAGGGAAAGGGTTGCAGGAGAAAATTTTACTCTGGTTTCTCAGTGTGTTTCCTAGTGCCGGTTTGAAGTTCCTGCCGTTTTCACTGTAAAACCGAGTTGGTGCTAGTACCCCCCCATATATATGTCTGGAGTGGAGATTGCAACTGAAAAGAAACTTTGTGTTCCCAACTAGCTAGGTGAAGTACGGCTTTCACACACACTTATCTTATAACTGAGCATGTGGAGAGACGTTCGTTCATCTAGTACAAAGGGAACGGTTTGAAGGAGAAACTTTTACTCTGGTTTCTCAGTGTGTTTCCTAGTGCCGGTTTGAAATTCCTGCAGTTTTCACTGTGAAACCGAGTTGGAGCTAGTACCTCCCCATATATATGTATGGAGTAGAGTTTGCAACTTAAAAGAAACTTTGTGTTCCCAACAAGCTAGGTGAAGGATGGCTTTCACACACACTTTTCTCTCAGAACTGAACTTTTGGAGACTCTTTCGTTCATCTAGCACAAAGGGAAAGTGTTGTAGGAGAAATTTTTACTCTGGATTCTCAGTCTGTTTCCTAGTGCCTTTGTGATGTTCCTGCAGTTTTCACTGTAAAATCGAGTTGGAGCTAGTACCTCAAAATATATATGTATGGAGTGGATTATGCAACTGAAAAGAAACTTTGTGTTCCCAACAAGCCAAGTGAAGGACGGCTTTCACACACACTTATCTCTCAGAATTTAGCATGTGGAGAGAAGTTTGTTCACGTAGCACAAATGGAAAATTTTGCAGGAGAAATATTTTCTCTGGTTTCTCAGTGTGTTTCCTAGTGCCGGTTTGAAGTTCCTGCAGTTTTCACGGTAAAACCGAGTTGGAGATAGTAGCTCCCCATACATATGTATGGAGTCGGGTTTGCAAGTGAAAAGAATCTTTGTGTTCACAACAAGCTAGGTGAAGTACTGCATTCACACACACTTATCTCTCAGAACTGAGCATGTGGAGAGTCGTTCGTTCATCTAGGAAAAAGAGAACGGGTTGCAGGACAAAGTGTTACTCTGGTTTCTCAGTGTGTTTCCTAGTGCCCGTTTGAAGTTCCTGCAGTTTTCACTGTAAAACAGAGTTGGAGCTAGTTCCTCCCCATATATATGTATGAAGTGGAATTTGGAACTGAAAAGAAACTTTGTGATCCCAACAAGATAGGTGAAGGGCGCCTTTCACACACACATATCTCTCCGAACTGAGCATGTGGAGAGTCGTTCGTTCATCTAGGAAAAAGAGAATGGGTTGCAGGACAAAGTGTTACTCTGGTTTCTCAGTGTGTTTCCTAGTGCCGGTTTGAAGTTCCTGCAGTTTTTACTGTAAAATAGAGTTGGAGCTAGTACCTCCCCATATATATGTATGAAGTGGAATTTGCAACTGAAAAGAAACTTTGTGATGCCAACAAGCTAGTTGAAGGACGCCTTTCACACACACTTATCTCTCAGAACTGAGCATGTGGAGAGTCTTTCGTTCATCTACCCCATATTGAACGGGTTTCAGGAGAAACTTTTACTCTGGTTTCTCAGTGTGTTTCCTAGTGCCGGCTTGAAGTTCCTGCAGTTTTCCCTATAAAACAATGTTGTAACTACTACCTCCCCATATATATTTATGGAGTGGAGTTTGCAACTGAAAACAAACATTGTGTTCCCAACAAGCTAAGTGAAGGACGGCTTTCACACACACTTATCTCTCAGAACTGAGCATGTAGAGAGAAGTTCTTTCACCTAGCACAAAGGGAACGGGTTGCAGGAGGAACTTTTTCTCTGGTTTCTCAGTAGGTTTCCTATCTCCTGTTTGATGTTCCTGCAGTTTTCACGGTAAAACCGAGTTTGAGCTTGTACCTCTCCATATATATTTATGGAGTGGAGTTTACTACTGAAAAGAAACTTTGTGTTCTCAACAAGCTAGGTGAAATACGGCTTTCACACACACTTATCTCTCAGAACTGAGAATGTGGAGAGTCGTTCGTTCATCTAGCAGAAAGGGAACGGTTTGCAGGAGAAATTTTTACTCTGGTTTCTCAGTGTGTTTCCTAGTGCCGGTTTGAAGTTACTGCATTTTTTACGGTAAAACCTAGTTGTAGATAGTACCTCCCCATATATATATATGCAGTGGAGTTTGCAGCTGAAAACAAACATTGTGTTCCCAACAAGCTAGTTGAAGTACGGCTTTCACACACACTTATCTCTCAGAACTGAGCATGTGGAGAGTCTTTCGTTAATCTAGCACAAAGGGAACGGGTTGCAAGAGAAACTTTTACTCTGGTTTCTCAGTGTGTTTCCTAGTGCCGGTTTGAAGTTCCTGCAGTTTTCCCTGTAAAACCGGGTTGGAGCTAGTACCTCCCAGTATATATGTATGGAGTGAGGTTTGCAACTGAAGAGATACTTTGTGTTCCCAACAAGCTAGGTGAAGGACGATTTACACACACACTTATCTCTCAGAACTGAGCATGTATAGAGAATTTCGTTCACCTAGCACAAAGGGAAAGTTTTGCAGGAGAAACTATTACTCAGGTTTCTCAGTGGGTTTCCTAGCGCCGGTTTGAAGCTCCTGCAGTTTTCACGGTAAAACCGTGTTTGAGCTTGTAAATCCCCATATATATGTGTGGAATGGAGTTTGCTACTGAAAAGAAACTTTGTGTTCCCAACAAGCAAGGTGAAGGACGGCTTTCACGCAATCTTTTCTCTCAGAACTGAGCATGTGGAGAGACGTTCGTTCATCTAGCACAAAGGGAACGGATTGCAGGAGAAACTTTACTCTCGTTTCTCAGTGGATTTCCTAGTGCTGGTTTGAAACTCTAGAAGTTTTCACTGTAAAATCGAGTTGGACCTTGTACCTCCTCATGTATATGTACGGAGTGGAGTTTGCAACTGAAAGAATCTTTGTGTTCAAAACAAGCAACGTGAAGGACGATTTTCACACACATTTATTTCTTAGAACTGATCATGTGGAGAGAAGTTCGTTCACCTAGCACAAAGGGATCGGGTTGCAGGAGAATGCTTTACTCTGATTTCTCAGTGGGTTTCCTAGTGCCGGTTTGAAGTTCCTGCATTTTTCACTGTAAAACCGATTTGGACATGGTACATCCCCATGTATATGTATGGAGTGGTGTTTGCTACTGAAAAGAAACTTTGTGTTCCCAACAAGCTATGTGAAGGACGGCTTTCACACACACTTTTCTCTCAGAACTGAGCATGAGGAGAGTCTTTCGTTCATCTAGCACAAAGGGAATGGTTTGCAGAAGAAACTTTTACCCTGGAATCTCAGTGTGTTTCCTAGTGCCGGTTTGAAGTTCCTGCAGTTTTCACTGTAATCCGAGTTGGAGCTAGAACTTCCCCATATATAAGTATGGAGTGGAATTTGCAACTGAAAAGAAACTTTGTGTTCCCAACAATCTACGTGAAAAACGGCGTTCACACACACTTATCTCTCAGAACTGAGCATGTTGAGAGATGTTCGTTCATCTAGCAAAAAGTGAAAGGGTTGCAGGAGAAAGTGTTACTCTGGTTTCTCAGTGTGTTTCCTAGTGCCGGTTTGAAGTTCCTGCAGTTTTCACAGTAAAACCGAGTAAGAGCTAATACCTCCGCATATATATGTATGGATTGGAGTTTGAAACTGAAAAGAAACTATGTGTTCCCAAAAAGTTATGTGAAGGACGGTTTTTACACACACTTATCTCTCAGAACTGAGCATGTATAGAGAATTTCGTTCACCTAGCACAAAGGGAAAGTTTTGCAGGAGAAACTATTACTCAGGTTTCTCAGTGGGTTTCCTAGCGCCGGTTTGAAGCTCCTGCAGTTTTCACTGTAAAACCGTGTTTGAGCTTGTAAATCCCCATATATATGTGTGGAATGGAGTTTGCTACTGAAAAGAAACTTTGTGTTCCCAACAAGCTAGTTGAAGGACGGCTTTCACACACACTTATCTCTCAGAAATGAGCATGTGGAGAGTCGTTAGTTCTCTAGCACAAATGGAACGGGTTGCAGGAGAAACATTTTCTCTGGTTTCTCAGTGTGATTCCTAGTGCCGGTTTGAAGTTCCTGCAGTTTTTCCGGTAAAACCGAGTTGGAGAAAGTACCTCCCCATATTTAAATATGGAGAGGAATTTGCAGCTGAAAAGAAACATTGTGTTCCCAACAAGCTAGTTGAAGAACGGCTTTCACACACACTTATCTCTCAGAACTGAGCATGTGGAGAGTCTTTCGTTCATCTAGCACAAAGGGAACGTGTTGCAGAAGAAACTTTTCCTCTGGAATCTTAGTGTGTTTCCTAGTGCCGTTTTGAAGTTCCTGCAGTTTTCACTGTAATCTGATTTGGAGCTAGTACTTCCCCATATATATTTATGGAGTGGAATTTTCAACTGAAAAGAAACTTTGTGTTCCCAACAAGCTACGTGAAGAACGGCGTTCACACACACTTATCTCTCAGAACTGAACATGTGGAGAGACGTTCGTTCATCTAGCAAAAAGTGAAAGGGTTTCAGGAGAAAGTGTTACTCTGGTTTCTCAGTGTGTTTCCTAGTGCCGGTTTGAAGTTAGTGCATTTTTCACTGTAAAACCGCGTTGGAGCTAGTACCTCCCCATATATATGTATGGAGTGGAGTTTGCAACTGAAAAGAAACTTTGTGTTCCCAACAAGTTGGTGAAGCACGATTTTCACACACACTTATCTCTCAGAACTGAGCATGTGGAGAGACGTTCGTTCATCTAGCACAAAGGGAACGGATTGCAGGGGAAATTTTACTCTCGTTTCTCAGTGTGTTTCCTAGTGCTGATTTGAAGCTCCTGCATTTTTCACTGTAAAACCGAGTTGGAGCTTGTACCTCCCCATATATTTGTACGGAGTGGAGCTTGCAACTGAAAAGTATCATTGTGTTCCCAAAAAGCTAAGTGAAGCACGATACTCACACACTTTTCTCTCAGAACTGGGCATGTGGAGAGAAGTTCGTTTTTCTAGCACAAAGGGAAAGGGTTGCAGGAGAAAATTTTACTCTGGTTTCTCAGTGTGTTTCCTAGTGCCGGTTTGAAGTTCCTGCCGTTTTCACTGTAAAACCGAGTTGGTGCTAGTACCCCCCCATATATATGTCTGGAGTGGAGATTGCAACTGAAAAGAAACTTTGTGTTCCCAACTAGCTAGGTGAAGTACGGCTTTCACACACACTTATCTTATAACTGAGCATGTGGAGAGACGTTCGTTCATCTAGTACAAAGGGAACGGTTTGAAGGAGAAACTTTTACTCTGGTTTCTCAGTGTGTTTCCTAGTGCCGGTTTGAAATTCCTGCAGTTTTCACTGTGAAACCGAGTTGGAGCTAGTACCTCCCCATATATATGTATGGAGTAGAGTTTGCAACTTAAAAGAAACTTTGTGTTCCCAACAAGCTAGGTGAAGGATGGCTTTCACACACACTTTTCTCTCAGAACTGAACTTTTGGAGACTCTTTCGTTCATCTAGCACAAAGGGAAAGTGTTGTAGGAGAAATTTTTACTCTGGATTCTCAGTCTGTTTCCTAGTGCCTTTGTGATGTTCCTGCAGTTTTCACTGTAAAATCGAGTTGGAGCTAGTACCTCAAAATATATATGTATGGAGTGGATTATGCAACTGAAAAGAAACTTTGTGTTCCCAACAAGCCAAGTGAAGGACGGCTTTCACACACACTTATCTCTCAGAATTTAGCATGTGGAGAGAAGTTTGTTCACGTAGCACAAATGGAAAATTTTGCAGGAGAAATATTTTCTCTGGTTTCTCAGTGTGTTTCCTAGTGCCGGTTTGAAGTTCCTGCAGTTTTCACGGTAAAACCGAGTTGGAGATAGTAGCTCCCCATACATATGTATGGAGTCGGGTTTGCAAGTGAAAAGAATCTTTGTGTTCACAACAAGCTAGGTGAAGTACTGCATTCACACACACTTATCTCTCAGAACTGAGCATGTGGAGAGTCGTTCGTTCATCTAGGAAAAAGAGAACGGGTTGCAGGACAAAGTGTTACTCTGGTTTCTCAGTGTGTTTCCTAGTGCCCGTTTGAAGTTCCTGCAGTTTTCACTGTAAAACAGAGTTGGAGCTAGTTCCTCCCCATATATATGTATGAAGTGGAATTTGGAACTGAAAAGAAACTTTGTGATCCCAACAAGATAGGTGAAGGGCGCCTTTCACACACACATATCTCTCCGAACTGAGCATGTGGAGAGTCGTTCGTTCATCTAGGAAAAAGAGAACGGGTTGCAGGACAAAGTGTTACTCTGGTTTCTCAGTGTGTTTCCTAGTGCCCGTTTGAAGTTCCTGCAGTTTTCACTGTAAAACAGAGTTGGAGCTAGTTCCTCCCCATATATATGTATGAAGTGGAATTTGGAACTGAAAAGAAACTTTGTGATCCCAACAAGATAGGTGAAGGGCGCCTTTCACACACACATATCTCTCCGAACTGAGCATGTGGAGAGTCGTTCGTTCATCTAGGAAAAAGAGAATGGGTTGCAGGACAAAGTGTTACTCTGGTTTCTCAGTGTGTTTCCTAGTGCCGGTTTGAAGTTCCTGCAGTTTTTACTGTAAAATAGAGTTGGAGCTAGTACCTCCCCATATATATGTATGAAGTGGAATTTGCAACTGAAAAGAAACTTTGTGATGCCAACAAGCTAGTTGAAGGACGCCTTTCACACACACTTATCTCTCAGAACTGAGCATGTGGAGAGTCTTTCGTTCATCTACCCCATATTGAACGGGTTTCAGGAGAAACTTTTACTCTGGTTTCTCAGTGTGTTTCCTAGTGCCGGCTTGAAGTTCCTGCAGTTTTCCCTATAAAACAATGTTGTAACTACTACCTCCCCATATATATTTATGGAGTGGAGTTTGCAACTGAAAACAAACATTGTGTTCCCAACAAGCTAAGTGAAGGACGGCTTTCACACACACTTATCTCTCAGAACTGAGCATGTAGAGAGAAGTTCTTTCACCTAGCACAAAGGGAACGGGTTGCAGGAGGAACTTTTTCTCTGGTTTCTCAGTAGGTTTCCTATCTCCTGTTTGATGTTCCTGCAGTTTTCACGGTAAAACCGAGTTTGAGCTTGTACCTCTCCATATATATTTATGGAGTGGAGTTTACTACTGAAAAGAAACTTTGTGTTCTCAACAAGCTAGGTGAAATACGGCTTTCACACACACTTATCTCTCAGAACTGAGAATGTGGAGAGTCGTTCGTTCATCTAGCAGAAAGGGAACGGTTTGCAGGAGAAATTTTTACTCTGGTTTCTCAGTGTGTTTCCTAGTGCCGGTTTGAAGTTACTGCATTTTTTACGGTAAAACCTAGTTGTAGATAGTACCTCCCCATATATATATATGGAGTGGAGTTTGCAGCTGAAAACAAACATTGTGTTCCCAACAAGCTAGTTGAAGTACGGCTTTCACACACACTTATCTCTCAGAACTGAGCATGTGGAGAGTCTTTCGTTAATCTAGCACAAAGGGAACGGGTTGCAAGAGAAACTTTTACTCTGGTTTCTCAGTGTGTTTCCTAGTGCCGGCTTGAAGTTCCTGCAGTTTTCCCTATAAAACAATGTTGTAACTACTACCTCCCCATATATATTTATGGAGTGGAGTTTGCAACTGAAAAGAAACTTTGTGTTCCCAACAAGCTAAGTGAAGGACGGCTTTCACACACACTTATCTCTCAGAACTGTGCATTTGGAGTGTCGTTCGTTCATCTAGCACAAAGTGAACGGTTTGCAGGGGAAACTTTTACTCTGGTATCTCAGTTTGTTTCCTAGTGCCGGTTTGAAGTTCCTGCAGTTTTCACTGAAAAACCGAGTTGGAGCTAGTACCTCCACATATATATGTATGGATTGGAGTTTGCAACTGAAAAGTAACTTTGAGTTCCCAACAAGCTATGTGAAGGACGGCTTTCACACACACATATCTCTCAGAACTGAGCATGTGGAGAGACGTTCGTTCATCTAGCAAAATGTGAATGGGTTGCACGACAAAGTGTTTCTCTGGATTCTCAGTGTGTTTCCTAGTGCCGGTTTGAAGTTCCTGCAGTTTTCACTGTAAAAGAGGGTTGGAGCTAGTACCACCCCATATATATGTATGGAGTGGAGTTTGCTTCTGAAGAGATACTTTGTGTTCCCATCAAGGTAGGTGAAGGACGATTTTCACACACACTTATCTCTCAGATCTGAGCATGTTGAGAGAATTTCGTTCACCTAGCACAAAGGGAACGGGTTGCAGGAGAAACTTTTACTCTGGTTTCTCAGTGTGTTTCCTAGTGCCGGCTTGAAGTTCCTGCAGTTTTCACTGTAAAACCAAGTTGTAACTAGTACCTCCCCATATATAATTATGGAGTGGAGTTTGCAACTGAAAAGAAACTTTGAGTTCCCAAAAAGCTAAGTGAAGGAAGGCTTTCACACACACTTTTCTCTCACAACTGAGCATGTGGAGAGACGTTCGTTCATCTAGAACAAAGGGAACGGGTTACAGTATAAAGTGTTACTCTGGTTTCTCAGTGTGTTTCCTTGTGCCGGTTTGAAGTTCCTGCAGTTTTCACGGTAAAACCGTGTTTGAGCTAGTACCACCCCATATATATCTATGGAGTGGATTTTGCAAGTGAAAACAAACTTTGTGTTCCCAACAAGCTACGTGAAGTACGGCTTTCACACACAATTATCTCTCAGAACTGAACATGTGGAGAGTCGTTCCTTCATCTCACACAAAGGGAACGGGTTGCAGGAGAAAATTTTACACTGGTTTCTCAGTGTGTTTCCTAGTGCCGGTTTGAAATTCCTGAAGTTTTCACTGTAAAACAGAGTGGGAGCTAGTACCTCCCCATAAATATATATGGATTGGAGTATGCAACTGAAAAGAATCTTTGTGTTCCCAACTAGCTAGGTGAAGGACGGCTTTCACACACACTTATTTCTCAGAACTGAGCATGTGGAGAGACGTTCGTTCATCTAGCACTAAGGGAACGGGTTGCAGGAGAAACTTTTACTCTGGTATCTCAGTGGTTTTCCTAGTGTCGGTTTTAATTTCCTGCAGTTTTCACTGTAAAATCGAGTTGGAGCTAGTACCTACCCATATATATGTATGGAGTGCAGTTTGCAACTGAAAAGAATCTTTGTGTTCCCAACAAGCTAGGTGAAGGACGATTTTCACACACAATTATCTCTCAGAAATGAGCATGTGGAGAGACGTTCGTTCATCTAGCAAAAAGTGAATGGGTTGCAGGACAAAGTTTTACTCTGTTTTTTCAGTGTGTTTCCTAGTGGCGGGATGAATTTCCTGCAGTTTTCACTGTAAAATCGAGTTGGAGCTGGCACCTCCCCATATATATGTATGGAGTGGAGTTTGCAACTGAAAAGAAACTTTGTGTTCCCAACAAGCTAGGTGAAGGACGATTTTCACACACACTTATCTCTCACAACTGAGCATGTGGAGAGAATTTCGTTCACCTTGCACAAATGGAACGGGTTGCAGGAGAATCTTTTACTCCGGTTTCTCAGTGGGATTCCTAGTGCTGTTTTGAAGTTCCTGCAGTTTTCACTGTAAAACAATGTTGGAGCTTGTTCCTACCCATATATATGTAAGGACTGGAGTATGCAACTGAAAAGAATCTTTGTGTTCCCAACAAGCAACCTGAAGAACGGCTTTCACACACACTTATCTCTCAGAAATGCGCATGTGGAGAGACTTTCATTCATGTAGCACAAAGGGAACGGTTTGAAGTAGAAACTTTTACTCTCGTTCTCAGTGGGTTTCCTAGTGCCGGTTTGAAGTTCCTGCAGTTTTCTCTGTAAAACCGATTTGGAGCTAGTACCTCCACATATATATGTATAGATTGGTGTTTGCAAATGAAAAAAAATTTTGTGTTCCCAAGAAGATAGGTGAAGGACGGCTTTCATACACACTTATCTCTCAGAACTGAGCATGTGGAGAGTCGTTCATTCATCTAGCACAAATTGAACGAGTTGCAGGAGAAACTTTTACTCTGGTTCTCAGCGTGTTTCCTAGTGCCGGTATGAAGTTCCTGCAGTTTTCACTGTAAAACAGTGTTGGAGCTGGTACCTCCCCATATATATGTATGGAGTGGAGTTTGCAACTGAAAAGAAACTTTGCATTCCCAACAAGCTAGCTGAAGGACGGCTTTCACACTCACTTATCTCTCAGAACTGAGCATGTGGATAGTCGTTCGTTCATCTAGCACATATGGAAAGGTTTAAAGGGGAAACTTTTACTCTAGTTTCTCAGTGTGTTTCCTAGTGTCTGTATGAAGTTCCTGCAGTTTTCACTGTAAAACCGAGTTGGACCTTGTACCTCCCCCTATATATATATGGAATGGAGTTGGCAACTGAAAAGAAACTTTGTGTTCCCAACAAGCTAGATGAAGAACGGCTTTCAAACACACTTATCTCTCAGAAATGAGCATGTGGAGAGTCGTTCGTTCATGTAGCACAAAGGGAACGAGTTGCAGGAGAAACTTTTACTCTGGTTCTCATTGTGTTTCCTAGTGCCGGTTTGATGTTCCTGCAGTTTTCATGGTAAAACCGTGTTTCAGCTAGTTCCTCCCCATATATTTGTATGGAGTGGATTTTGCAACTTAAAGGAAACTTTGTGTTCCCATCAAGCTAGTTGAAGGACGGATTTAACACACACTTATCTCTCAGAACTGAGCATGTGGAGAGTCGTTCGTTCACCTAGCACAAAGGGAACGGGTTGCAGGAGAAACTTTTACTCTGGTTTCTCAGTGTGTTTCCTAGGGCCGTTTTGAAGTTTCTGCAGTTTTCACTGTAAAACCGAGTTGGAGCTAGTACCTCCCCATATATATGTATGGAATAGAGTTTGCAGCTGAAAAGAATCTTGTGTTCCCAAAGAGCTAGGTGAAGGACGTCCTTCACACACACTTATCTCTCAGAACTGAGCATGTGGAGAGACTTTCGTTCATCTAGCCAAAGGAAACGGGTTGCAAGAGGAACTTTTACTCTGGTTTCTCAGTGTGTTTCCTAGTGCCGGCTTGAAGTTCCTGCAGTTTTCACTGTAAAACCAAGTTGTAACTAGTACCTCCCCATATATAATTATGGAGTGGAATTTGCAACTGAAAAAAACTTTGAGTTCCCAAAAAGCTAAGTGAAGGAAGGCTTTCACACACACTTTTCTCTCACAACTGAGCATGTGGAGAGACGTTCGTTCATCTAGAACAAAGGGAACGGGTTACAGTACAAAGTGTTACTCTGGTTTCTCAGTGTGTTTCCTTGTGCCGGTTTGAAGTTCCTGCAGTTTTCACGGTAAAACCGTGTTTGAGCTAGTACCACCCCATATATATCTATGGAGTGGATTTTGCAAGTGAAAACAAACTTTGTGTTCCCAACAAGCTAGGTGAAGTACGGCTTTCACACACAATTATCTCTCAGAACTGAACATGTGGAGAGTCGTTCCTTCATCTCACACAAAGGGAACGGGTTGCAGGAGAAACTTTTACTCTGGTATCTCAGTGGTTTTCCTAGTGTCGGTTTTAATTTCCTGCAGTTTTCACTGTAAAATCGAGTTGGAGCTAGTACCTCCCCATATATATGTATGGAGTGCAGTTTGCAACTGAAAAGAATTTTTGTGTTCCCAACAAGCTAGGTGAAGGACGATTTTCACACACAATTATTTCTCAGAAATGAGCATGTGGAGAGACGTTCGTTCATCTAGCAAAAAGTGAATGGGTTGCAGGACAAAGTTTTACTCTGTTTTTTCAGTGTGTTTCCTAGTGCCGGTTTGAATTTCCTGCACATTTCACTGTAATACCGAGATGTGGCTAGTACCTCCCCATATATATGTATGGAGTGGAGTTTGCAAAAAAAAAGAGACTTTGTGTCCCAACATGATAGGTGAAGGACGATTTTCACACACACATATCTCTCACAACTGAGCATGTGGAGAGAGGATTGTTCACCTAGCACAAATGGAACGGTTTGCAGGAGAATGTTTTACTCCGGTTTCTCAGTGGGTTTCCTAATGCCAGTTTGAATTTCCTGCAGTTTTCACTGTAAAACCGAGTTGGAGCTAGTACATCCCCATATATATGTATGGAGTGGAGTTTGCTACTGAAAAGAAACCTTGTGTTCCCAACAAGCTATGTGAAGAACGGCTTTCACACACACATATCTCTCAGAACTGAGCATGTGGAGAGACGTACGTTCATCTAGCAAAAAGTGAATGTGTTGCAGGACAAAGTGTTTCCCTGGTTTCTCAGTGTGCTTCCTAGTGCAGGTTTGAAGTTTCTGCAGTTTTCACGGTAAAACAGTGTTTGAGCAAGTACCTCCCGATATATATGTATGGAGTGGAGTTAGCAACTTAAAACAAACTTTGTGTTCCCAACAAGCTAGGTGAAGGACGGCTTTCACACACACTTATCACTCAGAACTGAGCATGTGGAGAGTCGTTCGTTCATCTCACACAAAAGGAAGGGGTTGCAGGAGAAACTTTTACTCTGGTTTCTTAGTGTGTATCCTAGTGCCGGTTTGAAGTTCCTGCAGTTTTCACTGTAAAACAGAGTTGGAGTTATTACCTCCCCATATATATGTATGGAGTGGTGTATGCAACTGAAAAGAAACTTTGTGGTCCCAACTAGCTAGGTGAAGGACGGCTTTCAAACACAATTATCTCTCAGATCTCAACATGTGGAGAGACGTTCGTTCATGTAGTACAAAGGGAATGGTTTGCAGGAGAAACTTTTACTCTTGTTCTCAGTGTGTTTCCTAGTTCCGGTCTGAAGTTTCTGCAGTTTTCACTGTAAAACCGAGTTGGAGCTAGTATCTCCCCATATATATGTATGGAGTGGAGTTTGCAACTGAAAAGAAACTTTGTGTTAAAAACAAGCTATGTGTAGGACGATTTTCACACACATTATCTCTCAGAACTAAACATGTGGAGACTAGTTCGTTCACCTAGCACAAAGGGAACGGTTTGCAGGGGAAACTTTTACTCTGGTTTCTCAGTGTGTTTCCTAGTGGCGGTATGAATTTCCTGCAGTTTTCACTGTAAAATCGAGTTGGAGCTGGCACCTCCCCATATATATGTATGGAGTGGCGTTTGCAACTGAAAAGAATCTTTGTGTTCCCAACAAGCTAGGTGAAGGACGATTTCCACACACACTTATCTCTCACAACTGAGCATGTGGAGAGAATTTCTTTCACCTAGCACAAATGGAACGGGTTGCAGGAGAATCTTTTACTCCGGTTTCTCAGTGGGATTCCTCTTGCCGGTTTGAAGTTCCTGCAGTTTTCACTGTAAAACAGTGTGGGAGCTAGTACCTCCCCATATATATGTATGGAGTGGAGTTTGCAACTGAAAAGAAACTTTGTGTTCCGAACTAGCTAGGTGAAGAACGGCTTTCACACACACTTATCTCTCAGAACTGAGCATGTGGACAGACTTTCGTTCATGTAGCACAAAGGGAACGGGTGGCAGGGGAAACTTTTACTCTGGTATCTCAATCGATTTCCTAGTGCCGTTTTGAATTTCCTGCAGTTTTCACTGTAAAACCGAGTTGGAGCTAGTACCTCCCCATATATATTTATGGAGTGCAGTTTGAAACTGAAAAGAAAGTTTGTGTTCCCAACAAGCTAGGTGAATTACGATTTACACACACACTTATCTCTCAGAAATGAGCATGGGGAGAGACCTTCTTTCATCTAACAAAAAGTGAATTGGTTGCAGGACGAAGTTTTACTCTGTTTTCTCAGTGTGTTTCCTAGTGCCGGTTTGAATTTCCTGCAGTTTTCACGGTAATACCGAGTTGAAATTGGTACTTCCCCATATATATGAATGGAGTGAAGTTTGCAAATGAAAAGAAACATTGTGTTCCCAACAAGCTAGGGGAAGGGCGGCTTTCACACACAATTATCTATCAGAACTGGGCATGTGGAGAGTCGTTCGTTCATCTAGCACTAAGGGAACGGGTTGCAGGAGAAACTTTTACTCTGGTATCTCAGTGGTTTTCCTAGTGTCGGTTTTAATTTCCTGCAGTTTTCACTGTAAAATCGAGTTGGAGCTAGTACCTACCCATATATATGTATGGAGTGCAGTTTGCAACTGAAAAGAATCTTTGTGTTCCCAACAAGCTAGGTGAAGGACGATTTTCACACACAATTATCTCTCAGAAATGAGCATGTGGAGAGACGTTCGTTCATCTAGCAAAAAGTGAATGGGTTGCAGGACAAAGTTTTACTCTGTTTTTTCAGTGTGTTTCCTAGTGGCGGGATGAATTTCCTGCAGTTTTCACTGTAAAATCGAGTTGGAGCTGGCACCTCCCCATATATATGTATGGAGTGGAGTTTGCAACTGAAAAGAAACTTTGTGTTCCCAACAAGCTAGGTGAAGGACGATTTTCACACACACTTATCTCTCACAACTGAGCATGTGGAGAGAATTTCGTTCACCTTGCACAAATGGAACGGGTTGCAGGAGAATCTTTTACTCCGGTTTCTCAGTGGGATTCCTAGTGCTGTTTTGAAGTTCCTGCAGTTTTCACTGTAAAACAATGTTGGAGCTTGTTCCTACCCATATATATGTAAGGACTGGAGTATGCAACTGAAAAGAATCTTTGTGTTCCCAACAAGCAACCTGAAGAACGGCTTTCACACACACTTATCTCTCAGAAATGCGCATGTGGAGAGACTTTCATTCATGTAGCACAAAGGGAACGGTTTGAAGTAGAAACTTTTACTCTCGTTCTCAGTGGGTTTCCTAGTGCCGGTTTGAAGTTCCTGCAGTTTTCTCTGTAAAACCGATTTGGAGCTAGTACCTCCACATATATATGTATAGATTGGTGTTTGCAAATGAAAAAAAATTTTGTGTTCCCAAGAAGATAGGTGAAGGACGGCTTTCATACACACTTATCTCTCAGAACTGAGCATGTGGAGAGTCGTTCATTCATCTAGCACAAATTGAACGAGTTGCAGGAGAAACTTTTACTCTGGTTCTCAGCGTGTTTCCTAGTGCCGGTATGAAGTTCCTGCAGTTTTCACTGTAAAACAGTGTTGGAGCTGGTACCTCCCCATATATATGTATGGAGTGGAGTTTGCAACTGAAAAGAAACTTTGCATTCCCAACAAGCTAGCTGAAGGACGGCTTTCACACTCACTTATCTCTCAGAACTGAGCATGTGGATAGTCGTTCGTTCATCTAGCACATATGGAAAGGTTTAAAGGGGAAACTTTTACTCTAGTTTCTCAGTGTGTTTCCTAGTGTCTGTATGAAGTTCCTGCAGTTTTCACTGTAAAACCGAGTTGGACCTTGTACCTCCCCCTATATATATATGGAATGGAGTTGGCAACTGAAAAGAAACTTTGTGTTCCCAACAAGCTAGATGAAGAACGGCTTTCAAACACACTTATCTCTCAGAAATGAGCATGTGGAGAGTCGTTCGTTCATGTAGCACAAAGGGAACGAGTTGCAGGAGAAACTTTTACTCTGGTTCTCATTGTGTTTCCTAGTGCCGGTTTGATGTTCCTGCAGTTTTCATGGTAAAACCGTGTTTCAGCTAGTTCCTCCCCATATATTTGTATGGAGTGGATTTTGCAACTTAAAGGAAACTTTGTGTTCCCATCAAGCTAGTTGAAGGACGGATTTAACACACACTTATCTCTCAGAACTGAGCATGTGGAGAGTCGTTCGTTCACCTAGCACAAAGGGAACGGGTTGCAGGAGAAACTTTTACTCTGGTTTCTCAGTGTGTTTCCTAGGGCCGTTTTGAAGTTTCTGCAGTTTTCACTGTAAAACCGAGTTGGAGCTAGTACCTCCCCATATATATGTATGGAATAGAGTTTGCAGCTGAAAAGAATCTTGTGTTCCCAAAGAGCTAGGTGAAGGACGTCCTTCACACACACTTATCTCTCAGAACTGAGCATGTGGAGAGACTTTCGTTCATCTAGCCAAAGGAAACGGGTTGCAAGAGGAACTTTTACTCTGGTTTCTCAGTGTGTTTCCTAGTGCCGGCTTGAAGTTCCTGCAGTTTTCACTGTAAAACCAAGTTGTAACTAGTACCTCCCCATATATAATTATGGAGTGGAATTTGCAACTGAAAAAAACTTTGAGTTCCCAAAAAGCTAAGTGAAGGAAGGCTTTCACACACACTTTTCTCTCACAACTGAGCATGTGGAGAGACGTTCGTTCATCTAGAACAAAGGGAACGGGTTACAGTACAAAGTGTTACTCTGGTTTCTCAGTGTGTTTCCTTGTGCCGGTTTGAAGTTCCTGCAGTTTTCACGGTAAAACCGTGTTTGAGCTAGTACCACCCCATATATATCTATGGAGTGGATTTTGCAAGTGAAAACAAACTTTGTGTTCCCAACAAGCTAGGTGAAGTACGGCTTTCACACACAATTATCTCTCAGAACTGAACATGTGGAGAGTCGTTCCTTCATCTCACACAAAGGGAACGGGTTGCAGGAGAAACTTTTACTCTGGTATCTCAGTGGTTTTCCTAGTGTCGGTTTTAATTTCCTGCAGTTTTCACTGTAAAATCGAGTTGGAGCTAGTACCTCCCCATATATATGTATGGAGTGCAGTTTGCAACTGAAAAGAATTTTTGTGTTCCCAACAAGCTAGGTGAAGGACGATTTTCACACACAATTATTTCTCAGAAATGAGCATGTGGAGAGACGTTCGTTCATCTAGCAAAAAGTGAATGGGTTGCAGGACAAAGTTTTACTCTGTTTTTTCAGTGTGTTTCCTAGTGCCGGTTTGAATTTCCTGCACATTTCACTGTAATACCGAGATGTGGCTAGTACCTCCCCATATATATGTATGGAGTGGAGTTTGCAAAAAAAAAGAGACTTTGTGTCCCAACATGATAGGTGAAGGACGATTTTCACACACACATATCTCTCACAACTGAGCATGTGGAGAGAGGATTGTTCACCTAGCACAAATGGAACGGTTTGCAGGAGAATGTTTTACTCCGGTTTCTCAGTGGGTTTCCTAATGCCAGTTTGAATTTCCTGCAGTTTTCACTGTAAAACCGAGTTGGAGCTAGTACATCCCCATATATATGTATGGAGTGGAGTTTGCTACTGAAAAGAAACCTTGTGTTCCCAACAAGCTATGTGAAGAACGGCTTTCACACACACATATCTCTCAGAACTGAGCATGTGGAGAGACGTACGTTCATCTAGCAAAAAGTGAATGTGTTGCAGGACAAAGTGTTTCCCTGGTTTCTCAGTGTGCTTCCTAGTGCAGGTTTGAAGTTTCTGCAGTTTTCACGGTAAAACAGTGTTTGAGCAAGTACCTCCCGATATATATGTATGGAGTGGAGTTAGCAACTTAAAACAAACTTTGTGTTCCCAACAAGCTAGGTGAAGGACGGCTTTCACACACACTTATCACTCAGAACTGAGCATGTGGAGAGTCGTTCGTTCATCTCACACAAAAGGAAGGGGTTGCAGGAGAAACTTTTACTCTGGTTTCTTAGTGTGTATCCTAGTGCCGGTTTGAAGTTCCTGCAGTTTTCACTGTAAAACAGAGTTGGAGTTATTACCTCCCCATATATATGTATGGAGTGGTGTATGCAACTGAAAAGAAACTTTGTGGTCCCAACTAGCTAGGTGAAGGACGGCTTTCAAACACAATTATCTCTCAGATCTCAACATGTGGAGAGACGTTCGTTCATGTAGTACAAAGGGAATGGTTTGCAGGAGAAACTTTTACTCTTGTTCTCAGTGTGTTTCCTAGTTCCGGTCTGAAGTTTCTGCAGTTTTCACTGTAAAACCGAGTTGGAGCTAGTATCTCCCCATATATATGTATGGAGTGGAGTTTGCAACTGAAAAGAAACTTTGTGTTAAAAACAAGCTATGTGTAGGACGATTTTCACACACATTATCTCTCAGAACTAAACATGTGGAGACTAGTTCGTTCACCTAGCACAAAGGGAACGGTTTGCAGGGGAAACTTTTACTCTGGTTTCTCAGTGTGTTTCCTAGTGGCGGTATGAATTTCCTGCAGTTTTCACTGTAAAATCGAGTTGGAGCTGGCACCTCCCCATATATATGTATGGAGTGGCGTTTGCAACTGAAAAGAATCTTTGTGTTCCCAACAAGCTAGGTGAAGGACGATTTCCACACACACTTATCTCTCACAACTGAGCATGTGGAGAGAATTTCTTTCACCTAGCACAAATGGAACGGGTTGCAGGAGAATCTTTTACTCCGGTTTCTCAGTGGGATTCCTCTTGCCGGTTTGAAGTTCCTGCAGTTTTCACTGTAAAACAGTGTGGGAGCTAGTACCTCCCCATATATATGTATGGAGTGGAGTTTGCAACTGAAAAGAAACTTTGTGTTCCGAACTAGCTAGGTGAAGAACGGCTTTCACACACACTTATCTCTCAGAACTGAGCATGTGGACAGACTTTCGTTCATGTAGCACAAAGGGAACGGGTGGCAGGGGAAACTTTTACTCTGGTATCTCAATCGATTTCCTAGTGCCGTTTTGAATTTCCTGCAGTTTTCACTGTAAAACCGAGTTGGAGCTAGTACCTCCCCATATATATTTATGGAGTGCAGTTTGAAACTGAAAAGAAAGTTTGTGTTCCCAACAAGCTAGGTGAATTACGATTTACACACACACTTATCTCTCAGAAATGAGCATGGGGAGAGACCTTCTTTCATCTAACAAAAAGTGAATTGGTTGCAGGACGAAGTTTTACTCTGTTTTCTCAGTGTGTTTCCTAGTGCCGGTTTGAATTTCCTGCAGTTTTCACGGTAATACCGAGTTGAAATTGGTACTTCCCCATATATATGAATGGAGTGAAGTTTGCAAATGAAAAGAAACATTGTGTTCCCAACAAGCTAGGGGAAGGGCGGCTTTCACACACAATTATCTATCAGAACTGGGCATGTGGAGAGTCGTTCGTTCATCTAGCACAAAGGGAACGGGTTGCATGTGAAACTTTTACTGTGGTATCTCAGTGTGTTTCCTAGTGCTGTTTTGAAGTTCCTGCAGTTTTCACTGTAAAACCATGTTGGAGCTTGTTCCTATCCATAAATATGTAAGGACTGGAGTATGCAACTGAAAAGAATCTTTGTGTTCCCAACAAGCAACCTGAAGAACGGCTTTCACACACACTTATCTCTCAGAAATGCGCATGTGGAGAGACTTTCGTTCATGTAGCACAAAGGGAACGGTTTGCAGTAGAAACTTTTACTCTCGTTCTCAGTGGGTTTCCTAGTGCCGGTTTGAAGTTCCTGCAGTTTTCTCTGTAAAACCGATTTGGAGCTAGTACCTCCACATATATATGTATAGATTGGTGTTTGCAAATGAAAAAAAATTTTGTGTTCCCAAGAAGATAGGTGAAGGACGGCTTTCATACACACTTATCTCTCAGAACTGAGCATGTGGAGAGTCGTTCATTCATCTAGCACAAATTGAACGATTTGCAGGAGAAACTTTTACTCTGGTTCTCAGCTTGTTTCCTAGTGCTGGTATGAAGTTCCTGCAGTTTTCAGTGTTAAACAGTGTTGGAGCTGGTACCTCCCCATATATATGTATGGAGTGGAGTTTGCAACTGAAAAGAAACTTTGCATTCCCAACAAGCTAGCTGAAGAACGGATTTCACACTCACTTATCTCTCAGAACTGAGCATGTGGATAGTCGTTCGTTCATCTAGCACAAATGGAAAGGTTTACAGGGGAAAATTTTACTCTGGTTTCTCAGTGTGTTTCCTAGTGTCTGTATGAAGTTCCTGCAGTTTTCACTGTAAAACCGAGTTGGACCTTGTACCTCCCCATATATATGTATGGAATGGAGTTGGCAACTGAAAAGAAACTTTGTGTTCCCAACAAGCTAGGTGAAGAACGGCTTTCAAACACATTTATCTCTCAGAAATCAGCATGTGGAGAGTCGTTCGTTCATGTAGCACAAAGGGAACGGGTTGCAGGAAAAACATTTACTCTTGTTTCTCAGTGTGTTTCCTAGTGCCGGTTTGAAGTTCCTGCAGTTTTCACTTTAAAACAGAGTTGCAGCTAGTACCTCACTATATATATGTATGGAATGGAGTATGCAACTGAAAAGAATCTTTGTGTTCCCAACAAGCAAATTGAAGAACGGCTTTCACACACACTTATCTCTCAGAACTGAGCATGTGGACAGACGTTCGTTCATGTAGCACAAATGGAACGGGTTGCAGGAGAAACTTTTACTCTGGTTTCTCAGTGTGTTTCCTAGTGCTGGTTTGAAGTTCCTGCAGTTTTTACTGTAAAACCATGTTGGAGCTTGTACCTACCCATATATATGTATGGAGTGGATTTTGCATCTGAAAAGAAACTTTGTGTTCCTAACAATCTAGGTGAAGGACGGCTTTCACACACAATTTTCTCTCATATCTGAGCATGGGGAGGGACGTTCGTTCATTTAGCACAAATGGAATGGTTTGCTGGAGAAACTTTTACTATGGTTCTCATTGTTTTTCCAGGTGCCGGCTTGGTGTTCCTGCAGTTTTCACTGTAAACCCGAGTTGGAGCTAGTACCTCCTCATATATATGTATGGAGTGGAGTTTGCAACTGAAAAGAAACTTTGTGTTCCCAACAAGCTGGGGGAAGGGCGGCTTTCAAAAACAATTTTCTCTCAGAACTGAGCATGTGGATAGTCGTTCGTTCATCTAGCACAAATTGAACGGGTTGCAGGAGAAACTTTTACTCTGGTTTCTCAGTGTGTTTCCTAGTGCTGGTTTGAAGTTCCTGCAGTTTTTACTGTAAAACCATGTTGGAGCTTGTACCTACCCATATATATGTATGGACTGGAGTATGCAACTTAAAAGAATCTTTGTGATCCCAACAAGAAAAGTGAAGAACGGCTTTCACACACACTTATTTCTCAGAACAGAGCATGTGGACAGACGTTCGTTCATGTAGCACAAAGGGAACGGGTTGCAGGAGAAACTTTTACTCTGGTTTCTCAGTGTGTTTCCTCGTGCCAGTTTGAAGTTCCTGCAGTTTTAACGGTAAAACGAGTTGGAGCTAGTACCTCCCCATATATATTTATGGAGTGGAGTTTGCAATTGAAAAGAAACTTTGTGTTCCCAACAAGCTAGGTGAAGGACGGCTTTCACACACACTTATATCTCGGAACTGAGCATGTTTAGAGTCGTTCATTCATCTAGCACAAAGGGAACGTGTTGCAGGGGAAACATTTACTCTGGTTTCTCAGTTTGTTTCCTAGTGCCGGTTTGAACTTAATGCAATTTTCACTTTAAAAAAATGTTGGAGGTAGTATCTCCCCATATATATGTACGGAGTGGAGTTTGCAACTGAAAAGACACTTTGTGTTCCCAACAAGCTAGGTGAACGACGGCTTTCACACACACTTATCTCTCAGAACTGAGCATGTGGATAGTCGTTCGTTCATCTAGAACAAATGGAAAGGTTTGCAGGGGAAACTTTTACTCTGGTTTCTCAGTGTGTTTCCTAGTGTCTGTATGAAGTTCCTGCAGTTTTCACTGTAAAACCGAGTTGGACCTCGTACCTCCCCATATATATGTATGGAATGGAGTTGGGAACTGAAAAGAAACTTTGTGTTCCCAACAAGCTAGTTGAAGAACGGCTTTCAAACACACTTATCTCTCAGAAATGAGCATGTGGAGAGTCGTTCGTTCATGTAGCACAAAGGGAACGGGTTGCAGGAAAAACATTTACTCTTGTTTCTCAGTGTGTTTCCTAGTGCCGGTTTGAAGTTCCTGCAGTTTTCACTTTAAAACAGAGTTGCAGCTAGTACCTCACTATATATATGTATGGACTGGAGTATGCAACTGAAAAGAATCTTTGTGTTCCCAACAAGCAAATTGAAGAACGGCTTTCACACACACTTTTCTCTCAGAACTGAGCATGTGGACAGACGTTCGTTCATGTAGCACAAATGGAACGGGTTGCAGGAGAAACTTTTACTCTGGTTCTCATTGTGTTTCCTAGTGCCGGTTTGAAGTTCCTGCAGTTTTCACGGTAAAACCGATTTTGATCTAGTACCTCCCCATATATATGTATGGAGTGGTTTTTGCATCTGAAAAGAAACTTTGTGTTCCTAACAAGCTAGGTGAAGGATGGCTTTCACACACAATTTTCTCTCAGAACTGAGCATGGGGAGAGACGTTCGTTCATTTAGCACAAAGGGAATGGTTTGCTGAAGGAACTTTTACTATGGTTCTCATTGTTTTTCCAGGTGCCGGTTTGGTGTACCTGCAGTTTTCATTGTAAACCAGAGTTGGAGCTAGTACCTCCTCATATATATGTATGGAGTGGAGTTTGCAAGTGAAAAGAAACTTTGTGTTCCCAACAAGCTGGGGGAAGGGCGGCTTTCACACACAATTTTCTCTCAGAACTGAGCATGTGAAGAGACGTTCGTTCATCTAGCACAAATTGAACGGGTTGCAGGAGAAACTTTTACTCTGGTTTCTCAGTGTGTTTCCTAGTGCCGGTTTGAAGTTCCTGCAGTTTTCTCGGTAAAACGAGTTGGAGCTAGTACCTCCCAATATATATATATGTATTGGAGTTTGCAAATGAAAAGAAACTTTGTTTTCCCAACAAGAGAGTTGAAGAACGGCTTTCACACACAAATATCTCTCAGAACTGAGCATGTGGAGGTTCGTTCGTTCATTTGGCACAAAGGGAACGGGTTGCAGGAGAAACTTTTTCTCTGGTTTCTCAGTGTGTTTCTTAGTGCAGGTTTGAATTTCCTGCAATTTTCTCTGAAAAACCGATTTGGAGGTAGTACCTCCCCATATACATGTATTGAGTGGCGTTTGCTACTGAAAAGAAACTTTGTGTCCCCAACAAGCTAGGTGAAGTAAGGATTTCACACACACTTATCTCTCAGAAATGCGCATTTGGAGAGACTTTCGTTCATATAGCACAATGGGAATGGTTTGAAGTAGAAACATTTACTCTGGTTTCTCAGTGTGTTTCCTAGTGCCGGTTTGAAGTTCCTGCAGTTTTCACGGTAAAACGAGTTGGAGCTAGTACTTCCCCATATATATGTATGGAGTGGATTTTGCAACTGAAAAGAAACTTTGTGTTCCCAACAAGCTGGGGGAAGGGCGGCTTTCAAAAACAATTTTCTCTCAGAACTGAGCATGTGGATAGTCGTTCGTTCATCTAGCACAAATTGAACGGGTTGCAGGAGAAACTTTTACTCTGGTTTCTCAGTGTGTTTCCTAGTGCTGGTTTGAAGTTCCTGCAGTTTTTACTGTAAAAGCATGTTGGAGCTTGTACCTACCCATATATATGTATGGACTGGAGTATGCAACTTAAAAGAATCTTTGTGATCCCAACAAGAAAAGTGAAGAACGGCTTTCACACACACTTATTTCTCAGAACAGAGCATGTGGACAGACGTTCGTTCATGTAGCACAAAGGGAACGGGTTGCAGGAGAAACTTTTACTCTGGTTTCTCAGTGTGTTTCCTCGTGCCAGTTTGAAGTTCCTGCAGTTTTAACGGTAAAACGAGTTGGAGCTAGTACCTCCCCATATATATTTATGGAGTGGAGTTTGCAACTGAAAAGAAACTTTGTGTTCCCAACAAGCTAGGTGAAGGACGGCTTTCACACACACTTATATCTCGGAACTGAGCATGTTTAGAGTCGTTCATTCATCTAGCACAAAGGGAACGTGTTGCAGGGGAAACATTTACTCTGGTTTCTCAGTTTGTTTCCTAGTGCCGGTTTGAACTTAATGCAATTTTCACTTTAAAAAAATGTTGGAGGTAGTATCTCCCCATATATATGTACGGAGTGGAGTTTGCAACTGAAAAGACACTTTGTGTTCCCAACAAGCTAGGTGAACGACGGCTTTCACACACACTTATCTCTCAGAACTGAGCATGTGGATAGTCGTTCGTTCATCTAGAACAAATGGAAAGGTTTGCAGGGGAAACTTTTACTCTGGTTTCTCAGTGTGTTTCCTAGTGTCTGTATGAAGTTCCTGCAGTTTTCACTGTAAAACCGAGTTGGACCTCGTACCTCCCCATATATATGTATGGAATGGAGTTGGGAACTGAAAAGAAACTTTGTGTTCCCAACAAGCTAGTTGAAGAACGGCTTTCAAACACACTTATCTCTCAGAAATGAGCATGTGGAGAGTCGTTCGTTCATGTAGCACAAAGGGAACGGGTTGCAGGAAAAACATTTACTCTTGTTTCTCAGTGTGTTTCCTAGTGCCGGTTTGAAGTTCCTGCAGTTTTCACTTTAAAACAGAGTTGCAGCTAGTACCTCACTATATATATGTATGGACTGGAGTATGCAACTGAAAAGAATCTTTGTGTTCCCAACAAGCAAATTGAAGAACGGCTTTCACACACACTTTTCTCTCAGAACTGAGCATGTGGACAGACGTTCGTTCATGTAGCACAAATGGAACGGGTTGCAGGAGAAACTTTTACTCTGGTTCTCATTGTGTTTCCTAGTGCCGGTTTGAAGTTCCTGCAGTTTTCACGGTAAAACCGATTTTGATCTAGTACCTCCCCATATATATGTATGGAGTGGTTTTTGCATCTGAAAAGAAACTTTGTGTTCCTAACAAGCTAGGTGAAGGATGGCTTTCACACACAATTTTCTCTCAGAACTGAGCATGGGGAGAGACGTTCGTTCATTTAGCACAAAGGGAATGGTTTGCTGAAGGAACTTTTACTATGGTTCTCATTGTTTTTCCAGGTGCCGGTTTGGTGTACCTGCAGTTTTCATTGTAAACCAGAGTTGGAGCTAGTACCTCCTCATATATATGTATGGAGTGGAGTTTGCAAGTGAAAAGAAACTTTGTGTTCCCAACAAGCTGGGGGAAGGGCGGCTTTCACACACAATTTTCTCTCAGAACTGAGCATGTGAAGAGACGTTCGTTCATCTAGCACAAATTGAACGGGTTGCAGGAGAAACTTTTACTCTGGTTTCTCAGTGTGTTTCCTAGTGCCGGTTTGAAGTTCCTGCAGTTTTCTCGGTAAAACGAGTTGGAGCTAGTACCTCCCAATATATATATATGTATTGGAGTTTGCAAATGAAAAGAAACTTTGTTTTCCCAACAAGAGAGTTGAAGAACGGCTTTCACACACAAATATCTCTCAGAACTGAGCATGTGGAGGTTCGTTCGTTCATTTGGCACAAAGGGAACGGGTTGCAGGAGAAACTTTTTCTCTGGTTTCTCAGTGTGTTTCTTAGTGCAGGTTTGAAGTTCCTGCAATTTTCTCTGAAAAACCGAGTTGGAGGTAGTACCTCCCCATATACATGTATTGAGTGGCGTTTGCTACTGAAAAGAAACTTTGTGTCCCCAACAAGCTAGGTGAAGTAAGGATTTCACACACACTTATCTCTCAGAAATGCGCATTTGGAGAGACTTTCGTTCATATAGCACAATGGGAATGGTTTGAAGTAGAAACATTTACTCTGGTTTCTCAGTGTGTTTCCTAGTGCCGGTTTGAAGTTCCTGCAGTTTTCACGGTAAAACGAGTTGGAGCTAGTACCTCCCCATATATATGTATGGAGTGGAGTTTGCAACTGAAAAGAAACTTTGTGTTCCCAACAAGATAGGTGAAGGACGGCTTTCACACACACTTATATCTCGGAAATTAGCATGTGGAGAGTCGTTCATTCATCTAGCACAAAGGGAACTGTTTGCAGGGGAAACATTTACTCTGGTTTCTCAGTGTGTTTCCTAGTGTTGGTTTGAACTTAATGCAATTTTCACTTTAAAAAAATGTTGGAGCTAGTACCTCCCTATATATATGTACGGAGTGGAGTTTGCAACTGAAAAGAAACTTTGTGTTCCCAACAAGCTAGGTGAACGACGGCTTTCACACACACTTATCTCTCAGAACTGAGCATGTGGAGAGTCGTTCATTCATCTAGCACAAATTGAACGAGTTGCAGGAGAAACTTTTTCTCTGGTTCTCAGCTTGTTTCCTTGTGCCTGTATGAAGTTCCTGCAGTTTTCACTGTAAAACAGAGTTGGAGCTGTCATCTTCCCCATATATATGTATGGAGTGGAGTTTGCAACTGAAAAGAAACTTTGCATTCCCAACAAGCTAGCTGAAGGACGGCTTTCACACTCACTTATCTCTCAGAATTGAGCATGTGGATAGTCGTTCGTTCATCTAGCACAAATGGAAAGGTTTGCAGGGGAAACTTTTACTCTGGTTTCTCAGTGTGTTTACTAGTGTCTGTATGAAGTTCCTGCAGCTTTCACTGTAAAACCGAGTTGGACCTTGTACCTCCCCATATATATGTAAGGAATGGAGTTGGGAACTGAAAAGAAACTTTGTGTTCCCAACAAGCTAGTTGAAGAACGGCTTTCAAACACACTTATCTCTCAGAAATGAGCATGTGGAGAGACGTTCGTTCATGTAGCACAAAGGGAACGGGTTGCAGGAAAAACATTTACTCTTGTTTCTCAGTGTGTTTCCTAGTGCCGGTTTGAAGTTCCTGCAGTTTTCACTTTAAAACAGGGTTGCAGCTTGTACCTCACTATATATATGTATGGACTAGAGTATGCAACTGAAAAGAATCTTTGTGTTTCCAACAAGCAAATTGAAGAACGGCTTTCACACACACTTATCTCTCAGAACTGAGCATGTGGACAGACGTTCGTTCATGTAGCACAAATGGAACGGGTTGCAGGAGAAACTTTTACTCTGGTTCTCATTGTGTTTCCTAGTGCCGGTTTGAAGTTCCTGTAGTTTTCACGGTAAAACGGATTTTGATCTAGTACCTCCCCATATATATGTATGGAGTGGTTTTTGCATCTGAAAAGAAACTTTGTGTTCCTAACAAGCTAGGTGAAGGACGGCTTTCACACACAATTTTCTCTCAGAACTGAGCATGGGGAGAGACGTTCGTTCATTTAGCACAAAGGGAATGGTTTGCTGGAGGAACTTTTACTATGGTTCTCATTGTTTTTCCAGGTGCCGGTATGGTGTTCCTGCAGTTTTCACTGTAAACCCGAGTTGGAGCTAGTACCTCCTCATATATATGTATGGAGTGGAGTTTGCAACTGGAAGAGAAACTTTGTGTTCCCAACAAGCTGGGGGAAGGGCGGCTTTCACACACAATTTTCTCTCAGACCTGAGCATGTGGATAGTCGTTCGTTCATTTGGCACAAAGGGAACGGGTTGCAGGAGAAACTTTTTCTCTGGTTTCTCAGTGTATTTCTTAGTGCAGGTTTGAAGTTCCTGCAATTTTCTCTGAAAAACCGAGTTGGAGCTAGTACGTCCCCATATATATGTATTGAGTGGCGTTTGCTACTGAAAAGAAACTTTGTGTCCCCAACAAGCTAGGTGAAGTAAGGCTTTCACACACACTTATCTCTCAGAAATGCGCATGTGGAGAGACTTTCGTTCATATAGCACAAAGGGAAAGGTTTGAAGTAGAAACTTTTTCTCTTGTTCTCAGTTGGTTTCCTAGTGCCGGTTTGAAGTTCCTGCAGTTTTCACTGTAAAACCGATTTGGAGCTAGTACCTCCCCATATATATGTATTTAGTGGAGTTTGCAACTGAAAAGCAACTTTGTGTTCCCAACAAGCTAGGTGAAGGACGGCTTTCGCACACACTTATATCTCGGAACTGAGCATGTGGAGAGTCGTTCATTCATCAAGCACAAAGGGAACGGGTTGCAGGGGAAACAATTTCTGTGGTTTCTCAGTGTGTTTCCTAGTGCCGGTTTGAACTTAATGCAATTTTCACTGTAAAAATTGTTGGAGCTAGTAACTCCCCATATATATGTACGGAGTGGAGTTTGCACCTGAAAAGAAACTTTGTGTTCCCAACAAGCTAGGTGAACGACGGCTTTCACACACACTTATCTCTCAGAACTGAGCATGTTGAGAGAATTTCGTTCATTTAGCACAAATGGAATGGTTTGCAGGAGAAACTTTTATTCTGGTTCTCATTTTTTTTCCAAGTGCCGGTTTGATGTTCCTGCAGTTTTCAGTGTAAAACCGAGTTGGAGCTAGTACTTCCTCATATATATGTATGGGGTGGAGTTTGCAACTTTAAAGCAACTTTGTTTTCCCAAAAAGCTGTGAGAAGGACGATTTTCACACACACTTATCTCTCAGAAATGAGCATGTTCAGAGACGTTCGTTCATGTAGCACAAAGGGAACGGGTTGCAGTAGAAACTTTTACTCTGGTTCTCAGTGGTTTCCTAGAGCCGGTTTGAAGTTCCAGCAGTTTTCAAATTTAAAACAGATTTGGAGCTAGTACCTTCCCATATATATGTATGGAGTGGAGTTTGCAACTGAAAAGAAACTTTGTTTTCCCAACAAGCTAGGGGAAGGACGGCTTTCACACACACTTATCTCTCAGAAGTGAGTATGTGGAGAGACGTTCGTTCATCTAGCACAAAGGGAACGAGTTGCAGGAGAAATTTTACTCTGGTTTCTCAGTGTGTTTCCTAGTGCCGCTTTGAATTTCCTGCAGTTTTCACTGTAAAACCGTGTTGGAGTTATTACCTCCCCATATATATGTATGGAGTGGAGTTTGCATCTGAAAAGAATCTTTGTGTTCACAGCAAGCTATGTGATGCACGATTTTCACACACACTAATCTCTCAGAACTTATCATGTGGAGAGAATTTCGTTCACCTAGCACAAAGGGAACGTTTTGCAGGAGAAACTTTTAATCTGGTTTCTCAGTGTGTTTCCTAGTGCCGGTTTCATGTTCCTGCAGTTTTCACTGTAAAACAGAGTTGGAGCTAGTACCTGTCAATATATATATATATGGAGTGGGGTTTGCTACTGAAGAAACTTTGTGTTCACAACAAGCTAGGTGAAGGACGGCTTTCACACACATATATCTCTCACAACTGAGCATTTGGAGAGACATTCTTTCATCTAGCACAAAGGGAACCGTTTGTAGGAGAAACTTTTACTCTAGATTCTCTGTGTGTTTCCTAGTGCCGGATTGAAGTTCCTGCAGATTTCACTGTAAAACTGAGTTCGAGCTAGTACCTCCCCATATATATGTACGGAGTGGAGTTTGAAACTGAAAAGAATCTTTGTGTTCAAAACAAGCTAGGTGAAGGACGATTATCACACACACATATCTCTCAGAACTGAGCATGTGGAGAGAAGTTCGTTCACCTAGCACAAAGGGACCGGGTTGCAGGAGAAACTATTACTCTGGTTACTCACTGTTTCCTAGTGCCGATTTGAATTTCCTGCAGCTTTCACGGTAAAACAGATTTTGAGCTAGTACCTCCCCATATATATGTATGGATTGGAGTATGCAAATGAAAAGAAACTTTGTGTTCACAACTAGCTAGGTGAAGGACGGCTTTCACACACATTTATCTCTCAGAAGTGAGTATGTGGAGAGACGTTCATTCATCTAACTCAAAGGGAAAGGGTTGCAGGAGAAACTTTTACTCTGGTTCTCAGTGGTTTCCTAGAGCCGGTTTGAAGTTCCTGCAGTTTTCACTGTAAAACAGTTTTGGAGTTAGTACCTCCCCATATATTTGTATGGAGTGGAGTTAGCAACTGAAAAAAAACTTTGTGTTCCCAACAAGCTACATTAAGCACGATTTTCACACACACTTATCTCTCAGAACTGAGTATGTGGAGAGAAGTTCGTTCAACTAACACAAAGGGAACTTGTGGCAGGAGAAACTTTACTCTGGATTCTCAGTGTGTTTCCAAGTGCCGATTTGAAATTCCTGCTGATTTCACTGTAAAACCGAGTTTGAGCTAGAACCTCCCCATATTTATGTATGGAGTGGAGTTCGCAACTGAAAAGAAACTTTGTGTTCCCAACAAGCTATGTGAAGGACGGCTTTCACACACACTTATCTCTCAGAAGTGAGTATGTGGAGAGACTTTCGTTCATCTAGCACAAAGGGAACGAGTTGCAGGAGAAATTTTACTCTGGTTTCTCAGTGTGTTTCCTAGGGCCGTTTTGAAGTTTCTGCAGTTTTCACTGTAAAACCGAGTTGGAGCTAGTACCTCCCCATATATATGTATGGAATAGAGTTTGCAGCTGAAAAGAATCTTGTGTTCCCAAAGAGCTAGGTGAAGGACGTCCTTCACACACACTTATCTCTCAGAACTGAGCATGTGGAGAGACTTTCGTTCATCTAGCCAAAGGAAACGGGTTGCAAGAGGAACTTTTACTCTGGTTTCTCAGTGTGTTTCCTAGTGCCGGCTTGAAGTTCCTGCAGTTTTCACTGTAAAACCAAGTTGTAACTAGTACCTCCCCATATATAATTATGGAGTGGAATTTGCAACTGAAAAAAACTTTGAGTTCCCAAAAAGCTAAGTGAAGGAAGGCTTTCACACACACTTTTCTCTCACAACTGAGCATGTGGAGAGACGTTCGTTCATCTAGAACAAAGGGAACGGGTTACAGTACAAAGTGTTACTCTGGTTTCTCAGTGTGTTTCCTTGTGCCGGTTTGAAGTTCCTGCAGTTTTCACGGTAAAACCGTGTTTGAGCTAGTACCACCCCATATATATCTATGGAGTGGATTTTGCAAGTGAAAACAAACTTTGTGTTCCCAACAAGCTAGGTGAAGTACGGCTTTCACACACAATTATCTCTCAGAACTGAACATGTGGAGAGTCGTTCCTTCATCTCACACAAAGGGAACGGGTAGCAGGAGAAACTTTTACTCTGGTATCTCAGTGGTTTTCCTAGTGTCGGTTTTAATTTCCTGCAGTTTTCACTGTAAAATCGAGTTGGAGCTAGTACCTCCCCATATATATGTATGGAGTGCAGTTTGCAACTGAAAAGAATTTTTGTGTTCCCAACAAGCTAGGTGAAGGACGATTTTCACACACAATTATTTCTCAGAAATGAGCATGTGGAGAGACGTTCGTTCATCTAGCAAAAAGTGAATGGGTTGCAGGACAAAGTTTTACTCTGTTTTTTCAGTGTGTTTCCTAGTGCCGGTTTGAATTTCCTGCACATTTCACTGTAATACCGAGATGTGGCTAGTACCTCCCCATATATATGTATGGAGTGGAGTTTGCAAAAAAAAAGAAACTTTGTGTCCCAACATGATAGGTGAAGGACGATTTTCACACACACATATCTCTCACAACTGAGCATGTGGAGAGAGGATTGTTCACCTAGCACAAATGGAACGGTTTGCAGGAGAATGTTTTACTCCGGTTTCTCAGTGGGTTTCCTAGTGCCAGTTTGAATTTCCTGCAGTTTTCACTGTAAAACCGAGTTGGAGCTAGTACATCCCCATATATATGTATGGAGTGGAGTTTGCTACTGAAAAGAAACCTTGTGTTCCCAACAAGCTATGTGAAGAACGGCTTTCACACACACATATCTCTCAGAACTGAGCATGTGGAGAGACGTACGTTCATCTAGCAAAAAGTGAATGTGTTGCAGGACAAAGTGTTTCCCTGGTTTCTCAGTGTGCTTCCTAGTGCAGGTTTGAAGTTTCTGCAGTTTTCACGGTAAAACAGTGTTTGAGCAAGTACCTCCCGATATATATGTATGGAGTGGAGTTAGCAACTTAAAACAAACTTTGTGTTCCCAACAAGCTAGGTGAAGGACGGCTTTCACACACACTTATCACTCAGAACTGAGCATGTGGAGAGTCGTTCGTTCATCTCACACAAAAGGAAGGGGTTGCAGGAGAAACTTTTACTCTGGTTTCTTAGTGTGTATCCTAGTGCCGGTTTGAAGTTCCTGCAGTTTTCACTGTAAAACAGAGTTGGAGTTATTACCTCCCCATATATATGTATGGAGTGGTGTATGCAACTGAAAAGAAACTTTGTGGTCCCAACTAGCTAGGTGAAGGACGGCTTTCAAACACAATTATCTCTCAGATCTCAACATGTGGAGAGACGTTCGTTCATGTAGTACAAAGGGAATGGTTTGCAGGAGAAACTTTTACTCTTGTTCTCAGTGTGTTTCCTAGTTCCGGTCTGAAGTTTCTGCAGTTTTCACTGTAAAACCGAGTTGGAGCTAGTATCTCCCCATATATATGTATGGAGTGGAGTTTGCAACTGAAAAGAAACTTTGTGTTAAAAACAAGCTATGTGTAGGACGATTTTCACACACATTATCTCTCAGAACTAAACATGTGGAGACTAGTTCGTTCACCTAGCACAAAGGGAACGGTTTGCAGGGGAAACTTTTACTCTGGTTTCTCAGTGTGTTTCCTAGTGGCGGTATGAATTTCCTGCAGTTTTCACTGTAAAATCGAGTTAGAGCTGGCACCTCCCCATATATATGTATGGAGTGGCGTTTGCAACTGAAAAGAAACTTTGTGTTCCCAACAAGCTAGGTGAAGGACGATTTTCACACACACTTATCTCTCACAACTGAGCATGTGGAGAGAATTTCTTTCACCTAGCACAAATGGAACGGGTTGCAGGAGAATCTTTTACTCCGGTTTCTCAGTGGGATTCCTAGTGCCGGTTTGAAGTTCCTGCAGTTTTCACTGTAAAACAGTGTGGGAGCTAGTACCTACCCATATATATGTATGGAGTGGAGTTTGCAACTGAAAAGAAACTTGTGTTCCGAACTAGCTAGGTGAAGAACGGCTTTCACACACACTTATCTCTCAGAACTGAGCATGTGGACAGACTTTCGTTCATGTAGCACAAAGGGAACGGGTGGCAGGGGAAACTTTTACTCTGGTATCTCAATCGATTTCCTAGTGACGTTTTGAATTTCCTGCAGTTTTCACTGTAAAACCGAGTTGGAGCTAGTACCTCCCCATATATATGTATGGAGTGCAGTTTGAAACTGAAAAGAAACTTTGTGTTCCCAACAAGCTAGGTGAATTACGATTTACACACACACTTATCTCTCAGAAATGAGCATGGGGAGAGACCTTCGCTCATCTAACAAAAAGTGAATTGGTTGCAGGACGAAGTTTTACTCTGTTTTCTCAGTGTGTTTCCTAGTGCCGGTTTGAATTTCCTGCAGTTTTCACGGTAATACCGAGTTGAAATTGGTACTTCCCCATATATATGAATGGAGTGAAGTTTGCAAATGAAAAGAAACATTGTGTTCCCAACAAGCTAGGGGAAGGGCGGCTTTCACACACAATTATCTCTCAGAACTGGGCATGTGGAGAGTCGTTCGTTCATCTAGCACAAAGGGAACGGGTTGCATGTGAAACTTTTACTGTTTTATCTCAGTGTGTTTCCTAGTGCTGTTTTGAAGTTCCTGCAGTTTTCACTGTAAAATCATGTTGGAGCTTGTTCCTACCCATAAATATGTAAGGACTGGAGTATGCAACTGAAAAGAATCTTTGTGTTCCCAACAAGCAACCTGAAGAACGGCTTTCACACACACTTATCTCTCAGAAATGCGCATGTGGAGAGACTTTCGTTCATGTAGCACAAAGGGAACGGTTTGCAGTAGAAACTTTTACTCTCGTTCTCAGTGGGTTTCCTAGTGCCGGTTTGAAGTTCCTGCAATTTTCTCTGTAAAACTGATTTGGAGCTAGTACCTCCACATATATATGTATAGATTGGTGTTTGCAAATGAAAAAAAATTTTGTGTTCCCAAGAAGATAGGTGAAGGACGGCTTTCATACACACTTATCTCTCAGAACTGAGCATGTGGAGAGTCGTTCATTCATCTAGCACAAATTGAACGATTTGCAGGAGAAACTTTTACTCTGGTTCTCAGCTTGTTTCCTAGTGCCGGTATGAAGTTCCTGCAGTTTTCAGTGTAAAACAGTGTTGGAGCTGGTACCTCCCCATATATATGTATGGAGTGGAGTTTGCAACTGAAAAGAAACTTTGCATTCCCAACAAGCTAGCTGAAGAACGGATTTCACACTCACTTATCTCTCAGAACTGAGCATGTGGATAGTCGTTCGTTCATCTAGCACAAATGGAAAGGTTTACAGGGGAAAATTTTACTCTGGTTTCTCAGTGTGTTTCCTAGTGTCTGTATGAAGTTCCTGCAGTTTTCACTGTAAAACCGAGTTGGACCTTGTACCTCCCCATATATATGTATGGAATGGAGTTGGCAACTGAAAAGAAACTTTGTGTTCCCAACAAGCTAGGTGAAGAACGGCTTTCAAACACATTTATCTCTCAGAAATCAGCATGTGGAGAGTCGTTCGTTCATGTAGCACAAAGGGAACGGGTTGCAGGAAAAACATTTACTCTTGTTTCTCAGTGTGTTTCCTAGTGCCGGTTTGAAGTTCCTGCAGTTTTCACTTTAAAACAGAGTTGCAGCTAGTACCTCACTATATATATGTATGGAATGGAGTATGCAACTGAAAAGAATCTTTGTGTTCCCAACAAGCAAATTGAAGAACGGCTTTCACACACACTTATCTCTCAGAACTGAGCATGTGGACAGACGTTCGTTCATGTAGCACAAATGGAACGGGTTGCAGGAGAAACTTTTACTCTGGTTCTCATTGTGTTTCCTAGTGCCGGTTTGAAGTTCCTGTAGTTTTCACGGTAAAACCGATTTTGATCTAGTACCTCCCCATATATATGTATGGAGTGGATTTTGCATCTGAAAAAAACTTTGTGTTCCTAACAATCTAGGTGAAGGACGGCTTTCACACACAATTTTCTCTCATAACTGAGCATGGGGAGGGACGTTCGTTCATTTAGCACAAATGGAATGGTTTGCTGGAGAAACTTTTACTATGGTTCTCATTGTTTTTCCAGGTGCCGGCTTGGTGTTCCTGCAGTTTTCACTGTAAACCCGAGTTGGAGCTAGTACCTCCTCATATATATGTATGGAGTGGAGTTTGCAACTGAAAAGAAACTTTGTGTTCCCAACAAGCTGGGGGAAGGGCGGCTTTCAAAAACAATTTTCTCTCAGAACTGAGCATGTGGATAGTCGTTCGTTCATCTAGCACAAATTGAACGGGTTGCAGGAGAAACTTTTACTCTGGTTTCTCAGTGTGTTTCCTAGTGCTGGTTTGAAGTTCCTGCAGTTTTTACTGTAAAAGCATGTTGGAGCTTGTATCTACCCATATATATGTATGGACTGGAGTATGCAACTTAAAAGAATCTTTGTGATCCCAACAAGAAAAGTGAAGAACGGCTTTCACACACACTTATTTCTCAGAACAGAGCATGTGGACAGACGTTCGTTCATGTAGCACAAAGGGAACAGGTTGCAGGAGTAACTTTTACTCTGGTTTCTCAGTGTGTTTCCTCGTGCCAGTTTGAAGTTCCTGCAGTTTTAACGGTAAAACGAGTTGGAGCTAGTACCTCCCCATATATATGTATGGAGTGGAGTTTGCAACTGAAAAGAAACTTTGTGTCCCCAACAAGCTAGGTGAAGTAAGGATTTCACACACACTTATCTCTCAGAAATGCGCATTTGGAGAGACTTTCGTTCATATAGCACAATGGGAATGGTTTGAAGTAGAAACATTTACTCTGGTTTCTCAGTGTGTTTCCTAGTGCCGGTTTGAAGTTCCTGCAGTTTTCACGGTAAAACGAGTTGGAGCTAGTACCTCCCCATATATATGTATGGAGTGGAGTTTGCAACTGAAAAGAAACTTTGTGTTCCCAACAAGATAGGTGAAGGACGGCTTTCACACACACTTATATCTCGGAAATTAGCATGTGGAGAGTCGTTCATTCATCTAGCACAAAGGGAACTGTTTGCAGGGGAAACATTTACTCTGGTTTCTCAGTGTGTTTCCTAGTGTTGGTTTGAACTTAATGCAATTTTCACTTTAAAAAAATGTTGGAGCTAGTACCTCCCAATATATATGTACGGAGTGGAGTTTGCAACTGAAAAGAAACTTTGTGTTCCCAACAAGCTAGGTGAACGACGGCTTTCACACACACTTATCTCTCAGAACTGAGCATGTGGAGAGTCGTTCATTCATCTAGCACAAATTGAACGAGTTGCAGGAGAAACTTTTTCTCTGGTTCTCAGCTTGTTTCCTTGTGCCTGTATGAAGTTCCTGCAGTTTTCACTGTAAAACAGAGTTGGAGCTGTCATCTTCCCCATATATATGTATGGAGTGGAGTTTGCAACTGAAAAGAAACTTTGCATTCCCAACAAGCTAGCTGAAGGACGGCTTTCACACTCACTTATCTCTCAGAATTGAGCATGTGGATAGTCGTTCGTTCATCTAGCACAAATGGAAAGGTTTGCAGGGGAAACTTT
Source organism: Camelus dromedarius (assembly GCF_036321535.1). NCBI lineage: Eukaryota > Metazoa > Chordata > Mammalia > Artiodactyla > Camelidae > Camelus > Camelus dromedarius. The sequence goes on from NW_026989739.1 coordinate 3,685,355, forward strand.
TACTCTGGTTTCTCAGTGTGTTTACTAGTGTCTGTATGAAGTTCCTGCAGCTTTCACTGTAAAACCGAGTTGGACCTTGTACCTCCCCATATATATGTAAGGAATGGAGTTGGGAACTGAAAAGAAACTTTGTGTTCCCAACAAGCTAGTTGAAGAACGGCTTTCAAACACACTTATCTCTCAGAAATGAGCATGTGGAGAGACGTTCGTTCATGTAGCACAAAGGGAACGGGTTGCAGGAAAAACATTTACTCTTGTTTCTCAGTGTGTTTCCTAGTGCCGGTTTGAAGTTCCTGCAGTTTTCACTTTAAAACAGGGTTGCAGCTTGTACCTCACTATATATATGTATGGACTGGAGTATGCAACTGAAAAGAATCTTTGTGTTCCCAACAAGCAAATTGAAGAACGGCTTTCACACACACTTATCTCTCAGAACTGAGCATGTGGACAGACGTTCGTTCATGTAGCACAAATGGAACGGGTTGCAGGAGAAACTTTTACTCTGGTTCTCATTGTGTTTCCTAGTGCCGGTTTGAAGTTCCTGTAGTTTTCACGGTAAAACGGATTTTGATCTAGTACCTCCCCATATATATGTATGGAGTGGTTTTTGCATCTGAAAAGAAACTTTGTGTTCCTAACAAGCTAGGTGAAGGACGGCTTTCACACACAATTTTCTCTCAGAACTGAGCATGGGGAGAGACGTTCGTTCATTTAGCACAAAGGGAATGGTTTGCTGGAGGAACTTTTACTATGGTTCTCATTGTTTTTCCAGGTGCCGGTATGGTGTTCCTGCAGTTTTCACTGTAAACCCGAGTTGGAGCTAGTACCTCCTCATATATATGTATGGAGTGGAGTTTGCAACTGGAAGAGAAACTTTGTGTTCCCAACAAGCTGGGGGAAGGGCGGCTTTCACACACAATTTTCTCTCAGACCTGAGCATGTGGATAGTCGTTCGTTCATCTAGCACAATTTGAACGGGTTGCAGGAGAAAATTTACTCTGGTTTCTCAGTGTGTTTCCTAGTGCTGGTTTGAAGTTCCTGCAGTTTTCACTGTAAAACCATGTTGGAGCTTGTACCTACCCATATATATGTATGGACTGGAGTATGCAACTTAAAAGAATCTTTGTGATCCCAACAAGCAAAGTGAAGAACGGCTTTAACACACACTTATTTCTCAGAACTGAGCATGTGGACAGACGATCATTCATGTAGCACAAAGGGAACGGGTTGCAGGAGAAACTTTTACTCTGGTTTCTCAGTGTGTTTCCTAGTGCCGGTTTGAATTTCCTGCAGTTTTCTCGGTAAAACGAGTTGGAGCTAGTACCTCCCAATATATATATATGTCTTGGAGTTTGCAAATGAAAAGACACTTTTTGTTCCCAACAAGATAGTTGAAGAACGGCTTTCACACACAAATATCTCTCAGAACTGAGCATGTGGAGGGTCGTTCGTTCATTTGGCACAAAGGGAACGGGTTGCAGGAGAAACTTTTTCTCTGGTTTCTCAGTGTATTTCTTAGTGCAGGTTTGAAGTTCCTGCAATTTTCTCTGAAAAACCGAGTTGGAGCTAGTACGTCCCCATATATATGTATTGAGTGGCGTTTGCTACTGAAAAGAAACTTTGTGTCCCCAACAAGCTAGGTGAAGTAAGGCTTTCACACACACTTATCTCTCAGAAATGCGCATGTGGAGAGACTTTCGTTCATATAGCACAAAGGGAAAGGTTTGAAGTAGAAACTTTTTCTCTCGTTCTCAGTTGGTTTCCTAGTGCCGGTTTGAAGTTCCTGCAGTTTTCACTGTAAAACCGATTTGGAGCTAGTACCTCCCCATATATATGTATTTAGTGGAGTTTGCAACTGAAAAGCAACTTTGTGTTCCCAACAAGCTAGGTGAAGGACGGCTTTCGCACACACTTATATCTCGGAACTGAGCATGTGGAGAGTCGTTCATTCATCAAGCACAAAGGGAACGGGTTGCAGGGGAAACATTTTCTGTGGTTTCTCAGTGTGTTTCCTAGTGCCGGTTTGAACTTAATGCATTTTTCACTGTAAAAAATTGTTGGAGCTAGTACCTCCCCATATATATGTATGGAGTGGAATATGCAACTGAAAAGAAACTTTGTGTTCACAACTAGCTTGGTGAAGGACGCCTTTCACACACAGTTATCTCTCAGAACTGAGCATGTGGAGAGAAATTCGTTCATCTAGCACAAAGGGAACGGGATGCAGGAGTAACTTTTACTCTGGTTCTCAGTTTTTTTTCTTGTGCCGGTTTGAATTTCCTGCAGTTTTCAATGTAAAACAGAGTTGGAGCTAGTACCTCCCCATATATATGTATGGAGTGCAGTATGCTACTTAAAAGAAATTTTGTGTTCCCAACAAGCTAGGTGAAGAATTGCTTTAACACACAGTTATCTTTCAGAACTGAGCATGTGGAGAGACATTCGTTTATCTAGCACAAATGGAACGGGTTGCACGATAAACATTTACTCTGGTTTCTCAGTGTGATTAATACTGTCGGTTTGAAGTTCTTGCAGTTTTCACGGTAAAACGGATATGGATCTAGTACCTCCCGATATATATGTATGGATTGGAGTTTGCAACTGAAAAGAAACTTTGTGTTCCCAACAAGCTAGGTGAAGGACGGCTTTCACTCACACATATCTCTCTGAACTGAGCATGTGTAGAGATGTTCGTTCACCTAGCACAAAGGGAACGTTTTGCAGGAGAAACTTATACTCTGGATTCTGAGTGTGTTTTCTACTGCTGATTTGAAGTTCCTGCAGTTTTCACGGTAAAACTGATATGGAGCTAGTACCTCCCTATATAAATGTATTGAGTGGAGTTTGCAACTGAAAAGAATCTTTGTGTTCCCAACAAGCTAGGTGAAGGACGGCTTTCACTCACATATATCTCTCAGAACTGAGCATATGGAGAGTCGTTCGTTCATCTAGCACAAACGGAACTGGTTGCAAGAGAAACTTTTACTCTGGTTTCTCAGTGTGTTTCCTTGTGCCGGTTTGAAGTTCCTGCAGTTTTCACTGTAAAACAGGGTTGGAGCTTGCACCTCCCCTTATATATGTATGGAATGGTGTTTGCAACTGAAAAGAAACTTTGTGTTCCCAACAATCTAGGTGAAGGACGGCTTTCACACACACTTATCCCTCCGAACTGAGCAAGTGGAGAGACGTTCGTTCATCTAGCACCAATCGAACGGGTTGCAGGAGACACTTTTTCTCTGCTTCTCAGTCTGTTTCCTAGTGCCAGTTTGAAGTTCCTGCAGTTTTCACTGTAAAACCGAGTTGGAGCTAGTACCTCCCCATATATATGTATGGAATGAAGTTTGCAACTGAAAAGAAACTTTGTGTTCCCAACAAGCTAGGTGAAGAACGATTTTCACACACTTATCTCTCATAACTGAGCATGTGGAGAGTCGTTCATTCATTTAGCACAAAGGGAACACGTTGCAGGAGAAACTTTTACTCTGGTTTCTCAGTGTGTTTCCTAGTGCCGGTTTGAAGATCCTGCAGTTTTCAGTGTAAAACCAAGTTGGATGTAGTACCTCCCCATATATATGTATGGAGTGGAGTTTGCAACTGAAAAGAACTTTGTGTTCAAAACAAGCTATTTGAAGGACGATATTCACACACACTTATATCTGAGAACTGAGAATGTGAAGAGAATTTCGTTCACCTAGCACAAACGGAACGTTTTGCAGTAGAAATTTACTCTGGTTTCTCAGTGTGTTTAATACTGCCGGTTTGAAGTTCCTGCAGTTTTCACGGTAAAAACGAGTTTGAGCTAATACCTCCCCATATATATTTATGGAGTGGAGTTTGCAACTGAAAAGGAACATTGTGTTCAAAACAAGCTAGGTGAAGGACGATTTTCACACACTTATCTCTCAGAACTGAGAATGTGTAGAGAAGTTCGTTCACCTAGCCCAAAGTTAATGGGTTGCAGGAGAAACATTTACTCTGGTTTCTCAGTGTGTTTCCTAATGCCGGTTTGCAGTTCCTGCAGTTTTCACTCTAAAACCGAGTTGGAGAAAGTACCTCCCCATATATATGTATTGAGTGCATTTTGCAACTGAAATGAAACTTTGTGTTCCCAACAAGCTAGGTGAAGCATGATTTTCACACATTATCTCTCAGATCTGAGCATGTGGAGAGAAGTTCATTCACCTAGCACAAAGGGAACTGGTTGCAGGAGAAAATTTTACTCTGTTTCTCAGTGTGTTTCCTAGTGCCGTTTTGAATTTTCTGCAGTTTTCACTGTAAAACCTAGATTAGCTAGTACCTCCCCGTATATATGTATGGAGTGGAGTATGCAACTGAAAAGAAACTTTGTGTTCCCAACAAGCTAGGTGAAGGATGGCTTTCACACACAGATATCTCTCAGAACTTAGCATGTGGAGAGTCGTTCATTCATCTAGAACAAAGGGAACGGTTTGAAGGAGAAACTTTTACTCTGGTTTCTCAGTCTGTTTCCTAGTGCCGGTTTGAAGTTCCTGCAGTTTTCACTGTAAAACCGAGTTGGAGGTAGTACCTCCCCATATATATATATGGAGTGGTGTATGCAACTGAAAAGAAAGTTTGTGTTCCCAACTAGCTAGGTGAAGGACGGCTTTCACATAAACGTATCTCTCAGAACTGAGCCTGTGGAGAGACGTTCGTTCATGTAGCACAAAGTGAACGGGTTGCAGGATAAACTTTTACTCTGGTTTCTCAGTGTGTTTCCAAGTGTCATTTTGTAGTTCCTGCAGTTTTCCCTGTATAACCGAGTTGGATATAGTACCTCAACATATATATGTATGGAGTGGGGTTTGCAACTGAAAATGAAACTTTGTGTTCAAAACAAGCTATGTGAAGGTCGATTTTAACACGCATATTTCTCACAGAACTGAGCATGTGGAGAAAAGTTCGTATACCTAGCACAAAGGGAACGTTTTGCAGGAGAAACTTTTACTCTCGTTCTCAGTGGGTTTCCTAGTGCCGGTTTGAAGTTCCTGCAGTTTTCTCTGTAAAACCGATTTGGAGCTAGTACCTCCACATATATATGTATAGATTGGTGTTTGCAAATGAAAAAAAATTTTGTGTTCCCAAGAAGATAGGTGAAGGACGGCTTTCATACACACTTATCTCTCAGAACTGAGCATGTGGAGAGTCGTTCATTCATCTAGCACAAATTGAACGATTTGCAGGAGAAACTTTTACTCTGGTTCTCAGCTTGTTTCCTAGTGCCGGTATGAAGTTCCTGCAGTTTTCAGTGTAAAATAGTGTTGGAGCTGGTACCTCCCCATATATATGTATGGAGTGGAGTTTGCAACTGAAAAGAAACTTTGCATTCCCAACAAGCTAGCTGAAGAACGGATTTCACACTCACTTATCTCTCAGAACTGAGCATGTGGATAGTCGTTCGTTCATCTAGCACAAATGGAAAGGTTTACAGGGGAAAATTTTACTCTGGTTTCTCAGTGTGTTTCCTAGTGTCTGTATGAAGTTCCTGCAGTTTTCACTGTAAAACCGAGTTGGACCTTGTACCTCCCCATATATATGTATGGAATGGAGTTGGCAACTGAAAAGAAACTTTGTGTTCCCAACAAGCTAGGTGAAGAACGGCTTTCAAACACATTTATCTCTCAGAAATCAGCATGTGGAGAGTCGTTCGTTCATGTAGCACAAAGGGAACGGGTTGCAGGAAAAACATTTACTCTTGTTTCTCAGTGTGTTTCCTAGTGCCGGTTTGAAGTTCCTGCAGTTTTCACTTTAAAACAGAGTTGCAGCTAGTACCTCACTATATATATGTATGGAATGGAGTATGCAACTGAAAAGAATCTTTGTGTTCCCAACAAGCAAATTGAAGTACGGCTTTCACACACACTTATCTCTCAGAACTGAGCATGTGGACAGACGTTCGTCCATGTAGAACAAATGGAACGGGTTGCAGGAGAAACTTTTACTCTGGTTCTCATTGTGTTTCCTAGTGCCGGTTTGAAGTTCCTGTAGTTTTCACGGTAAAACCGATTTTGATCTAGTACCTCCCCATATATATGTATGGAGTGGATTTTGCATCTGAAAAGAAACTTTGTGTTCCTAACAATCTAGGTGAAGGACGGCTTTCACACACAATTTTCTCTCATAACTGAGCATGGGGAGGGACGTTCGTTCATTTAGCACAAATGGAATGGTTTGCTGGAGAAACTTTTACTATGGTTCTCATTGTTTTTCCAGGTGCCGGCTTGGTGTTCCTGCAGTTTTCACTGTAAACCCGAGTTGGAGCTAGTACCTCCTCATATATATGTATGGAGTGGAGTTTGCAACTGAAAAGAAACTTTGTGTTCCCAACAAGCTGGGGGAAGTAAGGATTTCAAAAACAATTTTCTCTCAGAACTGAGCATGTGGATAGTCGTTCGTTCATCTAGCACAAATTGAACGGGTTGCAGGAGAAACTTTTACTCTGGTTTCTCAGTGTGTTTCCTAGTGCTGGTTTGAAGTTCCTGCAGTTTTTACTGTAAAACCATGTTGGAGCTTGTACCTACCCATATATATGTATGGACTGGAGTATGCAACTTAAAAGAATCTTTGTGATCCCAACAAGAAAAGTGAAGAACGGCTTTCACACACACTTATTTCTCAGAACAGAGCATGTGGACAGACGTTCGTTCATGTAGCACAAAGGGAACGGGTTGCAGGAGAAACTTTTACTCTGGTTTCTCAGTGTGTTTCCTCGTGCCAGTTTGAAGTTCCTGCAGTTTTAACGGTAAAACGAGTTGGAGCTAGTACCTCCCCATATATATGTATGGAGTGGAGTTTGCAACTGAAAAGAAACTTTGTGTCCCCAACAAGCTAGGTGAAGTAAGGATTTCACACACACTTATCTCTCAGAAATGCGCATTTGGAGAGACTTTCGTTCATATAGCACAATGGGAATGGTTTGAAGTAGAAACATTTACTCTGGTTTCTCAGTGTGTTTCCTAGTGCCGGTTTGAAGTTCCTGCAGTTTTCACGGTAAAACGAGTTGGAGCTAGTACCTCCCCATATATATGTATGGAGTGGAGTTTGCAACTGAAAAGAAACTTTGTGTTCCCAACAAGATAGGTGAAGGACGGCTTTCACACACACTTATATCTCGGAAATTAGCATGTGGAGAGTCGTTCATTCATCTAGCACAAAGGGAACGGTTTGCAGGGGAAACATTTACTCTGGTTTCTCAGTGTGTTTCCTAGTGTTGGTTTGAACTTAATGCAATTTTCACTTTAAAAAAATGTTGGAGCTAGTACCTCCCAATATATATGTACGGAGTGGAGTTTGCAACTGAAAAGAAACTTTGTGTTCCCAACAAGCTAGGTGAACGACGGCTTTCACACACACTTATCTCTCAGAACTGAGCATGTGGAGAGTCGTTCATTCATCTAGCACAAATTGAACGAGTTGCAGGAGAAACTTTTTCTCTGGTTCTCAGCTTGTTTCCTTGTGCCTGTATGAAGTTCCTGCAGTTTTCACTGTAAAACAGAGTTGGAGCTGTCATCTTCCCCATATATATGTATGGAGTGGAGTTTGCAACTGAAAAGAAACTTTGCATTCCCAACAAGCTAGCTGAAGGACGGCTTTCACACTCACTTATCTCTCAGAATTGAGCATGTGGATAGTCGTTCGTTCATCTAGCACAAATGGAAAGGTTTGCAGGGGAAACTTTTACTCTGGTTTCTCAGTGTGTTTACTAGTGTCTGTATGAAGTTCCTGCAGCTTTCACTGTAAAACCGAGTTGGACCTTGTACCTCCCCATATATATGTAAGGAATGGAGTTGGGAACTGAAAAGAAACTTTGTGTTCCCAACAAGCTAGTTGAAGAACGGCTTTCAAACACACTTATCTCTCAGAAATGAGCATGTGGAGAGACGTTCGTTCATGTAGCACAAAGGGAACGGGTTGCAGGAAAAACATTTACTCTTGTTTCTCAGTGTGTTTCCTAGTGCCGGTTTGAAGTTCCTGCAGTTTTCACTTTAAAACAGGGTTGCAGCTTGTACCTCACTATATATATGTATGGACTGGAGTATGCAACTGAAAAGAATCTTTGTGTTCCCAACAAGCAAATTGAAGAACGGCTTTCACACACACTTATCTCTCAGAACTGAGCATGTGGACAGACGTTCGTTCATGTAGCACAAATGGAACGGGTTGCAGGAGAAACTTTTACTCTGGTTCTCATTGTGTTTCCTAGTGCCGGTTTGAAGTTCCTGCAGTTTTCACGGTAAAACCGATTTTGATCTAGTACCTCCCCATATATATGTATGGAGTGCTTTTTGCATCTGAAAAGAAACTTTGTGTTCTTAACAAGCTAGGTGAAGGACGGCTTTCACACACAATTTTCTCTCAGAACTGAGCATGGGGAGAGACGTTCGTTCATTTAGCACAAAGGGAATGGTTTGCTGGAGGAACTTTTACTATGGTTCTCATTGTTTTTCCAGGTGCCGGTATGGTGTTCCTGCAGTTTTCACTGTAAACCCGAGTTGGAGCTAGTACCTCCTCATATATATGTATGGAGTGGAGTTTGCAACTGGAAGAGAAACTTTGTGTTCCCAACAAGCTGGGGGAAGGGCGGCTTTCACACACAATTTTCTCTCAGACCTGAGCATGTGGATAGTCGTTCGTTCATCTAGCACAATTTGAACGGGTTGCAGGAGAAAATTTACTCTGGTTTCTCAGTGTGTTTCCTAGTGCTGGTTTGAAGTTCCTGCAGTTTTCACTGTAAAACCATGTTGGAGCTTGTACCTACCCATATATATGTATGGACTGGAGTATGCAACTTAAAAGAATCTTTGTGATCCCAACAAGCAAAGTGAAGAACGGCTTTAACACACACTTATTTCTCAGAACTGAGCATGTGGACAGACGATCATTCATGTAGCACAAAGGGAACGGGTTGCAGGAGAAACTTTTACTCTGGTTTCTCAGTGTGTTTCCTAGTGCCGGTTTGAATTTCCTGCAGTTTTCTCGGTAAAACGATTTGGAGCTAGTACCTCCCAATATATATATATGTCTTGGAGTTTGCAAATGAAAAGACACTTTTTGTTCCCAACAAGATAGTTGAAGAACGGCTTTCACACACAAATATCTCTCAGAACTGAGCATGTGGAGGGTCGTTCGTTCATTTGGCACAAAGGGAACGGGTTGCAGGAGAAACTTTTTCTCTGGTTTCTCAGTGTATTTCTTAGTGCAGGTTTGAAGTTCCTGCAATTTTCTCTGAAAAACCGAGTTGGAGCTAGTACGTCCCCATATATATGTATTGAGTGGCGTTTGCTACTGAAAAGAAACTTTGTGTCCCCAACAAGCTAGGTGAAGTAAGGCTTTCACACACACTTATCTCTCAGAAATGCGCATGTGGAGAGACTTTCGTTCATATAGCACAAAGGGAAAGGTTTGAAGTAGAAACTTTTTCTCTCGTTCTCAGTTGGTTTCCTAGTGCCGGTTTGAAGTTCCTGCAGTTTTCACTGTAAAACCGATTTGGAGCTAGTACCTCCCCATATATATGTATTTAGTGGAGTTTGCAACTGAAAAGCAACTTTGTGTTCCCAACAAGCTAGGTGAAGGACGGCTTTCGCACACACTTATATCTCGGAACTGAGCATGTGGAGAGTCGTTCATTCATCAAGCACAAAGGGAACGGGTTGCAGGGGAAACATTTTCTGTGGTTTCTCAGTGTGTTTCCTAGTGCCGGTTTGAACTTAATGCAATTTTCACTGTAAAAAATTGTTGGAGCTAGTACCTCCCCATATATATGTACGGAGTGGAGTTTGCACCTGAAAAGAAACTTTGTGTTCCCAACAAGCTAGGTGAACGACGGCTTTCACACACACTTATCTCTCAGAACTGAGCATGTTGAGAGAATTTCGTTCATTTAGCACAAATGGAATGGTTTGCAGGAGAAACTTTTATTCTGGTTCTCATTGTTTTTCCAAGTGCCGGTTTGATGTTCCTGCAGTTTTCAGTGTAAAACCGAGTTGGAGCTAGTACTTCCTCATATATATGTATGGGGTGGAGTTTGCAACTTTAAAGAAACTTTGTTTTCCCAAAAAGCTGTGAGAAGGACGATTTTCACACACACTTATCTCTCAGAAATGAGCATGTTCAGAGACGTTCGTTCATGTAGCACAAAGGGAACGGGTTGCAGTAGAAACTTTTACTCTGGTTCTCAGTGGTTTCCTAGAGCCGGTTTGAAGTTCCAGCAGTTTTCAAATTTAAAACAGATTTGGAGCTAGTACCTCCCCATATATATGTATGGAGTGGAGTTTGCAACTGAAAAGAAACTTTGTTTTCCCAACAAGCTAGGGGAAGGACGGCTTTCACACACACTTATCTCTCAGAAGTGAGTATGTGGAGAGACGTTCGTTCATCTAGCACAAAGGGAACGAGTTGCAGGAGAAATTTTACTCTGGTTTCTCAGTGTGTTTCCTAGTGCCGCTTTGAATTTCCTGCAGTTTTCACTGTAAAACCGTGTTGGAGTTATTACCTCCCCATATATATGTATGGAGTGGAGTTTGCATCTGAAAAGAATCTTTGTGTTCACAGCAAGCTATGTGATGCACGATTTTCACACACACTAATCTCTCAGAACTTATCATGTGGAGAGAATTTCGTTCACCTAGCACAAAGGGAACGTTTTGCAGGAGAAACTTTTAATCTGGTTTCTCAGTGTGTTTCCTAGTGCCGGTTTCAAGTTCCTGCAGTTTTCACTGTAAAACAGAGTTGGAGCTAGTACCTGTCAATATATATATATATGGAGTGGGGTTTGCTACTGAAGAAACTTTGTGTTCACAACAAGCTAGGTGAAGGACGGCTTTCACACACATATATCTCTCACAACTGAGCATTTGGAGAGACATTCTTTCATCTAGCACAAAGGGAACCGTTTGTAGGAGAAACTTTTACTCTAGATTCTCTGTGTGTTTCCTAGTGCCGGATTGAAGTTCCTGCAGATTTCACTGTAAAACCGAGTTCGAGCTAGTACCTCCCCATATATATGTACGGAGTGGAGTTTGAAACTGAAAAGAATCTTTGTGTTCAAAACAAGCTAGGTGAAGGACGATTATCACACACACATATCTCTCAGAACTGAGCATGTGGAGAGAAGTTCGTTCACCTAGCACAAAGGGACCGGGTTGCAGGAGAAACTATTACTCTGGTTACTCAGTGTTTCCTAGTGCCGATTTGAATTTCCTGCAGCTTTCACGGTAAAACAGATTTTGAGCTAGTACCTCCCCATATATATGTATGGATTGGAGTATGCAAATGAAAAGAAACTTTGTGTTCACAACTAGCTAGGTGAAGGACGGCTTTCACACACATTTATCTCTCAGAAGTGAGTATGTGGAGAGACGTTCGTTCATCTAACTCAAAGGGAAAGGGTTGCAGTAGAAACTTTTACTCTGGTTCTCAGTGGTTTCCTAGAGCCGGTTTGAAGTTCCTGCAGTTTTCACTGTAAAACAGTTTTGGAGTTAGTACCTCCCCATATATTTGTATGGAGTGGAGTTAGCAACTGAAAAAAAACTTTGTGTTCCCAACAAGCTACATTAAGCACGATTTTCACACACACTTATCTCTCAGAACTGAGTATGTGGAGAGAAGTTCGTTCAACTAACACAAAGGGAACTTGTGGCAGGAGAAACTTTACTCTGGATTCTCAGTGTGTTTCCAAGTGCCGATTTGAAATTCCTGCTGATTTCACTGTAAAACCGAGTTTGAGCTAGAACCTCCCCATATTTATGTATGGAGTGGAGTTCGCAACTGAAAAGAAACTTTGTGTTCCCAACAAGCTATGTGAAGGACGGCTTTCACACACACTTATCTCTCAGAAGTGAGTATGTGGAGAGACTTTCGTTCATCTAGCACAAAGGGAACGAGTTGCAGGAGAAATTTTACTCTGGTTTCTCAGTGTCTTTCCTAGTGCCGCTTTGGATTTCCTGCAGTTTTCACTGTAAAACCTTGTTGGAGGTATTACCTCCCCATATATATGTATGGAGTGGAGTTTGCATCTGAAAAGAATCTGTGTTCAAAACAAGCTAGGTGAAGGACGATTTTCACACAAACATATCTCTCAGAACTGAGCATGTGGAGAGAAGTTCGTTCACATAGCACAAAGGGAACGGGTTGCTGGAGAAACAATTACTGTGGTTTCTCAGTGTGTTTCCTAGTGCCGATTTGAAGTTCCTGCAGTTTTCACGGTAAAACAGGGTTAGAGCTAGTACCTCCCCATATTTATGTATGGAGTGGAGTTTGCATCTGAAAAAAAACTTTGTGTTCCATCAAGCTAAGTGAAGCACGATTTTCACACACTAATCTCTCAGAACTGAGCATGTGGAGAGTCGTTCGTTCATCTAGCACAAAGGGAACGGAGTGCAGGAGAAATAATTACTCTGGTTTCTCAGTGTTTTTCCTAGTGTCGGTATGAAGTTCCTGCAGTTTTCACTGTAAAACCGAGTTGGAGCTAGTACCTCCCCATATATATGTATAAATTGGAGTTTGCAACTGAAAAGAAACTTTGTGTTCCCAACAGGCTAGTTGAAGGACGGCTTTCACACACACTTATCTCTCACAACTGAGCATGTGGAGAGTCGTTCTTTCATCTAGCACAAAGGGAACGGGTTGAAGGAGAAACTTTTACTCTGCTTTCTCAGTGTGTTTCCTAGTTCCGGTGTGAAGTTCCTGCAGTTTTCACTATAAAACCGAGTTTTAGCTAGTACCTCCCCATATATATGTGTGGAGTGGAGTTTGTAACTTAAAAGAACTTTGTGTTCAAAACAAACTATTTGAAGGACGATTTTCACACACACTTATCTCTCAGAAATGAGCATGTGGAGAGACGTTCGTTCATCTAACACAAAGGGAACGGGTTGCAGGAGTAAGTTTTAATCTGGTTCTCAGTGTGTTTCCTAGTGCCGGTTTGGAGTTCCTGCAGTTTTAACTGTAAAACCGAGTTGGAGCTAGTACTTCCCCATATATATATCTATGGAGTGGAGTATGCTACTGAAAAGAAACTTTGTGTTCCCAACAAGCTAGGTGAAGGACGGTTTTCACACAAACATACCTTTCAGAACTGAGCATGTGGAGAGACGTTCATTCATCTAGCACAAAGGGAACGGGTTGCAGAGGAAACTTTTACTCTGGTTTCTCCATGTGTTTCCTAGTGCCGGTTTGAAGTTCCTGCAGTATTCACTGTAAAACCGAGTTGGAACTAGTACCTCCCCATATATATGTATGGAGTGGTGTTTGCAACTGAAAAGAAACTTTGTGTTCAAAACAAGCTATGTGAAGGGCGATTTTCACACACAATTATCTCTCAGAACTGAGCATGTGGAGAGAAGTTCGTTCACCTAGCACAAAGGGAACGGGTTGCAGGAGAAACATTTAGTCTGGTTGCTCAGTGTGTTTCCAAGTGCCGGTTTATACTTTCTGAATTTTTCACGGTAAAACAGAGTTTGAGATAGTACCTCCCCTTATATATGTATGGAGTGGAGTTTGCAACTGAAAAGAAACTTTGTGTTCCCAACAAGCTAGGTGAAGGACGGCTTTCACACCCACTTATCTCTCAGAACTGAGCATGTGGAGAGTCGTTCGTTCATCTAGCACAAAGGGAACGGGTTGAAGGAGAAATTTTTACTCTGGTTTCTCAGTTTCTCAGTGTGTTTCCTAGTGCCGGTTTGAAGTTCCTGCAGTTTTCACTGCAAAACCGATTTGGAGGTAGTACCTCCCCATATATATGTATGGAGTGGAATATGCAACTGAAAAGAAACTTTGTGTTCACAACTAGCTTGGTGAAGGACGCCCTTCACACACAGTTATCTCTCAGAACTGAGCATGTGGAGAGAAATTCGTTCATCTAGCACAAAGGGAACGGGATGCAGGAGTAACTTTTACTCTGGTTCTCAGTTTTTTTTCTTGTGCCGGTTTGAATTTCCTGCAGTTTTCAATGTAAAACAGAGTTGGAGCTAGTACCTCCCCATATATATGTATGGAGTGCAGTATGCTACTTAAAAGAAATTTTGTGTTCCCAACAAGCTAGGTGAAGAATTGCTTTAACACACAGTTATCTTTCAGAACTGAGCATGTGGAGAGACATTCGTTTATCTAGCACAAATGGAACGGGTTGCACGATAAACATTTACTCTGGTTTCTCAGTGTGATTAATACTGTCGGTTTGAAGTTCTTGCAGTTTTCACGGTAAAACGGATATGGATCTAGTACCTCCCGATATATATGTATGGATTGGAGTTTGCAACTGAAAAGAAACTTTGTGTTCCCAACAAGCTAGGTGAAGGACGGCTTTCACTCACACATATCTCTCTGAACTGAGCATGTGTAGAGATGTTCGTTCACCTAGCACAAAGGGAACGTTTTGCAGGAGAAACTTATACTCTGGATTCTGAGTGTGTTTTCTACTGCTGATTTGAAGTTCCTGCAGTTTTCACGGTAAAACTGATATGGAGCTAGTACCTCCCTATATAAATGTATTGAGTGGAGTTTGCAACTGAAAAGAATCTTTGTGTTCCCAACAAGCTAGGTGAAGGACGGCTTTCACTCACATATATCTCTCAGAACTGAGCATATGGAGAGTCGTTCGTTCATCTAGCACAAACGGAACTGGTTGCAAGAGAAACTTTTACTCTGGTTTCTCAGTGTGTTTCCTTGTGCCGGTTTGAAGTTCCTGCAGTTTTCACTGTAAAACAGGGTTGGAGCTTGCACCTCCCCTTATATATGTATGGAATGGTGTTTGCAACTGAAAAGAAACTTTGTGTTCCCAACAATCTAGGTGAAGGACGGCTTTCACACACACTTATCCCTCCGAACTGAGCAAGTGGAGAGACGTTCGTTCATCTAGCACCAATCGAACGGGTTGCAGGAGACACTTTTTCTCTGCTTCTCAGTCTGTTTCCTAGTGCCGGTTTGAAGTTCCTGCAGTTTTCACTGTAAAACCGAGTTGGAGCTAGTACCTCCCCATATATATGTATGGAATGAAGTTTGCAACTGAAAAGAAACTTTGTGTTCCCAACAAGCTAGGTGAAGAACGATTTTCACACACTTATCTCTCATAACTGAGCATGTGGAGAGTCGTTCATTCATCTAGCAGAAAGGGAACACGTTGCAGGAGAAACTTTTACTCTGGTTTCTCAGTGTGTTTCCTAGTGCCGGTTTGAAGATCCTGCAGTTTTCAGTGTAAAACCAAGTTGGATGTAGTACCTCCCCATATATATGTATGGAGTGGAGTTCGCAACTGAAAAGAAACTTTGTGTTCCCAACAAGCTATGTGAAGGACGGCTTTCACACACACTTATCTCTCAGAAGTGAGTATGTGGAGAGACTTTCGTTCATCTAGCACAAAGGGAACGAGTTGCAGGAGAAATTTTACTCTGGTTTCTCAGTGTCTTTCCTAGTGCCGCTTTGGATTTCCTGCAGTTTTCACTGTAAAACCTTGTTGGAGGTATTACCTCCCCATATATATGTATGGAGTGGAGTTTGCATCTGAAAAGAATCTGTGTTCAAAACAAGCTAGGTGAAGGACGATTTTCACACAAACATATCTCTCAGAACTGAGCATGTGGAGAGAAGTTCGTTCACATAGCACAAAGGGAACGGGTTGCTGGAGAAACAATTACTGTGGTTTCTCAGTGTGTTTCCTAGTGCCGATTTGAAGTTCCTGCAGTTTTCACGGTAAAACAGGGTTAGAGCTAGTACCTCCCCATATTTATGTATGGAGTGGAGTTTGCATCTGAAAAAAAACTTTGTGTTCCATCAAGCTAAGTGAAGCACGATTTTCACACACTAATCTCTCAGAACTGAGCATGTGGAGAGTCGTTCGTTCATCTAGCACAAAGGGAACGGAGTGCAGGAGAAATAATTACTCTGGTTTCTCAGTGTTTTTCCTAGTGTCGGTATGAAGTTCCTGCAGTTTTCACTGTAAAACCGAGTTGGAGCTAGTACCTCCCCATATATATGTATAAATTGGAGTTTGCAACTGAAAAGAAACTTTGTGTTCCCAACAGGCTAGTTGAAGGACGGCTTTCACACACACTTATCTCTCACAACTGAGCATGTGGAGAGTCGTTCTTTCATCTAGCACAAAGGGAACGGGTTGAAGGAGAAACTTTTACTCTGCTTTCTCAGTGTGTTTCCTAGTTCCGGTGTGAAGTTCCTGCAGTTTTCACTATAAAACCGAGTTTTAGCTAGTACCTCCCCATATATATGTGTGGAGTGGAGTTTGTAACTTAAAAGAACTTTGTGTTCAAAACAAACTATTTGAAGGACGATTTTCACACACACTTATCTCTCAGAAATGAGCATGTGGAGAGACGTTCGTTCATCTAACACAAAGGGAACGGGTTGCAGGAGTAAGTTTTAATCTGGTTCTCAGTGTGTTTCCTAGTGCCGGTTTGGAGTTCCTGCAGTTTTAACTGTAAAACCGAGTTGGAGCTAGTACTTCCCCATATATATATCTATGGAGTGGAGTATGCTACTGAAAAGAAACTTTGTGTTCCCAACAAGCTAGGTGAAGGACGGTTTTCACACAAACATACCTTTCAGAACTGAGCATGTGGAGAGACGTTCATTCATCTAGCACAAAGGGAACGGGTTGCAGAGGAAACTTTTACTCTGGTTTCTCCATGTGTTTCCTAGTGCCGGTTTGAAGTTCCTGCAGTATTCACTGTAAAACCGAGTTGGAACTAGTACCTCCCCATATATATGTATGGAGTGGTGTTTGCAACTGAAAAGAAACTTTGTGTTCAAAACAAGCTATGTGAAGGGCGATTTTCACACACAATTATCTCTCAGAACTGAGCATGTGGAGAGAAGTTCGTTCACCTAGCACAAAGGGAACGGGTTGCAGGAGAAACATTTAGTCTGGTTGCTCAGTGTGTTTCCAAGTGCCGGTTTATACTTTCTGAATTTTTCACGGTAAAACAGAGTTTGAGATAGTACCTCCCCTTATATATGTATGGAGTGGAGTTTGCAACTGAAAAGAAACTTTGTGTTCCCAACAAGCTAGGTGAAGGACGGCTTTCACACCCACTTATCTCTCAGAACTGAGCATGTGGAGAGTCGTTCGTTCATCTAGCACAAAGGGAACGGGTTGAAGGAGAAATTTTTACTCTGGTTTCTCAGTTTCTCAGTGTGTTTCCTAGTGCCGGTTTGAAGTTCCTGCAGTTTTCACTGCAAAACCGATTTGGAGGTAGTACCTCCCCATATATATGTATGGAGTGGAATATGCAACTGAAAAGAAACTTTGTGTTCACAACTAGCTTGGTGAAGGACGCCCTTCACACACAGTTATCTCTCAGAACTGAGCATGTGGAGAGAAATTCGTTCATCTAGCACAAAGGGAACGGGATGCAGGAGTAACTTTTACTCTGGTTCTCAGTTTTTTTTCTTGTGCCGGTTTGAATTTCCTGCAGTTTTCAATGTAAAACAGAGTTGGAGCTAGTACCTCCCCATATATATGTATGGAGTGCAGTATGCTACTTAAAAGAAATTTTGTGTTCCCAACAAGCTAGGTGAAGAATTGCTTTAACACACAGTTATCTTTCAGAACTGAGCATGTGGAGAGACATTCGTTTATCTAGCACAAATGGAACGGGTTGCACGATAAACATTTACTCTGGTTTCTCAGTGTGATTAATACTGTCGGTTTGAAGTTCTTGCAGTTTTCACGGTAAAACGGATATGGATCTAGTACCTCCCGATATATATGTATGGATTGGAGTTTGCAACTGAAAAGAAACTTTGTGTTCCCAACAAGCTAGGTGAAGGACGGCTTTCACTCACACATATCTCTCTGAACTGAGCATGTGTAGAGATGTTCGTTCACCTAGCACAAAGGGAACGTTTTGCAGGAGAAACTTATACTCTGGATTCTGAGTGTGTTTTCTACTGCTGATTTGAAGTTCCTGCAGTTTTCACGGTAAAACTGATATGGAGCTAGTACCTCCCTATATAAATGTATTGAGTGGAGTTTGCAACTGAAAAGAATCTTTGTGTTCCCAACAAGCTAGGTGAAGGACGGCTTTCACTCACATATATCTCTCAGAACTGAGCATATGGAGAGTCGTTCGTTCATCTAGCACAAACGGAACTGGTTGCAAGAGAAACTTTTACTCTGGTTTCTCAGTGTGTTTCCTTGTGCCGGTTTGAAGTTCCTGCAGTTTTCACTGTAAAACAGGGTTGGAGCTTGCACCTCCCCTTATATATGTATGGAATGGTGTTTGCAACTGAAAAGAAACTTTGTGTTCCCAACAATCTAGGTGAAGGACGGCTTTCACACACACTTATCCCTCCGAACTGAGCAAGTGGAGAGACGTTCGTTCATCTAGCACCAATCGAACGGGTTGCAGGAGACACTTTTTCTCTGCTTCTCAGTCTGTTTCCTAGTGCCGGTTTGAAGTTCCTGCAGTTTTCACTGTAAAACCGAGTTGGAGCTAGTACCTCCCCATATATATGTATGGAATGAAGTTTGCAACTGAAAAGAAACTTTGTGTTCCCAACAAGCTAGGTGAAGAACGATTTTCACACACTTATCTCTCATAACTGAGCATGTGGAGAGTCGTTCATTCATCTAGCAGAAAGGGAACACGTTGCAGGAGAAACTTTTACTCTGGTTTCTCAGTGTGTTTCCTAGTGCCGGTTTGAAGATCCTGCAGTTTTCAGTGTAAAACCAAGTTGGATGTAGTACCTCCCCATATATATGTATGGAGTGGAGTTTGCAACTGAAAAGAATTTTGTGTTCAAAACAAGCTATTTGAAGGACGATATTCACACACACTTATATCTGAGAACTGAGAATGTGAAGAGAATTTCGTTCACCTAGCACAAACGGAACGTTTTGCAGTAGAAATTTACTCTGGTTTCTCAGTGTGTTTAATACTGCCGGTTTGAAGTTCCTGCAGTTTTCACGGTAAAAACGAGTTTGAGCTAATACCTCCCCATATATATTTATGGAGTGGAGTTTGCAACTGAAAAGGAACATTGTGTTCAAAACAAGCTAGGTGAAGGACGATTTTCACACACTTATCTCTCAGAACTGAGAATGTGTAGAGAAGTTCGTTCACCTAGCCCAAAGTTAATGGGTTGCAGGAGAAACATTTACTCTGGTTTCTCAGTGTGTTTCCTAATGCCGGTTTGCAGTTCCTGCAGTTTTCACTCTAAAACCGAGTTGGAGAAAGTACCTCCCCATATATATGTATTGAGTGCATTTTGCAACTGAAATGAAACTTTGTGTTCCCAACAAGCTAGGTGAAGCATGATTTTCACACATTATCCCTCAGATCTGAGCATGTGGAGAGAAGTTCATTCACCTAGCACAAAGGGAACTGGTTGCAGGAGAAAATTTTACTCTGTTTCTCAGTGTGTTTCCTAGTGCCGTTTTGAATTTTCTGCAGTTTTCACTGTAAAACCTAGATTAGCTAGTACCTCCCCGTATATATGTATGGAGTGGAGTATGCAACTGAAAAGAAACTTTGTGTTCCCAACAAGCTAGGTGAAGGATGGCTTTCACACACAGATATCTCTCAGAACTGAGCATGTGGAGAGTCTTTCGTTCATCTAGCACAAATGGAACGGGTTGAAGGATAAACTTTTACTCTGGTTCTCAGTGTGTTTCCTAGTGCCTGTTTGAAGTTCCTGCATTTTTCACTGTAAAACCAAGTTGGAACTAGTACCTCCCCATATATATGTATGGAGTGGGGATTGCAACTGAAAAGAAGTTTTGTGTCCAAAACAAGCTATGTGAAGGACGATTTTAACACGCATATTTCTCACAGAACTTAGCATGTGGAGAGAAGTTCGTTCACCTAGCACAAAGGGAACGTTTTGCAGGAGAAACTTTTACTCTGGTTTCTCAGTGTGTTTCCTACTGCCGGTTTGAAATTCCTGCAGTTTTCACGGTAAAACCGATATGGAGATAGTACCTCCCCATATATATGTATGGAGTGGGGTTTGCAAATGAAAAAGAACTTTGTGTTCCCACAAAGCTGTGTGAAGGACGGCATTCACACCAACTTATCTCTCAGAACTGAGCATGTGGAGAGTCGTTCGTTCATCTAGCACAAAGGGAACGGGTTGAAGGAGAAACTTTTACTCTGGTTCTCAGTGTGTTTCCTAGTGCCGGTTTGAATTTTCTGCAGTTTTCACTCTAAAACCGAGTTTAGCTATTACCTCCCCGTATATATTTGTGGAGTGGTGTATGCATCTGAAAAGGAACTTTGTGTTCCCAACAAGCTAGGTGATGGACGGCTTTAACTCACACATATCTCTCAGAACTGAGCATGTGGAGGGAAGTTCGTTCACCTAGCAAAAAGGGAACAATTTACAGGAGAAACTATTACACTGGATTCTCTGTGTGTTTCCTAATGCTGGTTTGAAGTTCCTGCAGTTTTCACTGTAAAACCGAGTTGGAGCTAGTACCTCCCCATATGTATGAATTGAGTGGATTTTGCAACTGAAAGGATATGTAGTGTTCCCAAGAAGCTAGGTGAAGCACGATTTTCACACACATATCTCTCAGAACTGAGCATATGGGGAGTGGTTCGTTCATCTAGCACAATGGGAACGGGTTGCAGGAGAAACATTTACTCTGGTTGCTCAGTGTGTTTCCTAGTGCCGGTTTATAGTTCCTGCAGTTTTCTCTGTAAAACCGAGTTTGAGATAGTACCAACCCATATATATGTATGGAGTGGAGATTGCTACTGGAAAGAATCTTTGTATTCCCATCAAGATAGGTGAAGGACGGCTTTCACTCACACATATCTCTCAGAACTGAGCATGTGTAGAAATGTTCGTTCACCTAGCACAAAGGGAACATTTTGCAGGAGAAATTTTACTCTGGATTCTCAGTGTTTTTTCTACTGCCGGGTTGAAGTTCCTGCAGTTTTCACGGTAAAACCGATATGGAGCTAGTACCTTCCTATATATATGTATTGAGTGGAGTTTGCAACTGAAAAGAATCTTTGTGTCCCTACAAGCTAGGTGAAGGACGATTTTCACACACTTATCTCTCAGAAATGAGCATGTGTAGAGAAGTTCGTTCACCTAGCCCAAAATTAATGGGTTGCAGGAGAAACTTCACTCTGGTTTCTCAGTGTGTTTCCGAGTGCCGGTTTGAAGTTCCTGCAGTTTTCAGTGTAAAACAGTGTTGGAGATAATTTTTCCCCATATATATATATGTAGTGGAATTTGCAACTGAAAAGAAACTCTGTGTTCCCAACAATCTAGTTGAAGCATGATTTTCACACACTTATCTCTCAGAACTGAGCATGTGGAGAGAAGTTCATTAACCTAGCACAAAGGGAACGGGTTGCAGTAGATACTTTTACTCTGGTTTCTCAGTGTGTTTCCTAGTGCCGGTTTGAATTTCCTGCAGTTTTCACGGTAAAACCGAGTTTGAGCTAGTACCTCCCCATATATAAGTATTGAGTGGAGTTAGCAACTGAAAAGACGTTCTGTGTTCCCAACAAGCTAATTGAATGACGGCTTTCACACACAATAATCTCTCAGAACTGAGCATGTGGAGAGTCGTTCATACATGTAGCACAAAGGGAACGGGTTGAAGGAGAAACTTTTACTCTGGTTTCTCAGTGTGTTTCCTAGTGCCGGTTTGATGTTCCTGCAGTTTTCACTGAAATACAGAGTTGGGGGTAGTACCTCCCCATATATATGTATGGAGGGGAGTTTGCAACTGAAAAGAAACTTTGTGTTCCCAACAAGCTAGATGAATGATGGCTTTCACACACACTTATCTCTCAAACCTGAGCATGAAGAGAGTGTATCGTTCACCTAGCACAAAGGAAACGGGATGCAGGAGAAACTATTACTCTGGTTCTCAGTGTGTTTCCTAGTGCCGGTTTGAAGTACCTGCAGTTTTCACTGTAAAACTGAGTTGGAGCTAGTACCTCCCCATATATGTGTGTGGAGTGGAGTTTGCAACTGAAAAGAACTTTGTGTTCAAAACAAGCTATTTGAAGGACGATTATCACACACACTTGTCTCTCAGAAATGAGCATGTGGAGAGACGTTCATTCACCTAGCACAAAGGGAACGGGTGGCAGGAGAAACTTTTACCTTGATTCTCAGTGTGTTTCCTAGTGCCGGTTTGGAGTTCCTGCATTTTGCACTGTAAAACCTAGTTGGAGCTAGT
The DNA here is from genome assembly GCF_036321535.1 of Camelus dromedarius. Lineage (NCBI taxonomy): Eukaryota > Metazoa > Chordata > Mammalia > Artiodactyla > Camelidae > Camelus > Camelus dromedarius. The sequence goes on from NW_026989739.1 coordinate 3,707,532, forward strand.
ACCACCCCATATATATATGTATGGATTGGAGTTTGCTTCTGTAAAGAAACTATGTGTTCCCAACAAGCTAAGTGAAGGACGGTTTCACACACATTTATCTTTCAGAACTGAGCATGTGGAGAGACGTTCGTTCATCTAATACAAAGGGAACGGATTGCAGGACACATTTTTACTGTGGTTTCTCAGTCTGTTTCCTAGTGCCGGTTAGAACTTCCTGCAGTTTTCTCTGTAAAACCGAGTTGGAGCTAGTACCTCCCCATATATATGATGGAGCGGAGTTTGCAAACGAAAAGAAAGTTTGTGTTCAAAATAAGCTATGTGAAGGACGATTATCACACACACATATCTCTCAGAACTGAGCATGTGGAGAGAAGATCGTTCATCTAGCACAAAGGGAACGGGTTGCAGAAGAAACTTTTACTCTGGTTTCTCAGTGTGTTTCCTAGTGCCGGTTTGAAGTTCCTGCAGTTTTCACTATAAAACCGAGTTGGAGATAGTACCTCCTCATATATATTTATGGAGTGGAGTTTGCAACTGAAAAGAACTTTGTGTTCAAAACAAGCTAATTGAAGGACGATTTTCACACACACACTTATCTCTCAGATCTGAGCAAGTGGAGAAAATTTCGTTCACCTAGCACAAATGGAAAGTTTTGCAGGAGAAAATTTTCTCTGGTTTCTCAGTTTGTTTAATACTGCCGAATTGAAGTTCCTGCATTTTCACAGTAAAACCGATATGGAGCTAGTACTTCCCTATATATATGTATGGATTGGAGTTTTCAACTGAAAGGAAACTTTGTGTTCCCAACAAGCTAGGTGAAGGACGGCTTTCACACACATATATCTCTCAGAACTGAGCATTTGTAGAGATGTTCGTTAACCTAGCAGAAACGGAACGAGTTGCAGGAGACATTATATTCTCGATTCTCAGTGTGTTTCCTTGTGCCGTTTTGAATTTCCTGGATTTTTCACTGTAAAACCGTGTTGGAGCTAGTACCTCCCCATATATATGTACAGAGTGGTGTTTGAAATTGAAAAGAAACTTTGTGTTCCCAACAAGCAAGGTGAAGCACGATTTTCACACATTAAATTCTCAGAACTGATCTGTGGAGAGAAGTTTGTTCACCTAGCACAAAGGGAACGGGTTGCAGGGGAAACTTTTACCCTGGTTTCACAGTGTGTTTCCTACTGCCATTTTGAATTTCCTAAATTTTCACTATAAAACCGAGTTTGAGCTAGTACTTCCCCATATATATGTATGGAGTGGATTTTGCAACTGAAAAGAAACGTAGTGTTCCCAACAAGCTAGGTGAAGTATGGCTTTCACACACACACATCCCTCTGAAATGAGCATGTGGAGAGACGTTCGTTCATCTAGCACAGAGTGAACGGGTTATAGGAGAAACTTTTACTCTGGTTTCTCAGTGTGTTTCCTAGTGCCGGTTTGATGTTCCTGCAGTTTGCACTGTAAAACCGAGTTGGAAGTAGTACCTCCCCATATATATGTATGGAGTGGAGTTTGCAATTGAAAAGAATCTTTGTGTTCCCAAGAAGTTATGTGAAGCACGATTTTCACACAATTATCTCTCAGAAATGAGCATGTGGATAGAAGTTCGTTCACCTAGCACAAAGGGAACTGGTTGCAGGCGAAACTTTTACTCTGGTTTTTCAGTGTGTTTCCTAGTGCCGGTTTCAAATTCCTGCAGTTTTGACGGTAAAAACGAGTTTGAACTAGTACCTCCCTATATATATGTATGGAGTGGAATTTGCAACTGAAAAGAAACTTTGTGTTCCCAAGAAGCTAGGTGAATGACGATTTTCACACGCACTTATCTCTCAGGACGGAGCATGTGTAGAAATGTTCGTTCACCTAGCACAAAGGGAACGTTTTGCAGGAGATTCTTTTACTCTGTATTCTCAGTGTGTTTCCTACTGCCGGTTTGATGTTCCTGCAGATATCACGGTAAAATCGATATGGAGATAGTACCTCCCCACATATATGTATGGAGTGGGGTTTGCAAATGAAAAGGAACTTTGTGTTTCCACCAAGCTAGTTGAAGGACAGCTTTCACTCACACTTATCTCTCAGAACTGAGCATGTGGAGAGTCTTTCGTTCATCTAGCACAAACGGAAAGGGTTCCAGGAGAAACTATTACTCTGGTTTCTCAGTGTGTTTCCTAGTGCCGGTTTGAAGTTCCTGCAGTTTTCACTGTAAAACCGAGTTGGGGGTAGTACCTCCCCATATATATGTATGGAGGGGATTTTGCAACTGAAAAAAAAACTTTGTGTTCCCAACAAGCTAGGTGAAGGTTGGCTTTAACACACAGTTATCTTTCAGAAATGAGCATGTGGAGAGACGTTCGTTCAACTAGCACAAAGGGAACGTGTTGCAGGAGAAACTTTTACTCTGGTCTCTCAGTGTGTTTCCTAGTGCCGGTTTGAAGTTCCTGCAGTTTTCACTGTAAAACCAAGTTGGAAAATTGTACCTCCCCTTATATATGTATGGAGTGGAGTTTGCAACTCTAAAGAATCTTTGTGTTCAAAACAAGCTATGTGAAGGACGATTTTCACACGCACTTATCTCTCAGAACGGAGCATGTGGAGAGAAGTTCGTTCACCTGCACAAAGGAAACGGGTTGCAGCAGAAATTTTACTCTGGTTTCTCAGTGTGTTTCCTAGTGCTGTTTAGAAGTTCCTGCAGTTTTCCCTGTAAAACCGAGTTGGATCCAATACCTCCCCATATTTATGTATGTAGTGGAGTTAGCAACTGAAAAGAAACTTTGTGTTCAAAACAAGCTATGTGAAGGACGATTTTCACACACACTTATCTCTCAGAACTGAGCATGTGGAGAGAATTTCTTTCATCTAGCACAAAGGGAACATTTTGCAGGAGAAGCTTTACTCTGGTTTCTCAGTGTGTTTCCTACTGCCGGTTTGAAGTTCCTGCAGATTTCACGGTAAAACCGTGTTTGAGCTAGTACCTCCCCATATATATGTATGGATTGGAGGTTGCAACTGAAAAGTAACTTTGTGTTCCCTACAAGCTAGTTGAAGGACGGCTTTCACTCACACTTATCTCTCAGAAATGAGCATGTGGAGAGTCGTTCGTTCATCTAGACAAAGGGAACGGGTTGCAGAAGAAATTTTACTCTGGTTTCTCAGCGTGTTTCCAGTGCCGGTTTGAAGTTCCTGCATTTTTCACTGTAAAACCGAGTTTGAACTAGTACCTCCCCATATATATGAACGGAGTGGAGTTTGAAACTGAAAAGAAACTTTGTGTTCCCAACAAGCTAGGTGAAGCACGATTTTCACACACTAATCTCTCAGAACTGAGCATGTGGAGAGACGTTCGTTCACATAGCACAAAGGGAAAGTTTTGCAGCAGAAAATTTACTCTGATTTCTCAGTGTGTTTAATACTGCTGGTTTGAAGTTCCTGCAGTTTTCACGGTAAAACCGAGTTTGAACTAGTACCTCCACATATATATGAACGGAGTGGAGTTTGAAACTGAAAAGAATCTTTGTGTTCCCAACAAGCTAGGTGAAGCACGATTTTCACACACTAATCTCTCAGAAATGAGCATGTGGAGAGTCGTTCGTTCACCTAGCACAAAGGGAAAGTTTTGCAGGAGAAAATTTACCCTGATTTCTCAGTGTGTTTAATACTGCTGGTTTGAAGTTCCTGCAGTTTTCACGGTAAAACCTATATGGAGCTAGTACCTCCCTATATATATATGTATGGATTGGAGTTTGCAAATGAAAAGATACTTTGTGTTACCAACAAGCTAGGTGAAGGATGCTTTCACACACATATATCTCTCAGAACTGAGCATGTGTATAGAAGTTCGTTCACCAATCCCAAAGTTAATGGGTTGCAGGAGAAACTTTTACTCTGGTTTCTCAGTCTGTTTCTTAGTCCCGGTTTGAAGTTCCTGCAGTTTTCACTGTAAAACAGTGTTGGAGAAAATTCCTCCCCATATATATGTATGGAGTGTATTTTGCAACTGAAAAGAAGCTTTGTGTTCCCAACAAGCTATTTGAAGCATGATTTTCACACAATTATCTCTCAGAACTGAGCATGTGGAGAGAAGTTCATTCACCTAGCACAAAGGGAACGGGTTGCAGTAGATACTTTTACTCTGCTTTCTCAGTGTGTTTCCTACTGCCGGTTTGAATTTCCTGCAGTTTTCACCGTAAAACCGAGTTGGTGGTAGTACCTGCCCTTATATATGTATGGAGTGGAGTATGCAACTGAAAAGGAAGTTTGTGTTCCCAACTAGCTAGGTGAAGGACGGCTTTCACATACACTTATCTCTCAGAACTGAACATGTGGAGAGACGTTGGTTCATCTAGCACAAAGGAAAGGGATGCAGGATAAAAAGTTACTCTGGTTTCTCAGTGTGTTTCCTAGTGCCGTTTTGTAGTTCCTGCAGTTTTCACTGTAAAACCGAGTTGGAGCTAGTATCCCCCATATATATGTATGGATTGGAATTTGCAACTGAAAAGAAACTTTGTGTTCAAAACAAGCTATACGAAGGACGATATTCACACACACTTATCTCTAAGTACTGAGCATGTGGAGAGAAGTTCGTTCACCTAGCACAAAGGAAACGTTTTGCAGGAGAAACAATTCTCTGGTTTCTCAGTGTGTTTCCTACTGCCGGTATGAAGTTCCTGCAGTTTACACTGTAAATCCGATATGGAACTAGTAACTCCCCTATAAATGTATGGAGTGGGGTTTGCAACTGAAAAGGAACTTTGTGTTCCCAACTAGCTAGATGAAGAACGGCTTTCCCTAACACATATCTCTCAGAACTGAGCATGTGTTGAGTCGTTCGTTCATCTAGCACAATTGGAACGGGTTGCAGGAGAAACGTTTACTCTGGTTTCTCAGTGTGTTTCCTTGTGCCGGATTGAATTTTCTGCAGTTTTCACTGTAAAACTACTTTAGCTAGTACCTCCCCATATACAATTATGGAGTGGTGTATGCAACTGAAAAGGAACTTTTTGTTCCCAACAAGCTAGGTGAATGATGGCTTTCACACACAATTTTCTCTCAGGACTGAGCATGTGGAAAGGCGTTCGTTCATCTAGCACAAAGGGAACGGGTTGCAGGAGAAACTTTTACTCTGGTTTCTCAGTGTGTTTCCTAGTGCCGGTTTGATGTTCCTGCAGTTTTCACGGTAAAACCGAGTTTTAGGTAGTACCTCCCCATATATATGTGTGGAGTGGATTTTGCAACTGAAAAGAACAATGTGTTCACTTCAAGCTACATGAAGGATGATTTTCACCCACACTTATCTCTCAGAAATGAGCATGTGGAGAGACGTTCGTTCATCTAGCAAAAAGGGAACGGGTTGCAGGAGAAACTTTTACTCTTGTTCTCAGTGTGTTTCCTAGTGCCGGTTTTGAGTTCCTGCAGTTTTCACTGTAAAACCGAGTTGGAGCTAGTACCTCCCCATATATATGTATGGAGTGGAGTATGCTACTGTAAAGAAACTTTGTGTTCCCAACAAGCTAGGTGAAGGACGGCTTTCACACACACATATCTCTCAGAACTGAGCATGTGTAGAGATGTTCGTTCACCTAGCTCAAATGGAACGGGTTGCATGATAAACTTTTACTCTGGTTTCTCAGTGTGTTTCCTAGTGCCGGTTTGAAGTTCCTGCAGTTTTCACTGTAAAACCGATTTGGAGCTAGTACCTCCCCATATATATATATGGAGTGGAGTTTGCTACTGAAAAGAAACTTTGTGTTCAAAACAAGCTATGTGAAGGACGATTTTCACACACACATATCTCTCAGAACTGAGCATGTGGAGAGAAGTTCGTTCACCTAGCACAAAGGGAAAGTTTTGCAGGAGAAACTTTTACTCTGGTTTCTCAGTGTGTTTCCTACTGCCGGTTTGAAGTTCCTGCAGTTTTCTCTGTAAAACCGAGTTTGAGCTAGTACCACCCCATATATATTTATGGAGCGGAGTTTGCTACTGAAAAGAATCTTTGTGTTCCCAACAAGATAGGTGAATGACGGCTTTCACTCACACTTATCTCTCAGATGAGCATGTGGAGAGTCGTTCGTTCATCTAGCACAATGGGAACGGGTTGCATCAGAAACATTTACTCTGGTTTCTCAGAGTGTTTCCAAGTGCCGGTTTGAAGTTCCTGCATTTTTAACTGTAAAACCGTGTTGGAGCTAGTACCTCCCCATATATATGTACGGAGTGGAGTTTGAACCTGAAAAGAATCATTGTGATCCCAACAAGCTAAGTGAAGCACGATTTTCACACACTTAACTCTCAGAATTGAGCATGTGGAGAGAAGTTCGTTCACCTAGCACAAAGGGAACGGGTTGCAGGAGAAACTATTACTGTGGTTTCTCAGTGTGTTTCCTACTGCCGGTTTCAATTTCCTGCAGTTTTCTCTGTAAAACCGAGTTTGAGCTAGTACCACCCCATATATATTTATGGAGCGGAGTTTGCTACTGAAAAGAATCTTTGTGTTCCCAACAAGATAGGTGAAGTACGGCTTTCACTCACACATATCTCTCCGAACTGAGCATGTGTAGAGATGTTCGTTCACCTAGCACAAAGGGAACTTTTTGAAGGAGAAACTTTACTCTGGATTCTCAGTGTGTTTTCTACTGCCGGGTTGAAGTCCCTGCAGTTTTCACGGTAAAACTGATATGGAGCTAGTACCTCCCTATATATATGTATTGAGTGGAGTTTGCAACTGAAAGAATCTTTGTGTTCCCAACAAGCTAGGTGAAGCACGATTTTCACACACTTATCTCTCAGAACTGAGCATGTGTATAGAAGTTCGTTCACCAAGCCCAAAGTTAATGGGTTGCAGGAGAAACTTTTACTCTGGTTTCTCAGTCTGTTTCTTAGTCCCGGTTTGAAGTTCCTGCAGTTTACACAGTAAATCCGATATGGAGCTACTACATCCCCATATAAATGTATGCAGTGGGGTTTGCAACTGAAAAGGAACTTTGTGTTCCCAACTAGCTAGATGAAGAACGGCTTTCCCTAACACATATCTCTCAGAACTGAGCATGTGTTGAGTCGTTCGTTCATCTAGCACAATTGGAACGGGTTGCAGGAGAAACGTTTACTCTGGTTTCTCAGTGTGTTTCCTTGTGCCGGATTGAATTTTCTGCAGTTTTCACTGTAAAACTACTTTAGCTAGTACCTCCCCATATACAATTATGGAGTGGTGTATGCAACTGAAAAGGAACTTTTTGTTCCCAACAAGCTAGGTGAATGATGGCTTTCACACACAATTTTCTCTCAGGACTGAGCATGTGGAAAGGCGTTCGTTCATCTAGCACAAAGGGAACGGGTTGCAGGAGAAACTTTTACTCTGGTTTCTCAGTGTGTTTCCTAGTGCCGGTTTGATGTTCCTGCAGTTTTCACGGTAAAACCGAGTTTTAGGTAGTACCTCCCCATATATATGTGTGGAGTGGATTTTGCAACTGAAAAGAACAATGTGTTCACTTCAAGCTACATGAAGGATGATTTTCACCCACACTTATCTCTCAGAAATGAGCATGTGGAGAGACGTTCGTTCATCTAGCAAAAAGGGAACGGGTTGCAGGAGAAACTTTTACTCTTGTTCTCAGTGTGTTTCCTAGTGCCGGTTTTGAGTTCCTGCAGTTTTCACTGTAAAACCGAGTTGGAGCTAGTACCTCCCCATATATATGTATGGAGTGGAGTATGCTACTGTAAAGAAACTTTGTGTTCCCAACAAGCTAGGTGAAGGACGGCTTTCACACACACATATCTCTCAGAACTGAGCATGTGTAGAGATGTTCGTTCACCTAGCTCAAATGGAACGGGTTGCATGATAAACTTTTACTCTGGTTTCTCAGTGTGTTTCCTAGTGCCGGTTTGAAGTTCCTGCAGTTTTCACTGTAAAACCGATTTGGAGCTAGTACCTCCCCATATATATATATGGAGTGGAGTTTGCTACTGAAAAGAAACTTTGTGTTCAAAACAAGCTATGTGAAGGACGATTTTCACACACACATATCTCTCAGAACTGAGCATGTGGAGAGAAGTTCGTTCACCTAGCACAAAGGGAAAGTTTTGCAGGAGAAACTTTTACTCTGGTTTCTCAGTGTGTTTCCTACTGCCGGTTTGAAGTTCCTGCAGTTTTCTCTGTAAAACCGAGTTTGAGCTAGTACCACCCCATATATATTTATGGAGCGGAGTTTGCTACTGAAAAGAATCTTTGTGTTCCCAACAAGATAGGTGAATGACGGCTTTCACTCACACTTATCTCTCAGATGAGCATGTGGAGAGTCGTTCGTTCATCTAGCACAATGGGAACGGGTTGCATCAGAAACATTTACTCTGGTTTCTCAGAGTGTTTCCAAGTGCCGGTTTGAAGTTCCTGCATTTTTAACTGTAAAACCGTGTTGGAGCTAGTACCTCCCCATATATATGTACGGAGTGGAGTTTGAACCTGAAAAGAATCATTGTGATCCCAACAAGCTAAGTGAAGCACGATTTTCACACACTTAACTCTCAGAATTGAGCATGTGGAGAGAAGTTCGTTCACCTAGCACAAAGGGAACGGGTTGCAGGAGAAACTATTACTGTGGTTTCTCAGTGTGTTTCCTACTGCCGGTTTCAATTTCCTGCAGTTTTCTCTGTAAAACCGAGTTTGAGCTAGTACCACCCCATATATATTTATGGAGCGGAGTTTGCTACTGAAAAGAATCTTTGTGTTCCCAACAAGATAGGTGAAGTACGGCTTTCACTCACACATATCTCTCCGAACTGAGCATGTGTAGAGATGTTCGTTCACCTAGCACAAAGGGAACTTTTTGAAGGAGAAACTTTACTCTGGATTCTCAGTGTGTTTTCTACTGCCGGGTTGAAGTCCCTGCAGTTTTCACGGTAAAACTGATATGGAGCTAGTACCTCCCTATATATATGTATTGAGTGGAGTTTGCAACTGAAAGAATCTTTGTGTTCCCAACAAGCTAGGTGAAGCACGATTTTCACACACTTATCTCTCAGAACTGAGCATGTGTATAGAAGTTCGTTCACCAAGCCCAAAGTTAATGGGTTGCAGGAGAAACTTTTACTCTGGTTTCTCAGTCTGTTTCTTAGTCCCGGTTTGAAGTTCCTGCAGTTTACACAGTAAATCCGATATGGAGCTACTACATCCCCATATAAATGTATGCAGTGGGGTTTGCAACTGAAAAGGATCTTTGTGTTCCCAACAAGCTAGATGAAGGACGGCTTTCCCTAACACTTATCTCTCAGAACTGAGCATGTGGTGAGTCGTTCGTTCATCTTACACAAAGGGAACGGTTTGCAGGAGAAACTTTTACTCTGGTTTCTCAGTGTGTTTCCTAGTGCCGGTTTGAAATTCCTGCAGTTTTCACTGTAAAACCGAGTTGGAGCTAGTACATCCACATATATATGTATGGAGTGGATTTTGCAACTGAAAAGAAATTTTCTTTTCCCAACAAGCTAGGTGAAGCACGATTTTCACACACTTATCTCTCAGAATTGAGCATGTGGAGAGAAGTTCGTTCACCTAGCACAAAGGTAACGGATTGCAGTAGAAACTTTTACTCAGATTTCTCAGTGTGTTTCCTAGTGCCGGTTTGAAGTTCCTGCAGTTTTCACGGTAAAACCGAGTTTGAGCTAGTACCACACCATATATATTTATGGAGCGGATTTTGCTACTGAAAAGAATCTTTGTGTTCCCAACAAGATAGGTGAAGTACGGCTTTCACTCACACATATCTCTCAGAACTGAGCATGTGTAGAGATGTTCGTTCACCTAGCACAAAGGGAACTTTTTGAAGGAGAAACTTTTACTCTGGATTCTCAGTGTGTTTTCTACTGCCGGGTTGAAGTCCCTACAGTTTTCACGGTAAAACCGATATGGAGCTAGTACCTCCCTATATATATGTATTGAGTGGAGTTTGCAACTGAAAAGAATCTTTGTGTTCCCAACAAGCTAAGTGAAGCACGACTTTCACACACTTATCTCTCAGAACTGAGCATGTGTATAGAAGTTCGTTCACCAATCCCAAAGTTAATGGGTTGCAGGAGAAACTTTTACTCTGGTTTCTCAGTCTGTTTCTTAGTCCCGGTTTGAAGTTCCTGCAGTTTTCACTGTAAAACAGTGTTGGAGAAAATTCCTCCCCATATATATGTATGGAGTGGATTTTGCAACTGAAAAGAAGCTTTGTGTTCCCAACAAGCTATTTGAAGCATGATTTTCACACAATTATCTCTCAGAACTGAGCATGTGGAGAGAAGTTCATTCACCTAGCACAAAGGGAACGGGTTGCAGTAGATACTTTTACTCTGCTTTCTCAGTGTGTTTCCTACTGCCGGTTTGAATTTCCTGCAGTTTTCACGGTAAAACCGAGTTGGTGGTAGTACCTGCCCTTATATATGTATGGAGTGGAGTATGCAACTGAAAAGGAAGTTTGTGTTCCCAACTAGCTAGGTGAAGGACGGCTTTCACATACACTTATCTCTCAGAACTGAACATGTGGAGAGACGTTGGTTCATCTAGCACAAAGGAAAGGGATGCAGGATAAAAAGTTACTCTGGTTTCTCAGTGTGTTTCCTAGTGCCGTTTTGTAGTTCCTGCAGTTTTCACTGTAAAACCGAGTTGGAGCTAGTATCCCCCATATATATGTATGGATTGGAATTTGCAACTGAAAAGAAACTTTGTGTTCAAAACAAGCTATACGAAGGACGATATTCACACACACTTATCTCTAAGTACTGAGCATGTGGAGAGAAGTTCGTTCACCTAGCACAAAGGAAACGTTTTGCAGGAGAAACAATTCTCTGGTTTCTCAGTGTGTTTCCTACTGCCGGTATGAAGTTCCTGCAGTTTACACTGTAAATCCGATATGGAACTAGTAACTCCCCTATAAATGTATGGAGTGGGGTTTGCAACTGAAAAGGAACTTTGTGTTCCCAACTAGCTAGATGAAGGACGGCTTTCCCTAACACATATCTCTCAGAACTGAGCATGTGTTGAGTCGTTCGTTCATCTAGCACAATTGGAACGGGTTGCAGGAGAAACGTTTACTCTGGTTTCTCAGTGTGTTTCCTTGTGCCGGATTGAATTTTCTGCAGTTTTCAGTGTAAAAGCTATTTTAGATAGTACCTCCCCATATACAATTATGGAGTGGTGTATGCAACTGAAAAGGAACTTTTTGTTCCCAACAAGCTAGGTGAATGATGGCTTTCACACACAATTTTCTCTCAGGACTGAGCATGTGGAAAGGCGTTCGTTCATCTAGCACAAAGGGAACGGGTTGCAGGAGAAACTTTTATTCTGGTTTCTCAGTGTGTTTCCTAGTGCCGGTTTGATGTTCCTGCAGTTTTCACGGTAAAACCGAGTTTTAGGTAGTACCTCCCCATATATATGTGTGGAGTGGATTTTGCAACTGAAAAGAACAATGTGTTCACTTCAAGCTACATGAAGGATGATTTTCACCCACACTTATCTCTCAGAAATGAGCATGTGGAGAGACGTTCGTTCATCTAGCAAAAAGGGAACGGGTTGCAGGAGAAACTTCTACTCTTGTTCTCAGTGTGTTTCCTAGTGCCGGTTTTGAGTTCCTGCAGTTTTCACTGTAAAACCGAGTTGGAGCTAGTACCTCCCCATATATATGTATGGAGTGGAGTATGCTACTGTAAAGAAACTTTGTGTTCCCAACAAGCTAGGTGAAGGACGGCTTTCACACACACATATCTCTCAGAACTGAGCATGTGTAGAGATGTTCGTTCACCTAGCTCAAATGGAACGGGTTGCATGATAAACTTTTACTCTGGTTTCTCAGTGTGTTTCCTAGTGCCGGTTTGAAGTTCCTGCAGTTTTCACTGTAAAACCGATTTGGAGCTAGTACCTCCCCATATATATGTATGGAGTGGAGTTTGCTACTGAAAAGAAACTTTGTGTTCAAAACAAGCTATGTGAAGGACGATTTTCACACACACATATCTCTCAGAACTGAGCATGTGGAGAGAAGTTCGTTCACCTAGCACAAAGGGAAAGTTTTGCAGGAGAAACTTTTACTCTGGTTTCTCAGTGTGTTTCTTACTGCCGGTTTGAAGTTCCTGCAGTTTTCACGGTAAAACCGAATTTGTGCTAGTTCCTCCAGATATATATGTATGGAGTGGAGTATGCAACTGAAAAGAAAGTTTGTGTTCCCAACAAGCTAGGTGAATGACGGCTTTCACTCACACTTATCTCTCAGATGAGCATGTGGAGAGTCGTTCGTTCATCTAGCAAAAAGGGAACGATTTACAGGAGAAATTATTACACTGGATTCTCTGTGTGTTTCCTAATGCCGGTTTGAAGTTCCTGCAATTTTCACTGTAAAACCGAGTTGGAGCTAGTACCTCCCCATATGTATGAATGGAGTGGAGTTTGCAACTGAAAAGAAACTTTGTTTTCCCAACAATCTAGGTGAAGGACGGCTTACACACCCACTTATCTCTCAGAACTGAGCATGTGGAGAGTCGTTCGTTCATCTAGCACAAATGGATCGGGTTGCAATATAAACTTTTACTCTGGTTTCTCAGTGTGCTTCCTAGTGTCGGTTTGAAATTCCTATAGATTTCACTGTAAAACCGAGATGGATGTAGTATATCCCCATATATATATATATGGAGTGGAGTATGCAACTGAAAAGAAACTTTTACTTCCCAACTAGCTAGGTAAAGGACGGCTTTCACACACAGTTATCTCTCAGAACTGAGCATGTGGAGAGACGTTCGTTCATCTAGCACAAAGGGAACGGGATGCAGGAGAAACTTTTATTCTGGTTTCTCAGTGTGTTTCCTAGTGCCGGTTTGAATTTTCTGCAGTTTTCACTGTAAAACCGAGTTTAGCTAGTACCTCCCCGTATATATTTATGGAGTGGTGTATGCAACTGAAAAGGAACTTTGTGTTCCCAACAAGCTAGGTGAAGAATATCTTTCACACACATATCTCTCAGAACTGAGCATGTGGAGAGGCGTTCATTCATCTAGCAAAAAGTGAACGGGTTGGAGGTGAAACTATTACTCTGGTTTCTCAGTGTGTTTCCTAGTGCCGGTTTGAAGTTCCTGCAGTTTTCAAAGCAAAAGCGAGTTGGAGGTAGTACCTCCCCATATATATGCATGGAGTGGATTTTGCAACCGAAAAGAAATTTGTGTTCAAAACAAGCTATTTGAAGGACGATTATCACACACATTTATCTCTCAGAAATGTGCATGTGGAGAGACGTTCGTTCATTTAGCACAAATGGAACGGGTTGCAGGAAAAACATTTACTCTGGTTCGCAGTGTGTTTCCTTGTGCCGGATTGAATTTTCTGCAGTTTTCACTGTAAAACCGAGTTTAGCTAGTACCTCCCCGTATACAATTATGGAGTGGTGTATGCAACTGAAAAGGAACTTTTTGTTCCCAACAAGTTAGGTGAATGATGGCTTTCACACACAATTTTCTCTCAGGACTGAGCATGTGGAAAGGTGTTCGTTCATCTAGCACAAAGGGAACGGGATGCAGGAGAATCTTTTACTCTTGTTCTCAGTGTGTTTCCTAGTGCCGGTTTTGAGTTCCTGCAGTTTTCACTGTAAAACCGAGTTGGAGCTAGTACCTCCCCATATATATGTATGGAGTGGAGTATGCTACTGAAAATAAACTTTGTGTTCCCAACAAGCTAGGTGAAGGACGGCTTTCACACACACTTCTCTTTCAGAACTGAGCATGTGGAGAGACGTTCGTTCATCTACCTCAAATGGAACGGGTTGCATGATAAACTTTTACTCTGGTTTCTCAGTGTGTTTCCTAGTGCCGGTTTGAAGTTCCTGCAGTTTTCACTGTAAAACATATTTGGAGCTAGTACCTCCCCATATATATGTATGGAGTGGAGTTTGCTACTGAAAAGAAACTTTGTGTTCAAAACAAGCTATATGAAGGACGATTTTCACACACACATATCTCTCAGAACTGAGCATGTGGAGAGAAGTTCGTTCACCTAGCACAAAGGGAAAGTTTTGCAGGAGAAACTTTTACTCTGGTTTCTCAGTGTGTTTCCTACTGCCGGTTTGAAGTTCCTGCAGTTTTCACGGTAAAACTAAATTTGTGATAGTTCCTCCAGATATATATGTATGGAGTGGAGTATGCAACTGAAAAGAAACTTTGTGTTCCCAACAATCTAGGTGAATGACGGCTTTCACTCACACTTATCTCTCAGATGAGCATGTGGAGAGTCGTTCGTTCATCTAGCACAATGGGAATGGGTTGCATCAGAAACATTTACTCTGGTTTCTCAGTGTGTTTCCAAGTGCCGGTTTGAAGTTCCTGCATTTTTAACTGTAAAACCGTGTTGGAGCTAGTACCTCCCCATATATATGTACGGAGTGGAGTTTGAACCTGAAAAGAATCATTGTGATCCCAACAAGCTAAGTGAAGCACGATTTTCTCACACTTAACTCTCAGAATTGAGCATGTGGAGAGAAGTTCGTTCACCTAGCACAAAGGGAACGGGTTGCAGGAGAAACTATTACTGTGGTATCTCAGTGTGTTTCCTACTGCCGGTTTGAATTTCCTGCAGTTTTCTCTGTAAAACCGAGTTTGAGCTAGTACCACCCCATATATATTTATGGAGCGGAGTTTGCTACTGAAAAGAATCTTTGTGTTCCCAACAAGATAGGTGAAGTACGGCTTTCACTCACACATATCTCTCAGAACTGAGCATGTGTAGAGATGTTCGTTCACCTAGCACAAAGGGAACTTTTTGAAAGAGAAACTTTACTCTGGATTCTCAGTGTGTTTTCTACTGCCGTGTTGAAGTCCCTGCAGTTTTCACGGTAAAACTGATATGGAGCTAGTACCTCCCTATATATATGTATTGAGTGGAGTTTGCAACTGAAAAGAATCTTTGTGTTCCCAACAAGCTAGGTGAAGCACGATTTTCACACACTTATCTCTCAGAACTGAGCATGTGTATAGAAGTTCGTTCACCAAGCCCAAAGTTAATGGGTTGCAGGAGAAACTTTTACTCTGGTTTCTCAGTCTGTTTCTTAGTCCCGGTTTGAAGTTCCTGCAGTTTTCACTGTAAAACAGTGTTGGAGAAAATTCCTCCCCATATATATGTATGGAGTGGATTTTGCAACTGAAAAGAAACTTTGTGTTCCCAACAAGCTATTTGAAGCATGATTTTCACACAGTTATCTCTCAGAACTGAGCATGTGGAGAGAAGTTCATTCACCTAGCACAAAGGGAACGGGTTGCAGTAGATACTTTTACTCTGGTTTCTCAGTGTGTTTCCTACTGCCGGTTTGAATTTCCTGCAGTTTTCACGGTAAAACCGAGTTGGAGGTAGTACCTGCCCTTATATATGTATGGAGTGGAGTATGCAACTGAAAAGGAAGTTTGTGTTCCCAACTAGCTAGGTGAAGGACGGCTTTCACATACACTTATCTCTCAGAACTGAACATGTGGAGAGACGTTGGTTCATCTAGCACAAAGGAACGGGTTGCAGGATAAACAGTTACTCTGGTTTCTCAGTGTGTTTCCTAGTGCCGTTTTGTAGTTCCTGCAGTTTTCACTGTAAAACCGAGTTGGAGCTAGTATCCCCCATATATATGTATGGATTGGAATTTGCAACTGAAAAGAAACTTTGTGTTCAAAACAAGCTATACGAAGGACGATATTCACACACACTTATCTCTAAGTACTGAGCATGTGGAGAGAAGTTCGTTCAACTAGCACAAAGGAAACGTTTTGCAGGAGAAACAATTCTCTGGTTTCTCAGTGTGTTTCCTACTGCCGGTATGAAGTTCCTGCAGTTTACACTGTAAATCCGATATGGAACTAGTAACTCCCCATATAAATGTATGGAGTGGAGTATGCAACTGAAAGGAAGTTTGTGTTCCCAACTAGCTAGGTGAAGGACGGCTTTCACATACACTTATCTCTCAGAACTGAACATGTGGAGAGACGTTGGTTCATCTAGCACAAAGGAACGGGTTGCAGGATAAACATTTACTCTGGTTTCTCAGTGTGTTTCCTAGTGCCGTTTTGTAGTTCCTGCAGTTTTCACTGTAAAACCGAGTTGGAGCTAGTATCCCACATATATATGTATGGATTGGAGTTTGCAACTGAAAAGAAACTTTGTGTTCAATACAAGCTATGTGAAGGACGAATTTCACACGCACTTATCTCTCAGAACTGAGCATGTGGAGAGAAGTTCGTTCACCTAGAACAAAAGGAACGGGTTGCAGGAGAAACATTTACTCTGGTTTTCAGTGTGTTTCCTAGTGCCGGTTTGGAGTTCCTGCTGTTTTACTGTAAAACCGAGGTGGAGCTAGTACCTCCCCATATATATGTATGGAGTTGTGTATGCAACTGAAAAGAACCTTGTGTTCCCAACAAGCTAGGTGAAGGACGGCTTTCACACACACTTATCTCTCAGAACTGAGCATTTGGAGAGACGTTCGTTCATCTAGCACAAAGGGAACGGGTTGCAGGAGAAACTTTTACTCTGGTTTCTCAGTGTGTTTCCTAGTGCTGGTTTGAAGTTCCTGCTCTTTTCACTGTAAAACCTAGTTGGAGCTAGAACCTCCCCATATATATGTATGGAGTGGAGTTTGCAACTGAAAAGAAACTTTGTGTTCAAAACAAGCTATACGAAGTACGATATTCACACACACTTATCTCTAAGTACTGAGCATGTGGAGAGAAGTACGTTCACCTAGCACAAAGGAAACTTTTTGCAGGAGAAACAATTCTCTGGTTTCTCAGTGTGTTTTCTACTGCCGGTATGAAGTTCCTGCAGTTTACACGTTAAATTCGATATGAAACTAGTAACTCCCCATATAAATGTATGGAGTGGGGTTTGCAACTGAAAAGGAACTTTGTGTTCCCAACAAGCTAGATGAAGGACGGCTTTCCCTAACACATATCTCTCAGAACTGAGCATGTGTTGAGTCGTTCGTTCATCTAGCACAATTGGAACGGGTTGCAGGAGAAACGTTTACTCTGTTTTCTCAGTGTGTTTCCTAGTGCCTGTTTGAAATTCGTGCAGTTCTCACTGTAAAACCGATTTGGAGCTAGTACCTCCCGATATATATGTATGGAGTGGATTTTGCAACTGAAAAGAAACTTTGTGTTCCCAACAAACTAGGTGAAGCACGATTTACACACACTTATTTCTCAGAATTGAGCATGTGGAGAGAAGTTCGTTCACCTAGCACAAAGGGAACGGGTTGCAGTAGAAACTTTTACTCAGGTTTCTCAGTGTGTTTCCTAGTGCCGGTTTGAAGTTCCTGCAGTTTTCACGGTAAAACCGTGTTTGAGCTAGTACCTCCCCATATATATGTATGGAGTGGAGTTTGCAACTAAAAAGAAACATTGTGTTCCCAAAAAGCTAGGTGAAGGACGGCTTTCACTCACACTTATCTCTCAGAAAAGAGCATGTGGAGAGTCTTTCGTTCATCTAGCACAAAGGGAAAGGGTTGCAGGAGAAACTTTTTCTCTGATTTCTCAGTATGTTTCCTAGTGCAGGTTTTAGTTCCTGCAGTTTTCACTCTAAAACAGAGTTTTAGCTAGTACCTCCCGATATATATGTATGGAGTTGGGTTTGCAACTGAAAAGAACTTTGTGTTCAAATCAAGCTATTTGAAGGTCGATTTTCACACACACTTAACTCTCAGAACTGAACATGTGGAGAGAAGATCGTTCACCTAGCACAAATGAACGTTTTGCTGGAGAAACTTTTACTCTGCTTTCTCAGTGTGTTTCCTAGTGCCGGTTTGAAGTTCCTGCAGTTTTCAATGTAAAACCGAGATGGAGGTAGTACATCCCCATATATATGTATGGAGTGGAGTATGCAACTGAAAAGAAACTTTGAGTTCCCAACTATCTAGGTGAAGGACGTCTTTCACACACAGTTATCTCTCAGAACTGAGCATGTGGAGAGGCGTTCGTTCATCTAGCACAAAGGGAAAGGGATGCAGGAGAAACTTTTACTCTGGTTCTCAGTGTGTTTCCTAGTGCCGGTTTGAAGTTCCTGCAGTTTTCACTGTAAAACCAAGTTGGAACTAGTACCTCCCCATATATATTTATGGAGTGGACTATGCAACTGAAAAGAATCTTTGTGTTCAAAGCAAGCTATGTGATTGACGATTTACACACGCAATTATCTCTCGGAACTGAGCATGTGGAGAAAAGTTGGTTCACAAAGCACAAAGGGAAAGTTTTGCAGGAGAAACTTTTACTCTGGATTCTCAGTGTGTTTCCTACTTCCGGTTTGATGTTCCTGCAGTTTTCACGGTAAAACCGTGTTTGAGCTAGTACCTCCCCATATATATGTATGGAGTGGAGATTGCAACTGAAAAGAAGCTTTGTGTTCCCTACAAGCTATGTGAAGGATGGCTTTCACTCACACTTATCTCTCAGATATGAGCATGTGGTGAGTCGTTCGTTCATCTAGCCAAAGGGAACGTGTTGCAGCAGAAATTTTACTCTGGTTTCTCAGCGTGTTTCCTAGTGCCGGTTTGAAGTTCCAGCATTTTTCACTGTAAAACAGAGTTTGAACTAGTACCTCCCCATGTATATGTACAGAGTGGAGTTTGAAACTGAAAGAAACTTTTGTGTTCCCAACAAGCTAGGTGAAGCACGATTTTCACACACACTTATCTCTAAGAACTGAGCATGTGGAGAGAATTTCGTTCACCTGCACAAAGGGAACGGGTTGCAGGAGAAATTTATACTCTGGTTTCTCAGTGTGTTTCCTACTGCCGGTTTGAATTTCCTGCAATTTTCACTGTAAAACCGTGTTTGAAATTGTACCTCCCCATATATATGTATGGAGTGGAGATTGCAACTGAAAAGAAACGTAGTGTTCCCAACAAGCTAGTTGAAGTACGGCTTTCACACACACACATCTCTCTGAAATGAGCATGTGGAGTGTCGTTCGTTCATCTAGCACATAGGGAACGGGTTGCAGGAGAAAGTTTTACTCTGGTTTCTCAGTGTGTTTCTTAGTGCCTGTTTGAAGTTCCTGCAGTTTTCACTGTAAAACCGTGTTGGAGGTAGTACTTCCTCATATATATTTATGGAGTGGGGTTTGAAACTGAAAAGAACTTTGTGTTCAAAATAAGCTATTTGAAGGACGATTTTCACACACACTTATCTCTCAGAATGGAGCATGTGGAGAGAAGTTCGTTCACCTAGCACAAAGGGAAAGTTTTGCAGGAGAAACTTTACTCTGGTTTCTCAGTGTGTTTAATACTGCCGGTTTGAAGTTCCTGCAGTTTTCACGGTAAAACCGATATGGAGCTTATACCTACCTATATATTTGTACGGATTGGAGTTTGCAACTGAAAAGAAACTTTGTGTTCCCAACAAGCTAGGTGAAGGACGGCTTTCACACAAAAATATCTCTCAGAACTGAGCATGTGTAGAGATGTTCGTTCACCTAGCATATACAGAACGGGTTGCAAGAGACATTTAACTCTGGATTCTCAGTGTGTTTCCTTGTGCCGTTTTGAAGTTCCTGCATTTTTCAGTGTAAAACCGTGTTGTAGCTAGTACCTCCCCAAATATATGTACGGAGTGGAGTTTGAAACTGAAAAGAAATTTTGTGTTCCCAAAAAGCTAGTTGAAGCACGATTTTCGCACACTTAACTCTCAGAATTGAGCATGTGGAGAGAAGTTCGTTCACCTAGAACAAAGGGAACGGGTTGCAGTGGAAACTTTTACCCTGGTTTCTCAGTGTGTTTCCTACTGCCGTTTTGAATTTCCTGCAGTTTTCACTGTAAAACCGTGTTTCAGATAGTACTTACCCATATATATGTATGGAGTGGAGTTAGCAATTGAAAAGAAACGTAGTTTTCCCAACAAGCTAGGTGAAGTACGGCTTTCACACACACACATCTCTCTGAAATGAGCATGTGGAGAGTCGTTCGTTCATCTAGCACAAAGGGAATGGGTTTTAGGAGAATCTTTTAATCTGGTTTCTCAGTGTGTTTCCTAGTGAAGGTTTGAAGTTCCTGCAGTTATCACGGTAAAACAGAGTTGGTGATAGTACCTCCCCATATATATGTATGGAGTGGAGTTTGCAGCTGAAAAGAAACTTTGTGTTCAAAACAAGATATGTGAAGGACGATTTTCACACACACTTATCTCTCAGAACTGAGCATGTGGAGAGAAGTTCGTTCATCTAGCACAAAGGGAACTTTTTGCAGGAGAAACTTTTACTCTGGTTTCTCAGTGTGTTTCCTACTTCCGGTTTGAACTTCCTGCAGATTTCACGGTAAAACCGTGTTTGAGCTAGTACCTCCCCCTATATATGTATGGAGTGGAGATTGCAACTGAAAAGAAACTATGTGTTCCCTACAAGCTAGGTGAAGGATGGCTTTCACTCACACTTATCTCTCAGAAATGTGCATGTGGAGAGTCGTTCGTTCATCTAGCCAAAGGGAACGTGTTGCAGCAGAAATTTTACTCTGGTTTCTCAGCGTGTTTCCTAGTGCCGGTTTGAAGTTCCAGCATTTTTCACTGTTAAACCGAGTTTGAACTAGTACCTCCCCATGTATATGTACTTAGTGAAGTTTGAAACTGAAAGGAAACTTTGTGTTCCCAACAAGCTAGGTGAAGTACGGCTTTCACACACACAAATCTCTCAGAAATGAGCATGTGGTGAGTGGTTCGTTCATCTAGCACAAATGGAACGGTTTGCTGGAGAAACTTTTACTCTGGTTTCTCAGTGTGTTTCCTACTGCCGGTTTGAATTTCCTGCAGTTTTCACTGTACAACCGAGTTTGAGCTAGTAGCTCCCCATATATATGTATGGAGTGGAGTTTGCAACTGAAAAGAACTTTGTGTTCAAAACAAGCTAATTGAAGGACGATTTTCACACACACTTATCTCTCAGATCTGAGCATGTGGAGATAAGTTCGTTCACCTAGCACAAAGGGAAAGTTTTGCAGGAGAAACTTTACTCTGGTTTCTCAGTGTGTTTAATACTTCCGGTTGGAAGCTCCTGCAGTTTTCACGGTAAAACCGATATGGATCTAGTACCTCCCTATATATATTTATTGATTGGAGTTTGCAACTGAAAAGAAACTTTGGGTTCCCAACAAGCTAGGTGAAGGACGGCTTTCACACAAATATATCTCTCAGAACTGAGCATGTGTAGAGAAGTTCGTTCACCTAGCAGAAACCGAACGGTTTGCAGGAGACATTTTATTTTGGATTCTCAGTGTGTTTCCTTGTGCTGGTTTGAAGTTCCTGCATTTTTCACTGTAAAACCGTGTTGGAGCTAGTACCTCCCCATATATATGTACGGAGTGGATTTTGAAACTGAAAAGAATCTTTGTGTTCCCAAGAAGCTAGTTGATGCACGATTTTCACACACTTAACTCTCAGAAATGAGCATGTGGATAGAAGTTCGTTCACCTAGCACAAAGGGAACGGGTTGCACGAGAAACATTTACTCTGGTTTCACAGTGTGTTTCCTACTGCCGTTTTGAATTTCCTAAAGTTTTCACTGTAAAACCGAGTTTGAGCTAGTACTTCCCCATATATATGTATGGAGTCGAGTTGGCAACTGAAAAGAAACGTAGTGTCCCCAAAATGCTAGGTGAAGTACGGCTTTCACACACACACATCTCTCTGAAATGAGCATGTGGAGAGTCGTTCGCTCATCTAGCACATAGGGAACGGGTTTTAGGAGAAACTTTTACTCTGTTTTCTCAGTGTGTTTCCTAGTGCCGGTTTGAAGTTCCTGCAGTTTTCACTGTAAAACAGAGTTGAAGGTTGTACCTCCCCATATATATGTATGGAGTGGAGTTTGCAACTGAAAAGAATCTTTGTGTTCCCAAGAAGCTAGTTGATGCACGATTTTCACACACTTATCTCTCAGAAATGAGCATGTGGATAGAAGTTCGTTCACCTAGCACAAAGGGAACGGGTTGCACGAGAAACATTTACTCTGGTTTTTCAGTGTGTTTCCTAGTGCCGGTTTGAAGTTCCTGCAGTTTTCACTGTAAAACAACGTTGGAAATTGTACCTCCCCATATATATGTATGGAGTGGAGTTTGCAACTGAAAAGAATTTTTGTGTTCCCAAGAAGCTAGTTGAAGCACGATTTCCACACACTTATCTCTCATAACTGAGCATGTGGAGAGATGTTCGTTCCCCTAGCACAAAGGGAACGTTTTGCAGGAGAAACTTTATCTCTGCATTCTCAGTGTGTTTCCTACTGCCGGTTTTAAGTTCCTGCAGATTTCACATTAAAACCGATATGGATATAGTACTTCCCATATATATGTATGGAGTGGGGTTTGCAAATGAAAAGGAACTTTGTGTTCCCACCAAGCTAGGTGAAGGTCAGCTTTCACTCACACTTATCTCTCAGAACTGAGCATGTGGAGAATCTTTCGTTCATCTAGCACAAAGGGAACGGATTGCAGGAGAAACTATTACTCAGGTTTCTCAGTGTGTTTCCTAGTGCCGGTTTGAAGTTCCTGCAGTTTTCAATGTAAAACCGATTTGGGGGTAGTACATCCCCATATATATGTATGGAGGGGATTTTGCAACTGAAAAGAAACTTTGTGTTCCCAACAAGCTATATGAATGATGGCTTTCACACAACTTATCTCTCAGAACTGAGCATGAGGAGATTCGTTCGTTCACCTTGCACAAAGGGAACGGGATGCAGGAGAAAATTTTACTCTGGTTCTCAGTGTGTTTCCTAGTGCCGGTTTGAAGTTCCTGCATATTTCACGGTAAAACCGATATGGAGATAGTACCTCCCCATATATATATATGGAGTGGGGTTTGCAAATGAAAAGGAACTATGTGTTCCCACCAAGCTAGGTGAAGGACAGCTTTCACTCATATTTATCTCTCAGAAATGAGCATGTGGAGAGTCTTTCGTTCATTTAGCACAAAGGGAACGGGTTGAAGGGAAACTATTACTCTGGTTTCTCTGTGTGTTTCCTACTGCCGGTTTGAATTTCCTGCAGTATTCACTGTAAAACAGTGTTTGAAATAGTACCTCCCCATATATATGTATGGACTGGAGATTGCAACTGAAAAAAAACGTAGTGTTTACAACAAGCTAGGTGAAGTACGGCTTTCATACACACACATCTCTCAGAAATGAGCATGTGGAGAGTCGTTCGTTCATCTAGCATATCGGGAACGGGTTGCAGGAGAAACTATTACTCTGGATTCTCAGTGTGTTTCCTAGTGCCGGTTTGAAGTTCCTGCAGTTTTCACTGTAAAACCGTGTTGGAGGTAGTACCTCCTCATATATATTTATGGAGTGGAGTTTGCAACTGAAAAGAACTTTGTGTTCAAAACAAGCTATTTGAAGGACGATTTTCACACACACTTATCTCTCAGAATGGAGCATGTGGAGAGAAATTCGTTCACCTAGTACAAAGGGAAAGTTTTGCAGGAGAAAATTTACTCTGGTTTCTCAGTGTGTTTAATACTGCCGGTTTGAAATTCCTGCAGTTTTCACGGTAAAACCGATATGGAGCTTGTACCTCCCTATAAATATGTACGGATTGGAGTTTGCAACTGAAAAGAAACTTTGTGTTCCCAACAAGCTAGGTGAAGGACGGCTTTCACACAAATATATATCTCAGAACTGAGCATGTGTACAGATTTTCGTTCACCTAGCATAAACAGAACGGGTTGCAGGAGAAACTTTTACCTTGGTTCTAAGTGTGTTTCCTAGTGCCGGGTTGAAGTTTCTGCAATTTTTACTGTAAAATCGAGTTAGAGCTAGTACCTCCCCATATATATGTACGGAGTGGAGTTTGAAACTGAAAAGAAACTTTGTGTTCCCAACAAGCAAGGTGAAGTACGATTTTCACACACACTTATCTCTCAGAACTGAGAATGTGGAGAGAAGTTCGTTCACCTGCACAAAGGGAACGGGTTGCAGGAGAAACTTTTACTCTGGTTTCTCAGTGTGTTTCCTACTGCCGGTTTGAATTTCCTGCAGTTTTCACTGTAAAACCGAGTTTGAGCTAGTACCTCCCCATATATATGTATGGAGTGGAGATTTCAACTGAAAAGAAACGTAGTGTTCCCAACAAGGTAGGTGAAGTACTACTTTCACTCACACACGTCTCTCAGAATTGAGCATGTGGAGAGTCGTTCGTTCATCTAGCACAAAGGGAACGGGTTGCAGGAGAAAATTTTACTCTGGTTTTCAGAGTGTTTACTAGAGCCTTTATGAAGTTCCTGCAGTTTTCACTGTAAAACCGAGTTGGAGCTAGTACCTCCCCATATATATGTATGGTGTTGCGTTTGCAACTGAAAAGAAATTTGTGTTCAAAAAATGCTATGTGAAGGACGATTTTCACACACACTTATCTATCAGAAATGAGCATGTGGAGAGACGTTCGTTCACCTAGCACAATGGGAACGTTTTGCAGGAGAAAATTTTACTCTGGTTTCTCAGTGTGTTTCCTCCTGCCGGTTTGAAGTTCCTGCAGTTTTCACGGTAAAACCGATATGGAGATAATACCTCCCCATATATATGTATAGAGTGGGTTTGCAAATGGAAAGGAATTTTGTGTTCCCACCAAGCTAGCTGAAGGACGGATATCACACACAATTATCTCTCAGAACTGAGCATGTGTAGAGTCTTTCGTTCATCTAGCACAAAGGGAATGGTTTGCAGGGAAAATTTTACTCTGGTTTCTCTGTGTTTTTCCTAGTGCCGGTTTGAAGTTCCTGCAGTTTTCAGTGTAAAACGAGTTGGATGTAGTACCTCCGCATATATATGTATGGAGTGTAGTTTGAAACTAAATAGAAACTTTCTGTTCCCAACAAGCTAAGTGAAGCACGATTTTCATACACATATCTCTCAGAACTGAGCATGTGGAGAGAAGTTCGTTCACCTAGCACAAAGGGAACGGGTTGCAGTATAAACTTTTACTCTGCTTTCCCAGTGTGTTTCCTACTGCCGGTTTAAATTTCCTGCAGTTTTCACTGTAAAACCGAGTTTGAGCTGGTACCTCCCCATATATATGTATGGAGTGGAGTTTGCAACTGAAAAGAACTTTGTGTTCAAAACAAGCTATTTGAAAGACGATTATCACACACACTTATCTCTCAGAACTGAGCATGTGGAGAGAAGTTCGTTCACCTGCACAAAGGGAACGGGTTGCAGCAGAAATTTTACTCTGGTTTCTCAGTGTGTTTCCTAGTGCCGGTTTGATGTTCCTGCATTTTTCACTGTAAAACCGAGTTTGAGCCAGTACCTCCCCATATATATGTAAGGAGTGGAGTTTGAAACTGAAAAGAAACTTTGTGTTCCCAACAAGCTAGGTGAAGCACGATTTTCACACACTTAACTCTCAGAATTGAGCATGTGGAGAGAAGTTCGTTCACCGAGCACAAAGGGAACGGGTTGCAGGAGAAATTTTTTTCTGATTCCTCAATATGTTTCCTAGTGCCGGTTTTTAGTTCCTGCAGTTTTTACTGTAAACAGAGTTTTAGCTAGTACCTCCCGATATATATGTATGGAGTTGGGTTTGCAATTGAAAAGAACTTTGTGTTCAAAACAAGCTATGTGAAGGACGAATTTCACAAGCACTTATCTCTCAGAACTGAGCATGAGGAGAGTCGTTCGTTCACCTAGCACAAAGTGAATGGTTTGCAGGGGAAATTTTACTCTGGTTTTCAGTGTGTTTCCTAGTGCTGGTTTGAATTTTCTGCAGTTTTCACTGTAAAACCGAGTTTTGCTAGTACCTCCCCGTATATATGTATTGAGTGGAGTATGCAACTGAAAAGAAACATTGTGTTCCCAACAAGCTAGGTGAAGCACGATTTTCACACAATTAACTCTCAAAACTGAGCATGTGGATAGAAGTTCGTTCACCTAGCACAAAGGGAACGGGTTGAAGGAGAAACTTTTACTCTGGTTTCTCAGTGTGTTTCCTACTGCCGGTTTGAATTTCCTGCAGTTTTCACTGTAAAACCGAGTTTGAGCTAGTACCTCCCCATATATATGTATGGAGTGGAGATTTCAACTGAAAAGAAACGTAGTGTTCCCAACAAGGTAGGTGAAGTACTTCTTTCACACACACACGTCTCTCAGAAGTGAGCATGTGGAGAGTCGTTCGTTCATCTAGCACAAAGGGAACGGTTTGCAGGAGAAACTTTTACTCTGGTTTTCCGTGTGTTTCCTAGACCCGGTATTAAGTTCCTGCAGTTTTCACTGTAAAACCAAGTTGGAGGTAGTACCTCCCCATATATATGTATGGAGTGGAGTTTGCAACTGAAAAGAATCTTTGTGTTCCCAACAAGCTAGGTGAAGCACGATTTTCACACACTTATCTCTCAGAAATGAGCATGTGGATAGAAGTTCGTTCACCAAGCACAAAGGGAAAGGGTTGCAGGAGAAACTTTTACTCTGGTTTCTCAGTGTGTTTCCTACTGCCGGTTTGAATTTCCTGCAGTTTTCACCTTAAAACCGAGTTTGAGATAGTACCTCCCCATATATATGTATGGAGTGGAGATTTCAACTGAAAAGAAACGTAGTTTTCCCAACAAGCTAGGTGAATTACTTCTTTCACACACACACGTCTCTCAGAAGTGAGCATGTGGAGAGTCGTTCGTTCATCTAGCACAAAGGGAACGGGTTGCAGGAGAAACTTTTTCTCTGGTTTTCAGTGTGTTTCCTAGAGCCGGTATGAAGTTCCAGCAGTTTTCACTGTAAAACAGAGTTGGAGCTAATACCTCCCCATATATATGTATGGTGTTGCGTTTGCAACTGAAAAGAAACTTTGTGTTCAAATAATGCTATGTGAAGGACGATTTTCACACACACTTATCTCTCAAAATGAGCATATGGAGAGACGTTCGTTCACATAGCACAATGGGAACGTTTTGCAGGAGAAAATTTTACTCTGGTTTCTCAGTGTGTTTCCTCCTGCCGGTTTGAAGTTCCTGCAGATTTCACGGTAAAACCGATATGGAGATAATACCTCCCCATATATATGTATAGAGTGGGTTTGCAAATGAAAAGGAATTTTGTGTTTCCACCAAGCTAGCTGAAGGACGAATATCACACACAATTATCTCTCAGAACTGAGCATGTGTAGAGTCTTTCCTTCATCTAGCACAAAGGGAATGGTTTGCAGGGTAAATTTTACTCTGGTTTCTCAGTGTTTTTCCTAGTGCCGGTTTGAAGTTCCTGCAGTTTTCAGTTTAAAAACGAGTTGGAGGTAGTACCTCTGCATATATATGTATGGAGTGTAGTTTGCAACTAAATAGAAACTTTGTGTTCCGAAGAAGCTAAGTGAAGCACGATTTTCACACACTTATCTCTCGAACTGAGCATGTGGAGAGAATTTCGTTCACTTAGCACAAAGGGAACGGGTTGCAGGATAAACTTTTACTCTGCTTTCCCAGTGTGTTTCCTACTGCCGGTTTAAATTTCCTGCAGTTTTCACTGTAAAACCGAGTTTGAGCTGGTACCTCCCCATATATATGTATGGAGTGGAGTTTGCAACTGAAAAGAACTTTGTGTTCAAAACAAGCTATTTGAAGGACGATTTTCACACACACTTATCTCTCAGAATGGAGCATGTGGAGAGAAATTCGTTCACCTAGTACAAAGGGAAAGTTTTGCAGGAGAAAATTTACTCTGGTTTCTCAGTGTGTTTAATACTGCCGGTTTGAAATTCCTGCAGTTTTCACGGTAAAACCGATATGGAGCTTGTACCTCCCTATAAATATGTACGGATTGGAGTTTGCAACTGAAAAGAAACTTTGTGTTCCCAACAAGCTAGGTGAAGGACGGCTTTCACACAAATATATATCTCAGAACTGAGCATGTGTACAGATTTTCGTTCACCTAGCATAAACAGAACGGGTTGCAGGAGAAACTTTTACCTTGGTTCTAAGTGTGTTTCCTAGTGCCGGGTTGAAGTTTCTGCAATTTTTACTGTAAAATCGAGTTAGAGCTAGTACCTCCCCATATATATGTACGGAGTGGAGTTTGAAACTGAAAAGAAACTTTGTGTTCCCAACAAGCAAGGTGAAGTACGATTTTCACACACACTTATCTCTCAGAACTGAGCATGTGGAGGGACGTTCGTTCATCTAGCACAAAGGGAACGGGATGCAGGAGAAACTTTTACTCTGGTTCTCAGAGTGTTTCCTAGTGCCGGTTTGAAGTTCCTGCAGTTTTCACTGTAAAACCAAGTTGGAACTAGTACCTCCCCATATATATTTATGGAGTGGACTTTGCAACTGAAAAGAAACTTTGTGTTCAAAACAAGCAATGTGAAGGACGATTTTCACACGCACTTATCTCTCAGAACTGAGCATGTGGAGAGAAGTTGGTTCACAAAGCACAAAGGGAAGGTTTTGCAGGAGAAACTTTTACTCTGGATTCTCAGTGTGTTTCCTACTTCCGGTTTGAAGTTCCTGCAGTTTTCACTGTAAAACCGTGTTTGAGCTAGTACCTACCCCATATATATGTATGGAGTGGAGATTGCAACTGAAAAGAAACTTTGTGTTCCCTACAAGCTAGGTGAAGGATGGCTTTCACTCACACTTATCTCTCAGAAATGAGCATGTGGAGAGTCGTTCGTTCATCTAGCCAAAGGGAACGTGTTGCAGCAGAAATTTTACTCTGGTTTCTCAGCGTGTTTCCTAGTGCCGGTTTGAAGTTCCAGCATTTTTCACTGTAAAACAGAGTTTGAACTAGTACCTCTCCATGTATATGTACGGAGTGGAGTTTGAAACTGAAAAGAAACTTTGTGTTCCCAACAAGCTAGGTGAAGCACGATTTTCACACACACTTATCTCTCAGAACTGAGCATGTGGAGAGAAGTTCGTTCACCTGCACAAAGGGAACGGGTTGCAGGAGAAATTTATACCCTGGTTTCTCAGTGTGTTTCCTACTGCCGGTTTGAAATTCCTGCAGTTTTCACTGTGAAACCGTGTTTGAAATTGTACCTCCTCATATATATGTATGGATTGGAGATTGCAACTGAAAAGTAACGTAGTGTTCCCAACAAGCTAGGTGAAGTACGGCTTTCACACACACACATCTCTCAGAAATGAGCATGTGGAGAGTCGTTCGTTCATCTAGCACATAGGGAACGGGTTGCAGGAGAAACGTTTACTCTGGTTTCTCAGTGTGTTTCCTAGTGCCCGTTTGAAATTCCTTCAGTTCTAACTGTAAAACAGATTTGGAGCTAGTACCCCCCGATATATATGTATGGAGTGGATTTTGCAACTGAAAAGAAACTTTGTGTTCCCAACAAGCTATGTGAAGGACGGCTTTCACTCACACATATCTCTCAGAACTGAGCATGTGGAGAGAACTTCGTTCACCCAGCAAAAAGGGAACGTTTTGCAGGAGAAACTTTTACACTGGTTTCTCAGTGTGTTTCCAACTGCCAGTTTGAAGTTCCTGCTGTTTTCACTGTAAAACTGAGTTGGAGCTAGTACCTACCCATATGTATGAATGGAGTGGAGTTTGCAACTGAAAAGAAACTTTGTGTTTCCAACAAGCTAGGTGAAGCACGATTTTCACACACATATCTCTCAGAACAGAGAATATGGAGATTCGTTCGTTCATCTAGCACAAAGGGAACAGGTTGCAGTATAAACTTTTACTCTGATTTTTCTGTGTGTTTCCTAGTGCCGGTTTGAAGTTCCTGCAGTTTTCAATGTAAAACCGAGATGGAGGTAGTACATCCCCATATATATGTATGGATTGGAGTATGCAACAGAAAAGAAACTTTGAGTTCCCAACTATCTAGGTGAAGGACGTCTTTCACACACAGTTATCTCTCAGAACTGAGCATGTGGAGGGACGTTCGTTCATCTAGCACAAAGGGAACGGGATGCAGGAGAAACTTTTACTCTGGTTCTCAGAGTGTTTCCTAGTGCCGGTTTGAAGTTCCTGCAGTTTTCACTGTAAAACCAAGTTGGAACTAGTACCTCCCCATATATATTTATGGAGTGGACTTTGCAACTGAAAAGAAACTTTGTGTTCAAAACAAGCAATGTGAAGGACGATTTTCACACGCACTTATCTCTCAGAACTGAGCATGTGGAGAGAAGTTGGTTCACAAAGCACAAAGGGAAGGTTTTGCAGGAGAAACTTTTACTCTGGATTCTCAGTGTGTTTCCTACTTCCGGTTTGAAGTTCCTGCAGTTTTCACTGTAAAACCGTGTTTGAGCTAGTACCTACCCCATATATATGTATGGAGTGGAGATTGCAACTGAAAAGAAACTTTGTGTTCCCTACAAGCTAGGTGAAGGATGGCTTTCACTCACACTTATCTCTCAGAAATGAGCATGTGGAGAGTCGTTCGTTCATCTAGCCAAAGGGAACGTGTTGCAGCAGAAATTTTACTCTGGTTTCTCAGCGTGTTTCCTAGTGCCGGTTTGAAGTTCCAGCATTTTTCACTGTAAAACAGAGTTTGAACTAGTACCTCTCCATGTATATGTACGGAGTGGAGTTTGAAACTGAAAAGAAACTTTGTGTTCCCAACAAGCTAGGTGAAGCACGATTTTCACACACACTTATCTCTCAGAACTGAGCATGTGGAGAGAAGTTCGTTCACCTGCACAAAGGGAACGGGTTGCAGGAGAAATTTATACCCTGGTTTCTCAGTGTGTTTCCTACTGCCGGTTTGAAATTCCTGCAGTTTTCACTGTGAAACCGTGTTTGAAATTGTACCTCCTCATATATATGTATGGATTGGAGATTGCAACTGAAAAGTAACGTAGTGTTCCCAACAAGCTAGGTGAAGTACGGCTTTCACACACACACATCTCTCAGAAATGAGCATGTGGAGAGTCGTTCGTTCATCTAGCACATAGGGAACGGGTTGCAGGAGAAACTTTTACTCTGGTTTCTCAGTGTGTTTCCTAGTGCCGGTTGGAATTTCCTGCAGTTTTCACTGTAAAACCGTGTTGGAGGTAGTATCTCCTCATATATTTTTATGGAGTGGAGTTTGCAACTGAAAAGAACTTTGTGTTCAAAACAAGCAATTTGAAGGAAGATATTCACACACACTTATCTCTCAGAATGTAGCATGTGGAGAGAAGTTCGTTCACCTAGCAGAAAGGGAAAGTTTTGCAGGAGAATTTTTACTCTGGATTCTCAGTGTGTTTAATACTGCCGGTTTGAAGTTCCTGCAGTTTTCACGGTAAAACCGATATGGAGCTTATACCTACCTATATATATGTACGGATTGAAGTTTGCAATTGAAAAGAAACTTTGTGTTCCCAACAAGCTAGGCGAAGGACGGCTTTCACACAAATATATCTCTCAGAACTGAGCATGTGTAGAGATGTTCATTCACCTAGCATAAACAGAACGGGTTGCAGGAGACATTTTACTCTGAATTCTCAGTGTGTTTCCTTGTGCCGGTTTGAATTTCCTGCATTTTTCACTGTAAAACCGTGTTGTAGCTAGTACCTCCCCAAATATATGTACGGAGTGGAGTTTGAAACTGAAAAGAAATTTTGTGTTCCCAACAAGATAGGTGAAGCACGATTTTCACACACATAACTCTCAGAACTGAGCATGTGGAGAGAAGTTCATTCACCTAGAACAAATGGAACGGGTTGCAGGGGAAACTTTTAACCTGGTTTCTCAGTGTGTTTCCTACTGCCGTTTTGAATTTCCTGCAGTTTTCAGTGTAAAACCGTTTTTGAGACAGTACTTCCCCTTATATATGTATGGAGTGGAGTTGGCAACTGAAATCTAACGTAGTGTTCCCAACAAGCTAGGTGAAGTACGGCTTTCACACACAGACATCTCTCTGAAATGAGCATGTGGAGAGTCGTTCGTTCATCTAGCACAAAGGGAACGGGATTTAGGAGAAACATCTACTCTGGTTTCTCAGTGTGTTTCCTAGTGCCGGTTTGAAGTTCCTGCAGTTTTCACTGTAAAACCGAGTTGGAGCTAGTACCTCCCCATATATATGTGTGGAGTGGAGTTTGCAACTGAAAAGAACTTTGTGTTCAAAACAAGCTATTTGAAGGACTATTATCACACACACTTATCTCTCAGAAATGAGCATGTGGATAGAAGTTCGTTCACCTAGCACAAAGGGAACGAGTAGCAGGAGAAACTTTTACTCCGGTTTTTCAGTGTGTTTCCTAGTGCCGGTTTGAAGTTCCAGCAGTTTTCACTGTAAAACCAAGTTGGAAATTGTACCTCCCCATATGTATGTATGGAGTGGATTTTGCAACTGAAAAGAATGTCTGTGTTCAAAACAATCTATATGAAGGACGATTTTCACACGCAATTTTCTCTCAGAAATGAGCATGTGGAGAGACGTTCGTTCACCTAGCACAAAGGGAACGTATTGCAGGAGAAACTTTAACTTTGGATTCTCAGTGTGTTTCCTACTGCCGGTTTGAAGTTCCTGCAGATTTAACGGTAAAACCGATATGGATATAGTACCTCCCCATATATATGTATGGAGTGGTGTTTGCAAATGAAAAGGAACTTTGTGTTCCCACCAAGCTAGGTGAAGGTCAGCTTTCACTCACACTTATCTCTCAGAACTGAGCATGTGGAGAGTCTTTCGTTCATCTAGCACAATGGGAACGGGTTGCAGGAGAAACTATTACTCTGGTTTCACAGTGTGTTTCCTAGTGCCGGTTTGAAGTTCCTGCAGTTTTCACTGTAAAACCGAGTTGGGGGTAGTACCTCCCCATATATATGTATTTAGGGGATTTTGCAACTGAAAAGAAACTTTGTGTTCCCAACAAGCTAGATGAATGATGGCTTTCACACAACTTATCTCTCAGAACTGAGCATGAGGAGATTCGTTCGTTAACCTAGCACAAAGGGAACGGGATGCAGGAGAAAATTTTACTCTGGTTCTCAGTGTGTTTCCTAGTGCCGGTTTGAAGTTCCTGCAGTTTTCACTGTAAAACCAAGTAGGAAAATGTACCTCCCCATATATATGTATGGAGTGGAGTTTGCAACTGAAAAGAATATTTGTGTTCAAAACAAGCTATGTGAAGGACGATTTTCACACGAACTTATCTCTCAGAATGGAGCATGTGGAGAGAAGTTCGTTCACCTAGCACAAAGGGAAAGTTTTGCAGGAGAAACTTTTACTCGGGATTCTCAGTGTGTTTCCTACTGCCGGTTTGAAGTTCCTGCAGATTTCACGGTAAAACCGATATGGAGATAGTACTTCCCCATATATATGTATGGAGTGGGGTTTGCAATTGAAAAAGAACTTTGTGTTCCCACAAAGCTAGGTTAAGTACAGCTTTCACTCACACTTATCTCTCAGAACTGAGCATGTGGAGAGTCTTTCGTTCATCTAGCACAAAGGGAACGGGTTGCAGGAGAAACAATTACACTGGTTTCTCAGTGTGTTTCCTAGTGCCAGTTTGAAGTTCCTGCATTTTTCACTGTAAAAGCGAGTTGGGGGTAGTACCTCCCCATATATATGTATGGAGGGGATTTTGCAACGGAAAAGAAACTTTGTGTTCCCAACAAGCTAGATGAATGATGGCTTTCACACACACTTATCTCTCAGAACTGAGCATGAGGAGAGTCTTTCATTCACCTAGCACAAATGGAACGGGATGCAGGAGAAAATTTTACTCTGGTTCTCAGTGTGTTTCCTAGTGCCAGTTTGAAGTTCCTGCAGTTTTCACTGTAAAACAGAGTTGAAGTAGTACCTCCCCATATATATGTATGGAGTGGAGTTTGCAACTGAAAAGAATCTTTGTGTTCCCAAGAAGCAAGTTGAAGCACGATTTTCACACACTTATGTCTCAGAAAGGAGCATGTGGATAGAAGTTCGTTCACCTAGCACAAAGGGAACGGGTTGCAGGAGAAACTTTTACTCTGGTTTTTCAGTGTGTTTCCTAGTGCCGGTTTGAAGTTCCTGCTGTTTTCACTGTAAAACCAAGTTGGAAATTGTACCTCCCCATATATATGTATGGAGTGGAGTTTGCAACTGAAAAGAATCTTTGTGTTCCCAAGAAGCTAGTTGAAGCACGATTTTCACACACTTATCTCTCAGAACTGAGCATGTGGAGAGATGTTCGTTCCCCTAGCACAAAGGGAACATTTTGCAGGAGAAACTTTATCTCTGGATTCTCAGTGTGTTTCCTACTGCCGGTTTGAAGTTCCTGCAGATTTCACGGTAAAACCGATATGGATATAGTACCTCCCCATATATATGTATGGAGTGGGGATTGCAAATGAAAAGGAACTTTGTGTTCCCACCAAGCTAAGTGAAGGTCAGCTTTCACTCACACTTATCTCTCAGAACTGAGCATGTGGAGAGTCTTTCATTCATCTAGCACAAAGGGAACGGGTGCAGTATAAATTTTTACTCTGGTTTCTCAGAGTGTTTCTTAGTGCCGGTTAGAAATTCCTGCAGTTTTCCCTGTAAAACCGAGTTGGAATTAGTACCTCCCCGTATATATGTATGTAGTGGAGTTAGCAACTCAAAAGAAAATTTGTGTTCATAACAAGCTATGTGAAGGACGATTTTCACACACACATATCTCTCAGAACTGAGCATGTTTAGAGAAGTTCGTTCATCTAGCACAAAGGGAACTTTTTGCAGGAGAAACTTTTACTCTGGTTTCTCAGTGTGTTTCCTACTTCCGGTTAGAAATTCCTGCAGATTTCACGGTAAAACCGTGTTTGAGCTAGTACCTCCCCATATATATGTATGGAGTGGAGATTGCAAATGAAACGAAACTTTGTGTTCCCTACAAGCTAGGTGAAGGATGGCTTTCACTCACACTTATCTCTCAGAAATGAGCATGTGGAGAGTCGTTCGTACATCTAGCCAAAGGGAACGTGTTGCAGCAGAAATTTTACTCTGGTTTCTCAGCCTGTTTCCTAGTGCCGGTTTGAAGTTCCAGCATTTATCACTATAAAACCGAGTTTGAACTAGTACCTCCCCATGTATATGTACGGAGTGTAGTTTGAAACTGAAAAGAAACTTTGTGTTCCCAACAAGCTAGGTGAAGCACGATTTTCACACACTTAACTCTCAGAACTGAGCATGTGGAGAGAAGTTCGTTCACCTAGAACAAAGTGAACGGGTTGCAGGGGAAACTTTTACCCTGGTTTCTCAGTGTGTTTCCTACTGCCGTTTTGAATTTCCTGCAGTTTTCACTGTAAAACCGTGTTTGAGATAGTACTTCCCCATATATATGTATGGAGTGGGGTTAGCAACTGAAAAGAAACCTAATGTTCCCAACAAGCTAGGTGAAGTACGGCTTTCACACACACACATCTCTCTGAAATGAGCATGTGGAGAGTCGTTCGTTCATCTAGCACAAAGGGAACGGGTTGCAGGAGAAAATTTTACTCTGGTTTTCAGAGTGTTTACTAGAGCCTTTATGAAGTTCCTGCAGTTTTCACTGTAAAACCGAGTTGGAGCTAGTACCTCCCCATATATATGTATGGTGTTGCGTTTGCAACTGAAAAGAAATTTGTGTTCAAAAAATGCTATGTGAAGGACGATTTTCACACACACTTATCTATCAGAAATGAGCATGTGGAGAGACGTTCGTTCACCTAGCACAATGGGAACGTTTTGCAGGAGAAAATTTTACTCTGGTTTCTCAGTGTGTTTCCTCCTGCCGGTTTGAAGTTCCTGCAGTTTTCACGGTAAAACCGATATGGAGATAATACCTCCCCATATATATGTATAGAGTGGGTTTGCAAATGGAAAGGAATTTTGTGTTCCCACCAAGCTAGCTGAAGGACGGATATCACACACAATTATCTCTCAGAACTGAGCATGTGTAGAGTCTTTCGTTCATCTAGCACAAAGGGAATGGTTTGCAGGGAAAATTTTACTCTGGTTTCTCTGTGTTTTTCCTAGTGCCGGTTTGAAGTTCCTGCAGTTTTCAGTGTAAAACGAGTTGGATGTAGTACCTCCGCATATATATGTATGGAGTGTAGTTTGAAACTAAATAGAAACTTTCTGTTCCCAACAAGCTAAGTGAAGCACGATTTTCATACACATATCTCTCAGAACTGAGCATGTGGAGAGAAGTTCGTTCACCTAGCACAAAGGGAACGGGTTGCAGTATAAACTTTTACTCTGCTTTCCCAGTGTGTTTCCTACTGCCGGTTTAAATTTCCTGCAGTTTTCACTGTAAAACCGAGTTTGAGCTGGTACCTCCCCATATATATGTATGGAGTGGAGTTTGCAACTGAAAAGAACTTTGTGTTCAAAACAAGCTATTTGAAAGACGATTATCACACACACTTATCTCTCAGAACTGAGCATGTGGAGAGAAGTTCGTTCACCTGCACAAAGGGAACGGGTTGCAGCAGAAATTTTACTCTGGTTTCTCAGTGTGTTTCCTAGTGCCGGTTTGATGTTCCTGCATTTTTCACTGTAAAACCGAGTTTGAGCCAGTACCTCCCCATATATATGTAAGGAGTGGAGTTTGAAACTGAAAAGAAACTTTGTGTTCCCAACAAGCTAGGTGAAGCACGATTTTCACACACTTAACTCTCAGAATTGAGCATGTGGAGAGAAGTTCGTTCACCGAGCACAAAGGGAACGGGTTGCAGGAGAAATTTTTTTCTGATTCCTCAATATGTTTCCTAGTGCCGGTTTTTAGTTCCTGCAGTTTTTACTGTAAACAGAGTTTTAGCTAGTACCTCCCGATATATATGTATGGAGTTGGGTTTGCAATTGAAAAGAACTTTGTGTTCAAAACAAGCTATGTGAAGGACGAATTTCACAAGCACTTATCTCTCAGAACTGAGCATGAGGAGAGTCGTTCGTTCACCTAGCACAAAGTGAATGGTTTGCAGGGGAAATTTTACTCTGGTTTTCAGTGTGTTTCCTAGTGCTGGTTTGAATTTTCTGCAGTTTTCACTGTAAAACCGAGTTTTGCTAGTACCTCCCCGTATATATGTATTGAGTGGAGTATGCAACTGAAAAGAAACATTGTGTTCCCAACAAGCTAGGTGAAGCACGATTTTCACACAATTAACTCTCAAAACTGAGCATGTGGATAGAAGTTCGTTCACCTAGCACAAAGGGAACGGGTTGAAGGAGAAACTTTTACTCTGGTTTCTCAGTGTGTTTCCTACTGCCGGTTTGAATTTCCTGCAGTTTTCACTGTAAAACCGAGTTTGAGCTAGTACCTCCCCATATATATGTATGGAGTGGAGATTTCAACTGAAAAGAAACGTAGTGTTCCCAACAAGGTAGGTGAAGTACTTCTTTCACACACACACGTCTCTCAGAAGTGAGCATGTGGAGAGTCGTTCGTTCATCTAGCACAAAGGGAACGGTTTGCAGGAGAAACTTTTACTCTGGTTTTCCGTGTGTTTCCTAGACCCGGTATTAAGTTCCTGCAGTTTTCACTGTAAAACCAAGTTGGAGGTAGTACCTCCCCATATATATGTATGGAGTGGAGTTTGCAACTGAAAAGAATCTTTGTGTTCCCAACAAGCTAGGTGAAGCACGATTTTCACACACTTATCTCTCAGAAATGAGCATGTGGATAGAAGTTCGTTCACCAAGCACAAAGGGAAAGGGTTGCAGGAGAAACTTTTACTCTGGTTTCTCAGTGTGTTTCCTACTGCCGGTTTGAATTTCCTGCAGTTTTCACTGTAAAACCGAGTTTGAGATAGTACCTCCCCATATATATGTATGGAGTGGAGATTTCAACTGAAAAGAAACGTAGTTTTCCCAACAAGCTAGGTGAATTACTTCTTTCACACACACACGTCTCTCAGAAGTGAGCATGTGGAGAGTCGTTCGTTCATCTAGCACAAAGGGAACGGGTTGCAGGAGAAACTTTTTCTCTGGTTTTCAGTGTGTTTCCTAGAGCCGGTATGAAGTTCCAGCAGTTTTCACTGTAAAACAGAGTTGGAGCTAATACCTCCCCATATATATGTATGGTGTTGCGTTTGCAACTGAAAAGAAACTTTGTGTTCAAATAATGCTATGTGAAGGACGATTTTCACACACACTTATCTCTCAAAATGAGCATATGGAGAGACGTTCGTTCACATAGCACAATGGGAACGTTTTGCAGGAGAAAATTTTACTCTGGTTTCTCAGTGTGTTTCCTCCTGCCGGTTTGAAGTTCCTGCAGATTTCACGGTAAAACCGATATGGAGATAATACCTCCCCATATATATGTATAGAGTGGGTTTGCAAATGAAAAGGAATTTTGTGTTCCCACCAAGCTAGCTGAAGGACGAATATCACACACAATTATCTCTCAGAACTGAGCATGTGTAGAGTCTTTCCTTCATCTAGCACAAAGGGAATGGTTTGCAGGGTAAATTTTACTCTGGTTTCTCAGTGTTTTTCCTAGTGCCGGTTTGAAGTTCCTGCAGTTTTCAGTTTAAAAACGAGTTGGAGGTAGTACCTCTGCATATATATGTATGGAGTGTAGTTTGCAACTAAATAGAAACTTTGTGTTCCGAAGAAGCTAAGTGAAGCACGATTTTCACACACTTATCTCTCGAACTGAGCATGTGGAGAGAATTTCGTTCACTTAGCACAAAGGGAACGGGTTGCAGGATAAACTTTTACTCTGCTTTCCCAGTGTGTTTCCTACTGCCGGTTTAAATTTCCTGCAGTTTTCACTGTAAAACCGAGTTTGAGCTGGTACCTCCCCATATATATGTATGGAGTGGAGTTTGCAACTGAAAAGAACTTTGTGTTCAAAACAAGCTATTTGAAAGACGATTATCACACACACTTATCTCTCAGAACTGAGCATGTGGAGAGAAGTTCGTTCACCTGCACAAAGGGAACGGGTTGCAGCAGAAATTTTACTCTGGTTTCTCAGTGTGTTTCCTAGTGCCGGTTTGATGTTCCTGCATTTTTCACTGTAAAACCGAGTTTGAGCCAGTACCTCCCCATATATATGTACGGAGTGGAGTTTGAAACTGAAAAGAAACTTTGTGTTCCCAACAAGCTAGGTGAAGCACGATTTTCACACACTTAACTCTCAGAATTGAGCATGTGGAGAGAAGTTCGTTCACCGAGCACAAAGGGAACGGGTTGCAGGAGAAACTTTTTCTCTGATTCCTCAGTATGTTTCCTAGTGCCGGCTTTTAGTTCCTGCAGTTTTTACTGTAAAACAGAGTTTTAGCTAGTACCTCCCGATATATATGTATGGAGATGGGTTTGCAATTGAAAAGAACTTTGTGTTCAAAACAAGCTATGTGAAGGACGAATTTCACACGCAATTATCTCTCAGAACTGAGCATGTGGAGAGAAGTTCGTTCACCTTGCACAAAGGGAACGGGTTGCAGGAGAAACTTTTACTCTGGTTTTCAGTGTGTTTCCTAGTGCCGGTTTGGAGTTCCTGCTGTTTTACTGTAAAACCTAGGTGGAGATAGTACCTCCCCATATATATGTATGGAGTTGAGTATGCAACTGACAAGAACCTTGTGTTCCCAACAAGCTAGGTGAAGGACGGCTTTCACACACACTTTTCTCTCAGAACTGAGCATTTGGAGAGACGTTCGTTCATCTAGCACAAAGGGAACGGGTTGCAGGAGAAACTTTTACTCTGGTTTCTCAGTGTGTTTCCTAGTGCCGGTTTGAAGTTCCTGCTGTTTTCACTGTAAAACCGAGTTGGAGCTAGAACCTCCCCATATATATGTATGGAGTGGAGTTTGCAACTGAAAAGAAACTTTGTGTTCAAAACAAGCTATACGAAGGACGATATTCACACACACTTATCTCTAAGTACTGAGCATGTGGAGAGAAGTTCGTTCACCTAGCAGAAAGGAAACGTTTTGCAGGAGAAACAATTCTCTGGTTTCTCAGTGTGTTTCCTACTGCCGGTATGAAGTTCCTGCAGTTTACACGTTAAATCCGATATGGAACTAGTAACTCCCCATATAAATGTATGCAGTGGGGTTTGCAAATGAAAAGGAACTTTGTGTTCCCAACAAGCTAGATGAAGGACGGCTTTCCCTAACACATATCTCTCAGAACTGAGCATGTGGTGAGTCGTTCGTTCATCTAGCACAATTGGAACGGGTTGCAGGAGAAACGTTTACTCTGGTTTCTCAGTGTGTTTCCTAGTGCCCGTTTGAAATTCCTTCAGTTCTAACTGTAAAACAGATTTGGAGCTAGTACCCCCCGATATATATGTATGGAGTGGATTTTGCAACTGAAAAGAAACTTTGTGTTCCCAACAAGCTATGTGAAGGACGGCTTTCACTCACACATATCTCTCAGAACTGAGCATGTGGAGAGAACTTCGTTCACCCAGCAAAAAGGGAACGTTTTGCAGGAGAAACTTTTACACTGGTTTCTCAGTGTGTTTCCAACTGCCAGTTTGAAGTTCCTGCTGTTTTCACTGTAAAACTGAGTTGGAGCTAGTACCTACCCATATGTATGAATGGAGTGGAGTTTGCAACTGAAAAGAAACTTTGTGTTTCCAACAAGCTAGGTGAAGCACGATTTTCACACACATATCTCTCAGAACAGAGAATATGGAGATTCGTTCGTTCATCTAGCACAAAGGGAACAGGTTGCAGTATAAACTTTTACTCTGATTTTTCTGTGTGTTTCCTAGTGCCGGTTTGAAGTTCCTGCAGTTTTCAATGTAAAACCGAGATGGAGGTAGTACATCCCCATATATATGTATGGATTGGAGTATGCAACAGAAAAGAAACTTTGAGTTCCCAACTATCTAGGTGAAGGACGTCTTTCACACACAGTTATCTCTCAGAACTGAGCATGTGGAGGGACGTTCGTTCATCTAGCACAAAGGGAACGGGATGCAGGAGAAACTTTTACTCTGGTTCTCAGAGTGTTTCCTAGTGCCGGTTTGAAGTTCCTGCAGTTTTCACTGTAAAACCAAGTTGGAACTAGTACCTCCCCATATATATTTATGGAGTGGACTTTGCAACTGAAAAGAAACTTTGTGTTCAAAACAAGCAATGTGAAGGACGATTTTCACACGCACTTATCTCTCAGAACTGAGCATGTGGAGAGAAGTTGGTTCACAAAGCACAAAGGGAAGGTTTTGCAGGAGAAACTTTTACTCTGGATTCTCAGTGTGTTTCCTACTTCCGGTTTGAAGTTCCTGCAGTTTTCACTGTAAAACCGTGTTTGAGCTAGTACCTACCCCATATATATGTATGGAGTGGAGATTGCAACTGAAAAGAAACTTTGTGTTCCCTACAAGCTAGGTGAAGGATGGCTTTCACTCACACTTATCTCTCAGAAATGAGCATGTGGAGAGTCGTTCGTTCATCTAGCCAAAGGGAACGTGTTGCAGCAGAAATTTTACTCTGGTTTCTCAGCGTGTTTCCTAGTGCCGGTTTGAAGTTCCAGCATTTTTCACTGTAAAACAGAGTTTGAACTAGTACCTCTCCATGTATATGTACGGAGTGGAGTTTGAAACTGAAAAGAAACTTTGTGTTCCCAACAAGCTAGGTGAAGCACGATTTTCACACACACTTATCTCTCAGAACTGAGCATGTGGAGAGAAGTTCGTTCACCTGCACAAAGGGAACGGGTTGCAGGAGAAATTTATACCCTGGTTTCTCAGTGTGTTTCCTACTGCCGGTTTGAAATTCCTGCAGTTTTCACTGTGAAACCGTGTTTGAAATTGTACCTCCTCATATATATGTATGGATTGGAGATTGCAACTGAAAAGTAACGTAGTGTTCCCAACAAGCTAGGTGAAGTACGGCTTTCACACACACACATCTCTCAGAAATGAGCATGTGGAGAGTCGTTCGTTCATCTAGCACATAGGGAACGGGTTGCAGGAGAAACGTTTACTCTGGTTTCTCAGTGTGTTTCCTAGTGCCCGTTTGAAATTCCTTCAGTTCTAACTGTAAAACAGATTTGGAGCTAGTACCCCCCGATATATATGTATGGAGTGGATTTTGCAACTGAAAAGAAACTTTGTGTTCCCAACAAGCTATGTGAAGGACGGCTTTCACTCACACATATCTCTCAGAACTGAGCATGTGGAGAGAACTTCGTTCACCCAGCAAAAAGGGAACGTTTTGCAGGAGAAACTTTTACACTGGTTTCTCAGTGTGTTTCCAACTGCCAGTTTGAAGTTCCTGCTGTTTTCACTGTAAAACTGAGTTGGAGCTAGTACCTACCCATATGTATGAATGGAGTGGAGTTTGCAACTGAAAAGAAACTTTGTGTTTCCAACAAGCTAGGTGAAGCACGATTTTCACACACATATCTCTCAGAACAGAGAATATGGAGATTCGTTCGTTCATCTAGCACAAAGGGAACAGGTTGCAGTATAAACTTTTACTCTGATTTTTCTGTGTGTTTCCTAGTGCCGGTTTGAAGTTCCTGCAGTTTTCAATGTAAAACCGAGATGGAGGTAGTACATCCCCATATATATGTATGGATTGGAGTATGCAACAGAAAAGAAACTTTGAGTTCCCAACTATCTAGGTGAAGGACGTCTTTCACACACAGTTATCTCTCAGAACTGAGCATGTGGAGGGACGTTCGTTCATCTAGCACAAAGGGAACGGGATGCAGGAGAAACTTTTACTCTGGTTCTCAGAGTGTTTCCTAGTGCCGGTTTGAAGTTCCTGCAGTTTTCACTGTAAAACCAAGTTGGAACTAGTACCTCCCCATATATATTTATGGAGTGGACTTTGCAACTGAAAAGAAACTTTGTGTTCAAAACAAGCAATGTGAAGGACGATTTTCACACGCACTTATCTCTCAGAACTGAGCATGTGGAGAGAAGTTGGTTCACAAAGCACAAAGGGAAGGTTTTGCAGGAGAAACTTTTACTCTGGATTCTCAGTGTGTTTCCTACTTCCGGTTTGAAGTTCCTGCAGTTTTCACTGTAAAACCGTGTTTGAGCTAGTACCTACCCCATATATATGTATGGAGTGGAGATTGCAACTGAAAAGAAACTTTGTGTTCCCTACAAGCTAGGTGAAGGATGGCTTTCACTCACACTTATCTCTCAGAAATGAGCATGTGGAGAGTCGTTCGTTCATCTAGCCAAAGGGAACGTGTTGCAGCAGAAATTTTACTCTGGTTTCTCAGCGTGTTTCCTAGTGCCGGTTTGAAGTTCCAGCATTTTTCACTGTAAAACAGAGTTTGAACTAGTACCTCTCCATGTATATGTACGGAGTGGAGTTTGAAACTGAAAAGAAACTTTGTGTTCCCAACAAGCTAGGTGAAGCACGATTTTCACACACACTTATCTCTCAGAACTGAGCATGTGGAGAGAAGTTCGTTCACCTGCACAAAGGGAACGGGTTGCAGGAGAAATTTATACCCTGGTTTCTCAGTGTGTTTCCTACTGCCGGTTTGAAATTCCTGCAGTTTTCACTGTGAAACCGTGTTTGAAATTGTACCTCCTCATATATATGTATGGATTGGAGATTGCAACTGAAAAGTAACGTAGTGTTCCCAACAAGCTAGGTGAAGTACGGCTTTCACACACACACATCTCTCAGAAATGAGCATGTGGAGAGTCGTTCGTTCATCTAGCACATAGGGAACGGGTTGCAGGAGAAACTTTTACTCTGGTTTCTCAGTGTGTTTCCTAGTGCCGGTTGGAATTTCCTGCAGTTTTCACTGTAAAACCGTGTTGGAGGTAGTATCTCCTCATATATTTTTATGGAGTGGAGTTTGCAACTGAAAAGAACTTTGTGTTCAAAACAAGCAATTTGAAGGAAGATATTCACACACACTTATCTCTCAGAATGTAGCATGTGGAGAGAAGTTCGTTCACCTAGCAGAAAGGGAAAGTTTTGCAGGAGAATTTTTACTCTGGATTCTCAGTGTGTTTAATACTGCCGGTTTGAAGTTCCTGCAGTTTTCACGGTAAAACCGATATGGAGCTTATACCTACCTATATATATGTACGGATTGGAGTTTGCAATTGAAAAGAAACTTTGTGTTCCCAACAAGCTAGGCGAAGGACGGCTTTCACACAAATATATCTCTCAGAACTGAGCATGTGTAGAGATGTTCGTTCACCTAGCATAAACAGAACGGGTTGCAGGAGACATTTTACTCTGAATTCTCAGTGTGTTTCCTTGTGCCGGTTTGAATTTCCTGCATTTTTCACTGTAAAACCGTGTTGTAGCTAGTACCTCCCCAAATATATGTACGGAGTGGAGTTTGAAACTGAAAAGAAATTTTGTGTTCCCAACAAGATAGGTGAAGCACGATTTTCACACACATAACTCTCAGAACTGAGCATGTGGAGAGAAGTTCATTCACCTAGAACAAATGGAACGGGTTGCAGGGGAAACTTTTAACCTGGTTTCTCAGTGTGTTTCCTACTGCCGTTTTGAATTTCCTGCAGTTTTCAGTGTAAAACCGTTTTTGAGACAGTACTTCCCCTTATATATGTATGGAGTGGAGTTGGCAACTGAAATCTAACGTAGTGTTCCCAACAAGCTAGGTGAAGTACGGCTTTCACACACAGACATCTCTCTGAAATGAGCATGTGGAGAGTCGTTCGTTCATCTAGCACAAAGGGAACGGGATTTAGGAGAAACATCTACTCTGGTTTCTCAGTGTGTTTCCTAGTGCCGGTTTGAAGTTCCTGCAGTTTTCACTGTAAAACCGAGTTGGAGCTAGTACCTCCCCATATATATGTGTGGAGTGGAGTTTGCAACTGAAAAGAACTTTGTGTTCAAAACAAGCTATTTGAAGGACTATTATCACACACACTTATCTCTCAGAAATGAGCATGTGGATAGAAGTTCGTTCACCTAGCACAAAGGGAACGAGTAGCAGGAGAAACTTTTACTCCGGTTTTTCAGTGTGTTTCCTAGTGCCGGTTTGAAGTTCCAGCAGTTTTCACTGTAAAACCAAGTTGGAAA
Organism: Camelus dromedarius; assembly: GCF_036321535.1. Taxonomy (NCBI): domain Eukaryota; kingdom Metazoa; phylum Chordata; class Mammalia; order Artiodactyla; family Camelidae; genus Camelus; species Camelus dromedarius. The sequence continues at coordinate 3,752,362 of NW_026989739.1, forward strand.
TTGTACCTCCCCATATGTATGTATGGAGTGGATTTTGCAACTGAAAAGAATGTCTGTGTTCAAAACAATCTATATGAAGGACGATTTTCACACGCAATTTTCTCTCAGAAATGAGCATGTGGAGAGACGTTCGTTCACATAGCACAAAGGGAACGTATTGCAGGAGAAACTTTAACTTTGGATTCTCAGTGTGTTTCCTACTGCCGGTTTGAAGTTCCTGCAGATTTAACGGTAAAACCGATATGGATATAGTACCTCCCCATATATATGTATGGAGTGGTGTTTGCAAATGAAAAGGAACTTTGTGTTCCCACCAAGCTAGGTGAAGGTCAGCTTTCACTCACACTTATCTCTCAGAACTGAGCATGTGGAGAGTCTTTCGTTCATCTAGCACAATGGGAACGGGTTGCAGGAGAAACTATTACTCTGGTTTCACAGTGTGTTTCCTAGTGCCGGTTTGAAGTTCCTGCAGTTTTCACTGTAAAACCGAGTTGGGGGTAGTACCTCCCCATATATATGTATTTAGGGGATTTTGCAACTGAAAAGAAACTTTGTGTTCCCAACAAGCTAGATGAATGATGGCTTTCACACAACTTATCTCTCAGAACTGAGCATGAGGAGATTCGTTCGTTAACCTAGCACAAAGGGAACGGGATGCAGGAGAAAATTTTACTCTGGTTCTCAGTGTGTTTCCTAGTGCCGGTTTGAAGTTCCTGCAGTTTTCACTGTAAAACCAAGTAGGAAAATGTACCTCCCCATATATATGTATGGAGTGGAGTTTGCAACTGAAAAGAATATTTGTGTTCAAAACAAGCTATGTGAAGGACGATTTTCACACGAACTTATCTCTCAGAATGGAGCATGTGGAGAGAAGTTCGTTCACCTAGCACAAAGGGAAAGTTTTGCAGGAGAAACTTTTACTCGGGATTCTCAGTGTGTTTCCTACTGCCGGTTTGAAGTTCCTGCAGATTTCACGGTAAAACCGATATGGAGATAGTACTTCCCCATATATATGTATGGAGTGGGGTTTGCAATTGAAAAAGAACTTTGTGTTCCCACAAAGCTAGGTTAAGTACAGCTTTCACTCACACTTATCTCTCAGAACTGAGCATGTGGAGAGTCTTTCGTTCATCTAGCACAAAGGGAACGGGTTGCAGGAGAAACAATTACACTGGTTTCTCAGTGTGTTTCCTAGTGCCAGTTTGAAGTTCCTGCATTTTTCACTGTAAAAGCGAGTTGGGGGTAGTACCTCCCCATATATATGTATGGAGGGGATTTTGCAACGGAAAAGAAACTTTGTGTTCCCAACAAGCTAGATGAATGATGGCTTTCACACACACTTATCTCTCAGAACTGAGCATGAGGAGAGTCTTTCATTCACCTAGCACAAATGGAACGGGATGCAGGAGAAAATTTTACTCTGGTTCTCAGTGTGTTTCCTAGTGCTGGTTTGAAGTTCCTGCAGTTTTCACTGTAAAACCGAGTTGGAGCTAGTACCTCCCCATATATATGTGTGGAGTGGAGTTTACAACTGAAAAGAACTTTGTGTTCAAAACAAGCTATTTGAAGGACTATTATCACACACACTTATCTCTCAGAAATGAGCATGTGGAGAGACGTTCGTTCATCTAGCACAAAGGGAACGGGTTGCAGGAGAAACTTTTACCTTGGTTCTAAGTGTGTTTCCTAGTGCCGGTTTTGAGTTCCTGCAGTTTTCACTCTAAAATCTAGTTGGAGCTAGTACCTCCCCATATATATGTATGGATTGGGGTTTGTTTCTGAAAAGAAACTTTGTGTTCCCAACATGTTAGGTGAAGGACGGCTTTCACACACATTTATCTTTCAGAACTGAGCATGTGGAGAGACGTTCGTTCATCTAGCACAAAGGGAATGGATTGCAGGAGAAACTTTTACTCTGGTTTCTCAGTGTGTTTAATACTGCCGGTTGGAAGCTCCTGCAGTTTTCACGGTAAAACCGATATGGAGCTAGTACCTCCATATATATATGTATTGATTGGAGTTTGCAACTGAAAAGAAACTTTGTGTTCCCAACAAGCTAGGTGAAGGGCGGCTTTCACACAAATATATCTCTCAGAACTGAGCATGTGTAGAGATGTTCGTTCACCTAGCAGAAACCGAACGGTTTGCAGGAGACATTTTATTTTGGATTCTCAGTGTGTTTCCTTGTGCCGGTTTGAAGTTCCTGCATTTTTCACTGTAAAACCGTGTTGGAGCTAGTACCTCCCCATATATATGTACGGAGTTGATTTTGAAACTGAAAAGAAACTTTGTGTTCCCAACAAGCTAGGTGAAGCACGATTTTCACACACTTAACTCTCAGAACTGATCATGTGGAGAGAAGTTCGTACACATAGCACAAAGGGAACGGGTTCCAGGGGAAACTTTTACCCTGGTTTCACAGTGTGTTTCCTACTGCCGTTTTGAATTTTCTAAAGTTTTCACTGTAAAACCGAGTTTCAGCTAGTACTACCCCATATATATGTATGGAGTCGAGTTTGCAACTGAAAAGTAACGTAGTGTCCCCAACAAGCTAGGTGAAGTACGGCTTTCACACACACACATCTCTCTGAAGTGAGCATGTGGAGAGTCGTTCGCTCATCTAGCACAAAGGGAACGGGTTTTAGGAGAAACTTTTACTCTGGTTTCTCAGTGTGTTTCCTAGTGCCAGTTTGAAGTTCCTGCAGTTTTCACTGTAAAACAGAGTTGAAGTAGTACCTCCCCATATATATGTATGGAGTGGAGTTTGCAACTGAAAAGAATCTTTGTGTTCCCAAGAAGCAAGTTGAAGCACGATTTTCACACACTTATGTCTCAGAAAGGAGCATGTGGATAGAAGTTCGTTCACCTAGCACAAAGGGAACGGGTAGCAGGAGAAACTTTTACTCTGGTTTTTCAGTGTGTTTCCTAGTGCCGGTTTGAAGTTCCTGCTGTTTTCACTGTAAAACCAAGTTGGAAATTGTACCTCCCCATATATATGTATGGAGTGGAGTTTGCAACTGAAAAGAATCTTTGTGTTCCCAAGAAGCTAGTTGAAGCACGATTTTCACACACTTATCTCTCAGAACTGAGCATGTGGAGAGATGTTCGTTCCCCTAGCACAAAGGGAACATTTTGCAGGAGAAACTTTATCTCTGGATTCTCAGTGTGTTTCCTACTGCCGGTTTGAAGTTCCTGCAGATTTCACGGTAAAACCGATATGGATATAGTACCTCCCCATATATATGTATGGAGTGGGGATTGCAAATGAAAAGGAACTTTGTGTTCCCACCAAGCTAAGTGAAGGTCAGCTTTCACTCACACTTATCTCTCAGAACTGAGCATGTGGAGAGTCTTTCATTCATCTAGCACAAAGGGAACGGGTGCAGTATAAATTTTTACTCTGGTTTCTCAGAGTGTTTCTTAGTGCCGGTTAGAAATTCCTGCAGTTTTCCCTGTAAAACCGAGTTGGAATTAGTACCTCCCCGTATATATGTATGTAGTGGAGTTAGCAACTCAAAAGAAAATTTGTGTTCATAACAAGCTATGTGAAGGACGATTTTCACACACACATATCTCTCAGAACTGAGCATGTTTAGAGAAGTTCGTTCATCTAGCACAAAGGGAACTTTTTGCAGGAGAAACTTTTACTCTGGTTTCTCAGTGTGTTTCCTACTTCCGGTTAGAAATTCCTGCAGATTTCACGGTAAAACCGTGTTTGAGCTAGTACCTCCCCATATATATGTATGGAGTGGAGATTGCAAATGAAACGAAACTTTGTGTTCCCTACAAGCTAGGTGAAGGATGGCTTTCACTCACACTTATCTCTCAGAAATGAGCATGTGGAGAGTCGTTCGTACATCTAGCCAAAGGGAACGTGTTGCAGCAGAAATTTTACTCTGGTTTCTCAGCCTGTTTCCTAGTGCCGGTTTGAAGTTCCAGCATTTATCACTATAAAACCGAGTTTGAACTAGTACCTCCCCATGTATATGTACGGAGTGTAGTTTGAAACTGAAAAGAAACTTTGTGTTCCCAACAAGCTAGGTGAAGCACGATTTTCACACACTTAACTCTCAGAACTGAGCATGTGGAGAGAAGTTCGTTCACCTAGAACAAAGTGAACGGGTTGCAGGGGAAACTTTTACCCTGGTTTCTCAGTGTGTTTCCTACTGCCGTTTTGAATTTCCTGCAGTTTTCACTGTAAAACCGTGTTTGAGATAGTACTTCCCCATATATATGTATGGAGTGGGGTTAGCAACTGAAAAGAAACCTAATGTTCCCAACAAGCTAGGTGAAGTACGGCTTTCACACACACACATCTCTCTGAAATGAGCATGTGGAGAGTCGTTCGTTCATCTAGCACAAAGGGAACGGGTTTTAGGAGAAACATTTACTCTGGTTTCTCAGTGTGATTCCAAGTGAAGGTTTGAAGTTCCTGCAGTTTTCACGGTAAAACAGAGTTGGAGATAGTACCTCCCCATATATATGTATGGAGTGGAGATTGCAGCTGAAAAGAAACTTTGTGTTCCCAACAAGCTAGTTGAAGTACGGCTTTCACACACACTTATCAATCAGAACTAAGATGTGGATAGTCTTTCGTTCATCTAGCACAATGGGAAAGGATTGCAGGAGAAACTTTTGCTCTGGTTTCTCAGTATTTTTCATAGTGCCGGTTTGATGTTCCTGCAGTTTTCACGGTAAAACAGAGTTTGAGCTAGGACCTCCCCATATATAAGTTTGGACTGGAGTTTGCAACTGAAAATAAACTTTGTGTTCCCAAGAAGCTAGGTGAATGATGGCTTTCACACACACTTATCTCTAAGAACTGAGCATGAGGAGATTAGTTCGTTCACCTAGCACAAAAGGAACGGTTTTCAGGGGAAACTTTTACTCTAGTTCTCAGTGTGTTTCCTAGTGCCAGTTTGAATTTTCTGCAGTTTTCACTGTAAAATCGAGTTTTGCTAGTACCTCCCCGTATGTATGTATTGAGTGGAGTATGCAACTGAAAAGAAACTTTGTGTTCCCAACAAGCTAGGTGAAGCACGATTTTCACACACTTAACTCTCAAAACTGAGCAAGTGGATAGAAGTTCGTTAACCTAGCACAAAGGGAACGGGTTGCAGGAGAAACTTTTACTCTGGTTTCTCAGTGTGTTTCCTACTGCCGGTTTGAATTTATTGCAGTTTTCTCTGTAAATCCGAGTTTGAGCTAGTACATCCCCATATATATGTATGGAGTGGAGTTTGCAACTGAAAAGAAACGTACTGTACCCAACAAGCTATTTGAAGGACGGCTTTCACACACAGTTATCTCTCAGAACTGAGAATGTGGAGAATCGTTCGTTCATCTAGCACAAAGGGAACGGGATGCAGGTGAAACTTTTACTCTGCTTCTCAGTGTGTTTCCTTGTGCCGGTTTGAACAGACTGCAGTTTTCACTGAAAAACCGAGTTGGAGCTAGTACCTCCCCATATATATGTATGGATTGGAGTATGCTACTGAAAAGAAACTTTGTGTTCCCAACAAGCTAGGTGAAGAATGGCTTTAACACACAGATATCTTTCAGAACTGAGCATGTGGAGAGACGTTCGTTCATCTAGCACAAAGGGAACGGGTTGCAGGAGAAACTTTTACTCTGGTTTCTCAGTGTGTTTCCTAGTGCCGGTTTGAAGTTCCTGAAGTTTTCACTGTAAAACCGTGTTGGAGGTAGTACCCCCTCATATATATTTATGGAGTGGAGTTTGCAACTGAAAAGAAATTTGTGTTCAAAACAAGCTATTTGAAGGACGATATTCAACCACAATTATCTCTGAAATGAGCATGTGGAGAGAAGTTCGTTCACCTAGCACAAAGGAAAGTTTTGCAGGAGAAACTTTACTCTGGTTTCTCAGTGTGTTTAATACTGCTGGTTTGAAGTTCCTGCAGTTTTCACGGTAAAACCGATATGGATCTAGTACCTCCCTATATATATGTATGGATTGGTGTTTGCAACTGAAAAGAAACTTTGTGTTCCCAACAAGCTAAGTGAAGGACGGCTTTCACACACAAATATCTCTCAGAACTGAGCATGTGTAGAGATGTTCGTTCACCTAGCAGAAATGGAACGGGATGCAGGAGACATTTTACTTTTGATTCTCAGTGTGTTTACTTGTGGCGGTTTGAAGTTCCTGCATTTTTCACTGTAAAACCGTGTTGGAGCTAGTACCTCCCCATATATATGTATGGAGTGGAGTTTGCAACTGAAATCTAACGTAGTATTCCCAACATGCTAGGTGAAGTACGGCTTTCACACACAAACATCTCTCTGAAATGAGCATGTGGAGAGTCGTTCGTTCATGTAGCACAAAGGGAACCGGTTTTAGGAGAAACTTTCACTCTGGTTTCTCAGTGTGTTTACTAGTGCCTGTTTGAAGTTCCTGCAGTTTTCACTGTAAAACCGAGTTGGAGCATGTACCTCCCCATATATATGTGTGGAGTGGAGTTTGCAACTGAAAAGAACTTTGTGTTCAAAACAAGCTATTTGAAGGACTATTATCACACACACTTATCTCTCAGAAAGGAGCATGTGGAGAGACTTTCGTTCATCTAGCACAAAGGGAACGGGTTGCAGGAGAAACTTTAACTTGGTTCTAAGTGTGTTTCCTAGTGCCGGTTTGGAGTTCCTGCAGTTTTCACTGTAAAACCGAGTTGGATCTAGTACCTCCCCATATATATGTATGGAGTGGATTTAACTTCTGAAAAGAAACTTTGTGTTCCCAACAAGCTAGGTGAAAGACGGCTTTCACACACATTTATCTTTCAGAACTGAGCATGTGGAGAGACGTTGGTTCATCTAGCACAAAGGGAACGGGTGCATTATATATTTTTACTCTGGTTTCTCAGTGTGTTTCTTAGTGCCGTTTAGATGTTCCTGCAGTTTTCCCTGTAAAACCGATTTGGAACAAGTACCTCCCCATATATTTGTATGTAGTGGAGTTAGCAACTGAAAAAAAACTTTGTGTTCAAAACAAGCTATGTGAAGGACGATTTTCACACACACTTATTTCTCAGAACTGAGCATGTGGAGAGAAGTTCATTCATCTAGCACAAAGGGAACTATTTGCAGGAGAAAATTTTACTCTGGTTTCTCAGTGTGTTTCCAACTTCCGGCTTGAACTTCCTGCAGATTTCACGGTAAAATCGTGTTTGAGTTAGTACCTCCCCATATATATGTATGGAGTGGAGATTGTAACTGAAAAGAAACTATGTGTTCCCTACAAGCTAGGTGAATGATGGCTTTCACTCACACTTATCTCTCAGAGATGAGCATGTGGAGAGCCGTTCGTTCATCTAGCCAAAGGGAACGTGTTGCAGCAGAAATTTTACTCTGGTTTCTCAGCGTGTTTCCTAGTGCCGGTTTGAAGTTCCAGCATTTTTCACTGTAAAACTGAGTTTGAACTATTACCTGCCCATGTATATGTACGGACTGGAGTTTGAAACTTAAAAGAAACTTTGTGTTCCCAACAAGCTAGGTGAAGCACGATTTTCACACACACTTATCTCTCAGAACTGAGCATGTGGAGAGAAGTTCGTTCACCTAGGAAAAAGGGAACGGGTTGCAGGGGAAACTTTTACCCTGGTTTCTCAGTGTGCTTCTTACTGCTGTTTTGAATTTCCTGCAGTTTTCACTGTAAAACCGTGTTTGAGATAGTACTTCCCCATATATATGTATGGAGTGGAGTTAGCAACTGAAAAGAAACGTAGTGTTCCCAACAAGCTAGTTGAAGTACGGCTTTCACACACACACATCTCTCTGAAATGAGCATGTGGAGAGTCGTTCGTTCATCTAGCACAAAGGGAACGGGTTTTAGGAGAAACTTTTACTCAGGTTTCTCAGTGTGTTTCCTAGTGAATGTTTGAAGTTCCTGCAGTTTTCACGGTAAAACAGAGTTGGAGATTGTACCTCCCCATATATATGTATGGAGTGGAGTTTGCAGCTGTAAAGAAACTTTGTGTTCCCAACAAGCTAGCTGAAGTACGGCTTTCACACACACTTATCAATCAAAACTGAGCATGTGAAGAGTCTTTCGTTCATCTAGCATAATGGGAAAGGATTGCAGGAGAAACTTTTGAGCTGGTTTCTCAGTATTTTTCATAGTGCCGGTTTGATGTTCCTGCAGTTTTCACGGTAAAACAGAGTTTGAGCTAGGACCTCCCCATATATATGTTTGGAGTGGAGTTGGCAACTGAAAATAAACTTTGTTTTCAAAACAAGCAATTTGAAGGACGATTTTCACACACACTTATCTCTCAGACCTGAGCATTTGGAGAGAAGTTCGCTCACCTAGCACAAAGGGAAAGTTTTGCAGGAGAAATTTTACTCTGGTTTCTCAGTGTGTTTAATACTGCCGGTTTGAAGTTCCTGCAGTTTTCACGGTAAAACCGATATGGATCTAGTACCTCCCTATATATATGTATGGATTGGTGTTGCAACTGAAAAGAAACTTTCTGTTCCCAACAAGCTAGGTGAAGCAAGATTTTCACACACTAATCTCTAATAAATGAGCATGTGGATAGAAGTTCGTTCACCTAGCAAAAAGGGAACGGGTTGCAGGAGGAACTTTTACTCTGGTTTTTCAGTGTGTTTCCTACTGCCGGTTTGAAATTCCTGCACTTTTGACAGTAAAAAAGAGTTGGAGCTAGTACCTCCCCATATATATGTATGGAGTGATATTTGCAACTGAAAAGAAACTTTGTGTCCCCAAGAACCTAGGTGAATGACGGCTTTCACATACACTTTTCTCTCAGAACTGAGCATGTGGAGAGACGTTCGTTCATCTAGCACAAAGGGAACGGGTTGCAGGAGAAACTTTTACTCTGGTTTTCAGTGTGTTTCCTAGTGCCGGTTTGAAATTCCTGCAGTTCTCACTGTAAAACCGAGTTGGAGCTAGTACCTCCCCATATATATGTATGGGGTTGAGTAGGCAAATGAAAGGAATCTTTGTGTTCCCAACTAGCTAGGTGAAGGACAGCTTTCACACACAATTATCTCTCAGAACTGAGCATGTGGAGAGACGTTCGTTTATCTAGCACAAAGGGAACGTGTTGCAGGAGAAACTTTTACTCTGGTTTCTCAGTGTGTTTCCTATTGCCGGTATGAAGTTCCTGCAGTTCTCACTGTAAAACCGAGTTGGAGCTTGTATCTCCCCATATATATGTATGGTGTGGAGTTTGCAACTGAAAAGAATCTTTGTGTTCAAAAAATGCTATGTGAAGGACGATTTTCACACACACTTATCTCTCAGAACTGAGCATGTTGAGAGACATTCGTTCACCTAGCACAAAGGCAACGTTTTGCAGGAGAAAATTTTACTCTGGTTTCTCAGTGTGTTTCCTTCTGCCGGTTTGAAGTTCCTGCAGTTTTCACTGTAAAACCGTGTTGGAGCTAGTACCTCCCCATATATATGTATGGATTGGAGTTTGCAACTGAAATCTAATGTAGTTTTCCCAACATGCTAGGTGAAGTACGGCTTTCACACACAAACATCTCTCTGAAATGAGCATGTGGAGAGTCGTTCGTTCATGTAGCACAAAGGGAACGGGTTTTAGGAGAAACTTTCACTCTGGTTTCTCAGTGTGTTTACTAGTGCCGGTTTGAAGTTCCTGCAGTTTTCACTGTAAAACCGAGTTGGAGCTAGTACCTCCCCATATATATGTGTGGAGTGGAGTTTGCAACTGAAAAGAACTTTGTGTTCAAAACAAGCTATTTGAAGGACTATTATCACACACACTTATCTCTCAGAAAGGAGCATGTGGAGAGACTTTCGTTCATCTAGCACAAAGGGAACGGGTTGCAGGAGAAACTTTTAACTTGGTTCTAAGTGTGTTTCCTAGTGCCGGTTTGGTGTTCCTGCAGTTTTCACTGTAAAACCGAGTTGGATCTAGTACCTCCCCATATATATGTATGGAGTGGATTTTGCTTCTGAAAAGAAACTTTGTGTTCCCAACTAGCTAGGTGAATGACGGCTTCACACACATTTATCTTTCAGAACTGAGCATGTGGAGAGACTTTCGTTCATCTAGCACAAAGGGAACGGGTGCAGTATAAATTTTTACTCTGGTTTGTCAGTGTGTTTCTTAGTGTCGTTTAGATGTTCCTGCAGTTTTCACTGTAAAACCGAGTTGGAACAAGTACCTCCCCATATATATGTATTTAGTGGAGTTAGCAACTGAAAAGCATCTTTGTGTTCAAAACAAGCTATGTGAAGGACGATTTTCTCACACACTTATCTCTCAGAACTGAGCATGTGGAGAGAAGTTCGTTCACCTAGAAAAAAGGGAATGGGTTGCAGGGGAAACTTTTACCCTGGTTTCTCAGTGTGTTTCCTACTGCCGTTTTGAATTTCCTGCAGTTTTCACTGTAAAACCGTGTTTGAGATAGTACTTCCCCATATATATTTGTGGAGTGGAGTTAGCAACTGAAAAGAAACGTAGTGTTCCCAACAAGCTAATTGAAGTTCGGCTTTCACACACACACATCTCTCTGAAATGAGCATGTGGAGAGTCGTTCGTTCATCTAGCACAAAGGGAACGGGTTTTAGGAGAAACTTTTACTCAGGTTTCTCAGTGTGTTTCCTAGTGAAGGTTTGAAGTTCCTGCAGTTTTCACGGTAAAACAGAGTTGGAGATAGTACCTCCCCATATATATGTATGGAGTGGAGTTTGCAGCTGAAAAGAAACTTTGTGTTCCCAACAAGCTCGGTGAAGTACGGCTTTCACACACACTTATCAATCAGAACTGAGCATGTTGAGAGTCTTTCGTTCATCTAGCACAATGGGAAACGATTGCAGGAGAAACTTTTGCTCTGGTTTCTCAGTATTTTTCATAGTGCCGGTTTGATGTTCCTGCAGTTTTCACGGTAAAACAGAGTTTGAGCTAGGACCTCCCCATATATATGTTTGGAGTGGAGTTTGCAATTGAAAAGAAACTTTGTGTTCCCAAGAAGCTAGGTGAATAATGGCTTTCACACTCACTTATCTCTCAGAACTGAGCATGAGGAGAGTCGTTCGTTCAACTAGCACAAAGGGAATGGTTTGCAGGGGAAACTTTTACTCTGGTTCTCAGTGTGTTTCCTAGTGCCGGTATGAATTTTCTGCAGTTTTCACTGTAAAACCGAGTTTTGCAAGTACCTCCCCGTGTATATGTATTGAGTGGAGTATGCAACTGAAAAGAAACTTTGTGTTCCCAACAAGCTAGGTGAAGCACGATTTTCACACACTTAACTCTCAAAACTGAGCATGTGGATAGAAGTTCGTTCACCTAGCACAAGTGGAACGGGTTGCAGGAGAAACTTTTACTCTGGTCTCTCAGTGTGTTTCCTAGTGCCGGTTTGAAGTTCCTGCAATTTTCACTGTAAAACCAAGTTGGAAATATTACCTCCCCATATATATGTGTGGAGTGAAGTTTGCAACTGAAAAGTACTTTGTGTTCAAAACAAGCTATTTGAAGGACGATTTTCACACACACTTATCTCTCAGAACTGAGCATGTGGAGAGAAGTTCGTTCACCTCGCACAAAGGAAAGTTTTGCAGGAGAAACTTTACTCTGGATTCTCAGTGTGTTTAATACTGCCGGTTTGAAGTTCCTGCAGTTTTCACTGTAAAATCATGTTGGAGGTAGTACCTCCCCATATATATGTATGGAGTGGAGTTTGCAACTGAAAAGAATCTTAGTGTTCCCAACAAGCTAGGTGAAGCACGATTTTCACACACTTATCTCTCAGAAATGAGCATGTGGATAGAAGTTCGTTCACCTAGCACAAAGGGAAAGGGTTGCAGGAGAAACATTTACTCTGGTTTTTCAGTGTGTTTCCTAGTGCCGGTTTGAATTTCCTGCAGTTTTCACGGTAAAAAAGATTTGGAGCTAGAACCTCCCCATATATATGTATGGAGTGAAATTTGCAATTGAAAAGAAACTTTGTGTTCCCAAGAAGCTAGGTGAATGACGGCTTTCACACAAACTTATCTCTCAGAACTGAGCATGTGGAGAGACGTTCGTTCATCTAGCACAAAGGGAAAGGGTTGCAGGAGAAAATTTTACTCTGGTTTTCAGTGTGTTTACTAGAGCCTTTATGAAGTTCCTGCTGTTTTCATTGTAAAACCGAGTTGGAGCTGGTACCTCCCAATATATATGTATGGTGTTGTGTTTTCAACTGAAAAGAAACTTTGTGTTCAAAAAATGCTATGTGAAGGACGATTTTCACACACACTTATCTTTCAGAAATGAGCATGTGGAGAGACGTTCGTTCACCTAGCACAATGGGAACGTTTTGCAGGAGAAAATTTTACTCTGGTTTCTCAGTGTGTTTCCTCCTGCCGGTTTGAAGTTCCTGCAGTTTTCACGGTAAAACCGATATGGAGATAATACCTCCCCATATATATGTATAGAGTGGTTTTGCAAAGGAAAAAGAATTTTGTGTTCCCACCAAGCTAGCTGAAGGACGGATATCACTCACAATTATCTCTCAGAACTGAGCATGTGTAGAGAAGTTCGTTCACCTAGCACAAAGGGAAAGTTTTGCACGAGAAATTTTACTCTGGTTTCTCAGTGTGTTTCCTAGTGCCGGTTTGATGTTCCTGCATTTTTCACTCTAAAACCGAGTTTGAGCCAGTACCTCCCCATATATATGTACGGAGTGGAGTTTGAAACTGAAAAGAAACATTGTGTTCCCAACAAGCTAGGTGAAGCACGATTTTCACACTCTTAACTCTCAGAATTGAGCATGTGGATAGAAGTTCATTCACCGAGCACAAAGGGAACGGGTTGCAGGAGAAACTTTTTCCCTGGTTTCTCAGTGTGTTTCCTACTGCCGTTATGAATTTCCTGCAGTTTTCACTGTAAAAAAGTGTTTGAGATAGTACCTCCCCATATATATGTATGGAGTGGTGTTTGCAACTGAAAAGAATCGTACTGTTCCCAACAAGCTAGGTGAAGCACGATTTTCACACACTTAAAACTCAGAATTGAGCATGTGGAGAGAAGTTCGTTCACCGAGCACAAAGGGAACGGGTTGCAGGAGAAACTATTTCCCTAGTTTCTCAGTGTGTTTCCTACGGCCGGTTTGAATTTCCTGCAGTTTTCACTGTAAAACCGTGTTTGAGCTAGTACCTCCCCATATATATGTATGGTGTGGAGTTTGCAACTGAAAAGAACTTTGTTTTCAAAACAAGCTATTTGAAGGACGATTTTCACACACACTTATCTCTCAGAACTGAGCATGTGGAGAGAAGTTCGTTCACCTAGCACAAAGGGAAAGTTTTGCAGGAGAAATTTTACTCTGGTTTCTCAGTGTGTTTAATAGTGCCGGTTTGAAGTTCCTGCAGTTTTCACGGTAAAACCGATATGGATCTAGTACCTCCCTATATATATTTATGGATTGGTGTTGCAACTGAAAAGAAACTTTGTGTTCCCAACAAGCTAGGTGAAGCAAGATTTTCACACACTAATCTCTAATAAATGAGCATGTGGATAGAAGTTCGTTCACCTAGCAAAAAGGGAACGGGTTGCAGGAGAAACTTTTACTCTGGTTTTCAGTGTGTTTCCTAGTGCCGGTTTGAAATTCCTGCAGTTTTCACTGTAAAACCGAGTTGGAGGTAGTACCTCCCCATATATATGTATGGGGTTGAGTAGGCAAATGAAAAGAATCTTTGTGTTCCCAACTAGCTAGGTGAAGGACAGCTTTCACACACAATTATCTCTCAGAATTGAGCATGTGGAGAGACGTTCGTTCATCTAGCAGAAAGGGAACGGGTTGCAGGAGAAACTTTTACTCTGGTTTCTCAGTGTGTTTCCTATTGCCGGTATGAAGTTCCTGCAGTTCTCACTGTAAAACCGAGTTGGAGCTTGTATCTCCCCATATATATGTATGGTGTGGAGTTTGCAACTTAAAAGAAACTTTGTGTTCAAAAAATGCTATGTGAAGGACGATTTTCACACACACTTATCTTTCAGGACTGAGCATGTGGAGAGACGTTCGTTCATCTAGCACAAAGGCAACGTTTTGCAGGAGAAAATTTTACTCTGGTTTCTCAGTGTGTTTCCTTCTGCCGGTTTGAAGTTCCTGCAGTTTTCACGGTAAAACTGAAATGGAGATAGTACCTTGCCATATATATGTATGGAGTTGGTTTGCAAATGAAAAGGAGCTTTGTGTTCCCACCAAGCTAGCGGAAGGACGGATATCACTCACACTTATCTCTCAGATCTGAGCATGTGGAGAGCCTTTCGTTCATCTAGCACAAAGGGAATGGGTTGCAGGGAAACTTTTACTCTGGTTTCTCAGTGTGTTTCCTAGTGCCGTTTAGAAGTTCCTACAGTTTTCAGTGTAAAAACCAGTTGGAGGTAGTACCTCCCCATATATATGTATGGAGTGGAGTTTGCAACTGAAAAGAAACTTTGTGTTCCCAACAAGCTAGGTGAAGCACGATTTTCACACACTTATCTCTCAGAACTGAGCATGTGGAGAGAATTTCGTTCACATAGCACAAAGGGAAAGGGTGGAAGGAGAAACTTTTACTCTGGTTTCTCAGTGTGTTTCCTAGTGCCGGTTTGACGTTCCTGCATTTTTCACTGTAAAAGCATTTTGGAGCTAGTACCTCCCCATTTATATGTACGGAGTGGAGTTTGAAATTGAAAAGAAACTTTGTGTTCCCAAAAAGCTAGGTGAAGGATGGCTTTCACACACACTTATCTCTCAGAACTGAGCATGTGGAGAGAGGTTCGTTCATCTAGCACAAAGGGAGCCGGTTGCAGGAGAAACTTTTACTCTGGTTTCTCAGGGTTTTTCCTAGTGCCGGTTTGTAGTTCCTCCAGTTATCACTGTAAAACCGAGTTGGAGCTAGTACCTTAGCATATATATATATGGAGTGGGGTTTGCAACTGAAAAATAACTTTGTGTTCAAAATAAGAAATGTGAAGGACGATTTTCACTCACACTTATCTCTCAGAACGAGAATGTGGAGAGAAGTTCGTTCACCTAGCACAAAGGAAACGTTTTGCAGGAGAAACTTTTACTCTGATTTCTCAGTGTGTTTCCTACTGCCGGGTTTAAGTTCCTGCAGTTTTCACGGTAAAACAGATATGGAGCTAGTACCTCCCTATATATATGTATTGAGTGGAGTTTTCAACTGAAAAGAAAATTTGTGTTCCCAACAAGCTAGGTGAAGCACGATTATCACACACATATCTCTCAGAACTGAGCATGTGGAGAGAAGTTCTTTCACCTAGCACAAAATGAACGAGTTGCAGGAGAAACTTTTACTCTGGTTTCTCAGTGTGTTTCCTAGTGCCGGTTTGAAGTTCCTGCAGTTTTCACGGTAAAACCGAGTTGGAGCTAGTACCTCCCCATATATATATATATAGTGGAGTTTGCAACTGAAAAGAAACTTTGTGTTCAGAACAAGATATTTGAAGCCCGATTTTCACAAACTTTACTCTCAGAACTGAGCATGTGGAGAGAAGTTCATTCACCAAGAAAAAACGGAACTGGTTACTTGAGAAACTTTTACTCTGGTTTCTCAGTTTGTTTTCTAGTGCCGGTTTGAATTTCCTGCAGTTTTCACGGTAAAACCGAGTTTGAGCCAGTACCTCATCATATATATGTATGGATTGGAGTTTGCAACTTAAAAGAAACTTTGTGTTCCGAAAAAGCTAGGTGAAGGTCGGCTTTAACACACCCTTAACTCTCAGAACAGAGCATGTGGAGAGTCGTTCGTTCATCTAGCATGAAGGGAACGGGTTGCAGGAGAAACATTTACTCTGGTTTCTCAGTGTGTTTACTAGTGCCGGTTTGAAGTTCCTGCAGTTTTCACTGTAAAACAGAGTTGGAGCTAGTACCTTCCCATATATATTTATGGAGTGGGTTTTGCAACTGAAAAGTAACTTTGTGTTCAAAACAGGCTATGTGAAGGACGATTTTCACACACACTTATCTCTCAGAACGAGCATGTGGAAAGAAGTTCGTTCACCTAGCACAAAGGGAAAGTTTTGCAGGAGAAACTTTTATTCTGGTTTCTCAGTGTGTTTCCTACTGCCGGTTTGAAGTTCCTGCAGTTTTAACGGTAAATCCGAGTTTGATCTATTACCTCCCTATATATATGTGTGGAGTGGAGTTTGCAACTGAAAAGAAACTTTGTGTTCCCAACAAGCAAGGTGAAGCACGATTTTCACACACTTAACTCTCAGAATTGAGCATGTGGAGAGAAGTTCGTTCACCGAGCACAAAGGGAACGGGTTGCAGGAGAAACTTTTTCCCTGGTTTCTCAGTGTGTTTCCTACTGCCGGTATGAATTTCCTGCAGTTATCACTGTAAAACCGAGTTTGAGCTAGTACCTCCCCATATATATGTATGGAGTGGAGTTTGCAACTGAAAAGAACTTTGTTTTCAAAACAAGCTATTTGAAGGACGATTTTCACACACACTTATCTCTCAGAACTGAGCATGTGGAGAGAACTTCGTTCACCTAGCACAAAGGGAATGTTTTCCAGGAGAAATTTTACTCTGGTTTCTCAGTGTGTTTAATACTGCCGGTTTGAAGTTCCTGCAGTTTTCACGGTAAAACCGATATGGATCTAGTACCTCCCTATATATATGTATGGATTGGTGTTGCAACTGAAAAGAAACTTTGTGTTCCCAACAAGCTAGGTGAAGCACGATTTTCACACCCTAATCTCTAATAAATGAGCATGTGGATAGAAGTTCGTTCACCTAGCAAAAAGGGAACGGGTTGCAGGAGAAAGTTTTACTCTGGTTTTTCAGTGTGTTTCCTACTGCCGGTATGAAATTCCTGCAGTTTTGAAGGTAAAAAAGAGTTGGAGCTAGTACCTCCCCATATATATGTATGGAGTGATATTTGCAACTGAAAAGAAACTTTGTGTCCCCAAGAACCTAGGTGAATGACGGCTTTCACACACACTTATCTCTCAGAACTGAGCATGTGGAGAGACGTTCGTTCACCTAGCACAAAGGCAACGTTTTGCAGGAGAAAATTTTACTCTGGTTTATCAGTGTGTTTCCTTCTGCCGGTTTGAAGTTCCTGCAGTTTTCACGGTAAAACCGATATGGAGATAGTACCTTGCCATATATATGTATGGAGTGGGTTTGCAAATGAAAA
Organism: Camelus dromedarius; assembly: GCF_036321535.1. Lineage (NCBI taxonomy): Eukaryota > Metazoa > Chordata > Mammalia > Artiodactyla > Camelidae > Camelus > Camelus dromedarius. Next base: position 3,769,505 of record NW_026989739.1, read on the forward strand.
GGAGCTTTGTGTTCCCACCAAGCTAGCTGAAGGACGGATATCACTCACACTTATCTCTCAGATCTGAGCATGTGGAGAGTCTTTCGTTCATCTAGCACAAAGGGAAAGGGTTGCAGGGAAACTTTTACTCTGGTTTCTCAGTGTGTTTCCTAGTGCCGTTTTGAAGTTCCTACAGTTTTCAGTGTAAAAACGAGTTGGAGGTAGTACCTCCCCATATATATGTATGGAGTGGAGTTTGCAACTGAAAAGAAACTTTGTGTTCCCAACAAGCTAGTTGAAGCACCATTTTCACACACTTATCTCTCAGAAATGAGCATGTGGAGAGAAGTTCGTTCACCTAGCACAAAGGGAAAGGGTGGAAGGAGAAACTTTTACTCTGGTTTCTCAGTGTGTTTCCTACTGCCAGTATGAATTTCCTGCAGTTATCACTGTAAAACCGAGTTTGAGCTAATACCTCCCCATATATATGTATGGTGTGGGGTTTGAACTGAAAAGAACTTTGTTTTCAAAACAAGCTATTTGAAGGACGATTTTCACACACGCTTATCTCTCGGAACTGAGCATGTGGAGAGAAGTTTGTTCACCTAGCACAAAGTGAAAATTTTGCAGGAGAAATTTTACTCTGGTTTCTCAGTGTGTTTAATACTGCCGGTTTGAAGTTCCTGCAGTTTTCACGGTAAAACCGATATGGATCTAGTTCCTCCCTATATATATGTATGGATTGGTGTTGCAACTGAAAAGAAATTTTGTGTTCCCAACAAGCTAGGTGAAGCACGATATTCACACACTAATCTCTAATAAATGAGCATGTGGATAGAAGTTCGTTCACCTAGCAAAAAGGGAACGGGTTGCAGGAGAAAGTTTTACTCTGGTTTTTCAGTGTGTTTCCTACTGCCGGTTTGAAATTCCTGCAGTTTTGAAGGTAAAAAAGAGTTGGAGCTAGTCCCTCCCCATATATATTTATGGAGTGATATTTGCAACTGAAAAGAAACTTTGTGTCCTCAAGAACCTAGGTGAATGACGGCTTTCACACACACTTATCTCTCAGAACTGAGCATGTGGAGAGACGTTCGTTCATCTAGCACAAAGGGAACGGGTTGCAGGAGAAACTTTTACTCTGGTTTTCAGTGTGTTTCCTAGTGCCTGTTTGAAATTCCTGCAGTTTTCACTGTAAAACCGAGTTGGAGCTAGTACCTCCCCATATATATGTATGGGGTTGAGTAGACAAATGAAAAGAATCTTTGTGTTCCCAACTAGCTAGGTGAATGACGGCTTTCACACACACTTATCTCTCAGAACTGAGCATGTGGAGAGACGTTCGTTCACTCAGCACAAAGGCAACGTTTTGCAGGAGAAAATATTACTCTGGTTTCTCAGTGTGTTTCCTTCTGCCGGTTTGAAGTTCCTGCAGTTTTCACGGTAAAACCGATATGGAGATAGTACCTTGCCATATATATGTATGGAGTGGGTTTGCAAATGAAAAGGAGCTTTGTGTTCCCACCAAGCTAGCTGAAGGACGGATATCACTCACACATATCTCTCAGATCTGAGCATGTGGAGAGTCTTTCGTTCACCTAGCACAAAGGGAATGGGTTGCAGGGAAAGTTTTACTCTGGTTTCTCAGTGTGTTTCCTAGTGCCGTTTTGAAGTTTCTGCAGTTTTCACGGTAAAACCGATATGGAGCTAGAACCTCCCTATATATATGTATTGAGTGGAGTTTTCAACTGAAAAGAAACTTTGTGTTCCCAACAAGCTAGGTGAAGCACGATTATCACACACATATCTCTCAGAACTGAGCATGTGGAGAGAAGTTCTTTCACCTAGCACAAAGTGAACGAGTTGCAGGAGAAACTTTTACTCTGGTTTCTCAGTGTGTTTCCTAGTGCCGGTTTGAAGTTCCTGCAGTTTTCACGGTAAAACCGAGTTGGAGCTATTACCTCCCCATATATATATATATAGTGGAGTTTGCAACTGAAAAGAAACTTTGTGTTCAGAACAAGATATTTGAAGCCCGATTTTCACAAACTTAACTCTCAGAACTGAGCATGTGGAGAGAAGTTCATTCACCTAGATAAAACGGAACTGGTTACTTGAGAAACTTTTACTCTGGTTTCTCAGTTTGTTTCCTAGTGCCGGTTTGAATTTCCTGCAGTTTTCACGGTAAAACCGAGTTTGAGCCAGTACCTCATCATATATATGTATGGATTGGAGTTTGCAACTTAAAAGAAACTTTGTGTTCCGAAAAAGCTAGGTGAAGGTCGGCTTTAACACACCCTTATCTCTCAGAACTGAGCATGTGGAGAGTCATTCGTTCATCTAGCACGAAGGGAACGGGTTGCAGGAGAAACATTTACTCTGGTTTCTCAACGTGTTTACTAGTGCCGGTTTGAAGTTCCTGCAGTTTTCACTGTAAAACAGAGTTGGAGCTAGTACCTTCCCATATATATTTATGGAGTGGGTTTTGCAACTGAAAAGTAACTTTGTGTTCAAAACAGGCTTTGTGAAGGACGATTTTCACACACACTTATCTCTCAGAACGAGCATGTGGAAAGAAGTTCGTTCACCTAGCACAAAGGGAAAGTTTTGCATGAGAAACTTTTTCCCTGGTTTCTCAGTGTGTTTCCTACTGCCGGTATGAATTTCCTGCAGTTATCACTGTAAAACCGAGTTTGAGCTAGTACCTCCCCATATATATGTATGGAGTGGAGTTTGCAACTGAAAAGAACTTTGTTTTCAAAACAAGCTATTTGAAGGACGATTTTCACACACACTTATCTCTCAGAACTGAGCATGTGGAGAGAACTTCGTTCACCTAGCACAAAGGGAAAGTTTTGCAGGAGAAATTTTACTCTGGTTTCTCAGTGTGTTTAATACTGCCGGTTTGAAGTTCCTGCAGTTTTCACGGTAAAACCGATATGGATCTAGTACCTCCCTATATATATGTATGGATTGGTGTTGCAACTGAAAAGAAACTTTGTGTTCCCAACAAGCTAGGTGAAGCACGATTTTCACACACTAATCTCTAATAAATGAGCATGTGGATAGAAGTTCGTTCACCTAGCAAAAAGGGAACGGGTTGCAGGAGAAAGTTTTACTCTGGTTTTTCAGTGTGTTTCCTACTGCCGGTTTGAAATTCCTGCAGTTTTGAAGGTAAAAAAGAGTTGGAGCTAGTACCTCCCCATATATATGTATGGAGTGATATTTGCAACTGAAAAGAAACTTTGTGTCCCCAAGAACCTAGGTGAATGACGGCTTTCACACACACTTATCTCTCAGAACTGAGCATGTGGAGAGACGTTCGTTCATCTAGCACAAAGGAACGGGTTGCAGGAGAAATTTTACTCTGGTTTCTCAGTGTGTTTAATACTGCCGGTTTGAAGTTCCTGCAGTTTTCACGGTAAAACCGATATGGATCTAGTTCCTCCCTATATATATGTATGGATTGGTGTTGCTACTGAAAAGAAACTTTGTGTTCCCAACAAGCTAGGTGAAGCACGATATTCACACACTAATCTCTAATAAATGAGCATGTGGATAGAAGTTCGTTCACCTAGCAAAAAGGGAACGGGTTGCAGGAGAAACTTTTACTCTGGTTTTTCAGTGTGTTTCCTACTGCCGGTTTGAAATTCCTGCAGTTTTGAAGGTAAAAAAGAGTTGGAGCTAGTCCCTCCCCATATATATGTATGGAGTGATATTTGCAACTGAAAAGAAACTTTGTGTCCTCAAGAACCTAGGTGAATGACGGCTTTCACACACACTTATCTCTCAGAACTGAGCATGTGGAGAGACGTTCGTTCATCTAGCACAAAGGGAACGGGTTGCAGGAGAAACTTTTACTCTGGTTTTCAGTGTGTTTCCTAGTGCCGGTTTGAAATTCCTGCAGTTTTCACTGTAAAACCGAGTTGGAGCTAGTACCTCCCCATATATATGTATGGAGATGAGTAGACAAATGAAAAGAATCTTTGTGTTCCCAACTAGCTAGGTGAATGACGGCTTTCACACACACTTATCTCTCAGAACTGAGCATGTGGAGAGACGTTCGTTCACTCAGCACAAAGGCAACGTTTTGCAGGAGAAAATATTACTCTGGTTTCTCAGTGTGTTTCCTTCTGCCGGTTTGAAGTTCCTGCAGTTTTCACGGTAAAACCGATATGGAGATAGTACCTTGCCATATATATGTATGGAGTGGGTTTGCAAATGAAAAGGAGCTTTGTGTTCCCACCAAGCTAGCTGAAGGACGGATATCACTCACACATATCTCTCAGATCTGAGCATGTGGAGAGTCTTTCGTTCACCTAGCACAAAGGGAATGGGTTGCAGGGAAAGTTTTACTCTGGTTTCTCAGTGTGTTTCCTAGTGCCGTTTTGAAGTTTCTGCAGTTTTCACGGTAAAACCGATATGGAGCTAGAACCTCCCTATATATATGTATTGAGTGGAGTTTTCAACTGAAAAGAAACTTTGTGTTCCCAACAAGCTAGGTGAAGCACGATTATCACACACATATCTCTCAGAACTGAGCATGTGGAGAGAAGTTCTTTCACCTAGCACAAAGTGAACGAGTTGCAGGAGAAACTTTTACTCTGGTTTCTCAGTGTGTTTCCTAGTGCCGGTTTGAAGTTCCTGCAGTTTTCACGGTAAAACCGAGTTGGAGCTATTACCTCCCCATATATATATATATAGTGGAGTTTGCAACTGAAAAGAAACTTTGTGTTCAGAACAAGATATTTGAAGCCCGATTTTCACAAACTTAACTCTCAGAACTGAGCATGTGGAGAGAAGTTCATTCACCTAGATAAAACGGAACTGGTTACTTGAGAAACTTTTACTCTGGTTTCTCAGTTTGTTTCCTAGTGCCGGTTTGAATTTCCTGCAGTTTTCACGGTAAAACCGAGTTTGAGCCAGTACCTCATCATATATATGTATGGATTGGAGTTTGCAACTTAAAAGAAACTTTGTGTTCCGAAAAAGCTAGGTGAAGGTCGGCTTTAACACACCCTTATCTCTCAGAACTGAGCATGTGGAGAGTCATTCGTTCATCTAGCACGAAGGGAACGGGTTGCAGGAGAAACATTTACTCTGGTTTCTCAACGTGTTTACTAGTGCCGGTTTGAAGTTCCTGCAGTTTTCACTGTAAAACAGAGTTGGAGCTAGTACCTTCCCATATATATTTATGGAGTGGGTTTTGCAACTGAAAAGTAACTTTGTGTTCAAAACAGGCTTTGTGAAGGACGATTTTCACAAACACTTATCTCTCAGAACGAGCATGTGGAAAGAAGTTCGTTCACCTAGCACAAAGGGAAAGTTTTGCATGAGAAACTTTTTCCCTGGTTTCTCAGTGTGTTTCCTACTGCCGGTATGAATTTCCTGCAGTTATCACTGTAAAACCGAGTTTGAGCTAGTACCTCCCCATATATATGTATGGAGTGGAGTTTGCAACTGAAAAGAACTTTGTTTTCAAAACAAGCTATTTGAAGGACGATTTTCACACACACTTATCTCTCAGAACTGAGCATGTGGAGAGAACTTCGTTCACCTAGCACAAAGGGAAAGTTTTGCAGGAGAAATTTTACTCTGGTTTCTCAGTGTGTTTAATACTGCCGGTTTGAAGTTCCTGCAGTTTTCACGGTAAAACCGATATGGATCTAGTACCTCCCTATATATATGTATGGATTGGTGTTGCAACTGAAAAGAAACTTTGTGTTCCCAACAAGCTAGGTGAAGCACGATTTTCACACACTAATCTCTAATAAATGAGCATGTGGATAGAAGTTCGTTCACCTAGCAAAAAGGGAACGGGTTGCAGGAGAAAGTTTTACTCTGGTTTTTCAGTGTGTTTCCTACTGCCGGTTTGAAATTCCTGCAGTTTTGAAGGTAAAAAAGAGTTGGAGCTAGTACCTCCCCATATATATGTATGGAGTGATATTTGCAACTGAAAAGAAACTTTGTGTCCCCAAGAACCTAGGTGAATGACGGCTTTCACACACACTTATCTCTCAGAACTGAGCATGTGGAGAGACGTTCGTTCATCTAGCACAAAGGAACGGGTTGCAGGAGAAACTTTTACTCTGGTTTTCAGTGTGTTTCCTAGTGCCGGTTTGAAATTCCTGCAGTTTTCACTGTAAAACCGAGTTGGAGCTAGTACCTCCCCATATATATGTATGGGGTTGAGTAGGCAAATGAAAAGAATCTTTGTGTTCCCAACTAGCTAGGTGAAGGACAGCTTTCAAACACAATTATCTCTCAGAACTGAGCATGTGGAGAGACGTTCGTTCATCTAGCACAAAGGGAACGGGTTGCAGGAGAAACTTTTACTCTGGTTTCTCAGTGTGTTTCCTATTGCCGGTATGAAGTTCCTGCAGTTCTCACTGTAAAACCGAGTTGGAGCTTGTATCTCCCCATATATATGTATGGTGTGGAGTTTGCAACTGAAAAGAATCTTTGTGTTCAAATAATGCTATGTGAAGGACGATTTTCACACACACTTATCTCTCAGAACTGAGCATGTGGAGAGACGTTCGTTCACCTAGCACAAAGGCAACGTTTTGCAGGAGAAAATTTTACTCTGGTTTCTCAGTGTGTTTCCTTCTGCCGGTTTGATGTTCCTGCAGTTTTCACGGTAAAACCGATATGGAGAGAGTACCTTGCCATATATATGTATGAAGTGGGTTTGCAAATGAAAAGGAGCTTTGTGTTCCCACCAAGCTAGCTGAAGGACGGATATCACTCACACTTATCTCTCAGATCTGAGCATGTGGAGAGTCTTTCGTTCATCTAGCACAAAGGGAATGGATTGCAGGGAAATTTTACTCTGGTTTCTCAGTGTGTTTCCTAGTGCCGGTTTGAAGTTCCTACAGTTTTCAGTGTAAAAACGAGTTGGAGGTAGTACCTCCCCATATATATGTATGGAGTGGAGTTTGCAACTGAAAGGAAACTTTGTGTTCCCAACAAGCTAGGTGAAGCACGATTTTCACACAATTATCTCTCAGAACTGAGCATGTGGATGGAAGTTCGTTCACCTAGCACAAAGGGAAAGGGTGGAAGGAGAAACTTTTACTCTGGTTTCTCAGTGTGTTTCCTACTGCCGGTATGAATTTCCTGCAGTTATCACTGTAAAACCGAGTTTGAGCTAATACCTCCCCATATATATGTATGCAGTGGAGTTTGCAACTGAAAAGAACTTTGTTTTCAAAACAAGCTATTTGAAGGACGATTTTCACACACACTTATCTCTCAGAACTGAGCATGTGTAGAGAAGTTTGCTCACCTAGCACAAAGGGAAAATTTTGCAGGAGAAATTTTACTCTGGTTTCTCAGTGTGTTTAATACTGCCGGTTTGAAGTTCCTGCAGTTTTCACGGTAAAATCGATATGGATATAGTACCTCCCTATATATATGTATGGATTGGTGTTGCAACTGAAAAGAAACTTTGTGTTCCCAACAAGCTAGGTGAAGCACGATTTTCACACACTAATCTCTAATAAATGAGCATGTGGATAGAAGTTCGTTCACCTAGCAAAAAGGGAACGTGTTGCAGGAGAAACTTTTACTCTGGTTTTTCAGTGTGTTTCCTACTGCCGGTTTGAAATTCCTGCAGTTTTGACGGTAAAAAAGAGTTGGAGCTAGTACCTCCCCATATATATGTATGGAGTGATATTTGCAACTGAAAAGAAACTTTGTGTCCTCAAGAACCTAGGTGAATGACGGCTTTCACACACACTTATCTCTCAGAACTGAGCATGTGGAGAGACGTTCGTTCATCTAGCACAAAGGGAACGGGTTGCAGGAGAAACTTTTACTCTGGTTTTCAGTGTGTTTCCTAGTGCCTGTTTGAAATTCCTGCAGTTTTCACTGTAAAACCGAGTTGGAGCTAGTACCACCCCATATATATGTATGGGGTTGAGTAGGCAAATGAAAAGAATCTTTGTGTTCCCAACTAGCTAGGTGAAGGACAGCTTTCACACACAATTATCTCTCAGAACTGAGCATGTGGAGAGACGTTCGTTCATCTAGCACAAAGGGAACGGGTTGCAGGAGAAACTTTTACTCTGGTTTCTCAGTGTGTTTCCTATTGCCGGTATGAAGTTCCTGCAGTTCTCACTGTAAAACCGAGTTGGAGCTTGTATCTCCCCATATATATGTATGGTGTGGAGTTTGCAACTGAAAAGAAACTTTGTGTTCAAAAAATGCTATGTGAAGGACGATTTTCACACACACTTATCTCTCAGGACTGAGCATGTGGAGAGACGTTCGTTCACCTAGCACAAAGGCAACGTTTTGCAGGAGAAACTTTTACTCTGATTTCTCAGTGTGTTTCCTACTGCCGGGTTTAAGTTCCTGCATTTTTCACGGTAAAACCGATATGGAGCTTGTACCTCCCTATATATATGCATTGAGTGGAGTTTTCAACTGAAAAGAAACTTTGTGTTCCCAACAAGCTAGGTGAAGCACGATTATCACACACTTATCTCTCAGAACTGAGCATGTGGAGAGAAGTTCTTTCACCTAGCACAAAGTGAACGAGTTGCAGGAGAAACTTTTACTCTGGTTTCTCAGTGTGTTTCCTAGTGCCGGTTTGAAGTTCCTGCAGTTTTTACGGTAAAACCGAGTTGGAGCTAGTACCTCCCCATATATATATATATAGTGGAGTTTGCAACTGAAAAGAAACTTTTTGTTCAGAACAAGATATTTGAAGCCCGATTTTCACAAACTTTACTCTCAGAACTGAGCATGTGGAGAGAAGTTCATTCACCTAGAAAAAACGGAACTGGTTACTTGAGAAACTTTTACTCTGGTTTCTCAGTTTGTTTCCTAGTGCCGGTTTGAATTTCCTGCAGTTTTCACGGTAAAACCGAGTTTGAGCCAGTACCTCATCATATATATGTATGGATTGGAGTTTGCAACTTAAAAAAAACTTTGTGTTCCGAAAAAGCAAGGTGAAGGTCGGCTTTAACACACCCTTAACTCTCAGAACTGTGCATGTGGAGAGTCGTTCGTTCATCTAGCACGAAGGGAACGGGTTGCAGGAGAAACATTTACTCTGGTTTCTCAGTGTGTTTACTAGTGCCGGTTTGAAGTTCCTGCAGTTTTCACTGTAAAACAGAGTTGGAGCTAGTACCTTCCCATATATATTTATGGAGTGGGTTTTGCAACTGAAAAGTAACTTTGTGTTCAAAACAGGCTATGTGAAGGACGATATTCACACACACTTATCTCTCAGAACGAGCATGTGGAAAGAAGTTCGTTCACCTAGCACAAAGGGAAAGTTTTGCAGGAGAAACTTTTATTCTGGTTTCTCAGTGTGTTTCCTACTGCCGGTTTGAAGTTCCTGCAGTTTTAACGGTAAATCCGAGTTTGATCTAGTACCTCCCTATATATATGTGTGGAGTGGAGTTTGCAACTGAAAAGAAACTTTGTGTTCCCAACAAGCAAGGTGAAGCACGATTTTCACACACTTAACTCTCAGAATTGAGCATGTGGAGAGAAGTTCGTTCACCGAGCACAAAGGGAACGGGTTGCAGGAAAAACTTTTTCCCTGGTTTCTCAGTGTGTTTCCTACTTCCGGTATGAATTTCCTGCAGTTATCACTGTAAAACCGAGTTTGAGATAGTACCTCCCCATATATATGTATGGAGTGGAGTTTGCAACTGAAAAGAAACTTTGTGTTCAAAAAATGCTATGTGAAGGACGATTTTCACACACACTTATCTCTCAGGTCAGAGCATGTGGAGAGACGTTCGTTCACCTAGCACAAAGGCAAAGTTTTGCAGGAGAAAATTTTACTCTGGTTTCTCAGTGTGTTTCCTAGTGCCGGTTTGAAGTTCCTACAGTTTTCAGTGTAAAAACGAGTTGGAGGTAGTACCTCCCCATATATATGTATGGAGTGGAGTTTGCAACTGAAAAGAAAATTTGTGTTCCCAACAAGCTAGGTGAAGCACGATTTTCACACACTTATCTCTCAGAACTGAGCATGTGGAGAGAAGTTCGTTCACCTAGCACAAAGCTAAAGGGTGGAAGGAGAAACTTTTACTCTGGTTTCTCAGTGTGTTTCCTACTGCCGGTATGAATTTCCTGCAGTTATCAATGTAAAACCGGGTTGGAGCTAGTACCTCCCCATATATATGTATGGGGTTGAGTAGGCAAATGAAAAGAATCTTTGTGTTCCCAACTAGCTAGGTGAAGGACAGCTTTCACACACAATTATCTCTCAGAACGGAGCATGTGGAGAGACGTTCGTTCATCTAGCACAAAGGGAACGGTTTGCAGGAGAAACTTTTACTCTGGTTTCTCAGTGTGTTTCCTATTGCCGGTATGAAGTTCCTGCAGTTCTCACTGTAAAACCGAGTTGGAGCTTGTATCTCCCCATATATATGTATGGTGTGGAGTTTGCAACTGAAAAGAAACTTTGTGTTCAATTAATGCTATGTGAAGGACGATTTTCACACACACTTATCTCTCAGAACTGAGCATGTGGAGAGACGTTCGTTCACCTAGCACAAAGGCAACGTTTTGCAGGAGAAAATTTTACTCTGGTTTCTCAGTGTGTTTCCTTCTGCCGGTTTGAAGTTCCTGCAGTTTTCACGGTAAAACCGATATGGAGAGAGTACCTTGCCATATATATGTATGAAGTGGGTTTGCAAATGAAAAGGAGCTTTGTGTTCCCACCAAGCTAGCTGAAGGACGGATATCACTCACACTTATCTCTCAGATCTGAGCATGTGGAGAGTCTTTCGTTCATCTAGCACAAAGGGAATGGATTGCAGGGAAACTTTTACTCTGGTTTCTCAGTGTGTTTCCTAGTGCCGGTTTGAAGTTCCTACAGTTTTCAGTTTTAAAACGAGTTGGAGGTAGTACCTCCCCATATATATGTATGGAGTGGAGTTTGCAACTGAAAGGAAACTTTGTGTTCCCAACAAGCTAGGTGAAGCACGATTTTCACACACTTATCTCTCAGAACTGAGCATGTGGATAGAAGTTCGTTCACCTAGCACAAAGGGAAAGGGTGGAAGGAGAAACTTTTACTCTGGTTTCTCAGTGTGTTTCCTACTGCCGGTATGAATTTCCTGCAGTTATCACTGTAAAACCGAGTTTGAGCTAATACCTCCCCATATATATGTATGGAGTGGAGTTTGCAACTGAAAAGAACTTTGTTTTCAAAACAAGCTATTTGAAGGACGATTTTCACACACACTTATCTCTCAGAACTGAGCATGTGTAGAGAAGTTCGTTCACATAGCACAAAGGGAAAGGGTGGAAGGAGAAACTTTTACTCTGGTTTCTCAGTGTGTTTCCTAGTGCCGGTTTGACGTTCCTGCATTTTTCACTGTAAAAGCATTTTGGAGCTAGTACCTCCCCATATATATGTACGGAGTGGAGTTTGAAATTGAAAAGAAACTTTGTGTTCCCAAAAAGCTAGGTGAAGGGTGGCTTTCACACACACTTATCTCTCAGAACTGAGCATGTGGAGAGAGGTTCGTTCATCTAGCACAAAGGGAGCCGGTTGCAGGAGAAACTTTTACTCTGGTTTCTCAGGGTTTTTCCTAGTGCCGGTTTGTAGTTCCTCCAGTTTTCACTGTAAAACCGAGTTGGAGCTAGTACCTTAGCATATATATGTATGGAGTGGGGTTTGCAACTGAAAAATAACTTTGTGTTCAAAATAAGAAATGTGAAGGACGATTTTCACTCACACTTATCTCTCAGAACGAGAATGTGGAGAGAAGTTCGTTCACCTAGCACAAAGGAAACGTTTTGCAGGAGAAACTTTTACTCTGATTTCTCAGTGTGTTTCCTACTGCCGGGTTTAAGTTCCTGCAGTTTTCACGGTAAAACAGATATGGAGCTAGTACCTCCCTATATATATGTATTGAGTGGAGTTTTCAACTGAAAAGAAACTTTGTGTTCCCAACAAGCTAGGTGAAGCACGATTATCACACACATATCTCTCAGAACTGAGCATGTGGAGAGAAGTTCTTTCACCTAGCACAAAGTGAACGAGTTGCAGGAGAAACTTTTACTCTGGTTTCTCAGTGTGTTTCCTAGTGCCGGTTTGAAGTTCCTGCAGTTTTCACGTTAAAACCGAGTTGGAGCTAGTACCTCCCCATATATATATATATAGTGGAGTTTGCAACTGAAAAGAAACTTTGTGTTCAGAACAAGATATTTGAAGCCCGATTTTCACAAACTTTACTCTCAGAACTGAGCATGTGGAGAGAAGTTCATTCACCAAGAAAAAACGGAACTGGTTACTTGAGAAACTTTTACTCTGGTTTCTCAGTTTGTTTCCTAGTGCCGGTTTGAATTTCCTGCAGTTTTCACGGTAAAACCGAGTTTGAGCCAGTACCTCATCATATATATGTATGGATTGGAGTTTGCAACTTAAAAGAAACTTTGTGTTCCGAAAAAGCTAGGTGAAGGTCGGCTTTAACACACCCTTAACTCTCAGAACAGAGCATGTGGAGAGTCGTTCGTTCATCTAGCATGAAGGGAACGGGTTGCAGGAGAAACATTTACTCTGGTTTCTCAGTGTGTTTACTAGTGCCGGTTTGAAGTTCCTGCAGTTTTCACTGTAAAACAGAGTTGGAGCTAGTACCTTCCCATATATATTTATGGAGTGGGTTTTGCAACTGAAAAGTAACTTTGTGTTCAAAACAGGCTATGTGAAGGACGATTTTCACACACACTTATCTCTCAGAACGAGCATGTGGAAAGAAGTTCGTTCACCTAGCACAAAGGGAAAGTTTTGCAGGAGAAACTTTTATTCTGGTTTCTCAGTGTGTTTCCTACTGCCGGTTTGAAGTTCCTGCAGTTTTAACGGTAAATCCGAGTTTGATCTAGTACCTCCCTATATATATGTGTGGAGTGGAGTTTGCAACTGAAAACAAACTTTGTGTTCCCAACAAGCAAGGTGAAGCACGATTTTCACACACTTAACTCTCAGAATTGAGCATGTGGAGAGAAGTTCGTTCACCGAGCACAAAGGGAACGGGTTGCAGGAGAAACTTTTTCCCTGGTTTCTCAGTGTGTTTCCTACTGCCGGTATGAATTTCCTGCAGTTATCACTGTAAAACCGAGTTTGAGCTAGTACCTCCCCATATATATGTATGGAGTGGAGTTTGCAACTGAAAAGAACTTTGTTTTCAAAACAAGCTATATGAAGGACGATTTTCACACACACTTATCTCTCAGAACTGAGCATGTGGAGAGAACTTCGTTCACCTAGCACAAAGGGAAAGTTTTCCAGGAGAAATTTTACTCTGGTTTCTCAGTGTGTTTAATACTGCCGGTTTGAAGTTCCTGCAGTTTTCACGGTAAAACCGATATGGATCTAGTACCTCCCTATATATATGTATGGATTGGTGTTGCAACTGAAAAGAAACTTTGTGTTCCCAACAAGCTAGGTGAAGCACGATTTTCACACACTAATCTCTAATAAATGAGCATGTGGATAGAAGTTCGTTCACCTAGCAAAAAGGGAACGTGTTGCAGGAGAAACTTTTACTCTGGTTTTTCAGTGTGTTTCCTACTGCCGGTTTGAAATTCCTGCAGTTTTGACGGTAAAAAAGAGTTGGAGCTAGTACCTCCCCATATATATGTATGGAGTGATATTTGCAACTGAATAGAAACTTTGTGTCCTCAAGAACCTAGGTGAATGACGGCTTTCACACACACTTATCTCTCAGAACTGAGCATGTGGAGAGACGTTCGTTCATCTAGCACAAAGGGAACGGGTTGCAGGAGAAACTTTTACTCTGGTTTTCAGTGTGTTTCCTAGTGCCTGTTTGAAATTCCTGCAGTTTTCACTGTAAAACCGAGTTGGAGCTAGTACCTCCCCATATATATGTATGGGGTTGAGTAGGCAAATGAAAAGAATCTTTGTGTTCCCAACTAGCTAGGTGAAGGACAGCTTTCACACACAATTATCTCTCAGAACAGAGCATGTGGAGAGACGTTCGTTCATCTAGCAAAAAGGGAACGGGTTGCAGGAGAAACTTTTACTCTGGTTTCTCAGTGTGTTTCCTATTGCCGGTATGAAGTTCCTGCAGTTCTCACTGTAAAACCGAGTTGGAGCTTGTATCTCCCCATATATATGTATGGTGTGGAGTTTGCAACTGAAAAGAAACTTTGTGTTCAAAAAATGCTATGTGAAGGACGATTTTCACACACACTTATCTCTCAGGACTGAGCATGTGGAGAGACGTTCGTTCACCTAGCACAAAGGCAACGTTTTGCAGGAGAAACTTTTACTCTGATTTCTCAGTGTGTTTCCTACTGCCGGGTTTAAGTTCCTGCATTTTTCACGGTAAAACCGATATGGAGCTATTACCTCCCTATATATATGTATTGAGTGGAGTTTTCAACAGAAAAGAAACTTTGTGTTCCCAACAAGCTAGGTGAAGCACGATTATCACACACTTATCTCTCAGAACTGAGCATGTGGAGAGAAGTTCTTTCACCTAGCACAAAGTGAACGAGTTGCAGGAGAAACTTTTACTCTGGTTTCTCAGTGTGTTTCCTAGTGCCGGTTTGAAGTTCCTGCAGTTTTTACGGTAAAACCGAGTTGGAGCTAGTACCTCCCCATATATATATATATAGTGGAGTTTGCAACTGAAAAGAAACTTTGTGTTCAGAACAAGATATTTGAAGCCCGATTTTCACAAACTTTACTCTCAGAACTGAGCATGTGGAGAGAAGTTCATTCACCTAGAAAAAACGGAACTGGTTAATTGAGAAACTTTTACTCTGGTTTCTCAGTTTGTTTCCTAGTGCCGGTTTGAATTTCCTGCAGTTTTCACGGTAAAACCGAGTTTGAGCCAGTACCTCATCATATATATGTATGGATTGGAGTTTGCAACTTAAAAAAAACTTTGTGTTCCGAAAAAGCAAGGTGAAGGTCGGCTTTAACACACCCTTAACTCTCAGAACTGTGCATGTGGAGAGTCGTTCGTTCATCTAGCACGAAGGGAACGGGTTGCAGGAGAAACATTTACTCTGGTTTCTCAGTGTGTTTACTAGTGCCGGTTTGAAGTTCCTGCAGTTTTCACTGTAAAACAGAGTTGGAGCTAGTACCTTCCCATATATATTTATGGAGTGGGTTTTGCAACTGAAAAGTAACTTTGTGTTCAAAAGAGGCTATGTGAAGGACGATATTCACACACACTTATCTCTCAGAACGAGCATGTGGAAAGAAGTTCGTTCACCTAGCACAAAGGGAAAGTTTTGCAGGAGAAACTTTTACTCTGGATTCTCAGTTTGTTTCCTACTGCCGGTTTGAAGTTCCTGATGTTTTAACGGTAAAACCGAGTTTGATCTAGTACCTCCCTATATATATGTGTGGATTGGAGTTTGCAACTGAAAAGAAACTTTGTGTCCCCAACAAGCTAGGTGAAGGACGGCTTTCACTCACACTTATCTCTCAGAACTGAGCATGTGGAGAGTCGTTCGTTCATCTAGCACAAATGGAAAGGGGTGCAGGGGAAACTTTTACTCTGGTTTCTCAGTGTGTTTCCTACTGCCGGTTTGAAGTTCCTGCAGTTTTAACAGTAAAACCGAGTTTGATCTAGAACCTCCCTATATATATGTGTGGAGTGGAGTTTGCAACTGAAAAGAAACTTTGTGTTCCCAACAAGCTAGGTGAAGCACGATTTTCACACACTAATCTCTAATAAATTAGCATGTGGATAGAAGTTCTTTCACCTAGCACAAAGTGAACGAGTTGCAGGAGAATCTTTTACTCTGGTTTCTCAGTGTGTTTCCTAGTGCCGGTTTGAAGTTCCTGCAGTTTTCACGGTAAAACCGATTTGGAGCTAGTACCTCCCCATATATATATATATAGTGGAGTTTGCAACTGAAAAGAAACTTTGTGTTCAGAACAAGATATTTGAAGCCCGATTTTCACAAACTTAACTCTCAGAACTGAGCATGTGGAGAGAAGTTCGTTCACCTAGAAAAACGGAACTGGTTACTTGAGAAACTTTTACTCTGGTTTCTCAGTTTGTTTCCTAGTGCCGGTTTGAATTTCTTGCAATTTTCACGGTAAAACCGAGTTTGAGCAAGTACCTCATCATATATATGTATGGAATGGGGTTTGCAAATTAAAAGAAACTTTGTGTTCCGTAAAAGCTAGGTGAAGATCGGCTTTAACACACCCTTAACTCTCAGAACTGAGCATGTGGAGAGTCGTTCGTTCATCTAGCATGAAGGGAACGGGTTGCAGGAGAAACATTTACTCTGGTTTCTCAGTGTGTTTACTAGTGCCGGTTTGAAGTTCCTGCAGTTTTCACTGTAAAACAGAATTGGAGCTAGTACCATCCCATATATATTTATGGAGTGGGTTTTGCAACTGAAAATAACTTTGTGTTCAAAACAGGCAATGTGAAGTATGATATTCACACACACTTATCTCTCAGAACGAGCATGTGGAAAGAATTTCGTTCACCTAGCACAAAGGGAAAGTTTTGCAGGAGAAACTTTTACTCTGGATTCTCAGTGTGTTTCCTACTGCCGGTTTGAAGTTCCTGCTGTTTTAACGGTAAAACCGAGTTTGATCTTGTACCTCCCTATATATATGTGTGGAGTGGAGTTTGCAACTGAAAAGAAACTTTGTGTTCCCAACAAGCTAGGTGAAGGACGGCTTTCACTCACACTTATCTCTCAGAACTGAGCATGTGGAGAGTCGTTCGTTCATCTAGCACAAATGGAAAGAGTTGCAGGGGAAACTTTTACTCTGGTTTCTCAGTGTGTTTCCTACTGCCGGTTTGAAGTTCCTGCAGTTTTAACAGTAAAACCGAGTTTGATCTAGAACCTCCCCTTATATATGTATGGAGTGGTGTTTGCAAATTAAAAGAAACTTTGTGTTCCCAACAAGCTAGGTGAAGCACGATTTTCACACACTAATCTCTAATAAATGAGCATGTGGATAGAAGTTCGTTCACCTAGCAAAAAGGGAACGGGTTGCAGGAGAAACTTTTACTCTGGTTTTTCAGTGTGTTTCCTACTGCCGGTTTGAAATTCCTGCAGTTTTGAAGGTAAAAAAGTGTTGGAGCTAGTCCCTCCCCATATATATGTATGGAGTGATATTTGCAACTGAAAAGAAACTTTGTGTCCCCAAGAACCTAGGTGAATGACGGCTTTCACACACACTTATCTCTCAGAACTGAGCATGTGGAGAGACCTTCGTTTATCTAGCACAAAGGGAACGGGTTGCAGGAGAAACTTTTACTCTGGTTTCTCAGTCTGTTTCCTAGTGCCGGTTTGAAGTTAATGCAGTTTTCACTGTAAAACCGAGTTGGAGCTAGTACCTCCCCATATATATGTATGGAGTGGACTTGGCAACTGAAAAGAAACTTTGTGTTCCCAACAAGCTAGGTGAAGGACTGCTTTAACACACACGTATCTCTCAGAACTGAGCATGTGGAGAGACTTTCGTTCATGTAGCACAAAAGGAACGGGTTGCAGGAGAAACTTTTACTCTGGTTTCTCAGTCTGTTTCCTAGTGCCGGTTTGAAGTTCCTGCAGTTTTCACTGTAAAACCGAGTTGGAGATAGTACTTCCCCATATATATGTATGGAATGGAATTTGCAACTGAAAAGAAACTTTGTGTTCCCAACAAGCGAGGTGAAGGACTGCTTTCACACACACTTATCTCTCAGAACTGAGCATGTGGAGAAACGTTCGTTCATCTAGCACAAAGGAACGGGTTGCAGGAGAAACTATTACTCTGGTTTCTCAGTCTGTTTCCTAGTGCCGGTTTGAAATTCCTGCACTTTTCACTGTAAAATGGCGTTGGAGCTAGTAAATCCCCATATATATGTATGGAGTGGGGTTTGCAACTGTAAAGAAACTTTGTGTTCCCAACAAGCTAATTGAAGGACGGCTTTCACACACAATTATCTCTCATAAATGAGTATGTGGAGAGACGTTCGTTCATCTAGCACAAAGGGAACGGGTTGAAGGACAAACTTTTACACTGGATTCTCAGTCTGTTTCCTAGTGCCAGATTTAAGTTCCTGCAGTTTTCAATGTAAAACCGAGTTGGAGCTAGTACCAACCCATATAAATGTATGGAGTGGTGTTTGCAACTGAAAAGAAACTTTGTGTTCCCAACAAGCTAGGTGAAGCACGATTTTCACACACTTATCTCTCAGAACTGAGCATGTGGAGAGAAGTTCGTTCACCTAGCACAAAGCGAAAGGGTGGAAGGAGAAACTTTTACTCTGGTTTCTCAGTGTGTTTCCTACTGCCGGTATGAATTTCCTGCAGTTATCACTGTAAAACCGAGTTTGAGCTAGTACCTCCCCATATATATGTATGGAGTGGAGTTTGCAACTGAAAAGAACTTTGTTTTCAAAACAAGCTATTTGAAGGACGATTTTCACACACACTTATCTCTCAGAACTGAGCATGTGGAGAGAAGTTCGTTCACCTAGCACAAAGGGAAAGTTTGCAGGAGGAAATTTACTCTGGTTTCTCAGTGTGTTTAATACTGCCGAATTGAAGTTCCTGCAGTTTTCACGGTAAAACCGATATGGATCTAGTACCTCCCTATATATATGTATGGATTGGTGTTGCAACTGAAAAGAAACTTTGTGTTCCCAACAAGCTAGGTGAAGCACGATTTTCACACACTAATCTCTAATAAATGAGCATGTGGATAGAAGTTCGTTCACCTAGCTAAAAGGGAACGGGTTGCAGGAGAAACTTTTTCTCTGGTTTTTCAGTGTGTTTCCTACTGCCGGTTTGAAATTCCTGCAGTTTTGACGGTATAAAAGAGTTGGAGCTAGTACCTCCCCATATATATGTATGGAGTGATATTTGCAACTGAAAAGAATCTTTGTGTCCTCAAGAACCTAGGTGAATGACGGCTTTCACACACAATTATCTCTCAGAACTGAGCATGTGGAGAGAGTTTCGTTCATCTAGCATAAAGGGAACGGGTTGCAGGAGAAACTTTTACTCTGGTTTTCAGTGTGTTTCCTAGTGCCGGTTTGAAATTCCTGCAGTTTTCACTGTAAAACCGAGTTGGAGCTAGTACCTCCCCATATATATGTATGGGGTTGAGTAGGCAAATGAAAAGAATCTTTGTGTTCCCAACTAGCTAGGTGAAGGACAGCTTTCACACACAATTATCTCTCAGAACTGAACATGTGGAGAGACGTTCGTTCATCTAGCACAAAGGGAACGGGTTGCAGGAGAAACTTTTACTCTGGTTTCTCAGTGTGTTTCCTATTGCCGGTATGAAGTTCCTGCAGTTCTCACTGTAAAACCGAGTTGGAGCTTGTATCTCCCCATATATATGTATGGTGTGGAGTTTGCAACTGAAAAGAAACTTTGTGTTCAAAAAATGCTATGTGAAGGACGATTTTCACACACACTTATCTCTCAGAACTGAGCATGTGGAGAGACGTTCGTTCACCTAGCACAAAGGCAACGTTTTGCAGGAGAAAATTTTACTCTGGTTTCTCAGTGTGTTTCCTTCTGCCGGTTTGAAGTTCCTGCAGTTTTCACGGTAAAACCGATATGGAGATAGTACCTTGCCATATATATGTATGGAGTGGGTTTGCAAATGAAAAGGAGCTTTGTGTTCCCACCAAGCTAGCTGAAGGACGGATATCACTCACACTTTTCTCTCAGATCTGAGCATGTGGATAGTCTTTTGTTCATCTAGCACAAAGGGAATGGGTTGCAGGGAAACTTTTACTCTGGTTTCTCAGTGTGTTTCCTAGTGCCGGTTTGAAGTTCCTACAGTTCAGTGTAAAAACGAGTTGGAGGTAGTACCTCCCCATATATATGTATGGAGTGGAGTTTGCAACTGAAAAAAAACTTTGTGTTCCCAACAAGCTAGGTGAAGCACGATTTTCACACACTTATCTCTCAGAACTGAGCATGTATAGAGAAGTTCGTTCACCTAGCACAAAGGGAAAGTGTGGAAGGAGAAACTTTTACTCTGGTTTCTCAGTGTGTTTCCTAGTGCCGATTTGACGTTCCTGCATTTTTCACTGTAAAACAATTTTGGAGCTAGTACTTCCCCATATATATGTACGGAGTGGAGTTTGAAATTGAAAAGAAACTTTGTGTTCCCAACAAGCTAGGTGAAGGATGGCTTTCATACACACTTATCTCTCAGAACTGAGCATGTGGAGAGAGGTTCGTTCATCTAGCACAAAGGGAGCCGGTTGCAGGAGAAACTTTTACTCTGGTTTCTCAGTGTTTTTCCTAGTGCCTGTTTGTAGTTCCTGCAGTATTCACTGTAAAACCGAGTTGGATCTAGTACCTTCCCATATATATGTATGGAGTGGGGTTTGCAACTGAAAAGTAACTTTGTGTTCAAAATAAGGTATGTGAAGGACGATTTTCCCTCACACTTATCTCTCAGAACGAGAATGTGGAGAGAAGTTCGTTCACCTAGAAAAAACGGAACTGGTTACTTGAGAAACTTTTACTCTGGTTTCTCAGTTTGTTTCCTAGTGCCGGTTTGAATTTCTTGCAATTTTCACGGTAAAACCGAGTTTGAGCAAGTACCTCATCATATATATGTATGGAATGGGGTTTGCAAATTAAAAGAAACTTTGTGTTCCGTAAAAGCTAGGTGAAGGTCGGCTTTAACACACCCTTAACTCTCAGAACTGAGCATGTGGAGAGTCGTTCGTTCATCTAGCATGAAGGGAACGGGTTGCAGGAGAAACATTTACTCTGGTTTCTCAGTGTGTTTACTAGTGCCGGTTTGAAGTTCCTGCAGTTTTCACTGTAAAACAGAATTGGAGCTAGTACCATCCCATATATATTTATGGAGTGGGTTTTGCAACTGAAAAGTAACTTTGTGTTCAAAACAGGCAATGTGAAGTACGATATTCACACACACTTATCTCTCAGAACGAGCATGTGGAAAGAATTTCGTTCACCTAGCACAAAGGGAAAGTTTTGCAGGAGAAACTTTTACTCTGGATTCTCAGTGTGTTTCCTACTGCCGGTTTGAAGTTCCTGCTGTTTTAACGGTAAAACCGAGTTTGATCTTGTACCTCCCTATATATATGTGTGGAGTGGAGTTTGCAACTGAAAAGAAACTTTGTGTTCCCAACAAGCTAGGTGAAGGACGGCTTTCACTCACACTTATCTCTCAGAACTGAGCATGTGGAGAGTCGTTCGTTCATCTAGCACAAATGGAAAGGGTTGCAGGGGAAACTTTTACTCTGGTTTCTCAGTGTGTTTCCTACTGCCGGTTTGAAGTTCCTGCAGTTTTAACAGTAAAACCGAGTTTGATCTAGAACCTCCCCTTATATATGTATGGAGTGGTGTTTGCAAATTAAAAGAAACTTTGTGTTCCCAACAAGCTAGGTGAAGCACGATTTTCACACACTAATCTCTAATAAATGAGCATGTGGATAGAAGTTCGTTCACCTAGCAAAAAGGGAACGGGTTGCAGGAGAAACTTTTACTCTGGTTTTTCAGTGTGTTTCCTACTGCCGGTTTGAAATTCCTGCAGTTTTGAAGGTAAAAAAGAGTTGGAGCTAGTCCCTCCCCATATATATGTATGGAGTGATATTTGCAACTGAAAAGAAACTTTGTGTCCCCAAGAACCTAGGTGAATGACTGCTTTCACACACACTTATCTCTCAGAACTGAGCATGTGGAGAGACCTTCGTTTATCTAGCACAAAGGGAACGGGTTGCAGGAGAAACTTTTACTCTGGTTTCTCAGTCTGTTTCCTAGTGCCGGTTTGAAGTTAATGCAGTTTTCACTGTAAAACCGAGTTGGAGCTAGTACCTCCCCATATATATGTATGGAGTGGACTTGGCAACTGAAAAGAAACTTTGTGTTCCCAACAAGCTAGGTGAAGGACTGCTTTAACACACACGTATCTCTCAGAACTGAGCATGTGGAGAGACTTTCGTTCATGTAGCACAAAAGGAACGGGTTGCAGGAGAAACTTTTACTCTGGTTTCTCAGTCTGTTTCCTAGTGCCGGTTTGAAGTTCCTGCAGTTTTCACTGTAAAACCGAGTTGGAGATAGTACTTCCCCATATATATGTATGGAATGGAATTTGCAACTGAAAAGAAACTTTGTGTTCCCAACAAGCGAGGTGAAGGACTGCTTTCACACACACTTATCTCTCAGAACTGAGCATGTGGAGAAACGTTCGTTCATCTAGCACAAAGGAACGGGTTGCAGGAGAAACTATTACTCTGGTTTCTCAGTCTGTTTCCTAGTGCCGGTTTGAAATTCCTGCACTTTTCACTGTAAAACGGCGTTGGAGCTAGTAAATCCCCATATATATGTATGGAGTGGGGTTTGCAACTGTAAAGAAACTTTGTGTTCCCAACAAGCTAATTGAAGGACGGCTTTCACACACAATTATTTCTCATAAATGAGTATGTGGAGAGACGTTCGTTCATCTAGCACAAAGGGAACGGGTTGAAGGACAAACTTTTACACTGGATTCTCAGTCTGTTTCCTAGTGCCAGATTTAAGTTCCTGCAGTTTTCAATGTAAAACCGAGTTGGAGCTAGTACCAACCCATATAAATGTATGGAGTGGTGTTTGCAACTGAAAAGAAACTTTGTGTTCCCAACAAGCTAGGTGAAGCACGATTTTCACACACTTATCTCTCAGAACTGAGCATGTGGAGAGAAGTTCGTTCACCTAGCACAAAGCGAAAGGGTGGAAGGAGAAACTTTTACTCTGGTTTCTCAGTGTGTTTCCTACTGCCGGTATGAATTTCCTGCAGTTATCACTGTAAAACCGAGTTTGAGCTAGTACCTCCCCATATATATGTATGGAGTGGAGTTTGCAACTGAAAAGAACTTTGTTTTCAAAACAAGCTATTTGAAGGACGATTTTCACACACACTTATCTCTCAGAACTGAGCATGTGGAGAGAAGTTCGTTCACCTAGCACAAAGGGAAAGTTTGCAGGAGGAAATTTACTCTGGTTTCTCAGTGTGTTTAATACTGCCGGTTTGAAGTTCCTGCAGTTTTCACGGTAAAACCGATATGGATCTAGTACCTCCCTATATATATGTATGGATTGGTGTTGCAACTGAAAAGAAACTTTGTGTTCCCAACAAGCTAGGTGAAGCACGATTTTCACACACTAATCTCTAATAAATGAGCATGTGGATAGAAGTTCGTTCACCTAGCAAAAAGGGAACGTGTTGCAGGAGAAACTTTTACTCTGGTTTTTCAGTGTGTTTCCTACTGCCGGTTTGAAATTCCTGCAGTTTTGACGGTAAAAAAGAGTTGGAGCTAGTACCTCCCCATATATATGTATGGAGTGATATTTGCAACTGAATAGAAACTTTGTGTCCTCAAGAACCTAGGTGAATGACGGCTTTCACACACACTTATCTCTCAGAACTGAGCATGTGGAGAGACGTTCGTTCATCTAGCACAAAGGGAACGGGTTGCAGGAGAAACTTTTACTCTGGTTTTCAGTGTGTTTCCTAGTGCCTGTTTGAAATTCCTGCAGTTTTCACTGTAAAACCGAGTTGGAGCTAGTACCTCCCCATATATATGTATGGGGTTGAGTAGGCAAATGAAAAGAATCTTTGTGTTCCCAACTAGCTAGGTGAAGGACAGCTTTCACACACAATTATCTCTCAGAACAGAGCATGTGGAGAGACGTTCGTTCATCTAGCAAAAAGGGAACGGGTTGCAGGAGAAACTTTTACTCTGGTTTCTCAGTGTGTTTCCTATTGCCGGTATGAAGTTCCTGCAGTTCTCACTGTAAAACCGAGTTGGAGCTTGTATCTCCCCATATATATGTATGGTGTGGAGTTTGCAACTGAAAAGAAACTTTGTGTTCAAAAAATGCTATGTGAAGGACGATTTTCACACACACTTATCTCTCAGGACTGAGCATGTGGAGAGACGTTCGTTCACCTAGCACAAAGGCAACGTTTTGCAGGAGAAACTTTTACTCTGATTTCTCAGTGTGTTTCCTACTGCCGGGTTTAAGTTCCTGCATTTTTCACGGTAAAACCGATATGGAGCTATTACCTCCCTATATATATGTATTGAGTGGAGTTTTCAACAGAAAAGAAACTTTGTGTTCCCAACAAGCTAGGTGAAGCACGATTATCACACACTTATCTCTCAGAACTGAGCATGTGGAGAGAAGTTCTTTCACCTAGCACAAAGTGAACGAGTTGCAGGAGAAACTTTTACTCTGGTTTCTCAGTGTGTTTCCTAGTGCCGGTTTGAAGTTCCTGCAGTTTTTACGGTAAAACCGAGTTGGAGCTAGTACCTCCCCATATATATATATATAGTGGAGTTTGCAACTGAAAAGAAACTTTGTGTTCAGAACAAGATATTTGAAGCCCGATTTTCACAAACTTTACTCTCAGAACTGAGCATGTGGAGAGAAGTTCATTCACCTAGAAAAAACGGAACTGGTTAATTGAGAAACTTTTACTCTGGTTTCTCAGTTTGTTTCCTAGTGCCGGTTTGAATTTCCTGCAGTTTTCACGGTAAAACCGAGTTTGAGCCAGTACCTCATCATATATATGTATGGATTGGAGTTTGCAACTTAAAAAAAACTTTGTGTTCCGAAAAAGCAAGGTGAAGGTCGGCTTTAACACACCCTTAACTCTCAGAACTGTGCATGTGGAGAGTCGTTCGTTCATCTAGCACGAAGGGAACGGGTTGCAGGAGAAACATTTACTCTGGTTTCTCAGTGTGTTTACTAGTGCCGGTTTGAAGTTCCTGCAGTTTTCACTGTAAAACAGAGTTGGAGCTAGTACCTTCCCATATATATTTATGGAGTGGGTTTTGCAACTGAAAAGTAACTTTGTGTTCAAAAGAGGCTATGTGAAGGACGATATTCACACACACTTATCTCTCAGAACGAGCATGTGGAAAGAAGTTCGTTCACCTAGCACAAAGGGAAAGTTTTGCAGGAGAAACTTTTACTCTGGATTCTCAGTTTGTTTCCTACTGCCGGTTTGAAGTTCCTGATGTTTTAACGGTAAAACCGAGTTTGATCTAGTACCTCCCTATATATATGTGTGGATTGGAGTTTGCAACTGAAAAGAAACTTTGTGTCCCCAACAAGCTAGGTGAAGGACGGCTTTCACTCACACTTATCTCTCAGAACTGAGCATGTGGAGAGTCGTTCGTTCATCTAGCACAAATGGAAAGGGGTGCAGGGGAAACTTTTACTCTGGTTTCTCAGTGTGTTTCCTACTGCCGGTTTGAAGTTCCTGCAGTTTTAACAGTAAAACCGAGTTTGATCTAGAACCTCCCTATATATATGTGTGGAGTGGAGTTTGCAACTGAAAAGAAACTTTGTGTTCCCAACAAGCTAGGTGAAGCACGATTTTCACACACTAATCTCTAATAAATTAGCATGTGGATAGAAGTTCTTTCACCTAGCACAAAGTGAACGAGTTGCAGGAGAATCTTTTACTCTGGTTTCTCAGTGTGTTTCCTAGTGCCGGTTTGAAGTTCCTGCAGTTTTCACGGTAAAACCGATTTGGAGCTAGTACCTCCCCATATATATATATATAGTGGAGTTTGCAACTGAAAAGAAACTTTGTGTTCAGAACAAGATATTTGAAGCCCGATTTTCACAAACTTAACTCTCAGAACTGAGCATGTGGAGAGAAGTTCGTTCACCTAGAAAAACGGAACTGGTTACTTGAGAAACTTTTACTCTGGTTTCTCAGTTTGTTTCCTAGTGCCGGTTTGAATTTCTTGCAATTTTCACGGTAAAACCGAGTTTGAGCAAGTACCTCATCATATATATGTATGGAATGGGGTTTGCAAATTAAAAGAAACTTTGTGTTCCGTAAAAGCTAGGTGAAGATCGGCTTTAACACACCCTTAACTCTCAGAACTGAGCATGTGGAGAGTCGTTCGTTCATCTAGCATGAAGGGAACGGGTTGCAGGAGAAACATTTACTCTGGTTTCTCAGTGTGTTTACTAGTGCCGGTTTGAAGTTCCTGCAGTTTTCACTGTAAAACAGAATTGGAGCTAGTACCATCCCATATATATTTATGGAGTGGGTTTTGCAACTGAAAATAACTTTGTGTTCAAAACAGGCAATGTGAAGTATGATATTCACACACACTTATCTCTCAGAACGAGCATGTGGAAAGAATTTCGTTCACCTAGCACAAAGGGAAAGTTTTGCAGGAGAAACTTTTACTCTGGATTCTCAGTGTGTTTCCTACTGCCGGTTTGAAGTTCCTGCTGTTTTAACGGTAAAACCGAGTTTGATCTTGTACCTCCCTATATATATGTGTGGAGTGGAGTTTGCAACTGAAAAGAAACTTTGTGTTCCCAACAAGCTAGGTGAAGGACGGCTTTCACTCACACTTATCTCTCAGAACTGAGCATGTGGAGAGTCGTTCGTTCATCTAGCACAAATGGAAAGAGTTGCAGGGGAAACTTTTACTCTGGTTTCTCAGTGTGTTTCCTACTGCCGGTTTGAAGTTCCTGCAGTTTTAACAGTAAAACCGAGTTTGATCTAGAACCTCCCCTTATATATGTATGGAGTGGTGTTTGCAAATTAAAAGAAACTTTGTGTTCCCAACAAGCTAGGTGAAGCACGATTTTCACACACTAATCTCTAATAAATGAGCATGTGGATAGAAGTTCGTTCACCTAGCAAAAAGGGAACGGGTTGCAGGAGAAACTTTTACTCTGGTTTTTCAGTGTGTTTCCTACTGCCGGTTTGAAATTCCTGCAGTTTTGAAGGTAAAAAAGTGTTGGAGCTAGTCCCTCCCCATATATATGTATGGAGTGATATTTGCAACTGAAAAGAAACTTTGTGTCCCCAAGAACCTAGGTGAATGACGGCTTTCACACACACTTATCTCTCAGAACTGAGCATGTGGAGAGACCTTCGTTTATCTAGCACAAAGGGAACGGGTTGCAGGAGAAACTTTTACTCTGGTTTCTCAGTCTGTTTCCTAGTGCCGGTTTGAAGTTAATGCAGTTTTCACTGTAAAACCGAGTTGGAGCTAGTACCTCCCCATATATATGTATGGAGTGGACTTGGCAACTGAAAAGAAACTTTGTGTTCCCAACAAGCTAGGTGAAGGACTGCTTTAACACACACGTATCTCTCAGAACTGAGCATGTGGAGAGACTTTCGTTCATGTAGCACAAAAGGAACGGGTTGCAGGAGAAACTTTTACTCTGGTTTCTCAGTCTGTTTCCTAGTGCCGGTTTGAAGTTCCTGCAGTTTTCACTGTAAAACCGAGTTGGAGATAGTACTTCCCCATATATATGTATGGAATGGAATTTGCAACTGAAAAGAAACTTTGTGTTCCCAACAAGCGAGGTGAAGGACTGCTTTCACACACACTTATCTCTCAGAACTGAGCATGTGGAGAAACGTTCGTTCATCTAGCACAAAGGAACGGGTTGCAGGAGAAACTATTACTCTGGTTTCTCAGTCTGTTTCCTAGTGCCGGTTTGAAATTCCTGCACTTTTCACTGTAAAATGGCGTTGGAGCTAGTAAATCCCCATATATATGTATGGAGTGGGGTTTGCAACTGTAAAGAAACTTTGTGTTCCCAACAAGCTAATTGAAGGACGGCTTTCACACACAATTATCTCTCATAAATGAGTATGTGGAGAGACGTTCGTTCATCTAGCACAAAGGGAACGGGTTGAAGGACAAACTTTTACACTGGATTCTCAGTCTGTTTCCT
The DNA here is from genome assembly GCF_036321535.1 of Camelus dromedarius. NCBI lineage: Eukaryota > Metazoa > Chordata > Mammalia > Artiodactyla > Camelidae > Camelus > Camelus dromedarius. The sequence goes on from NW_026989739.1 coordinate 3,797,156, forward strand.
AGTGCCAGATTTAAGTTCCTGCAGTTTTCAATGTAAAACCGAGTTGGAGCTAGTACCAACCCATATAAATGTATGGAGTGGTGTTTGCAACTGAAAAGAAACTTTGTGTTCCCAACAAGCTAGGTGAAGCACGATTTTCACACACTTATCTCTCAGAACTGAGCATGTGGAGAGAAGTTCGTTCACCTAGCACAAAGCGAAAGGGTGGAAGGAGAAACTTTTACTCTGGTTTCTCAGTGTGTTTCCTACTGCCGGTATGAATTTCCTGCAGTTATCACTGTAAAACCGAGTTTGAGCTAGTACCTCCCCATATATATGTATGGAGTGGAGTTTGCAACTGAAAAGAACTTTGTTTTCAAAACAAGCTATTTGAAGGACGATTTTCACACACACTTATCTCTCAGAACTGAGCATGTGGAGAGAAGTTCGTTCACCTAGCACAAAGGGAAAGTTTGCAGGAGGAAATTTACTCTGGTTTCTCAGTGTGTTTAATACTGCCGAATTGAAGTTCCTGCAGTTTTCACGGTAAAACCGATATGGATCTAGTACCTCCCTATATATATGTATGGATTGGTGTTGCAACTGAAAAGAAACTTTGTGTTCCCAACAAGCTAGGTGAAGCACGATTTTCACACACTAATCTCTAATAAATGAGCATGTGGATAGAAGTTCGTTCACCTAGCTAAAAGGGAACGGGTTGCAGGAGAAACTTTTTCTCTGGTTTTTCAGTGTGTTTCCTACTGCCGGTTTGAAATTCCTGCAGTTTTGACGGTATAAAAGAGTTGGAGCTAGTACCTCCCCATATATATGTATGGAGTGATATTTGCAACTGAAAAGAATCTTTGTGTCCTCAAGAACCTAGGTGAATGACGGCTTTCACACACAATTATCTCTCAGAACTGAGCATGTGGAGAGAGTTTCGTTCATCTAGCATAAAGGGAACGGGTTGCAGGAGAAACTTTTACTCTGGTTTTCAGTGTGTTTCCTAGTGCCGGTTTGAAATTCCTGCAGTTTTCACTGTAAAACCGAGTTGGAGCTAGTACCTCCCCATATATATGTATGGGGTTGAGTAGGCAAATGAAAAGAATCTTTGTGTTCCCAACTAGCTAGGTGAAGGACAGCTTTCACACACAATTATCTCTCAGAACTGAACATGTGGAGAGACGTTCGTTCATCTAGCACAAAGGGAACGGGTTGCAGGAGAAACTTTTACTCTGGTTTCTCAGTGTGTTTCCTATTGCCGGTATGAAGTTCCTGCAGTTCTCACTGTAAAACCGAGTTGGAGCTTGTATCTCCCCATATATATGTATGGTGTGGAGTTTGCAACTGAAAAGAAACTTTGTGTTCAAAAAATGCTATGTGAAGGACGATTTTCACACACACTTATCTCTCAGAACTGAGCATGTGGAGAGACGTTCGTTCACCTAGCACAAAGGCAACGTTTTGCAGGAGAAAATTTTACTCTGGTTTCTCAGTGTGTTTCCTTCTGCCGGTTTGAAGTTCCTGCAGTTTTCACGGTAAAACCGATATGGAGATAGTACCTTGCCATATATATGTATGGAGTGGGTTTGCAAATGAAAAGGAGCTTTGTGTTCCCACCAAGCTAGCTGAAGGACGGATATCACTCACACTTTTCTCTCAGATCTGAGCATGTGGATAGTCTTTTGTTCATCTAGCACAAAGGGAATGGGTTGCAGGGAAACTTTTACTCTGGTTTCTCAGTGTGTTTCCTAGTGCCGGTTTGAAGTTCCTACAGTTCAGTGTAAAAACGAGTTGGAGGTAGTACCTCCCCATATATATGTATGGAGTGGAGTTTGCAACTGAAAAAAAACTTTGTGTTCCCAACAAGCTAGGTGAAGCACGATTTTCACACACTTATCTCTCAGAACTGAGCATGTATAGAGAAGTTCGTTCACCTAGCACAAAGGGAAAGTGTGGAAGGAGAAACTTTTACTCTGGTTTCTCAGTGTGTTTCCTAGTGCCGATTTGACGTTCCTGCATTTTTCACTGTAAAACAATTTTGGAGCTAGTACTTCCCCATATATATGTACGGAGTGGAGTTTGAAATTGAAAAGAAACTTTGTGTTCCCAACAAGCTAGGTGAAGGATGGCTTTCATACACACTTATCTCTCAGAACTGAGCATGTGGAGAGAGGTTCGTTCATCTAGCACAAAGGGAGCCGGTTGCAGGAGAAACTTTTACTCTGGTTTCTCAGTGTTTTTCCTAGTGCCTGTTTGTAGTTCCTGCAGTATTCACTGTAAAACCGAGTTGGATCTAGTACCTTCCCATATATATGTATGGAGTGGGGTTTGCAACTGAAAAGTAACTTTGTGTTCAAAATAAGGTATGTGAAGGACGATTTTCCCTCACACTTATCTCTCAGAACGAGAATGTGGAGAGAAGTTCGTTCACCTAGAAAAAACGGAACTGGTTACTTGAGAAACTTTTACTCTGGTTTCTCAGTTTGTTTCCTAGTGCCGGTTTGAATTTCTTGCAATTTTCACGGTAAAACCGAGTTTGAGCAAGTACCTCATCATATATATGTATGGAATGGGGTTTGCAAATTAAAAGAAACTTTGTGTTCCGTAAAAGCTAGGTGAAGGTCGGCTTTAACACACCCTTAACTCTCAGAACTGAGCATGTGGAGAGTCGTTCGTTCATCTAGCATGAAGGGAACGGGTTGCAGGAGAAACATTTACTCTGGTTTCTCAGTGTGTTTACTAGTGCCGGTTTGAAGTTCCTGCAGTTTTCACTGTAAAACAGAATTGGAGCTAGTACCATCCCATATATATTTATGGAGTGGGTTTTGCAACTGAAAAGTAACTTTGTGTTCAAAACAGGCAATGTGAAGTACGATATTCACACACACTTATCTCTCAGAACGAGCATGTGGAAAGAATTTCGTTCACCTAGCACAAAGGGAAAGTTTTGCAGGAGAAACTTTTACTCTGGATTCTCAGTGTGTTTCCTACTGCCGGTTTGAAGTTCCTGCTGTTTTAACGGTAAAACCGAGTTTGATCTTGTACCTCCCTATATATATGTGTGGAGTGGAGTTTGCAACTGAAAAGAAACTTTGTGTTCCCAACAAGCTAGGTGAAGGACGGCTTTCACTCACACTTATCTCTCAGAACTGAGCATGTGGAGAGTCGTTCGTTCATCTAGCACAAATGGAAAGGGTTGCAGGGGAAACTTTTACTCTGGTTTCTCAGTGTGTTTCCTACTGCCGGTTTGAAGTTCCTGCAGTTTTAACAGTAAAACCGAGTTTGATCTAGAACCTCCCCTTATATATGTATGGAGTGGTGTTTGCAAATTAAAAGAAACTTTGTGTTCCCAACAAGCTAGGTGAAGCACGATTTTCACACACTAATCTCTAATAAATGAGCATGTGGATAGAAGTTCGTTCACCTAGCAAAAAGGGAACGGGTTGCAGGAGAAACTTTTACTCTGGTTTTTCAGTGTGTTTCCTACTGCCGGTTTGAAATTCCTGCAGTTTTGAAGGTAAAAAAGAGTTGGAGCTAGTCCCTCCCCATATATATGTATGGAGTGATATTTGCAACTGAAAAGAAACTTTGTGTCCCCAAGAACCTAGGTGAATGACTGCTTTCACACACACTTATCTCTCAGAACTGAGCATGTGGAGAGACCTTCGTTTATCTAGCACAAAGGGAACGGGTTGCAGGAGAAACTTTTACTCTGGTTTCTCAGTCTGTTTCCTAGTGCCGGTTTGAAGTTAATGCAGTTTTCACTGTAAAACCGAGTTGGAGCTAGTACCTCCCCATATATATGTATGGAGTGGACTTGGCAACTGAAAAGAAACTTTGTGTTCCCAACAAGCTAGGTGAAGGACTGCTTTAACACACACGTATCTCTCAGAACTGAGCATGTGGAGAGACTTTCGTTCATGTAGCACAAAAGGAACGGGTTGCAGGAGAAACTTTTACTCTGGTTTCTCAGTCTGTTTCCTAGTGCCGGTTTGAAGTTCCTGCAGTTTTCACTGTAAAACCGAGTTGGAGATAGTACTTCCCCATATATATGTATGGAATGGAATTTGCAACTGAAAAGAAACTTTGTGTTCCCAACAAGCGAGGTGAAGGACTGCTTTCACACACACTTATCTCTCAGAACTGAGCATGTGGAGAAACGTTCGTTCATCTAGCACAAAGGAACGGGTTGCAGGAGAAACTATTACTCTGGTTTCTCAGTCTGTTTCCTAGTGCCGGTTTGAAATTCCTGCACTTTTCACTGTAAAACGGCGTTGGAGCTAGTAAATCCCCATATATATGTATGGAGTGGGGTTTGCAACTGTAAAGAAACTTTGTGTTCCCAACAAGCTAATTGAAGGACGGCTTTCACACACAATTATTTCTCATAAATGAGTATGTGGAGAGACGTTCGTTCATCTAGCACAAAGGGAACGGGTTGAAGGACAAACTTTTACACTGGATTCTCAGTCTGTTTCCTAGTGCCAGATTTAAGTTCCTGCAGTTTTCAATGTAAAACCGAGTTGGAGCTAGTACCAACCCATATAAATGTATGGAGTGGTGTTTGCAACTGAAAAGAAACTTTGTGTTCCCAACAAGCTAGGTGAAGCACGATTTTCACACACTTATCTCTCAGAACTGAGCATGTGGAGAGAAGTTCGTTCACCTAGCACAAAGCGAAAGGGTGGAAGGAGAAACTTTTACTCTGGTTTCTCAGTGTGTTTCCTACTGCCGGTATGAATTTCCTGCAGTTATCACTGTAAAACCGAGTTTGAGCTAGTACCTCCCCATATATATGTATGGAGTGGAGTTTGCAACTGAAAAGAACTTTGTTTTCAAAACAAGCTATTTGAAGGACGATTTTCACACACACTTATCTCTCAGAACTGAGCATGTGGAGAGAAGTTCGTTCACCTAGCACAAAGGGAAAGTTTGCAGGAGGAAATTTACTCTGGTTTCTCAGTGTGTTTAATACTGCCGGATTGAAGTTCCTGCAGTTTTCACGGTAAAACCGATATGGATCTAGTACCTCCCTATATATATGTATGGATTGGTGTTGCTACTGAAAAGAAACTTTGTGTTCCCAACAAGCTAGGTGAAGCACGATTTTCACACACTAATCTCTAATAAATGAGCATGTGGATAGAAGTTCGTTCACCTAGCTAAAAGGGAACGGGTTGCAGGAGAAACTTTTTCTCTGGTTTTTCAGTGTGTTTCCTACTGCCGGTTTGAAATTCCTGCAGTTTTGACGGTATAAAAGAGTTGGAGCTAGTACCTCCCCATATATATGTATGGAGTGATATTTGCAACTGAAAAGAAACTTTGTGTCCCCAAGAACCTAGGTGAATGACGGCTTTCACACACAATTATCTCTCAGAACTGAGCATGTGGAGAGAGTTTCGTTCATCTAGCATAAAGGGAACGGGTTGCAGGAGAAACTTTTACTCTGGTTTTCAGTGTGTTTCCTAGTGCCGGTTTGAAATTCCTGCAGTTTTCACTGTAAAACCGAGTTGGAGCTAGTACCTCCCCATATATATGTATGGGGTTGAGTAGGCAAATGAAAAGAATCTTTGTGTTCCCAACTAGCTAGGTGAAGGACAGCTTTCACACACAATTATCTCTCAGAACTGAACATGTGGAGAGACGTTCGTTCATCTAGCACAAAGGGAACGGGTTGCAGGAGAAACTTTTACTCTGGTTTCTCAGTGTGTTTCCTATTGCCGGTATGAAGTTCCTGCAGTTCTCACTGTAAAACCGAGTTGGAGCTTGTATCTCCCCATATATATGTATGGTGTGGAGTTTGCAACTGAAAAGAAACTTTGTGTTCAAAAAATGCTATGTGAAGGACGATTTTCACACACACTTATCTCTCAGAACTGAGCATGTGGAGAGACGTTCGTTCACCTAGCACAAAGGCAACGTTTTGCAGGAGAAAATTTTACTCTGGTTTCTCAGTGTGTTTCCTTCTGCCGGTTTGAAGTTCCTGCAGTTTTCACGGTAAAACCGATATGGAGATAGTACCTTGCCATATATATGTATGGAGTGGGTTTGCAAATGAAAAGGAGCTTTGTGTTCCCACCAAGCTAGCTGAAGGACGGATATCACTCACACTTTTCTCTCAGATCTGAGCATGTGGATAGTCTTTTGTTCATCTAGCACAAAGGGAATGGGTTGCAGGGAAACTTTTACTCTGGTTTCTCAGTGTGTTTCCTAGTGCCGGTTTGAAGTTCCTACAGTTCAGTGTAAAAACGAGTTGGAGGTAGTACCTCCCCATATATATGTATGGAGTGGAGTTTGCAACTGAAAAAAAACTTTGTGTTCCCAACAAGCTAGGTGAAGCACGATTTTCACACACTTATCTCTCAGAACTGAGCATGTATAGAGAAGTTCGTTCACCTAGCACAAAGGGAAAGTGTGGAAGGAGAAACTTTTACTCTGGTTTCTCAGTGTGTTTCCTAGTGCCGATTTGACGTTCCTGCATTTTTCACTGTAAAACAATTTTGGAGCTAGTACTTCCCCATATATATGTACGGAGTGGAGTTTGAAATTGAAAAGAAACTTTGTGTTCCCAACAAGCTAGGTGAAGGATGGCTTTCATACACACTTATCTCTCAGAACTGAGCATGTGGAGAGAGGTTCGTTCATCTAGCACAAAGGGAGCCGGTTGCAGGAGAAACTTTTACTCTGGTTTCTCAGTGTTTTTCCTAGTGCCTGTTTGTAGTTCCTGCAGTATTCACTGTAAAACCGAGTTGGATCTAGTACCTTCCCATATATATGTATGGAGTGGGGTTTGCAACTGAAAAGTAACTTTGTGTTCAAAATAAGGTATGTGAAGGACGATTTTCCCTCACACTTATCTCTCAGAACGAGAATGTGGAGAGAAGTTCGTTCACCTAGAAAAAACGGAACTGGTTACTTGAGAAACTTTTACTCTGGTTTCTCAGTTTGTTTCCTAGTGCCGGTTTGAATTTCTTGCAATTTTCACGGTAAAACCGAGTTTGAGCAAGTACCTCATCATATATATGTATGGAATGGGGTTTGCAAATTAAAAGAAACTTTGTGTTCCGTAAAAGCTAGGTGAAGGTCGGCTTTAACACACCCTTAACTCTCAGAACTGAGCATGTGGAGAGTCGTTCGTTCATCTAGCATGAAGGGAACGGGTTGAAGGAGAAACATTTACTCTGGTTTCTCAGTGTGTTTACTAGTGCCGGTTTGAAGTTCCTGCAGTTTTCACTGTAAAACAGAATTGGAGCTAGTACCATCCCATATATATTTATGGAGTGGGTTTTGCAAATGAAAAGTAACTTTGTGTTCAAAACAGGCAATGTGAAGTACGATATTCACACACACTTATCTCTCAGAACGAGCATGTGGAAAGAATTTCGTTCACCTAGCACAAAGGGAAAGTTTTGCAGGAGAAACTTTTACTCTGGATTCTCAGTGTGTTTCCTACTGCCGGTTTGAAGTTCCTGCTGTTTTAACGGTAAAACCGAGTTTGATCTTGTACCTCCCTATATATATGTGTGGAGTGGAGTTTGCAACTGAAAAGAAACTTTGTGTTCCCAACAAGCTAGGTGAAGGACGGCTTTCACTCACACTTATCTCTCAGAACTGAGCATGTGGAGAGTCGTTCGTTCATCTAGCACAAATGGAAAGGGTTGCAGGGGAAACTTTTACTCTGGTTTCTCAGTGTGTTTCCTACTGCCGATTTGAAGTTCCTGCAGTTTTAACAGTAAAACCGAGTTTGATCTAGAACCTCCCCTTATATATGTATGGAGTGGTGTTTGCAAATTAAAAGAAACTTTGTGTTCCCAACAAGCTAGGTGAAGCACGATTTTCACACACTAATCTCTAATAAATGAGCATGTGGATAGAAGTTCGTTCACCTAGCAAAAAGGGAACGGGTTGCAGGAGAAACTTTTACTCTGGTTTTTCAGTGTGTTTCCTACTGCCGGTTTGAAATTCCTGCAGTTTTGAAGGTAAAAAAGAGTTGGAGCTAGTCCCTCCCCATATATATGTATGGAGTGATATTTGCAACTGAAAAGAATCTTTGTGTCCCCAAGAACCTAGGTGAATGACTGCTTTCACACACACTTATCTCTCAGAACTGAGCATGTGGAGAGACCTTCGTTTATCTAGCACAAAGGGAACGGGTTGCAGGAGAAACTTTTACTCTGGGTTCTCAGTCTGTTTCCTAGTGCCGGTTTGAAGTTAATGCAGTTTTCACTGTAAAACCGAGTTGGAGCTAGTACCTCCCCATATATATGTATGGAGTGGACTTGGCAACTGAAAAGAAACTTTGTGTTCCCAACAAGCTAGGTGAAGGACTGCTTTAACACACACGTATCTCTCAGAACTGAGCATGTGGAGAGACTTTCGTTCATGTAGCACAAAAGGAACGGGTTGCAGGAGAAACTTTTACTCTGGTTTCTCAGTCTGTTTCCTAGTGCCGGTTTGAAATTCCTGCACTTTTCACTGTAAAACGGCGTTGGAGCTAGTAAATCCCCATATATATGTATGGAGTGGGGTTTGCAACTGAAAAGAAACTTTGTGTTCCCAACAAGCTAATTGAAGGACGGCTTTCACACACAATTATCTCTCATAAATGAGTATGTGGAGAGACGTTCGTTCATCTAGCACAAAGGGAACGGGTTGAAGGACAAACTTTTACACTGGATTCTCAGTCTGTTTCCTAGTGCCAGATTTAAGTTCCTGCAGTTTTCAATGTAAAACCGAGTTGGAGCTAGTACCAACCCATATATATGTATGGAGTGGAGTTTGCAACTGAAAAGCAACTTTGTGTTCCCGACAAGCTAGGTGAAGCACGATTTTCACACACTTATCTCTCAGAACTGAGCATGTGGAGAGAAGTTCGTTCACCTAGCACAAAGCGAAAGGGTGGAAGGAGAAACTTTTACTCTGGTTTCTCAGTGTGTTTCCTACTGCCGGTATGAATTTCCTGCAGTTATCACTGTAAAACCGAGTTTGAGCTAGTACCTCCCCATATATATGTATGGAGTGGAGTTTGCAACTGAAAAGAACTTTGTTTTCAAAACAAGCTATTTGAAGGACGATTTTCACACACACTTATCTCTCAGAACTGAGCATGTGGAGAGAAGTTCGTTCACCTAGCACAAAGGGAAAGTTTGCAGGAGGAAATTTACTCTGGTTTCTCAGTGTGTTTAATACTGCCGGATTGAAGTTCCTGCAGTTTTCACGGTAAAACCGATATGGATCTAGTACCTCCCTATATATATGTATGGATTGGTGTTGCTACTGAAAAGAAACTTTGTGTTCCCAACAAGCTAGGTGAAGCACGATTTTCACACACTAATCTCTAATAAATGAGCATGTGGATAGAAGTTCGTTCACCTAGCTAAAAGGGAACGGGTTGCAGGAGAAACTTTTTCTCTGGTTTTTCAGTGTGTTTCCTACTGCCGGTTTGAAATTCCTGCAGTTTTGACGGTATAAAAGAGTTGGAGCTAGTACCTCCCCATATATATGTATGGAGTGATATTTGCAACTGAAAAGAAACTTTGTGTCCCCAAGAACCTAGGTGAATGACGGCTTTCACACACAATTATCTCTCAGAACTGAGCATGTGGAGAGACGTTCGTTCACCTAGCACAAAGGCAACGTTTTGCAGGAGAAAATTTTACTCTGGTTTCTCAGTGTGTTTCCTTCTGCCGGTTTGAAGTTCCTGCAGTTTTCACGGTAAAACCGATATGGAGATAGTACCTTGCCATATATATGTATGGAGTGGGTTTGCAAATGAAAAGGAGCTTTGTGTTCCCACCAAGCTAGCTGAAGGACGGATATCACTCACACTTTTCTCTCAGATCTGAGCATGTGGATAGACTTTCGTTCATCTAGCACAAAGGGAATGAGTTGCAGGGAAACTTTTACTCTGGTTTCTCAGTGTGTTTCCTAGTGCCGGTTTGAAGTTCCTACAGTTCAGTGTAAAAACGAGTTGGAGGTAGTACCTCCCCATATATATGTATGGAGTGGAGTTTGCAACTGAAAAAAAACTTTGTGTTCCCAACAAGCTAGGTGAGCACGATTTTCACACACTTATCTCTCAGAACTGAGCATGTATAGAGAAGTTCGTTCACCTAGCACAAAGGGAAAGTGTGGAAGGAGAAACTTTTATTCTGGTTTCTCAGTGTGTTTCCTAGTGCCGATTTGACGTTCCTGCATTTTTCACTGTAAAACAATTTTGGAGCTAGTACTTCCCCATATATATGTACGGAGTGGAGTTTGAAATTGAAAAGAAACTTTGTGTTCCCAACAAGCTAGGTGAAGGATGGCTTTCATACACACTTATCTCTCAGAACTGAGCATGTGGAGAGAGGTTCGTTCATCTAGCACAAAGGGAGCCGGTTGCAGGAGAAACTTTTACTCTGATTTCTCAGTGTTTTTCCTAGTGCCTGTTTGTAGTTCCTGCAGTATTCACTGTAAAACCGAGTTGGATCTAGTACCTTCCCATATATATGTATGGAGTGGGGTTTGCAACTGAAAAGTAACTTTGTGTTCAAAATAAGGTATGTGAAGGACGATATTCCCTCACACTTATCTCTCAGAACGAGAATGTGGAGAGAAGTTCGTTCACCTAGCACAAAGGAAACGTTTTCCAGGAGAAACTTTACTCTGATTTCTCAGTGTGTTTACTAGTGCCGGTTTGAAGTTCCTGCAGTTTTCACGGTAAAACCGATATGGAGCTTGTTCCTCCCTATATATATGTATTGAGTGGAGATTTCAACTGAAAAGAAACTTTGTGTTCCCAACAAGCTAGGTGAAGCACGATTCTCACACACTTATCTCTCAGAACTGAGCATGTGGAGAGAAGTTCTTTTACCTAGCACAAAGTGAACGATTTGCAGGGGAAACTTTTACTCTGGTTTCTCAGTGTGTTTCCTAGTGCCGGTTTGAAGTTCTTGCAGTTTTCACGGTAGAACCGAGTTGGAGCTAGTACCTCCCCATATATATTTATATATTGGAGTTTGCAACTGAAAAGAAACTTTGTGTTCAGAACAAGATATTTGAAGCCCGATTTTCACAAACTTAACTCTCAGAACTGAGCATGTGGAGAGAAGTTCGTTCACCTACAAAAACGGAACTGGTTACTTGAGAAACTTTTACTCTGGTTTCTCAGTTTGTTTCCTAGTGCCGGTTTGAATTTCCTGCAGTTTTCACGGTAAAACCGAGTTTGAGCCAGTACCTCATCATATATATGTATGGTTTTGGGTTTGCAAATTAAAAGAAACTTTGTGTTCCGAAAAAGCTAGGTGAAGGTCGGCTTTAACACACCCTTAACTCTCAGAACTGAGCATGTGGATAGTCGTTCGTTCATCTAGCACGAAGGGAACGGGTTGAGGTAGAAACATTTACTCTGGTTTCTCAGTGTGTTTACTAGTGCCGGTTTGAAATTCCTTCAGTTTTCACTGTAAAACAGATTTGGAGCTAGTACCTTCCCATATATATTTATGGAGTGGGTTTTGCAACTGAAAAGTAACTTTGTGTTCAAAACAGGCTATGTGAAGGACGATTTTCACACACACTTATCTCTCAGAACGAGCATGTGGAAAGAAGTTCGTTCACCTAGCACAAAGGGAAAGTTTTGCAGGAGAAACTTTTACTCTGGATTCTCAGTGTGTTTCCTACTGCCGGTTTGAAGTTCCTGCAGTTTTAACGGTAAAACCGAGTTTGATCTAGTACCTCCCTATATATATGTGTGGATTGGAGTTTGCAACTGAAAAGAAAGTTTGTGTTCCCAACAAGCTAGGTGAAGGACGGCTTTCACTCACACTTATCTCTCAGAACTGAGCATGTGGAGAGTCGTTCGTTCATCTAGCACAAATGGAAAGGGTTGCAGTGGAAACTTTTACTCTGGTTTCTCAGTGTGTTTCCTACTGCCGGTTTGAAGTTCCTGCAGTTTTAACAGTAAAACCGAGTTTGATCTAGTACCTCCCCTTATATATGTATGGAGTGGTGTTTGCAATTGAAAAGAAACTTTGTGTTCCCAACAAGCTAGGTGAAGGACGGCATTCACCCCCACTTATCTCTCAGAACTGAGCATGTGGAGAGTCGTTCGTTCATGTAGCACGATGAGAACGGGTTGCAGGAGAAACATTTACTCTGGTTTCTCAGTGTGTTTACTAGTGCCGGTTTGAAGTTCCTGCAGTTTTCACTGTAAAACAGATTTGGAGCTAGTACCTTCCCATATATATTTATGGAGTGGGTTTTTCAACTGAAAAGTAACTTTGTGTTCAAAACAGGCTATGTGAAGGACGATTTTCACACACAGTTATCTCTCAGAACGAGCATGTGGAAAGAAGTTCGTTCACCTAGCACAAAGGGAAAGTTTTGCAGGAGAAACTTTTACTCTGGATTCTCAGTGTGTTTCCTACTGCCGGTTTGAAGTTCCTGCAGTTTTAACGGTAAAACCGAGTTTGATCTAGTACCTCCCTATATATATGTGTGGAGTGGAGTTTGCAACTGAAAAGAAACTTTGTGTTCCCAACAAGCTATTTGAAGGACGGCTTTCACACACACTTATCTCTCAGAACTGAGCATGTGGAGAGTCGTTCGTTCATCTAGCACAAATGGAAAGGGTTGCAGTGGAAACTTTTACTCTGGTTTCTCAGTGTGTTTCCTACTGCCGGTTTGAAGTTCCTGCAGTTTTAACAGTAAAACCGAGTTTGATCTAGTACCTCCCCTTATATATGTATGGAGTGGTGTTTGCAATTGAAAAGAAACTTTGTGTTCCCAACAAGTTAGGTGAAGGACGGCATTCACCCCCACTTATCTCTCTGAACTGAGCATGTGGAGAGTCGTTCGTTCATCAAGCACAAAGGGAAAGGGTGGAAGGAGAAACTTTTACTCTGTTTTCTCAGTGTGTTTCCTAGTGCCGGTTTGATGTTCCTGCATTTTTCACTGTAAAACCGAGTTTGAGCCAGTACCTCCCCATATATATGTACGGAGAGGAGTTTGAAACTGAAAAGAAACTTTGTGTTCCCAACAAGCTAGGTGAAGCACGATATTCACACACTTAACTCTCAGAATTGAGCATGTGGAGAGAAGTTCGTTCACCGAGCACAAAGGGAACGGTTTGCAGGAAAAACTTTTTCCTTGGTTTCTCAGTGTGTTTCCTACTGCCGGTATGAATTTCCTGCATTTTTCACTGTAAAACCGAGTTTGAGATAGTACCTCCCCATATATATGTATGGAGTGGTGTTTGCAACTGAAAAGAAACTTACTGTTCCCAACAAGCTAGTTGAAGCACGATTTTCATACACTTAACTCCCAGAATTGAGCATGTGGATAGAAGTTCGTTCACCGAGCACAAAGGGAACGGGTTGCAGGAGAAACTATTTCCCTGGTTTCTCAGTGTGTTTCCTACTGCCGGTATGAATTTCCTGCAGTTTTCACTGTAAAACCGAGTTTGAGCTAGTACCTCCCCATATATATGTATGGAGTGGAGTTTGCAACTGAAAAGAACTTTGTTTTCAAAACAAGTTATTTGAAGGACGATTTTCACACACACTTATCTCTCAGAACTGAGCATGTGGAGAGAAGTTCGTTCACCTAGCACAAAGGGAAAGTTTTGCAGGAGAAATTTTACTCTGGTTTCTCAGTGTGTTTAATACTGCCGGTTTGAAGTTCCTGCAGTTTTCACGCTAAAACCGATATGGATCTAGTACCTCCCTATATATATGTATGGATTGGTGTTGCAACTGAAAAGAAACTTTGTGTTCCCAACAAGCTAGGTGAAGCACGATTTTCACACACTAATATCTAATAAATGAGCATGTGGATAGAAGTTCGTTCACCTAGCTAAAATGGAACGGGTTGCAGGAGAAACTTTTATTCTGGTTTTTCAGTGTGTTTCCTACTGCCGGTTTGAAATTCCTGCAGTTTTGACGGAAAAAAGTGTTGGAGCTAGTACCTCCCCATATATATGTATGGAGTGATATTTGCAACTGAAAAGAAACTTTGTGTCCCCAAGAACCTAGGTGAATGACGGCTTTCACACACACTTATCTCTCAGAACTGAGCATGTGGAGAGAGTTTCGTTCATCTAGCACAAAGGGAACGGGTTGCAGGAGAAACTTTTACTCTGGTTTTCAGTGGGTTTCCTACTGCCTGTATGAATTTCCTGCAGTTTTCACTGTAAAACCGAGTTGGAGCTAGTACCTCCCCATATATATGTATGGGGTTGAGTAGGGAAATGAAAAGAATCTTTGTGTTCCCAACTAGATAGGTGAAGGACAGCTTTCACACACAATTATCTCTCAGAACTGAGCATGTGGAGAGACGTTCGTTCATCTAGCACAAAGGGAACGGGTTGCAGGAGAAACTTTTACTCTGGTTTCTCAGTGTGTTTCCTATTGCCGGTATGAAGTTCCTGCAGTTCTCACTGTAAAACCGAGTTGGAGCTTGTATCACCCCATATATATGTATGCTGTGGAGTTTGCAACTGAAAAGAAACTTTGTGTTCAAAAAATGCTATGTGAAGGACGATTTTCACACACACTTATCTCTCAGAACTGAGCATGTGGAGAGAGGTTCGTTCATCTAGCACAAAGGCAACGTTTTGCAGGAGAAAATTTTACTCTGGTTTCTCAGTGTGTTTCCTTCTGCCGGTTTGAAGTTCCTGCAGTTTTCACGGTAAAACCTATATGGAGATAGTACCTTGCCATATATATGTATGGAGTGGGTTTGCAAATGAAAAGGAGCTTTGTGTTCCCACCAAGCTAGCTGAAGGACGGATATCACTCACACGTATCTCTCAGATCTGAGCATGTGGAGAGTCTTTCGTTCATCTAGCACAAAGGGAATGGTTTGCAGGATAAACATTTCTCTGGTTTCTCAGTGTGTTTCCTACTGCCGATTTGAATTTACTGCAGTTTTCACGGTAAAACCGAGTTTGTTCTAGTACATCCCCATATATATGTATGGACTGAAGTTTGCAACTGAAAAGAAACTTTGTGTTCCCAAACAGCAAAGTGAAGGACGGCTTTCACTCACACTTACCTCTCAGAACTGAGCATGTGGAGAGTCTATCGTTCATCTAGCACAAAGGGTACGGGTTGAAGTGGAAACTTTTACACTGGTTTCTCAGTGTGTTTCCTAGTGCCGGCTTGAGGTTTCTGCAGTTTTCACGGTAAAACAGAGTTTGGGCTGGTACCTACCCATATATATGTATGGAGTGGAGTTTGCAACTGAAAAGAATTTTTGTGTTCCCAAAAAGTTGGGGGAAGCACGATTTTCACACACTTATCTCTCAGAACTGAGCATGTGGAGAGAAGATCGTTCACCAAGCAAGAAGGGAACGAGTTGCAGGAGAAACTTTTACTCTGGTTTCTCAGTGTGTTTCCTACTGCCGGTTTGAAGTTCCTGCAGTTTTATCGGTAAAACCGAGTTTGATCTAGTACCTCCCTATATATATGTGTGGATTGGAGTTTGCAACTGAAAAGAAAGTTTGTGTTCCCAACAAGCTAGGTGAAGGACGGCTTTCACTCACACTTATCTCTCAGAACTGAGCATGTGGAGAGTCGTTCGTTCATCTAGCACAAATGGAAAGGGTTGCAGTGGAAACTTTTACTCTGGTTTCTCAGTGTGTTTCCTACTGCCGGTTTGAAGTTCCTGCAATTTTAACAGTAAAACCGAGTTTGATCTAGTACCTCCCCTTATATATGTATGGAGTGGTGTTTGCAATTGAAAAGAAACTTTGTGTTCCCAACAAGCTAGGTGAAGGACGGCATTCACCCCCACTTATCTCTCAGAACTGAGCATGTGGAGAGTCGTTCGTTCATGTAGCACGATGAGAACGGGTTGCAGGAGAAACATTTACTCTGGTTTCTCAGTGTGTTTACTAGTGCCGGTTTGAAGTTCCTGCAGTTTTCACTGTAAAACAGATTTGGAGCTAGTACCTTCCCATATATATTTATGGAGTGGGTTTTTCAACTGAAAAGTAACTTTGTGTTCAAAACAGGCTATGTGAAGGACGATTTTCACACACAGTTATCTCTCAGAACGAGCATGTGGAAAGAAGTTCGTTCACCTAGCACAAAGGGAAAGTTTTGCAGGAGAAACTTTTACTCTGGATTCTCAGTGTGTTTCCTACTGCCGGTTTGAAGTTCCTGCAGTTTTAACAGTAAAACTGAGTTTGATCTAGTACCTCCCCTTATATATGTATGGAGTGGTGTTTGCAATTGAAAAGAAACTTTGTGTTCCCAACAAGTTAGGTGAAGGACGGCATTCACCCCCACTTATCTCTCTGAACTGAGCATGTGGAGAGTCGTTCGTTCATCAAGCACAAAGGGAAAGGGTGGAAGGAGAAACTTTTACTCTGTTTTCTCAGTGTGTTTCCTAGTGCCGGTTTGATGTTCCTGCATTTTTCACTGTAAAACCGAGTTTGAGCCAGTACCTCCCCATATATATGTACGGAGAGGAGTTTGAAACTGAAAAGAAACTTTGTGTTCCCAACAAGCTAGGTGAAGCACGATATTCACACACTTAACTCTCAGAATTGAGCATGTGGAGAGAAGTTCGTTCACCGAGCACAAAGGGAACGGTTTGCAGGAAAAACTTTTTCCTTGGTTTCTCAGTGTGTTTCCTACTGCCGGTATGAATTTCCTGCATTTTTCACTGTAAAACCGAGTTTGAGATAGTACCTCCCCATATATATGTATGGAGTGGTGTTTGCAACTGAAAAGAAACTTACTGTTCCCAACAAGCTAGTTGAAGCACGATTTTCACACACTTAACTCCCAGAATTGAGCATGTGGATAGAAGTTCGTTCACCGAGCACAAAGGGAACGGGTTGCAGGAGAAACTATTTCCCTGGTTTCTCAGTGTGTTTCCTACTGCCGGTTTGAATTTCCTGCAGTTTTCACTGTAAAACCGAGTTTGAGCTAGTACCTCCCCATATATATGTATGGAGTGGTGTTTGCAACTGAAAAGAACTTTGTTTTCAAAACAAGTTATTTGAAGGACGATTTTCACACACACTTATCTCTCAGAACTGAGCATGTGGAGAGAAGTTCGTTCACCTAGCACAAAGGGAAAGTTTTGCAGGAGAAATTTTACTCTGGTTTCTCAGTGTGTTTAATACTGCCGGTTTGAAGTTCCTGCAGTTTTCACGCTAAAACCGATATGGATCTAGTACCTCCCTATATATATGTATGGATTGGTGTTGCAACTGAAAAGAAACTTTGTGTTCCCAACAAGCTAGGTGAAGCACGATTTTCACACACTAATATCTAATAAATGAGCATGTGGATAGAAGTTCGTTCACCTAGCTAAAATGGAACGGGTTGCAGGAGAAACTTTTACTCTGGTTTTTCAGTGTGTTTCCTACTGCCGGTTTGAAATTCCTGCAGTTTTGACGGAAAAAAGTGTTGGAGCTAGTACCTCCCCATATATATGTATGGAGTGATATTTGCAACTGAAAAGAAACATTGTGTCCCCAAGAACCTAGGTGAATGACGGCTTTCACACACACTTATCTCTCAGAACTGAGCATGTGTTGAGTCGTTCTTTCATCTAGCACAAAGGGAACGGTTTGCAAGAGGAAGTTATTCTCTGGTTCTCAGTGTGTTTCCTACTGCCGGTTTGAAGTTCCTGCAGATTTCACTGTAAAACCGAGTTGGAGCTAGTACCTCCCCATATATATTTATATATTGGAGTTTGCAACTGAAAAGAAACTTTGTGTTCAGAACAAGATATTTGAAGCCCGATTTTCACAAACTTAACTCTCAGAACTGAGCATGTGGAGAGAAGTTCGTTCACCTACAAAAACGGAACTGGTTACTTGAGAAACTTTTACTCTGGTTTCTCAGTTTGTTTCCTAGTGCCGGTTTGAATTTCCTGCAGTTTTCACGGTAAAACCGAGTTTGAGCCAGTACCTCATCATATATATGTATGGTTTTGGGTTTGCAAATTAAAAGAAACTTTGTGTTCCGAAAAAGCTAGGTGAAGGTCGGCTTTAACACACCCTTAACTCTCAGAACTGAGCATGTGGATAGTCGTTCGTTCATCTAGCACGAAGGGAACGGGTTGAGGTAGAAACATTTACTCTGGTTTCTCAGTGTGTTTACTAGTGCCGGTTTGAAATTCCTTCAGTTTTCACTGTAAAACAGATTTGGAGCTAGTACCTTCCCATATATATTTATGGAGTGGGTTTTGCAACTGAAAAGTAACTTTGTGTTCAAAACAGGCTATGTGAAGGACGATTTTCACACACACTTATCTCTCAGAACGAGCATGTGGAAAGAAGTTCGTTCACCTAGCACAAAGGGAAAGTTTTGCAGGAGAAACTTTTACTCTGGATTCTCAGTGTGTTTCCTACTGCCGGTTTGAAGTTCCTGCAGTTTTAACGGTAAAACCGAGTTTGATCTAGTACCTCCCTATATATATGTGTGGATTGGAGTTTGCAACTGAAAAGAAAGTTTGTGTTCCCAACAAGCTAGGTGAAGGACGGCTTTCACTCACACTTATCTCTCAGAACTGAGCATGTGGAGAGTCGTTCGTTCATCTAGCACAAATGGAAAGGGTTGCAGTGGAAACTTTTACTCTGGTTTCTCAGTGTGTTTCCTACTGCCGCTTTGAAGTTCCTGCAGTTTTAACAGTAAAACCGAGTTTGATCTAGTACCTCCCCTTATATATGTATGGAGTGGTGTTTGCAATTGAAAAGAAACTTTGTGTTCCCAACAAGCTAGGTGAAGGACGGCATTCACCCCCACTTATCTCTCAGAACTGAGCATGTGGAGAGTCGTTCGTTCATGTAGCACGATGAGAATGGGTTGCAGGAGAAACATTTACTCTGGTTTCTCAGTGTGTTTACTAGTGCCGGTTTGAAGTTCCTGCAGTTTTCACTGTAAAACAGATTTGGAGCTAGTACCTTCCCATATATATTTATGGAGTGGGTTTTTCAACTGAAAAGTAACTTTGTGTTCAAAACAGGCTATGTGAAGGACGATTTTCACACACAGTTATCTCTCAGAACGAGCATGTGGAAAGAAGTTCGTTCACCTAGCACAAAGGGAAAGTTTTGCAGGAGAAACTTTTACTCTGGATTCTCAGTGTGTTTCCTACTGCCGGTTTGAAGTTCCTGCAGTTTTAACGGTAAAACCGAGTTTGATCTAGTACCTCCCTATATATATGTGTGGAGTGGAGTTTGCAACTGAAAAGAAACTTTGTGTTCCCAACAAGCTATTTGAAGGACGGCTTTCACACACACTTATCTCTCAGAACTGAGCATGTGGAGAGTCGTTCGTTCATCTAGCACAAATGGAAAGGGTTGCAGTGGAAACTTTTACTCTGGTTTCTCAGTGTGTTTCCTACTGCCGGTTTGAAGTTCCTGCAGTTTTAACAGTAAAACCGAGTTTGATCTAGTACCTCCCCTTATATATGTATGGAGTGGTGTTTGCAATTGAAAAGAAACTTTGTGTTCCCAACAAGTTAGGTGAAGGACGGCATTCACCCCCACTTATCTCTCTGAACTGAGCATGTGGAGAGTCGTTCGTTCATCAAGCACAAAGGGAAAGGGTGGAAGGAGAAACTTTTACTCTGTTTTCTCAGTGTGTTTCCTAGTGCCGGTTTGATGTTCCTGCATTTTTCACTGTAAAACCGAGTTTGAGCCAGTACCTCCCCATATATATGTACGGAGAGGAGTTTGAAACTGAAAAGAAACTTTGTGTTCCCAACAAGCTAGGTGAAGCACGATATTCACACACTTAACTCTCAGAATTGAGCATGTGGAGAGAAGTTCGTTCACCGAGCACAAAGGGAACGGTTTGCAGGAAAAACTTTTTCCTTGGTTTCTCAGTGTGTTTCCTACTGCCGGTATGAATTTCCTGCATTTTTCACTGTAAAACCGAGTTTGAGATAGTACCTCCCCATATATATGTATGGAGTGGTGTTTGCAACTGAAAAGAAACTTACTGTTCCCAACAAGCTAGTTGAAGCACGATTTTCACACACTTAACTCCCAGAATTGAGCATGTGGAGAGAAGTTCGTTCACCGAGCACAAAGGGAACGGTTTGCAGGAAAAACTTTTTCCCTGGTTTCTCAGTGTGTTTCCTACTGCCGGTATGAATTTCCTGCATTTTTCACTGTAAAACCGAGTTTGAGATAGTACCTCCCCATATATATGTATGGAGTGGTGTTTGCAACTGAAAAGAAACTTACTGTTCCCAACAAGCTAGTTGAAGCACGATTTTCACACACTTAACTCCCAGAATTGAGCATGTGGAGAGAAGTTCGTTCACCGAGCACAAAGGGAACGGGTTGCAGGAGAAACTATTTCCCTGGTTTCTCAGTGTGTTTCCTACTGCCGGTTTGAATTTCCTGCAGTTTTCACTGTAAAACCGAGTTTGAGCTAGTACCTCCCCATATATATGTATGGAGTGGAGTTTGCAACTGAAAAGAACTTTGTTTTCAAAACAAGTTATTTGAAGGACGATTTTCACACACACTTATCTCTCAGAACTGAGCATGTGGAGAGAAGTTCGTTCACCTAGCACAAAGGGAAAGTTATACAGGAGAAATTTTACTCTGGTTTCTCAGTGTGTTTAATACTGCCGGTTTGAAGTTCCTGCAGTTTTCACGCTAAAACCGATATGGATCTAGTACCTCCCTATATATATGTATGGATTGGTGTTGCAACTGAAAAGAAAATTTGTGTTCCCAACAAGCTAGGTGAAGCACGATTTTCACACACTAATATCTAATAAATGAGCATGTGGATAGAAGTTCGTTCACCTAGCTAAAATGGAACGGGTTGCAGGAGAAACTTTT
Organism: Camelus dromedarius; assembly: GCF_036321535.1. NCBI lineage: Eukaryota > Metazoa > Chordata > Mammalia > Artiodactyla > Camelidae > Camelus > Camelus dromedarius. The sequence goes on from NW_026989739.1 coordinate 3,817,941, forward strand.
ACTCTGGTTTTTCAGTGTGTTTCCTACTGCCGGTTTGAAATTCCTGCAGTTTTGACGGAAAAAAGTGTTGGAGCTAGTACCTCCCCATATATATGTATGGAGTGATATTTGCAACTGAAAAGAAACTTTGTGTCCCCAAGAACCTAGGTGAATGACGGCTTTCACACACACTTATCTCTCAGAACTGAGCATGTGGAGAGAGTTTCGTTCATCTAGCATAAAGGGAACGGTTTGCAGGAGAAACTTTTACTCTGGTTTTCAGTGGGTTTCCTACTGCCTGTATGAATTTCCTGCAGTTTTCACTGTAAAACCGAGTTGGAGCTAGTACCTCCCCATATATATGTATGGGATTGAGTAGGCAAATGAAAAGAATCTTTGTGTTCCCAACTAGATAGGTGAAGGACAGCTTTCACACACAATTATCTCTCAGAACTGAGCATGTGGAGAGACGTTCGTTCATCTAGCACAAAGGGAACGGGTTGCAGGAGAAACTTTTACTCTGGTTTCTCAGTGTGTTTCCTATTGCCGGTATGAAGTTCCTGCAGTTCTCACTGTAAAACCGAGTTGGAGCTTGTATCACCCCATATATATGTATGCTGTGGAGTTTGCAACTGAAAAGAAACTTTGTGTTCAAAAAATGCTATGTGAAGGACGATTTTCACACACACTTATCTCTCAGAACTGAGCATGTGGAGAGACGTTCGTTCACCTAGCACAAAGGCAACGTTTTGCAGGAGAAAATTTTACTCTGGTTTCTCAGTGTGTTTCCTTCTGCCGGTTTGAAGTTCCTGCAGTTTTCACGGTAAAACCTATATGGAGATAGTACCTTGCCATATATATGTATGGAGTGGGTTTGCAAATGAAAAGGAGCTTTGTGTTCCCACCAAGCTAGCTGAAGGACGGATATCACTCACACGTATCTCTCAGATCTGAGCATGTGGAGAGTCTTTCGTTCATCTAGCACAAAGGGAATGGGTTGCAGGATAAACTTTTCTCTGGTTTCTCAGTGTGTTTCCTACTGCCGGTTTGAATTTACTGCAGTTTTCACGGTAAAACCGAGTTTGTTCTAGTACATCCCCATATATATGTATGGACTGAAGTTTGCAACTGAAAAGAAACTTTGTGTTCCCAAACAGCAAAGTGAAGGACGGCTTTCACTCACACTTACCTCTCAGAACTGAGCATGTGGAGAGTCTATCGTTCATCTAGCACAAAGGGTACGGGTTGAAGTGGAAACTTTTACACTGGTTTCTCAGTGTGTTTCCTAGTGCCGGCTTGAGGTTCCTGCAGTTTTCACGGTAAAACAGAGTTTGGGCTGGTACCTCCCCATATATATGTATGGAGTGGAGTTTGCAACTGAAAAGAATTTTTGTGTTCCCAAAAAGTTGGGGGAAGCACGATTTTCACACACTTATCTCTCAGAACTGAGCATGTGGAGAGAAGTTCGTTCACCAAGCAAGAAGGGAACGAGTTGCAGGAGAAACTTTTACTCTGGTTTCTCAGTGTGTTTCCTAGTGCCGTTTTGAAGTTCCTGCAGTTTTCACGGTAAACCGGGTTTCAGCTAGTACCTCCCCATATATAAGTATGGAGTGGAGTTTGCAACTGAATAGAAACTTTGTGTTCCCAAAAGGCTAGGTGAAGCACGATTTTCACACACTTATCTTCAGAACTGAGCATGTGGAGAGAAGTTCGTTCACCTAGCACAAAGGGAACGGGTTGCAGGGGAAACTTTTACTCTGGTTTCTAGTGTGTTTCCTACTTCCGGGTTTAAGTTCCTGCAATTTTCACGGTAAAACTGATATGGAGCTAGTACCTCCCTATATATATGTATTGAGTGGAGTTTGCAACTGAAAAGAAACTTTTTTTTCCCAACAAGCTAGGTGAAGGATTGTTTCACTCACACATTTCTCTCAGAACAGAGCATGTGGATAGTCGTTCGTTCATGTAGCACAAAGGGAACGGGTTGCTGGAATAACTTTTACTCTGGTTACTCAGTGTGTTTCCAAGTGCCAGATTGAAGTTCCTGCAGGTTTCACGGTAAAACTGAGTTTGAGCTAGTACCACCACATATATATGTATGGTCTGGAATTTGCAACTGAAAGGAAACTTTGTGTTCCCAAAAAGCTAGGTGAAGGACGGCTTTCACACACAATTATATCTCAGAACTGAGCATGTGGAGAGTCGTTCTTTCATCTAGCAAAAAGGTAACGGTTTGCAGGTGAAACAATACTCTTGTTTCTCAGTGTGTTTCCTAGTGCCTGTTCATGTTCCTGCAGTTTTCACTGTAAAACCGAGTTGGAGCTAGAATCTCCCGATATATATGTATTGAGTGGAGTGTGCAACTGCAAAGAAACTTTGTGTTAATAACAAGATAGGTGAAGGACGGTTTTGACACACACATTTCTCTCAGAACTGAGCATGTGGAGAGTCGTCCGTTCATCTAGAACAAAAGGAAAGTGTTGCAGGAGAAACTTTTACTCTGGTTCTCAGTGATTTCCTAGTGCCGGTTTGAAGTTCCTGCAGTTTTCACTGGAAAACCGAGTTAGAGCTAGTACCTCCCTATATATATGTATGGAGTGGAGTATGCAACTGAAAAGTAACTTTGTTTTCCCAACAATCTAGTTGAAGGACGGCTTTCACAGACACTTATCTCTCAGAACTGAGCATGTGGAGAGTCTATCGTTCATCTAGCACAAAGTGTACGGGTTGAAGGGGAAACTTTTACTCTGGTTTCTCAGTGTGTTTCCTAGTGCCGGTTTGAAGTTCCTGCAGTTTTCACGGTAAAACCGAATTTGTGCTGTTACCTCCCCATATATATGTATGGAGTGGAGTTTGCAACTGAAAAGAATTTTTGTGTTCCCAACAAGCTAGGTGAAGCACGATTTTCACACACTTATCTCTCAGAACTGAGCATGAGGAGAGAAGTTCCTTCACCAAGCAAAAAGGGAATGAGTTGTAGGAGAAACTTTTACTCTGGTTTCTCAGTGTGTTTCCTAGTGCCGTTTTGAAGGTCCTGCAGTTTTCACGGTAAACCCGAGTTTCAGCTAGTACCTCCAATTATATATGTATTGAGTGGAGTTTGCAACTGAAAAGAAAGTTTTTGTTCCCAAAAGGCTAGGTGAAGCACGATTTTCACACACTTATCCTCAGAACTGAGCATGTGGAGAGATGTTCGCTCACCTGGCACAAAGGGAACGATTTGCAGGAGAAACATTTACTCTGGTTTCTCAGTGTGTTTCCAAGTGCCATTTTGATGTTCCTGCAGTTTTCACTGTACAACCGAGTTGGAGCTAGTACCTCCCATATATATGTGTGGAGTGGAGTTTGCAACTGAGAGAAACTTTGTGTTCCCAACAAACTAGGTGAATGACGGCTTTCACACTAACTTATCTCTCAGAACTGAGCATGTGGAGAGTCGTTCATCTAGCATTAAGGGAACGGGTTGCAGGGAAAACATTCACTTTGGTTTCTCAGTGAGTTTCCAAGTGCCGGATTGAAGTTCCTGCAGTTTACACTGTGAAATCGATTTTGAGCTAATACTTCCCCATATATTTGTATGGAGTGGAGTTTGCAACTGAAAAGAATCTTTGTGTTCCCAACAAGCTAAGTGAATCACGATTTTCACACACTTATCTCTCAGAATTGAGCATGTGGAGAGAAGTTCATTCACCTAGCACAAAGGGAACGTGTTGCAGGAGAAACTTTTACTCTGGTTTCTCAGTGTGTTTCTTAGTGCCGGTTTGAACTTCCTGCAGTTTTCATGGTAAAACCGAGTTTGAGCTAGTACCTCCCCATCTATATGTATTGGGTGGAGTTTGCAACTGAAAAGAAACTTTGTATTCCCAAGAAGCTATGTGAAGGACGGCTTTCACACCCACTTATATCTCAGAACTGAGCATGTGGAGAGTCGTTCGTTCATCTAGCACAAAGGGAACTGGTTGCAGGAGAAACATTACTCTGGATTCTCTGTGTGTTTCCTAGTGCCGGATTGAAGTTCCTGCAGTTTTCACTGTAAAAAGGATTTGAAGCTATTACCTCACCTTATATATATATGGAGTGGAGTTTGCAACTGAAAAGAATCTTTGTGTTCCCAACAAGCTAGGTGAAGCTCGATTTTAACACACTTATCTCTCAGAACTGAGCATGTGGAGAGAAGTTCGTTCACCTAGCACAAAGGGAACGGGTTGCAGGGGAAACATTTACTCTGGTTTCTCAGTGTGTTTCCTAGTGCCGGTTGGAAGTTCCTGCAGTTTTCACTGTAAAACAGAGTTGGAGCTATTATTTCCCCATATATATGTATGGAGTGGAGATTGCAACTGAAATGAATTTTTGTGTTCAAAACAAGCTAGGTGAAGGACGATTTTCACACACTTATCTCTCAGAACTGATCATGTGTAGAGAAGTACTTTCACTTAGCCCAAAGGAAATGGGTTTCAGGAGAAACTTTTACTCTGGTTTCACAGTGTGTTTCCTAGTGCCGTTTTGAAGTTCCTGCAGTTTTCACGGTAAAACCGAGTTTCAGCTAGTACCTCCCCATATATATGTATGGAGTGGAGTTTGCAACTGAAAAGAAACTTTGTGTTCCCAAAAGGCAAGTTGAAGCACGATTTTCACCCACTTATCCTCAGAACTGAGCATGTGGAGAGAAGTTCGTTCGCCTAGCACAAAGGGAACGAGTTGCAAGAGAAACATTTACTCTGGTTTCTCAGTGTGTTTCCAAGTGCCGTTTTGAAGTTCCTGCAGTTTTCACTGTAAAACCGAGTTTTAGCTAGTACCTCCCCATATATATATATGGAGTGGAGTTTGCAACTGAAAAGAAACTTTGTGTTCCCAACAAGCTAGTTGAAGTACGGCTTACACACACACTTATCTCTCAGAACAGAGCATGTGGAGATTCGTTCGTTCATCTAGCACAAAAGGAACGGTTTGCAGGGGAAACTTTTACTCTGGTTTCTCAGTGTGTTTCCTAGTGCCGGTTTGAAGTTCCTGCAGTTTTCACGGTAAAACCGAGTTGGAGCTAGTACCTCCCCCTATATATGTATTGAGTGGAGTTGGCAACTGAAAAGAAACTTTGTGTTCCCAACAAACTAGGTGAATGACGGCTTTCACACACACTTAACTCTCATAACTGAGCATGTGGAGAGTCGTTCGTTCATCTAGCTCAAAGGGAACGGGTTGCAGGGGAAACATTTACTCTGGTTTCTCAGTGTGTTTCCAAGTGCCGCTTTCAAGTTCCTGCAGTTTTCACTGTAAAATTGAGTTTGAGCTAATACCTCCCCATATATATGTATGGAGTGGAGTTTGCAACTGAAAAGAAACTTTGTGTTCACAACAAGCTAAGTGAAGCACGATTTTCACACACTTTTCTCTCAGAACTGAGCATGTGGAGAGAAGTTTATTCACCTAGCAAAAACGGAACGAGTTGCAGGAGAAATATTTTCTCTGGTTTCTCATTGTGTTTCCTAGTGCCGGTTTGAAGTTCCTGCAGTTTTCACCGTAGAACTGAGTTTGAGCTAGTATCTCCCCATATATATGTTTGGAGTGGAGTTTGCAACTGAAAAGAATTTTTGTGTTCAAAACAAGCTAGTTGAGGGACGATTTTCACACACATCTCTCAGAACTGAGCATCTGGAGAGAAGTTCGTTCACTTAGCCCAAAGGGAATGGGTTGCAGGAGAAACTTTTACATTGGTTTCTCAGTGTGTTTCCTAGTGCCGGTATGAAGTTCCTGCAGTTTTCACTGTAAAACCGAGTTTTAGCAAGTACCTCCCCATATATATGTTTGGAGTGGAGTTTGCAACTGAAAAGAACTTTGTGTTCAAAACAAGCTATTTGAAAGACGGTTTTCACACACATTTATCTCTCAGAAATGAGCATGTGGAGAGAAGTTCGTTCACCTATCACAAAGGGAACGTTTTGCAGGGGAAACTTTTACTCTGGTTTCTTAGTGTGTTTCCTACTGCCGTTTTGAAGTTCCTACAGTTTTCACGGTAAAACCGATATGGAGCTAGTACCTCTCTATATATATGTATGGATTGGAGTTTGCAAGTGAAAAGAAACTTTGTGTTCCCAACAACCTCGGTGAAGGACGGCTTTCACACACACATATCTCTCAGAAGTGAGAATGTGGAGAGACTTTCGTTTATGTAGCACAAAGGGAACGGGTTGCAGGAGAAACTTTTACTCTGGTTTCTCAGTGTGTTTCCTAGTGCCGTTTTGAAATTCCTGCAGTTTTCACGGTAAAACCGTGTTTGAGCTAGTACCTCCCATATATATGTATGGACTGGAGTTTGCAACTGAAAAGAAACTTTGTATTCCCAACAAGCTAGCTGAAGGACGGCTTTCACACCCACTTATCTCTCAGAAATGAGCATTTGGAGAGTCGTTCATTCATCTAGCACAAAGGTAACGGTTTGCAGGTGAATCATTACTATTGTTTCTCAGTGTGTTTCCTAGTGCTGGTTCAAGTTCTTGCAGTTTTCATTGTAAAACCGATTTGGAGCTAGTACCTCCCCATATATATGTATGGAGTGGTGTTTACAACTGAAAAGAATCTTTGGTTCCCAACAAGCTAGGTTAAGCACGATTTTCACACACATATCTCTCAGAATTTAGCATGTGGAGAGAAGTTCGTTTACCTAGCACAAAGGGAACTGTTTGCAGGAGAAACATTTACTCTGATTTCTCAGTATGTTTCTTCGTGCCGGTTAGAAGTTCCTGCAGTTTTCACTGTAAAACAGAGTTGGAGCTATTATTTCCCCATATATATGTATGGAGTGGAGATTGCAACTGAAATGAATTTTTGTGTTCAAAACAAGCTATGTGAAGGACGATTTTCACACACTTATCTCTCAGAAATTAGCATGTGGAGAGAAGTTCATTCAACTAACACAAAGGGAACGGGTTGCAGGGAAACTTTTACTCTGGTTTCTCAGTGTGTTTCCTACTGCCGGTTTGAAGTTCCTGCAGTTTTCACGGTAAAACCGATTTGGAGCTAGTACCTCCCCATATATATGTATGGATTGGAGTTAGCACCTGAAAAGAAACTTTCTGTTCCCAACAAGCTAGGTGAATGACGGCTTTCACACACACTTATCTCTCAGAACTGAGCATGTGGAGAGTTGTTCGTTCATCTAGCACAAATGGAACGGGTTGAAAGAGAAACTTGTACTCTGGTTCTCAGTGTGTTTACTACTGCCGTGTTGAATTTCCTGCAGTTTTCACTGTAAAACTGAGTTGGAGCTAGTACCTCCCCATATATATGTATGGAGTGGAGTAGGCAAATTAAAAGTAACTTTGTGTTCCCAACAAGCTAGGTGAAGGACGGCTTTAACACACACTTATCTCCCAGAACTGAGCATGTGCAGAGAAGTTCTTTCATCTTGCACAAATGGAACGGGTTGCAGGAGAAATTTTTACTCTAGTTTCTCAGTGTGTTTCCTAGTGTCGGTTTGAAGTTCCTCCAGTTTTCACTGTAAAACCGAGGTGGAAATGGTACCCCCCATATATATGTATGGAGTGGAGTTTGCAACTGAAAAGAAACTGTGTTCAAAACAGGCTATGTGAAGTACGATATTCACACACACTTATCTCTCAAAACTGAGCATGTGGAGAGTCATTCGTTCATGTAGCACAAAGGGAACGGGTTGCAGGAGAAACTTTTACTCTGGTTTCTCAGTGTGTTTCCTAGTGCCGGTTTGAAGTTCCTGCAGTTTTCATTGTAAAACCGTGTTGCACGTACTACCTCCCCATATATATGTATGGAGTGGCGTATGTAACTGAAAAGAAACTTTGTGTTCCCAACTAGCTAATTGAAGTACGATTTTCACACACACTTATCTCTCAGAACTGAGCATGTGGAGAGTCGTTCGTTCATCTAGCACAAAGGGAACGGGTTGCAGGAGAAACTTTTACTCTGGTTTCTCAGTGTGTTTCCTAGTGCCGGTTTGAAGTTCCTGCATTTTTCACTGTAAAACCGTGTTGCAGATTCTACCTCCCCATATATATGTATGGACTGGCGTATGTAACTGAAAAGAAACTTTGTGTTCCCAACTAGCAAGTTGAAGGACGGCTTTCACACACACTTAACTCTCAGAACTGAGCATGTGGATAGACGTTCGTTCATCTAGCACAAAGGGAACGGGTTGCAGGAGAAACATTTTCTCTGGTTTCTCAGTGTGTTTCCTAGTGCCGGTTTGAAGTTCCTGCAGTTTTCACGGTAAAACCGAGTTAATCTAATACCTCCCCATATATATGTATGGAGTGAAGTTTGCAACTGAAAAGAAACTTTGTGTTCAAAACAAGCTATTTGAAGCTCTATTTTCACACATTTACTTCTCAGAACAGAGCATGTGGAGAGAAGTTCGTTCACATGGCACAAAGGGAACGGGTTGCAGGAGAAACTTTTACTCTGGTTTCTCAGCGTGTTTCCTAGTGCTGGTTTGAAGTTCCTGCAGTTTTCCCGGTAAAACCGCGTTTGAGCTAGTACATCCCCATATCTATGTATGGATTGGAGTTTGCAACTGAAAAGAAACTTTGTATTCCCAAGAAGCTAGGTGAAATACGGCTATCACACACACTTGTCTCTCAGAACTGAGCATGTGGAAAGTCGTTACTTCAACTAGCAGAAATTGAACGGGTTGCAGGAGAAACATTCACTCTGGTTTCTCAGTGTGTTTCCTAGTGTCGGTTTGAAATTCCTGCATTTTTCACTGTAAAAAACGAGTAGGAGCTTGTACCTCCACATATATATGTATGGAGTGGAGATTGCAACTGAAAAGAAACTTTGTGTTCCCAACAAGCTAATTGAAGCTCGATTTTCACACACTTATCTCTCAGAACTGAGCATGGGGAGAGAAGTTCGTTCACATAGCACAATGGGAGCGAGTTGCAGGAGAAATATTTACTCTGGTTTCTCTGTGTGTTTCCTAGTGCTGGTTTGAATTTCATGAAATTTTCACGGTAAAACCGAGTTGGAGCTAGTACCTCCCCATATATATGTATGGAGTTGAGTTTGTAACTGAAAAGAAACTTTGTGTTCCCAACAAGCTATGTGAAGCACGATTTTCACACACTTATCTCTCAGAACTTAGCATGTGGAGAGAAGTTCATTCAACTAACACAAAGGGAACGGGTTGCAGGGGAAACTTTTACTCTGGTTTCTCAGTGTGTTTCCTACTGCCGATTTGAAGTTCCTGCAGTTTTCACGGTAAAACCGATTTGGAGCTAGTACCTCCCCATATATATGTATGGATTGGAGTTAGCACCTGAAAAGAAACTTTCTGTTCCCAACAAGCTAGGTGAATGACGGCTTTCACACATACTTATCTCTCAGAACTGAGCATGTGGAGAGTTGTTCGTTCATCTAGCACAAATGGAACGGGTTGAAGGAGAAACTTTTACTCTTGTTCTCAGTGTGTTTCCTACTACCGGGTGGAATTTCCTACAGTTTTCACTGTAAAACCGAGGTGGATCTAGTACCTCCCCATATATATGTATGGAGTGGAGTAGGCAAATTAAAAGTAACTTTGTGTTCCCAACAAGCTAGGTGACGGACGGCTTTAACACACACTTATCTCCCAGAACTGAGCATGTGCAGAGAAGTTCTTTCATCTTGCACAAATGGAACGGGTTGCAGGAGAAACTTTTACTCTGGTTTCTCAGTGTGTTTCCTAGTGTCGGTTTGAAGTTCCTCCAGTTTTCACTGTAAAACCGAGGTGGAGATGGTACCTCCCCATATATATGTATGGAGTGGAGTTTGCAACTGAAAAGAAACTGTGTTCAAAAAAGCTATGTGAAGTACGATTTTCACACACACTTATCTCTCAGAACTGAGCATGTGGAGAGTCGTTCGTTCATCTAGCACAAAAGGAACGGGTTGCAGGAGAATCTTTTACTTTGGTTTCTCAGTGTGTGTCCTAATGCCGGTTTGAAGTTCCTGCCGTTTTCACGGTAAAACCGAGTTAATCTAGTACCTCCCCATATATATATATGGAGTGGAGTTTGCAACCGAAAAGAAACTTTGTGTTCAAAACAAGCTATGTGAAGCTCGATTTTCACACATTTATCTCTCAGAACAGAGCATGTGGAGAGAAGTTCGTTCACCTAGCACAAAGGGAACGGGTTGCAGGAGAAACTTTTACTCTGCTTTCTCAGTGTTTTTCCTAGTGCCGGTTTGAAGTTCCTGCAGTTTTCATGGTAAAACCGAGTTGGAGATATTATCTCCCCATATCTGTGTATGGAGTGGAGTTTGCAACTGAAAAGAAACTTTGTGTTCCCAACAAGCTAGGTGAAAGACGGCTTTCATTCACACTTATCTCTCAGAACTGAGCATGTGGAGAGTCGTTCGTTCATCTAACACAATAATAACTGGTTGCAGGAGAAACATTTACTCTCGATTCTCAGTGTGTTTCCTAGTGTCGGTTTAAAGTTCCTGCAGTTTTCACTGTAAAAACAGATTTGTAGCTAGTACCTCCACATATATATGTATGGAGTGGAGTTCGCATCTGAAAAGAAACTTTGTGTTCCCAACAAGCTAAGTGAAACACGATTTTCACACACTTATCTCTCAGATCTGAGCATGTTGAGAGTCGTTCGTTCATCTATCACAAAGGGAACGGGTTGCAGGAGAAACATTTACTCTGGTTTCTCAGTGTGTTTCCTAGTGTCGGTTTGAAGTTCCTGCAGTTTTCTCTGTAAAACAGAGTTGGAGCTGGTACCTCCCCATATATATGTATGGAGTGGAGATTGCAACTGAAAAGAAACTTTGTGTTCCCAAAAAGCTAAGTGAAGCACGGTTTTCACACACTTATCTCTCAGAACAGAGCATGGGGAGAGAAGTTCGTTCACATAGCACAAAGGGAGCGAGTTGCAGGAGAAATATTTACTCTGGTTTCTCTGTGTGTTTCCTACTGCCGCTTTGAATTTCATGAAGTTTTCACGGTAAAACCGAGTTTGATCTAGTACCTCCCTATATATATGTGTGGATTGGAGTTTGCAACTGAAAAGAAAGTTTGTGTTCCCAACAAGCTAGGTGAAGGACGGCTTTTACTCACACTTATCTCTCAGAACTGAGCATGTGGAGAGTCGTTCGTTCATCTAGCACAAATGGAAAGGGTTGCAGTGGAAACTTTTACTCTGGTTTCTCAGTGTGTTTCCTACTGCCGGTTTGAAGTTCCTGCAGTTTTAACAGTAAAACCGAGTTTGATCTAGTACCTCCCCTTATATATGTATGGAGTGGTGTTTGCAATTGAAAAGAAACTTTGTGTTCCCAACAAGCTAGGTGAAGGACGGCATTCACCCCCACTTATCTCTCAGAACTGAGCATGTGGAGAGTCGTTCGTTCATGTAGCACGATGAGAACGGGTTGCAGGAGAAACATTTACTCTGGTTTCTCAGTGTGTTTACTAGTGCCGGTTTGAAGTTCCTGCAGTTTTCACTGTAAAACAGATTTGGAGCTAGTACCTTCCCATATATATTTATGGAGTGGGTTTTTCAACTGAAAAGTAACTTTGTGTTCAAAACAGGCTATGTGAAGGACGATTTTCACACACAGTTATCTCTCAGAACGAGCATGTGGAAAGAAGTTCGTTCACCTAGCACAAAGGGAAAGTTTTGCAGGAGAAACTTTTACTCTGGATTCTCAGTGTGTTTCCTACTGCCGGTTTGAAGTTCCTGCAGTTTTCACTGTAAAACAGATTTGGAGCTAGTACCTTCCCATATATATTTATGGAGTGGGTTTTTCAACTGAAAAGTAACTTTGTGTTCAAAACAGGCTATGTGAAGGACGATTTTCACACACAGTTATCTCTCAGAACGAGCATGTGGAAAGAAGTTCGTTCACCTAGCACAAAGGGAAAGTTTTGCAGGAGAAACTTTTACTCTGGATTCTCAGTGTGTTTCCTACTGCCGGTTTGAAGTTCCTGCAGTTTTAACGGTAAAACCGAGTTTGATCTAGTACCTCCCTATATATATGTGTGGAGTGGAGTTTGCAACTGAAAAGAAACTTTGTGTTCCCAACAAGCTATTTGAAGGACGGCTTTCACACACACTTATCTCTCAGAACTGAGCATGTGGAGAGTCGTTCGTTCATCTAGCACAAATGGAAAGGGTTGCAGTGGAAACTTTTACTCTGGTTTCTCAGTGTGTTTCCTACTGCCGGTTTGATGTTCCTGCATTTTTCACTGTAAAACCGAGTTTGAGCCAGTACCTCCCCTTATATATGTATGGAGTGGTGTTTGCAATTGAAAAGAAACTTTGTGTTCCCAACAAGTTAGGTGAAGGACGGCATTCACCCCCACTTATCTCTCTGAACTGAGCATGTGGAGAGTCGTTCGTTCATCAAGCACAAAGGGAAAGGGTGGAAGGAGAAACTTTTACTCTGTTTTCTCAGTGTGTTTCCTAGTGCCGGTTTGATGTTCCTGCATTTTTCACTGTAAAACCGAGTTTGAGCCAGTACCTCCCCATATATATGTACGGAGAGGAGTTTGAAACTGAAAAGAAACTTTGTGTTCCCAACAAGCTAGGTGAAGCACGATATTCACACACTTAACTCTCAGAATTGAGCATGTGGAGAGAAGTTCGTTCACCGAGCACAAAGGGAACGGTTTGCAGGAAAAACTTTTTCCCTGGTTTCTCAGTGTGTTTCCTACTGCCGGTATGAATTTCCTGCATTTTTCACTGTAAAACCGAGTTTGAGATAGTACCTCCCCATATATATGTATGGAGTGGTGTTTGCAACTGAAAAGAAACTTACTGTTCCCAACAAGCTAGTTGAAGCACGATTTTCACACACTTAACTCCCAGAATTGAGCATGTGGAGAGAAGTTCGTTCACCGAGCACAAAGGGAACGGGTTGCAGGAGAAACTATTTCCCTGGTTTCTCAGTGTGTTTCCTACTGCCGGTTTGAATTTCCTGCAGTTTTCACTGTAAAACCGAGTTTGAGCTAGTACCTCCCCATATATATGTATGGAGTGGAGTTTGCAACTGAAAAGAACTTTGTTTTCAAAACAAGTTATTTGAAGGACGATTTTCACACACACTTATCTCTCAGATCTGAGCATGTGGAGAGAAGTTCGTTCACCTAGCACAAAGGGAAAGTTTTGCAGGAGAAATTTTACTCTGGTTTCTCAGTGTGTTTAATACTGCCGGTTTGAAGTTCCTGCAGTTTTCACGCTAAAACCGATATGGATCTAGTACCTCCCTATATATATGTATGGATTGGTGTTGCAACTGAAAAGAAACTTTGTGTTCCCAACAAGCTAGGTGAAGCACGATTTTCACACACTAATATCTAATAAATGAGCATGTGGATAGAAGTTCGTTCACCTAGCTAAAATGGAACGGGTTGCAGGAGAAACTTTTACTCTGGTTTTTCAGTGTGTTTCCTACTGCCGGTTTGAAATTCCTGCAGTTTTGACGGAAAAAAGTGTTGGAGCTAGTACCTCCCCATATATATGTATGGAGTGATATTTGCAACTGAAAAGAAACTTTGTGTCCCCAAGAACCTAGGTGAATGACGGCTTTCACACACACTTATCTCTCAGAACTGAGCATGTGGAGAGAGTTTCGTTCATCTAGCACAAAGGGAACGGGTTGCAGGAGAAACTTTTACTCTGGTTTTCAGTGGGTTTCCTACTGCCTGTATGAATTTCCTGCAGTTTTCACTGTAAAACCGAGTTGGAGCTAGTACCTCCCCATATATATGTATGGGGTTGAGTAGGCAAATGAAAAGAATCTTTGTGTTCCCAACTAGATAGGTGAAGGACAGCTTTCACACACAATTATCTCTCAGAACTGAGCATGTGGAGAGACGTTCGTTCATCTAGCACAAAGGGAACGGGTTGCAGGAGAAACTTTTACTCTGGTTTCTCAGTGTGTTTCCTACTGCTGGTTTGAAGTTCCTGCAGTTTTAACGGTAAAACCGAGTTTGATCTAGTACCTCCCTATATATATGTGTGGAGTGGAGTTTGCAACTGAAAAGAAACTTTGTGTTCCCAACAAGCTATTTGAAGGACGGCTTTCACACACACTTATCTCTCAGAACTGAGCATGTGGAGAGTCGTTCGTTCATCTAGCACAAATGGAAAGAGTTGCAGTGGAAACTTTTACTCTGGTTTCTCAGTGTGTTTCCTACTGCCGGTTTGAAGTTCCTGCAGTTTTAACAGTAAAACCGAGTTTGATCTAGTACCTCCCCTTATATATGTATGGAGTGGTGTTTGCAATTGAAAAGAAACTTTGTGTTCCCAACAAGTTAGGTGAAGGACGGCATTCACCCCCACTTATCTCTCTGAACTGAGCATGTGGAGAGTCGTTCGTTCATCAAGCACAAAGGGAAAGGGTGGAAGGAGAAACTTTTACTCTGTTTTCTCAGTGTGTTTCCTAGTGCCGGTTTGATGTTCCTGCATTTTTCACTGTAAAACCGAGTTTGAGCCAGTACCTCCCCATATATATGTACGGAGAGGAGTTTGAAACTGAAAAGAAACTTTGTGTTCCCAACAAGCTAGGTGAAGCACGATATTCACACACTTAACTCTCAGAATTGAGCATGTGGAGAGAAGTTCGTTCACCGAGCACAAAGGGAACGGGTTGCAGGAGAAACTTTTACTCTGCTTTCTCAGTGTTTTTCCTAGTGCCGGTTTGAAGTTCCTGCAGTTTTCATGGTAAAACCGAGTTGGAGATATTATCTCCCCATATCTGTTTATGGAGTGGAGTTTGCAACTGAAAAGAAACTTTGTGTTCCCAACAAGCTAGGTGAAAGACGGCTTTCATTCACACTTATCTCTCAGAACTGAGCATGTGGAGAGTCGTTCGTTCATCTAACACAATAATAACTGGTTGCAGGAGAAACATTTACTCTCGATTCTCAGTGTGTTTCCTAGTGTCGGTTTAAAGTTCCTGCAGTTTTCACTGTAAAAACAGATTTGTAGCTAGTACCTCCACATATATATGTATGGAGTGGAGTTCGCATCTGAAAAGAAACTTTGTGTTCCCAACAAGCTAAGTGAAACACGATTTTCACACACTTATCTCTCAGATCTGAGCATGTTGAGAGTCGTTCGTTCATCTATCACAAAGGGAACGGGTTGCAGGAGAAACATTTACTCTGGTTTCTCAGTGTGTTTCCTAGTGTCGGTTTGAAGTTCCTGCAGTTTTCTCTGTAAAACAGAGTTGGAGCTGGTACCTCCCCATATATATGTATGGAGTGGAGATTGCAACTGAAAAGAAACTTTGTGTTCCCAAAAAGCTAAGTGAAGCACGGTTTTCACACACTTATCTCTCAGAACAGAGCATGGGGAGAGAAGTTCGTTCACATAGCACAAAGGGAGCGAGTTGCAGGAGAAATATTTACTCTGGTTTCTCTGTGTGTTTCCTACTGCCGGTTTGAAGTTCCTGCAGTTTTAACGGTAAAACCGTGTTTGATCTAGTACCTCCCTATATATATGTGTGGATTGGAGTTTGCAACTGAAAAGAAAGTTTGTGTTCCCAACAAGCTAGGTGAAGGACGGCTTTCACTCACACTTATCTCTCAGAACTGAGCATGTGGAGAGTCGTTCGTTCATCTAGCACAAATGGAAAGGGTTGCAGTGGAAACTTTTACTCTGGTTTCTCAGTGTGTTTCCTACTGCCGGTTTGAAGTTCCTGCAGTTTTAACAGTAAAACCGAGTTTGATCTAGTACCTCCCCTTATATATGTATGGAGTGGTGTTTGCAATTGAAAAGAAACTTTGTGTTCCCAACAAGCTAGGTGAAGGACGGCATTCACCCCCACTTATCTCTCAGAACTGAGCATGTGGAGAGTCGTTCGTTCATGTAGCACGATGAGAACGGGTTGCAGGAGAAACATTTACTCTGGTTTCTCAGTGTGTTTACTAGTGCCGGTTTGAAGTTCCTGCAGTTTTCACTGTAAAACAGATTTGGAGCTAGTACCTTCCCATATATATTTATGGAGTGGGTTTTTCAACTGAAAAGTAACTTTGTGTTCAAAACAGGCTATGTGAAGGACGATTTTCACACACAGTTATCTCTCAGAACGAGCATGTGGAAAGAAGTTCGTTCACCTAGCACAAAGGGAAAGTTTTGCAGGAGAAACTTTTACTCTGGATTCTCAGTGTGTTTCCTACTGCCGGTTTGAAGTTCCTGCAGTTTTAACGGTAAAACCGAGTTTGATCTAGTACCTCCCTATATATATGTGTGGAGTGGAGTTTGCAACTGAAAAGAAACTTTGTGTTCCCAACAAGCTATTTGAAGGACGGCTTTCACACACACTTATCTCTCAGAACTGAGCATGTGGAGAGTCGTTCGTTCATCTAGCACAAATGGAAAGGGTTGCAGTGGAAACTTTTACTCTGGTTTCTCAGTGTGTTTCCTACTGCCGGTTTGAAGTTCCTGCAGTTTTAACAGTAAAACCGAGTTTGATCTAGTACCTCCCCTTATATATGTATGGAGTGGTGTTTGCAATTGAAAAGAAACTTTGTGTTCCCAACAAGTTAGGTGAAGGACGGCATTCACCCCCACTTATCTCTCTGAACTGAGCATGTGGAGAGTCGTTCGTTCATCAAGCACAAAGGGAAAGGGTGGAAGGAGAAACTTTTACTCTGTTTTCTCAGTGTGTTTCCTAGTGCCGGTTTGATGTTCCTGCATTTTTCACTGTAAAACCGAGTTTGAGCCAGTACCTCCCCATATATATGTACGGAGAGGAGTTTGAAACTGAAAAGAAACTTTGTGTTCCCAACAAGCAAGGTGAAGCACGATATTCACACACTTAACTCTCAGAATTGAGCATGTGGAGAGAAGTTCGTTCACCGAGCACAAAGGGAACGGTTTGCAGGAAAAACTTTTTCCCTGGTTTCTCAGTGTGTTTCCTACTGCCGGTATGAATTTCCTGCATTTTTCACTGTAAAACCGAGTTTGAGATAGTACCTCCCCATATATATGTATGGAGTGGTGTTTGCAACTGAAAAGAAACTTACTGTTCCCAACAAGCTAGTTGAAGCACGATTTTCACACACTTAACTCCCAGAATTGAGCATGTGGAGAGAAGTTCGTTCACCGAGCACAAAGGGAACGGGTTGCAGGAGAAACTATTTCCCTGGTTTCTCAGTGTGTTTCCTACTGCCGGTTTGAATTTCCTGCAGTTTTCACTGTAAAACCGAGTTTGAGCTAGTACCTCCCCATATATATGTATGGAGTGGAGTTTGCAACTGAAAAGAACTTTGTTTTCAAAACAAGTTATTTGAAGGACGATTTTCACACACACTTATCTCTCAGAACTGAGCATGTGGAGAGAAGTTCGTTCACCTAGCACAAAGGGAAAGTTTTGCAGGAGAAATTTTACTCTGGTTTCTCAGTGTGTTTAATACTGCCGGTTTGAAGTTCCTGCAGTTTTCACGCTAAAACCGATATGAATCTAGTACCTCCCTATATATATATATGGATTGGTGTTGCAACTGAAAAGAAACTTTGTGTTCCCAACAAGCTAGGTGAAGCACGATTTTCACACACTAATATCTAATAAATGAGCATGTGGATAGAAGTTCGTTCACCTAGCTAAAATGGAACGGGTTGCAGGAGAAACTTTTACTCTGGTTTTTCAGTGTGTTTCCTACT
Organism: Camelus dromedarius; assembly: GCF_036321535.1. NCBI lineage: Eukaryota > Metazoa > Chordata > Mammalia > Artiodactyla > Camelidae > Camelus > Camelus dromedarius. The sequence continues at coordinate 3,835,547 of NW_026989739.1, forward strand.
GCCGGTTTGAAATTCCTGCAGTTTTGACGGAAAAAAGTGTTGGAGCTAGTACCTCCCCATATATATGTATGGAGTGATATTTGCAACTGAAAAGAAACTTTGTGTCCCCAAGAACCTAGGTGAATGACGGCTTTCACACACACTTATCTCTCAGAACTGAGCATGTGGAGAGAGTTTCGTTCATCTAGCACAAAGGGAACGGGTTGCAGGAGAAACTTTTACTCTGGTTTTCAGTGGGTTTCCTACTGCCTGTATGAATTTCCTGCAGTTTTCACTGTAAAACCGAGTTGGAGCTAGTACCTCCCCATATATATGTATGGGGTTGAGTAGGCAAATGAAAAGAATCTTTGTGTTCCCAACTAGATAGGTGAAGGACAGCTTTCACACACAATTATCTCTCAGAACTGAGCATGTGGAGAGACGTTCGTTCATCTAGCACAAAGGGAACGGGTTGCAGGAGAAACTTTTACTCTGGTTTCTCAGTGTGTTTCCTATTGCCGGTATGAAGTTCCTGCAGTTCTCACTGTAAAACCGAGTTGGAGCTTGTATCACCCCATATATATGTATGCTGTGGAGTTTGCAACTGAAAAGAAACTTTGTGTTCAAAAAATGCTATGTGAAGGACGATTTTCACACACACTTATCTCTCAGAACTGAGCATGTGGAGAGACGTTCGTTCACCTAGCACAAAGGCAACGTTTTGCAGGAGAAAATTTTACTCTGGTTTCTCAGTGTGTTTCCTTCTGCCGGTTTGAAGTTCCTGCAGTTTTCACGGTAAAACCTATATGGAGATAGTACCTTGCCATATATATGTATGGAGTGGGTTTGCAAATGAAAAGGAGCTTTGTGTTCCCACCAAGCTAGCTGAAGGACGGATATCACTCACACGTATCTCTCAGATCTGAGCATGTGGAGAGTCTTTCGTTCATCTAGCACAAAGGGAATGGGTTGCAGGATAAACTTTTCTCTGGTTTCTCAGTGTGTTTCCTACTTCCGGTTTGAATTTACTGCAGTTTTCACGGTAAAACCGAGTTTGTTCTAGTACATCCCCATATATATGTATGGACTGAAGTTTGCAACTGAAAAGAAACTTTGTGTTCCCAACCAGCAAAGTGAAGGACGGCTTTCACTCACACTTACCTCTCAGAACTGAGCATGTGGAGAGTCTATCGTTCATCTAGCACAAAGGGTACGGGTTGAAGTGGAAACTTTTACACTGGTTTCTCAGTGTGTTTCCTAGTGCCGGCTTGAGGTTCCTGCAGTTTTCACGGTAAAACAGAGTTTGGGCTGGTACCTCCCCATATATATGTATGGAGTGGAGTTTGCAACTGAAAAGAATTTTTGTGTTCCCAAAAAGTTGGGGGAAGCACGATTTTCACACACTTATCTCTCAGAACTGAGCATGTGGAGAGAAGTTCGTTCACCAAGCAAGAAGGGAACGAGTTGCAGGAGAAACTTTTACTCTGGTTTCTCAGTGTGTTTCCTAGTGCCGGTTTGAAGTTCCTGCAGTTTTCACGGTAAACCGGGTTTCAGCTAGTACCTCCCCATATATAAGTATGGAGTGGAGTTTGCAACTGAATAGAAACTTTGTGTTCCCAAAAGGCTAGGTGAAGCACTATTTTCACACACTTATCTTCAGAACTGAGCATGTGGAGAGAAGTTCGTTCACCTAGCACAAAGGGAACGGGTTGCAGGGGAAACTTTTACTCTGGTTTCTAGTGTGTTTCCTACTTCCGGGTTTAAGTTCCTGCAATTTTCACGGTAAAACTGATATGGAGCTAGTACCTCCCTATATATATGTATTGAGTGGAGTTTGCAACTGAAAAGAAACTTTTTTTTCCCAACAAGCTAGGTGAAGGATGGTTTCACTCACACATTTCTCTCAGAACAGAGCATGTGGATAGTCGTTCGTTCATGTAGCACAAAGGGAACGGGTTGCTGGAATAACTTTTACTCTGGTTACTCAGTGTGTTTCCAAGTGCCAGATTGAAGTTCCTGCAGGTTTCACGGTAAAACTGAGTTTGAGCTAGTACCACCACATATATATGTATGGTCTGGAATTTGCAACTGAAAGGAAACTTTGTGTTCCCAAAAAGCTAGGTGAAGGACGGCTTTCACACACAATTATATCTCAGAACTGAGCATGTGGAGAGTCGTTCTTTCATCTAGCAAAAAGGTAACGGTTTGCAGGTGAAACAATACTCTTGTTTCTCAGTGTGTTTCCTAGTGCCTGTTCATGTTCCTGCAGTTTTCACTGTAAAACCGAGTTGGAGCTAGAATCTCCCGATATATATGTATTGAGTGGGGTGTGCAACTGCAAAGAAACTTTGTGTTAATAACAAGATAGGTGAAGGACGGTTTTGACACACACATTTCTCTCAGAACTGAGCATGTGGAGAGTCGTCCATTCATCTAGAACAAAAGGAAAGTGTTGCAGGAGAAACTTTTACTCTGGTTCTCAGTGATTTCCTAGTGCCGGTTTGAAGTTCCTGCAGTTTTCACTGGAAAACCGAGTTAGAGCTAGTACCTCCCTATATATATGTATGGAGTGGAGTATGCAACTGAAAAGTAACTTTGTTTTCCCAACAATCTAGTTGAAGGACGGCTTTCACAGACACTTATCTCTCAGAACTGAGCATGTGGAGAGTCTATCGTTCATCTAGCACAAAGTGTACGGGTTGAAGGGGAAACTTTTACCCTGGTTTCTCAGTGTGTTTCCTAGTGCCGGTTTGAAGTTCCTGCAGTTTTCACGGTAAAACCGAATTTGTGCTGTTACCTCCCCATATATATGTATGGAGTGGAGTTTGCAACTGAAAAGAATTTTTGTGTTCCCAACAAGCTAGGTGAAGCACGATTTTCACACACTTATCTCTCAGAACTGAGCATGAGGAGAGAAGTTCCTTCACCAAGCAAAAAGGGAATGAGTTGTAGGAGAAACTTTTACTCTGGTTTCTCAGTGTGTTTCCTAGTGCCGTTTTGAAGGTCCTGCAGTTTTCACGGTAAACCCGAGTTTCAGCTAGTACCTCCAATTATATATGTATTGAGTGGAGTTTGCAACTGAAAAGAAAGTTTTTGTTCCCAAAAGGCTAGGTGAAGCACGATTTTCACACACTTATACTCAGAACTGAGCATGTGGAGAGATGTTCGCTCACCTGGCACAAAGGGAACGATTTGCAGGAGAAACATTTACTCTGGTTTCTCAGTGTGTTTCCAAGTGCCATTTTGATGTTCCTGCAGTTTTCACTGTACAACCGAGTTGGAGCTAGTACCTCCCATATATATGTGTGGAGTGGAGTTTGCAACTGAGAGAAACTTTGTGTTCCCAACAAACTAGGTGAATGACGGCTTTCACACTAACTTATCTCTCAGAACTGAGCATGTGGAGAGTCGTTCATCTAGCATTAAGGGAACGGGTTGCAGGGAAAACATTCACTTTGGTTTCTCAGTGAGTTTCCAAGTGCCGGATTGAAGTTCCTGCAGTTTACACTGTGAAATCGATTTTGAGCTAATACTTCCCCATATATTTGTATGGAGTGGAGTTTGCAACTGAAAAGAATCTTTGTGTTCCCAACAAGCTAAGTGAATCACGATTTTCACACACTTATCTCTCAGAACTGAGCATGTGGAGAGAAGTTCATTCACCTAGCACAAAGGGAACGTGTTGCAGGAGAAACTTTTACTCTGGTTTCTCAGTGTGTTTCTTAGTGCCGGTTTGAACTTCCTGCAGTTTTCATGGTAAAACCGAGTTTGAGCTAGTACCTCCCCATCTATATGTATGGAGTGGAGTTTGCAACTGAAAAGAAATTTTGTATTCCCAACAAGCTATGTGAAGGACGGCTTTCACACCCACTTATATCTCAGAACTGAGCATGTGGAGAGTCGTTCGTTCATCTAGCACAAAGGGAACTGGTTGCAGGAGAAACATTACTCTGGATTCTCTGTGTGTTTCCTAGTGCCGGATTGAAGTTCCTGCAGTTTTCACTGTAAAAAAGATTTGAAGCTATTACCTCACCTTATATATATATGGAGTGGAGTTTGCAACTGAAAAGAATCTTTGTGTTCCCAACAAGCTAGGTGAAGCTCGATTTTAACACACTTATCTCTCAGAACTGAGCATGTGGAGAGAAGTTCGTTCACCTAGCACAAAGGGAACGGGTTGCAGGGGAAACATTTACTCTGGTTTCTCAGTGTGATTCCTAGTGCCGGTTGGAAGTTCCTGCAGTTTTCACTGTAAAACAGAGTTGGAGCTATTATTTCCCCATATATATGTATGGAGTGGAGATTGCAACTGAAATGAATTTTTGTGTTCAAAACAAGCTAGGTGAAGGACGATTTTCACACACTTATCTCTCAGAACTGATCATGTGTAGAGAAGTACTTTCACTTAGCCCAAAGGAAATGGGTTTCAGGAGAAACTTTTACTCTGGTTTCACAGTGTGTTTCCTACTGCCGGTTTGAAGTTCCTGCAGTTTTAACAGTAAAACCGAGTTTGATCTAGTACCTCCCCTTATATATGTATGGAGTGGTGTTTGCAATTGAAAAGAAACTTTGTGTTCCCAACAAGTTAGGTGAAGGACGGCATTCACCCCCACTTATCTCTCTGAACTGAGCATGTGGAGAGTCGTTCGTTCATCAAGCACAAAGGGAAAGGGTGGAAGGAGAAACTTTTACTCTGTTTTCTCAGTGTGTTTCCTAGTGCCGGTTTGATGTTCCTGCATTTTTCACTGTAAAACCGAGTTTGAGCCAGTACCTCCCCATATATATGTACGGAGAGGAGTTTGAAACTGAAAAGAAACTTTGTGTTCCCAACAAGCAAGGTGAAGCACGATATTCACACACTTAACTCTCAGAATTGAGCATGTGGAGAGAAGTTCGTTCACCGAGCACAAAGGGAACGGTTTGCAGGAAAAACTTTTTCCCTGGTTTCTCAGTGTGTTTCCTACTGCCGGTATGAATTTCCTGCATTTTTCACTGTAAAACCGAGTTTGAGATAGTACCTCCCCATATATATGTATGGAGTGGTGTTTGCAACTGAAAAGAAACTTACTGTTCCCAACAAGCTAGTTGAAGCACGATTTTCACACACTTAACTCCCAGAATTGAGCATGTGGAGAGAAGTTCGTTCACCGAGCACAAAGGGAACGGGTTGCAGGAGAAACTATTTCCCTGGTTTCTCAGTGTGTTTCCTACTGCCGGTTTGAATTTCCTGCAGTTTTCACTGTAAAACCGAGTTTGAGCTAGTACCTCCCCATATATATGTATGGAGTGGAGTTTGCAACTGAAAAGAACTTTGTTTTCAAAACAAGTTATTTGAAGGACGATTTTCACACACACTTATCTCTCAGAACTGAGCATGTGGAGAGAAGTTCGTTCACCTAGCACAAAGGGAAAGTTTTGCAGGAGAAATTTTACTCTGGTTTCTCAGTGTGTTTAATACTGCCGGTTTGAAGTTCCTGCAGTTTTCACGCTAAAACCGATATGAATCTAGTACCTCCCTATATATATATATGGATTGGTGTTGCAACTGAAAAGAAACTTTGTGTTCCCAACAAGCTAGGTGAAGCACGATTTTCACACACTAATATCTAATAAATAAGCATGTGGATAGAAGTTCGTTCACCTAGCTAAAATGGAACGGGTTGCAGGAGAAACTTTTACTCTGGTTTTTCAGTGTGTTTCCTACTGCCGGTTTGAAATTCCTGCAGTTTTGACGGAAAAAAGTGTTGGAGCTAGTACCTCCCCATATATATGTATGGAGTGATATTTGCAACTGAAAAGAAACTTTGTGTCCCCAAGAACCTAGGTGAATGACGGCTTTCACACACACTTATCTCTCAGAACTGAGCATGTGGAGAGAGTTTCGTTCATCTAGCACAAAGGGAACGGGTTGCAGGAGAAACTTTTACTCTGGTTTTCAGTGGGTTTCCTACTGCCTGTATGAATTTCCTGCAGTTTTCACTGTAAAACCGAGTTGGAGCTAGTACCTCCCCATATATATGTATGGGGTTGAGTAGGCAAATGAAAAGAATCTTTGTGTTCCCAACTAGATAGGTGAAGGACAGCTTTCACACACAATTATCTCTCAGAACTGAGCATGTGGAGAGACGTTCGTTCATCTAGCACAAAGGGAACGGGTTGCAGGAGAAACTTTTACTCTGGTTTCTCAGTGTGTTTCCTATTGCCGGTATGAAGTTCCTGCAGTTCTCACTGTAAAACCGAGTTGGAGCTTGTATCACCCCATATATATGTATGCTGTGGAGTTTGCAACTGAAAAGAAACTTTGTGTTCAAAAAATGCTATGTGAAGGACGATTTTCACACACACTTATCTCTCAGAACTGAGCATGTGGAGAGACGTTCGTTCACCTAGCACAAAGGCAACGTTTTGCAGGAGAAAATTTTACTCTGGTTTCTCAGTGTGTTTCCTTCTGCCGGTTTGAAGTTCCTGCAGTTTTCACGGTAAAACCTATATGGAGATAGTACCTTGCCATATATATGTATGGAGTGGGTTTGCAAATGAAAAGGAGCTTTGTGTTCCCACCAAGCTAGCTGAAGGACGGATATCACTCACACGTATCTCTCAGATCTGAGCATGTGGAGAGTCTTTCGTTCATCTAGCACAAAGGGAATGGGTTGCAGGATAAACTTTTCTCTGGTTTCTCAGTGTGTTTCCTACTTCCGGTTTGAATTTACTGCAGTTTTCACGGTAAAACCGAGTTTGTTCTAGTACATCCCCATATATATGTATGGACTGAAGTTTGCAACTGAAAAGAAACTTTGTGTTCCCAACCAGCAAAGTGAAGGACGGCTTTCACTCACACTTACCTCTCAGAACTGAGCATGTGGAGAGTCTATCGTTCATCTAGCACAAAGGGTACGGGTTGAAGTGGAAACTTTTACACTGGTTTCTCAGTGTGTTTCCTAGTGCCGGCTTGAGGTTCCTGCAGTTTTCACGGTAAAACAGAGTTTGGGCTGGTACCTCCCCATATATATGTATGGAGTGGAGTTTGCAACTGAAAAGAATTTTTGTGTTCCCAAAAAGTTGGGGGAAGCACGATTTTCACACACTTATCTCTCAGAACTGAGCATGTGGAGAGAAGTTCGTTCACCAAGCAAGAAGGGAACGAGTTGCAGGAGAAACTTTTACTCTGGTTTCTCAGTGTGTTTCCTAGTGCCGGTTTGAAGTTCCTGCAGTTTTCACGGTAAACCGGGTTTCAGCTAGTACCTCCCCATATATAAGTATGGAGTGGAGTTTGCAACTGAATAGAAACTTTGTGTTCCCAAAAGGCTAGGTGAAGCACTATTTTCACACACTTATCTTCAGAACTGAGCATGTGGAGAGAAGTTCGTTCACCTAGCACAAAGGGAACGGGTTGCAGGGGAAACTTTTACTCTGGTTTCTAGTGTGTTTCCTACTTCCGGGTTTAAGTTCCTGCAATTTTCACGGTAAAACTGATATGGAGCTAGTACCTCCCTATATATATGTATTGAGTGGAGTTTGCAACTGAAAAGAAACTTTTTTTTCCCAACAAGCTAGGTGAAGGATGGTTTCACTCACACATTTCTCTCAGAACAGAGCATGTGGATAGTCGTTCGTTCATGTAGCACAAAGGGAACGGGTTGCTGGAATAACTTTTACTCTGGTTACTCAGTGTGTTTCCAAGTGCCAGATTGAAGTTCCTGCAGGTTTCACGGTAAAACTGAGTTTGAGCTAGTACCACCACATATATATGTATGGTCTGGAATTTGCAACTGAAAGGAAACTTTGTGTTCCCAAAAAGCTAGGTGAAGGACGGCTTTCACACACAATTATATCTCAGAACTGAGCATGTGGAGAGTCGTTCTTTCATCTAGCAAAAAGGTAACGGTTTGCAGGTGAAACAATACTCTTGTTTCTCAGTGTGTTTCCTAGTGCCTGTTCATGTTCCTGCAGTTTTCACTGTAAAACCGAGTTGGAGCTAGAATCTCCCGATATATATGTATTGAGTGGGGTGTGCAACTGCAAAGAAACTTTGTGTTAATAACAAGATAGGTGAAGGACGGTTTTGACACACACATTTCTCTCAGAACTGAGCATGTGGAGAGTCGTCCATTCATCTAGAACAAAAGGAAAGTGTTGCAGGAGAAACTTTTACTCTGGTTCTCAGTGATTTCCTAGTGCCGGTTTGAAGTTCCTGCAGTTTTCACTGGAAAACCGAGTTAGAGCTAGTACCTCCCTATATATATGTATGGAGTGGAGTATGCAACTGAAAAGTAACTTTGTTTTCCCAACAATCTAGTTGAAGGACGGCTTTCACAGACACTTATCTCTCAGAACTGAGCATGTGGAGAGTCTATCGTTCATCTAGCACAAAGTGTACGGGTTGAAGGGGAAACTTTTACCCTGGTTTCTCAGTGTGTTTCCTAGTGCCGGTTTGAAGTTCCTGCAGTTTTCACGGTAAAACCGAATTTGTGCTGTTACCTCCCCATATATATGTATGGAGTGGAGTTTGCAACTGAAAAGAATTTTTGTGTTCCCAACAAGCTAGGTGAAGCACGATTTTCACACACTTATCTCTCAGAACTGAGCATGAGGAGAGAAGTTCCTTCACCAAGCAAAAAGGGAATGAGTTGTAGGAGAAACTTTTACTCTGGTTTCTCAGTGTGTTTCCTAGTGCCGTTTTGAAGGTCCTGCAGTTTTCACGGTAAACCCGAGTTTCAGCTAGTACCTCCAATTATATATGTATTGAGTGGAGTTTGCAACTGAAAAGAAAGTTTTTGTTCCCAAAAGGCTAGGTGAAGCACGATTTTCACACACTTATACTCAGAACTGAGCATGTGGAGAGATGTTCGCTCACCTGGCACAAAGGGAACGATTTGCAGGAGAAACATTTACTCTGGTTTCTCAGTGTGTTTCCAAGTGCCATTTTGATGTTCCTGCAGTTTTCACTGTACAACCGAGTTGGAGCTAGTACCTCCCATATATATGTGTGGAGTGGAGTTTGCAACTGAGAGAAACTTTGTGTTCCCAACAAACTAGGTGAATGACGGCTTTCACACTAACTTATCTCTCAGAACTGAGCATGTGGAGAGTCGTTCATCTAGCATTAAGGGAACGGGTTGCAGGGAAAACATTCACTTTGGTTTCTCAGTGAGTTTCCAAGTGCCGGATTGAAGTTCCTGCAGTTTACACTGTGAAATCGATTTTGAGCTAATACTTCCCCATATATTTGTATGGAGTGGAGTTTGCAACTGAAAAGAATCTTTGTGTTCCCAACAAGCTAAGTGAATCACGATTTTCACACACTTATCTCTCAGAACTGAGCATGTGGAGAGAAGTTCATTCACCTAGCACAAAGGGAACGTGTTGCAGGAGAAACTTTTACTCTGGTTTCTCAGTGTGTTTCTTAGTGCCGGTTTGAACTTCCTGCAGTTTTCATGGTAAAACCGAGTTTGAGCTAGTACCTCCCCATCTATATGTATGGAGTGGAGTTTGCAACTGAAAAGAAATTTTGTATTCCCAACAAGCTATGTGAAGGACGGCTTTCACACCCACTTATATCTCAGAACTGAGCATGTGGAGAGTCGTTCGTTCATCTAGCACAAAGGGAACTGGTTGCAGGAGAAACATTACTCTGGATTCTCTGTGTGTTTCCTAGTGCCGGATTGAAGTTCCTGCAGTTTTCACTGTAAAAAAGATTTGAAGCTATTACCTCACCTTATATATATATGGAGTGGAGTTTGCAACTGAAAAGAATCTTTGTGTTCCCAACAAGCTAGGTGAAGCTCGATTTTAACACACTTATCTCTCAGAACTGAGCATGTGGAGAGAAGTTCGTTCACCTAGCACAAAGGGAACGGGTTGCAGGGGAAACATTTACTCTGGTTTCTCAGTGTGATTCCTAGTGCCGGTTGGAAGTTCCTGCAGTTTTCACTGTAAAACAGAGTTGGAGCTATTATTTCCCCATATATATGTATGGAGTGGAGATTGCAACTGAAATGAATTTTTGTGTTCAAAACAAGCTAGGTGAAGGACGATTTTCACACACTTATCTCTCAGAACTGATCATGTGTAGAGAAGTACTTTCACTTAGCCCAAAGGAAATGGGTTTCAGGAGAAACTTTTACTCTGGTTTCACAGTGTGTTTCCTAGTGCAGGTTTGAAGTTCCTTCAGTTTTCACTGTAAAACCGAGGTGGAGTTAGTACCTCCCCATATATATGTATGGAATGGAGTTTGCAAATGAAAAGAAACTTTGTGTTCTCAACAAGCTAGTGAAGGACGGATTTCACACACACTTATCTCTCAGAACTAAGCATGTGGAGGGACGTTCGTTCACCTAGCACAATGGTAACTGGTTGCAGGAGAAACTTATACTCTGGTTTCTCAGTCTGTTTCCTAGTGCCGTTTTGAAGTTCCTGCAGTTTTCACGGTAAACCCGAGTTTCAGCTAGTACCTCCCCATATATATGTATGGAGTGGAGTTTGCAACTGAAAAGTAACTTTGTGTTCCCAAAAGGCAAGTTGAAGCACGATTTTCACCCACTTATCCTCAGAACTGAGCATGTGGAGAGAAGTTCGTTCGCCTAGCACAAAGGGAACGAGTTGCAAGAGAAACATTTACTCTGGTTTCTCAGTGTGTTTCCAAGTGCCGTTTTGAAGTTCCTGCAGTTTTCACTGTAAAACCGAGTTTTAGCTAGTACCTCCCCATATATATATATGGAGTGGAGTTTGCAACTGAAAAGAAACTTTGTGTTCCCAACAAGCTAGTTGAAGTACGGCTTACACACACACTTATCTCTCAGAACAGAGCATGTGGAGATTCGTTCGTTCATCTAGCACAAAAGGAACGGTTTGCAGGGGAAACTTTTACTCTGGTTTCTCAGTGTGTTTCCTAGTGCCGGTTTGAAGTTCCTGCAGTTTTCACGGTAACACCGAGTTGGAGCTAGTACCTCCCCCTATATATGTATTGAGTGGAGTTGGCAACTGAAAAGAAACTTTGTGTTCCCAACAAACTAGGTGAATGACGGCTTTCACACACACTTAACTCTCATAACTGAGCATGTGGAGAGTCGTTCGTTCATCTAGCTCAAAGGGAACGGGTTGCAGGGGAAACATTTACTCTGGTTTCTCAGTGTGTTTCCAAGTGCCGCTTTCAAGTTCCTGCAGTTTTCACTGTAAAATTGAGTTTGAGCTAATACCTCCCCATATATATGTATGGAGTGGAGTTTGCAACTGAAAAGAAACTTTGTGTTCACAACAAGCTAAGTGAAGCACGATTTTCACACACTTATCTCTCAGAACTGAGCATGTGGAGAGAAGTTTATTCACCTAGCAAAAACGGAACGAGTTGCAGGAGAAATATTTTCTCTGGTTTCTCATTGTGTTTCCTAGTGCCGGTTTGAAGTTCCTGCAGTTTTCACCGTAGAACTGAGTTTGAGCTAGTATCTCCCCATATATATGTTTGGAGTGGAGTTTGCAACTGAAAAGAATTTTTGTGTTCAAAACAAGCTAGTTGAGGGACGATTTTCACACACATCTCTCAGAACTGAGCATCTGGAGAGAAGTTCGTTCACTTAGCCCAAAGGGAATGGGTTGCAGGAGAAACTTTTACATTCGTTTCTCAGTGTGTTTCCTAGTGCCGGTATGAAGTTCCTGCAGTTTTCACTGTAAAACCGAGTTTTAGCAAGTACCTCCCCATATATATGTATGGAGTGGAGTTTGCAACTGAAAAGAACTTTGTGTTCAAAACAAGCTATTTGAAAGACGGTTTTCACACACATTTATCTCTCAGAAATGAGCATATGGAGAGAAGTTCGTTCACCTATCACAAAGGGAACGTTTTGCAGGGGAAACTTTTACTCTGGTTTCTTAGTGTGTTTCCTACTGCCGTTTTGAAGTTCCTACAGTTTTCACGGTAAAACCGATATGGAGTTAGTACCTCTCTATATATATGTATGGATTGGAGTTTGCAAGTGAAAAGAAACTTTGTGTTCCCAACAACCTCGGTGAAGGACGGCTTTCACACACACATATCTCTCAGAAGTGAGAATGTGGAGAGACGTTCGTTTATGTAGCACAAAGGGAACGGGTTGCAGGAGAAACTTTTACTCTGGTTTCTCAGTGTGTTTCCTAGTGCCGTTTTGAAATTCCTGCAGTTTTCACGGTAAAACCGTGTTTGAGCTAGTACCTCCCATATATATGTATGGACTGGAGTTTGCAACTGAAAAGAAACTTTGTATTCCCAACAAGCTAGGTGAAGGACGGCTTTCACACCCACTTATCTCTCAGAAATGAGCATTTGGAGAGTCGTTCATTCATCTAGCACAAAGGTAACGGTTTGCAGGTGAATCATTACTATTGTTTCTCAGTGTGTTTCCTAGTGCTGGTTCAAGTTCCTGCAGTTTTCATTGTAAAACCGATTTGGAGCTAGTACCTCCCCATATATATGTATGGAGTGGTGTTTACAACTGAAAAGAATCTTTGGTTCCCAACAAGCTAGGTTAAGCACGATTTTCACACACATATCTCTCAGAATTTAGCATGTGGAGAGAAGTTCGTTTACCTAGCACAAAGGGAACTGTTTGCAGGAGAAACATTTACTCTGATTTCTCAGTATGTTTCTTCGTGCCGGTTAGAAGTTCCTGCAGTTTTCACTGTAAAACAGAGTTGGAGCTATTATTTCCCCATATATATGTATGGAGTGGAGATTGCAACTGAAATGAATTTTTGTGTTCAAAACAAGCTATGTGAAGGACGATTTTCACACACTTATCTCTCAGAACTTAGCATGTGGAGAGAAGTTCATTCAACTAACACAAAGGGAACGGGTTGCAGGGAAACTTTTACTCTGGTTTCTCAGTGTGTTTCCTACTGCCGGTTTGAAGTTCCTGCAGTTTTCATGGTAAAACCGATTTGGAGCTAGTACCTCCCCATATATATGTATGGATTGGAGTTAGCACCTGAAAAGAAACTTTCTGTTCCCAACAAGCTAGGTGAATGACGGCTTTCACACACACTTATCTCTCAGAACTGAGCATGTGGAGAGTTGTTCGTTCATCTAGCACAAATGGAACGGGTTGAAAAAGAAACTTGTACTCTGGTTCTCAGTGTGTTTACTACTGCCGTGTTGAATTTCCTGCAGTTTTCACTGTAAAACCGAATTGGAGCTAGTACCTCCAAATATATATGTATGGAGTGGAGTAGGCAAATTAAAAGTAACTTAGTGTTCCCAACAAGCTATGTGAAGGACGGCTTTAACACACACTTATCTCCCAGAACTGAGCATGTGCAGAGAAGTTCTTTCATCTTGCACAAATGGAACGGGTTGCAGGAGAAATTTTTACTCTAGTTTCTCAGTGTGTTTCCTAGTGTCGGTTTGAAGTTCCTCCAGTTTTCACTGTAAAACCGAGGTGGAAATGGTACCCCCCATATATATGTATGGAGTGGAGATTGCAACTGAAAAGAAACTGTGTTCAAAAAAGGCTATGTGAAGTACGATTTTCACACACACTTATCTCTCAGAACTGAGCATCTGGAGAGTCGTTCGTTCATCTATCACAAATGGAACGGGTTGCAGGATAAACTTTTTCTTTGGTTTCTCAGTGTGTGTCCTAGTGCCGGTTTGAAGTTCCTGCAGTTTTCACGGTAAAACCGAGTTAATCTAGTACCTCCCCATATATATGTATGGAGTGGAGTTTGCAACTGAAAAGAAACTGTGTTCAAAACAGGCTATGTGAAGTACGATATTCACACACACTTATCTCTCAGAACTGAGCATGTGGAGAGTCATTCGTTCATGTAGCACAAAGGGAACGGGTTGCAGGAGAAACTTTTACTCTGGTTTCTCAGTGTGTTTCCTAGTGCCGGTTTGAAGTTCCTGCAGTTTTCATTGTAAAACCGTGTTGCACGTACTACCTCGCCATATATATGTATGGACTGGCGTATGTAACTGAAAAGAAACTTTGTGTTCCCAACTAGCAATTTGAAGGACGGCTTTCACACACACTTAACTCTCAGAACTGAGCATGTGGATAGACGTTCGTTCATCTAGCACAAAGGGAACGGGTTGCAGGAGAAACATTTTCTCTGGTTTCTCAGTGTGTTTCCTAGTGCCGGTTTGAAGTTCCTGCAGTTTTCACGGTAAAACCGAGTTAATCTAATACCTCCCCATATATATGTATGGAGTGAAGTTTGCAACTGAAAAGAAACTTTGTGTTCAAAACAAGCTATTTGAAGCTCTATTTTCACACATTTACTTCTCAGAACAGAGCATGTGGAGAGAAGTTCGTTCACATGGCACAAAGGGAACGGGTTGCAGGAGAAACTTTTACTCTGTTTTCTCAGCGTGTTTCCTAGTGCTGGTTTGAAGTTCCTGCAGTTTTCCCGGTAAAACCGCGTTTGAGCTAGTACATCCCCATATCTATGTATGGATTGGAGTTTGCAACTGAAAAGAAACTTTGTATTCCCAAGAAGCTAGGTGAAATACGGCTATCACACACACTTGTCTCTCAGAACTGAGCATGTGGAAAGTCGTTCCTTCATCTAGCAGAAATTGAACGGGTTGCAGGAGAAACATTCACTCTGGTTTCTCAGTGTGTTTCCTAGTGTCGGTTTGAAATTCCTGCATTTTTCACTGTAAAAAACGAGTAGGAGCTTGTACCTCCACATATATATGTATGGAGTGGAGATTGCAACTGAAAAGAAACTTTGTGTTCCCAACAAGCTAATTGAAGCTCGATTTTCACACACTTATCTCTCAGAAATGAGCATGGGGAGAGAAGTTCGTTCACATAGCACAATGGGAGCGAGTTGCAGGAGAAATATTTACTCTGGTTTCTCTGTGTGTTTCCTAGTGCCGGTTTGAATTTCATGAAGTTTTCACGGTAAAACCGAGTTGGAGCTAGTACATCCCCATATATATGTATGGATTGGGGTTTGTAACTGAAAAGAAACTTTGTGTTCCCAACAAGCTATATGAAGCACGATTTTCACACAGTTATCTCTCAGAACTTAGCATGTGGAGAGAAGTTCATTCAACTAGCACAAAGGGAGCGAGTTGCAGGAGAAACAATTACTCTGGTTTCTCTGTGTGTTTCCTAGTGCCGCTTTGAATTTCATGAAGTTTTCATGGTAAAACCGAGTTGGAGCTTGTACCTACCCATATATATGTATGGATTGGAGTTAGCACCTGAAAAGAAACTTTCTGTTCCCAACAAGCTAGGTGAATGACGGCTTTCACACACACTTATCTCTCAGAACTGAGCATGTGGAGAGTTGTTCGTTCATCTAGCACAAATGGAACGGGTTGAAGGAGAAACTTTTACTCTGGTTCTCAGTGTGTTTCCTACTACCGGGTGGAATTTCCTACAGTTTTCACTGTAAAACCGAGGTGGATCTAGTACCTCCCCATATATATGTATGGAGTGGAGTAGGCAAATTAAAAGTAACTTTGTGTTCCCAACAAGCTAGGTGACGGACGGCTTTAACACACACTTATCTCCCAGAACTGAGCATGTGCAGAGAAGTTCTTTCATCTTGCACAAATGGAACGGGTTGCAGGAGAAACTTTTATTCTGGTTTCTCAGTGTGTTTCCTAGTGTCGGTTTGAAGTTCCTCCAGTTTTCAGTGTAAAACCGAGGTGGAGATGGTACCTCCCCATATATATGTATGGAGTGGAGTTTGCAACTGAAAAGAAACTGTGTTCAAAAAAGCTATGTGAAGTACGATTTTCACACACACTTATCTCTCAGAACTGAGCATGTGGAGAGTCGTTCGTTCATCTAGCACAAAAGGAACGGGTTGCAGGAGAAACTTTTACTTTGGTTTCTCAGTGTGTGTCCTAATGCCGGTTTGAAGTTCCTGCCGTTTTCACGGTAAAACCGAGTTAATCTAGTACCTCCCCATATATATATATGGAGTGGAGTTTGCAACCGAAAAGAAACTTTGTGTTCAAAACAAGCTATGTGAAGCTCGATTTTCACACATTTATCTCTCAGAACAGAGCATGTGGAGAGAAGTTCGTTCACCTAGCACAAAGGGAACGGGTTGCAGGAGAAACTTTTACTCTGCTTTCTCAGTGTTTTTCCTAGTGCCGGTTTGAAGTTCCTGCAGTTTTCATGGTAAAACCGAGTTGGAGATATTATCTCCCCATATCTGTGTATGGAGTGGAGTTTGCAACTGAAAAGAAACTTTGTGTTCCCAACAAGCTAGGTGAAAGACGGCTTTCATTCACACTTATCTCTCAGAACTGAGCATGTGGAGAGTCGTTCGTTCATCTAACACAATAATAACTGGTTGCAGGAGAAACATTTACTCTCGATTCTCAGTGTGTTTCCTAGTGTCGGTTTAAAGTTCCTGCAGTTTTCACTGTAAAAACAGATTTGTAGCTAGTACCTCCACATATATATGTATGGAGTGGAGTTCGCATCTGAAAAGAAACTTCGTGTTCCCAACAAGCTAAGTGAAACACGATTTTCACACACTTATCTCTCAGATCTGAGCATGTTGAGAGTCGTTCGTTCATCTATCACAAAGGGAACGGGTTGCAGGAGAAACATTTACTCTGGTTTCTCAGTGTGTTTCCTAGTGTCGGTTTGAAGTTCCTGCAGTTTTCTCTGTAAAACAGAGTTGGAGCTGGTACCTCCCCATATATATGTATGGAGTGGAGATTGCAACTGAAAAGAAACTTTGTGTTCCCAAAAAGCTAAGTGAAGCACGGTTTTCACACACTTATCTCTCAGAACAGAGCATGGGGAGAGAAGTTCGTTCACATAGCACAAAGGGAGCGAGTTGCAGGAGAAATATTTACTCTGGTTTCTCTGTGTGTTTCCTACTGCCGGTTTGAAGTTCCTGCAGTTTTAACGGTAAAACCGAGTTTGATCTAGTACCTCCCTATATATATGTGTGGATTGGAATTTGCAACTGAAAAGAAAGTTTGTGTTCCCAACAAGCTAGGTGAAGGACGGCTTTCACTCACACTTATCTCTCAGAACTGAGCATGTGGAGAGTCGTTCGTTCATCTAGCACAAATGGAAAGGGTTGCAGTGGAAACTTTTACTCTGGTTTCTCAGTGTGTTTCCTACTGCCGGTTTGAAGTTCCTGCAGTTTTAACAGTAAAACCGAGTTTGATCTAGTACCTCCCCTTATATATGTATGGAGTGGTGTTTGCAATTGAAAAGAAACTTTGTGTTCCCAACAAGCTAGGTGAAGGACGGCATTCACCCCCACTTATCTCTCAGAACTGAGCATGTGGAGAGTCGTTCGTTCATGTAGCACGATGAGAACGGGTTGCAGGAGAAACATTTACTCTGGTTTCTCAGTGTGTTTACTAGTGCCGGTTTGAAGTTCCTGCAGTTTTCACTGTAAAACAGATTTGGAGCTAGTACCTTCCCATATATATTTATGGAGTGGGTTTTTCAACTGAAAAGTAACTTTGTGTTCAAAACAGGCTATGTGAAGGACGATTTTCACACACAGTTATCTCTCAGAACGAGCATGTGGAAAGAAGTTCGTTCACCTAGCACAAAGGGAAAGTTTTGCAGGAGAAACTTTTACTCTGGATTCTCAGTGTGTTTCCTACTGCCGGTTTGAAGTTCCTGCAGTTTTAATGGTAAAACCGAGTTTGATCTAGTACCTCCCTATATATATGTGTGGAGTGGAGTTTGCAACTGAAAAGAAACTTTGTGTTCCCAACAAGCTATTTGAAGGACGGCTTTCACACACACTTATCTCTCAGAACTGAGCATGTGGAGAGTCGTTCGTTCATCTAGCACAAATGGAAAGGGTTGCAGTGGAAACTTTTACTCTGGTTTCTCAGTGTGTTTCCTACTGCCGGTTTGAAGTTCCTGCAGTTTTAACAGTAAAACCGAGTTTGATCTAGTACCTCCCCTTATATATGTATGGAGTGGTGTTTGCAATTGAAAAGAAACTTTGTGTTCCCAACAAGTTAGGTGAAGGACGGCATTCACCCCCACTTATCTCTCTGAACTGAGCATGTGGAGAGTCGTTCGTTCATCAAGCACAAAGGGAAAGGGTTGAAGGAGAAACTTTTTCCCTGGTTTCTCAGTGTGTTTCCTACTGCCGGTATGAATTTCCTGCATTTTTCACTGTAAAACCGAGTTTGAGATAGTACCTCCCCATATATATGTATGGAGTGGTGTTTGCAACTGAAAAGAAACTTACTGTTCCCAACAAGCTAGTTGAAGCACGATTTTCACACACTTAACTCCCAGAATTGAGCATGTGGAGAGAAGTTCGTTCACCGAGCACAAAGGGAACGGGTTGCAGGAGAAACTATTTCCCTGGTTTCTCAGTGTGTTTCCTACTGCCGGTTTGAATTTCCTGCAGTTTTCACTGTAAAACCGAGTTTGAGCTAGTACCTCCCCATATATATGTATGGAGTGGAGTTTGCAACTGAAAAGAACTTTGTTTTCAAAACAAGTTATTTGAAGGACGATTTTCACACACACTTATCTCTCAGAACTGAGCATGTGGAGAGAAGTTCGTTCACGTAGCACAAAGGGAAAGTTTTGCAGGAGAAATTTTACTCTGGTTTCTCAGTGTGTTTAATACTGCCGGTTTGAAGTTCCTGCAGTTTTCACGCTAAAACCGATATGGATCTAGTACCTCCCTATATATATGTATGGATTGGTGTTGCAACTGAAAAGAAACTTTGTGTTCCCAACAAGCTAGGTGAAGCACGATTTTCACACACTAATATCTAATAAATGAGCATGTGGATAGAAGTTCGTTCACCTAGCTAAAATGGAACGGGTTGCAGGAGAAACTTTTACTCTGGTTTTTCAGTGTGTTTCCTACTGCCGGTTTGAAATTCCTGCAGTTTTGACGGAAAAAAGTGTTGGAGCTAGTACCTCCCCATATATATGTATGGAGTGATATTTGCAACTGAAAAGAAACTTTGTGTCCCCAAGAACCTAGGTGAATGACGGCTTTCACACACACTTATCTCTCAGAACTGAGCATGTGGAGAGAGTTTCGTTCATCTAGCACAAAGGGAACGGGTTGCAGGAGAAACTTTTACTCTGGTTTTCAGTGGGTTTCCTACTGCCTGTATGAATTTCCTGCAGTTTTCACTGTAAAACCGAGTTGGAGCTAGTACCTCCCCATATATATGTATGGGGTTGAGTAGGCAAATGAAAAGAATCTTTGTGTTCCCAACTAGATAGGTGAAGGACAGCTTTCACACACAATTATCTCTCAGAACTGAGCATGTGGAGAGACGTTCGTTCATCTAGCACAAAGGGAACGGGTTGCAGGAGAAACTTTTACTCTGGTTTCTCAGTGTGTTTCCTATTGCCGGTATGAAGTTCCTGCAGTTCTCACTGTAAAACCGAGTTGGAGCTTGTATCACCCCATATATATGTATGCTGTGGAGTTTGCAACTGAAAAGAAACTTTGTGTTCAAAAAATGCTATGTGAAGGACGATTTTCACACACACTTATCTCTCAGAACTGAGCATGTGGAGAGACGTTCGTTCACCTAGCACAAAGGCAACGTTTTGCAGGAGAAAATTTTACTCTGGTTTCTCAGTGTGTTTCCTTCTGCCGGTTTGAAGTTCCTGCAGTTTTCACGGTAAAACCTATATGGAGATAGTACCTTGCCATATATATGTATGGAGTGGGTTTGCAAATGAAAAGGAGCTTTGTGTTCCCACCAAGCTAGCTGAAGGACGGATATCACTCACACGTATCTCTCAGATCTGAGCATGTGGAGAGTCTTTCGTTCATCTAGCACAAAGGGAATGGGTTGCAGGATAAACTTTTCTCTGGTTTCTCAGTGTGTTTCCTACTGCCGGTTTGAATTTACTGCAGTTTTCACGGTAAAACCGAGTTTGTTCTAGTACATCCCCATATATATGTATGGACTGAAGTTTGCAACTGAAAAGAAACTTTGTGTTCCCAAACAGCAAAGTGAAGGACGGCTTTCACTCACACTTACCTCTCAGAACTGAGCATGTGGAGAGTCTAACGTTCATCTAGCACAAAGGGTACGGGTTGAAGTGGAAACTTTTACACTGGTTTCTCAGTGTGTTTCCTAGTGCCGGCTTGAGGTTCCTGCAGTTTTCACGGTAAAACAGAGTTTGGGCTGGTACCTCCCCATATATATGTATGGAGTGGAGTTTGCAACTGAAAAGAATTTTTGTGTTCCAAAAAGTTGGGGGAAGCACGATTTTCACACACTTATCTCTCAGAACTGAGCATGTGGAGAGAAGTTCGTTCACCAAGCAAGAAGGGAACGAGTTGCAGGAGAAACTTTTACTCTGGTTTCTCAGTGTGTTTCCTAGTGCCGTTTTGAAGTTCCTGCAGTTTTCACGGTAAACCGGGTTTCAGCTAGTACCTCCCCATATATAAGTATGGAGTGGAGTTTGCAACTGAATAGAAACTTTGTGTTCCCAAAAGGCTAGGTGAAGCACGATTTTCACACACTTATCTTCAGAACTGAGCATGTGGAGAGAAGTTCGTTCACCTAGCACAAAGGGAACGGGTTGCAGGGGAAACTTTTACTCTGGTTTCTAGTGTGTTTCCTACTTCCGGGTTTAAGTTCCTGCAATTTTCACGGTAAAACTGATATGGAGCTAGTACCTCCCTATATATATGTATTGAGTGGAGTTTGCAACTGAAAAGAAACTTTTTTTTCCCAACAAGCTAGGTGAAGGATGGTTTCACTCACACATTTCTCTCAGAACAGAGCATGTGGATAGTCGTTCGTTCATGTAGCACAAAGGGAACGGGTTGCTGGAATAACTTTTACTCTGGTTACTCAGTGTGTTTCCAAGTGCCAGATTGAAGTTCCTGCAGGTTTCACGGTAAAACTGAGTTTGAGCTAGTACCACCACATATATATGTATGGTCTGGAATTTGCAACTGAAAGGATCTTTGTGTTCCCAAAAAGCTAGGTGAAGGACGGCTTTCACACACAATTATATCTCAGAACTGAGCATGTGGAGAGTCGTTCTTTCATCTAGCAAAAAGGTAACGGTTTGCAGGTGAAACAATAATATTGTTTCTCAGTGTGTTTCCTAGTGCCTGTTCATGTTCCTGCAGTTTTCACTGTAAAACCGAGTTGGAGCTAGAATCTCCCGATATATATGTATTGAGTGGAGTGTGCAACTGCAAAGAAAGTTTGTGTTAATAACAAGATAGGTGAAGGACGGTTTTGACACACACATTTCTCTCAGAACTGAGCATGTGGAGAGTCGTCCGTTCATCTAGAACAAAAGGAAAGTGTTGCAGGAGAAACTTTTACTCTGGTTCTCAGGGATTTCCTAGTGCCGGTTTGAAGTTCCTGCAGTTTTCATGGTAAAACCGAGTTGGAGATATTATCTCCCCATATCTGTGTATGGAGTGGAGTTTGCAACTGAAAAGAAACTTTGTGTTCCCAACAAGCTAGGTGAAAGACGGCTTTCATTCACACTTATCTCTCAGAACTGAGTATGTGGAGAGTCGTTCGTTCATCTAACACAATAATAACTGGTTGCAGGAGAAACATTTACTCTCGATTCTCAGTGTGTTTCCTAGTGTCGGTTTAAAGTTCCTGCAGTTTTCACTGTAAAAACAGATTTGTAGCTAGTACCTCCACATATATATGTATGGAGTGGAGTTCGCATCTGAAAAGAAACTTTGTGTTCCCAACAAGCTAAGTGAAACACGATTTTCACACACTTATCTCTCAGATCTGAGCATGTTGAGAGTCGTTCGTTCATCTATCACAAAGGGAACGGGTTGCAGGAGAAACATTTACTCTGGTTTCTCAGTGTGTTTCCTAGTGTCGGTTTGAAGTTCCTGCAGTTTTCTCTGTAAAACAGAGTTGGAGCTGGTACCTCCCCATATATATGTATGGAGTGGAGATTGCAACTGAAAAGAAACTTTGTGTTCCCAAAAAGCTAAGTGAAGCACGGTTTTCACACACTTATCTCTCAGAACAGAGCATGGGGAGAGAAGTTCGTTCACATAGCACAAAGGGAGCGAGTTGCAGGAGAAATATTTACTCTGGTTTCTCTGTGTGTTTCCTAGTCCCGTTTTGAATTTCATGAAGTTTTCACGGTAAAACCGTGTTGGAGCTAGTACCTCCACATATATATGTATGGAGTGGAGTTTGCAACTGAAAAGAAACTTTGTGTTCATAAAAGGCTATGTGAAGTACGATTTTCACACACACTTATCTCTCAGAACTGAGCATGTGGAGAGTCGTTCGGTCATGTAGCACAAAGGGAACGGGTTGCAGGAGAAACTTTACCTCTGGTTTCTCAGTGTGTTTCCTAGTGCCGGTTTTAATTTCCTGCAGTTTTCACGTTAAAACCGAGTTAATATATTACATCCCCATATATATGTATGGAGTGGAGTTTGCAACTGAAAAGAAAATTTGTGTTCAAAACAAGCTATGTGAAGCACGATTTTCACACATTTATCTCTCAGAACAGAGCATGTGGAGAGAAGTTCGTTCACCTAGCACAAAGGGAACGGGTTGCAGGAGAAACTTTTACTCTGGTTTCTCAGCGTGTTTCCTAGTGCCGGTTTGAAGTTTCTGCAGTTTTCACGGTAAAACCGAGTTTCAGCTAGTACTTCCCCATATCTATGTATGGATTGGAGTTTGCAACTGAAAAGAAACTTTGTATTCAGAAGAAGCTAGGTGAAGGACGGCTTTCACACACACTTATCTCTCAGAACTGAGCATGTGGAAAGTCGTTCCTTCATCTAGCACAAAGGGAACGGGTTGCAGGAGAAACTTTTACTCTGGTTTCTCAGTGTGTTTCCTAGTGCCGGGTTGAAGTTCCTGCAGTTTTCACTGTAAAACCGTGTTGCAGCTACTACCTCCCCATATATATGTATGGAGTGGCATATGTAACTGAAAAGAAACTTTGTGTTCCCAACTAGCTAGGTGAAGGACGGCTTTCACACACACTTATCTCTCAGAACTGAGCATGTGGATAGACGTTCGTTCATCTAGCACAAAGTGAACGGGTTGCAGGAGAAACATTTTCTCTGGTTTCTCAGTGTGTTTAGTAGTGCCGGTTTGAAGTTCCTGCAGTTTTCACGGTAAAATCGTGTTAATCTAGTACCTCCCCATATATATGTATGGAGTGAAGTTTGCAAATGAAAAGAAACTTTGTGTTCAAAACAAGCTATGTGAAGCTCGATTTTCACACATTTACCTCTCAGAACAGAGCATGTGGAGAGAAGTTCGTTCACCAACACAAAGGGAACGGGTTGCAGGAGAAACTTTTACTCTGGTTTCTCAGCGTGTTTCCTAGTGCCGGTTTGAAGTTTCTGCAGTTTTCACGGTAAAACCGAGTTTGAGCTAGTACATCCCCATATCTATGTATGGATTGGAGTTTGCTACTGAAAAGAAACTTTGTTTTCCCAAGAAGCTAGGTGAAGGACGGCTTTCACACACACTTATTTCTCAGAACTGAGCATGTGGAAAGTCGTTCCTTCATCTAGCACAAATTGAACGGGTTGCAGGAGAAACATTTACTCTGGTTTCTCAGTGTGTTTCCTAGTTCCGGTTTGAAGTTCCTGCAGTTTTCATGGTAAAACCGAGTTGGAGGTATTATTTCCCCATATCTATGTATGGAGTGGAGTTTGCAACTGAAAAGAAACTTTGTGTTCCCAACATGCTAGGTGAAAGACGGCTTTCATTCACACTTATCTCTCAGAAATGAGCATGTGGAGAGTCGTTCGTTCATCTAGCACAAAATTAACTGGTTGCAGGAGAAACATTTACTCTGGATTCTCAGTGTGTTTCATAGTGTCAGTTTAAAGTTCCTGCAGTTTTCACTGTAAAAACAGATTTGGAGCTAGTACCTCCCCATATATATGTATGGAGTGTAGATTGCAACTGAAAAGAAACTTGTGTTCCCAACAAGCTAAGTGAAGCACGATTTTCACACACTTATCCCTCAGAACTGAGCATGGGGAGAGAAGTTCGTTCACATAGCTCAAAGGGAGCGAGTAGCAGGAGAAATATTTACTCTGGTTTCTCTGTCTGTTTCCTAGTGCTGTTTTGAATTTCATGAAATTTTCACGGTAAAACCGAGTTGGAGCTAGTACCTCCCCATATATATGTATAGAGTGGAGTTTGCAACTGAAAAGAATCTTTGTGTTCCCAGCAAGCTAGTTGAAGGACGGCTTTCACACACACTTATCTCTCAGAACAGAGCATGTGGAGAGTCGTTCGTTCATCTAGCACAAATGGAACGGGTTGCAGGAGAAACATTTACACTGGTTACTCACTGTGTTTCCTAGTGTCGGTTTGAAGTTCCTGCCGTTTTCACTGTAAAACCGAGGTGGAGCTGGTACCTCCCCATATATATGTTGGAGTGGAGTTTGCAACTGAAAAGAAACTCTGTTCAAAAAGTCTATGTGAAGTACGATTTTCACACACACTTATCTCTCAGAACTGAGCATGTGGAGAGTCGTTCGTTCATCTAGCACAAAATTAACTGGTTGCTGGAGAAACATTAACTCTGGATTCTCAGTGTGTTTCCTAGTGTCGGTTTAAAGTTCCTGCAGTTTTCACGGTAAAACCGAGTTAAAATAGTACCTCCCCATATATATGTATGGAGTGGAGTTTGCAACTGAGAAGAAACTTTGTGTTCAAAACAAGCTATGTGAAGCTCGATATTTTCACATTTATCTCTCAGAACAGAGCATGTGGAGAGAACTTCGTTCACCTAGCACAAAGGGAACGGGTTGCAGGAGAAACTTTTACTCTGCTTTCTCATTGTGTTTCCTAGTGCCGGTATGAAGTTCCTGCAGTTTTCATGGTAAAACCGAGTTGGAGATATTATTTCCCCATATCTATGTATGGAGTGGAGTTTGCAACTGAAAAGAAACTTTGTGTTCCCAACAAGCTAGGTGAAAGACGGCTTTCATTCACAGTTATCTCTCAGAACTGAGCATGGGGAGAGTCGTTCGTTCATCTAGCACAAAATTAATTGGTTGCTGGAGAAACATTTACTCTGGATTCTCAGTGTGTTTCCTAGTGTCGGTTTAAAGATCCTGCAGTTTTCACTGTAAAAACAGATTTGGAGCTAGTACCTCCCCATATATATGTATGGAGTGGAGTTCGCAACTGAAAAGATACTTTGTGTTCCCAACAAGCTAAGTGAAGCACGATTTTCAAACAATTATCTCTCAGAAATGAGCATGTTGAGAGTCGTTCGTTCATCTATCACAAAGGGAACGGGTTGCAGGAGAAACATTTACTCTGGATTCTCAGTGTGATTCCTAGTGTCGGTTTTAAGTTCCTGCAGTTTTCACTGTAAAACCGAGTTGGAGCTGGTACCTCCCCATATATATGTATGGAGTGGAGTTTGCAACTGAAAAGAAACTGTGTTCAAAACAGGCTATGTGAAGTACGATTTTCACACACACTTATCTCTCAGAACTGAGCATGTGGAGAGTCGTTCATTCATCTAGCACAAAGGGAACGGTTTGCAGGAGAAACTTTTACTCTGGTTTCTCAGTGTGTTTCCTAGAGCCGGGTTGAAATTCCTGCAGTTTTCACTGTAAAACCGTGTTGCAGCTACTACCTCCCCATATATATGTATGGAGTGACCTATGTAACTGAAAAGAAACTTTGTGTTCCCAACTAGCTAGGTGAAGGACGGCTTTCACACACACTTATCTCTCAGAACTGAGCATGTGGATAGACGTTCGTTCATCTAGCAAAAAAGGGAACGGTTTGCAGGAGAAACATTTTCTCTGGTTTCTCAGTGTGTTTCCTAGTGCCGGTTTGAAGTTCCTGCAGTTTTCACGGTAAAACCGAGTTAATCTAGTACCTCCCCATATATATGTATGGAGTGAAGTTTGCAACTGAAAAGAAACTTTGTGTTCAAAACAAGCTATGTGAAGCTCGATTTTCACACATTTACCTCTCAGAACAGAGCATGTGGAGAGAAGTTCTTTCACCTAGCACAAAGGGAACGGGTTGCATGAGAAACTTTTACTCTGGTTTCTCAGCGTGTTTCCTATTGCCGGTTTGAAGTTTCTGCAGTTTTCACGGTAAAACCGAGTTTGAGCTAGTACATCCCCATATCTATGTATGGATTGGAGATTGCAACTTAAAAGAAACTTTGTATTCACAAGAAGCTAGGTGAAGGACGGCTTTCACACACACTTATCTCTCAGAACTTAGCATGTGGAAAGTCGTTCCTTCATCTAGCACATATTGAACGGGTTGCAGGAGAAACATTTACTCTGGTTTCTCAGTGTGTTTCCTAGTGTCGGTTTGAAATTCCTGCATTTTTCACTGTAAAACCCGAGTAGGAGCTAGTACCTCCACATATATATGTATGGAGTGGAGATTGCAACAGAAAAGAATCTTTGTGTTCCCAACAAGTTAATTGAAGCACGATTTCACACACATATCTCTCAGAACTGAGCATGGGGAGAGATGTTCGTTCACATAAAACAAAGGGATCGAGTGCAGGAGAAATATTTACTCTGGTTTCTCTGTGTGTTTCCTAGTGCCGGTTTGAATTTCATGAATTTTTCACGGTAAAACCGAGTTGGAGCTAGTACCTCCCCATATATATGTATGGAGTGGAGTTTGCAACTGAAAAGAAACTTTGTGTTCCCCGCAAGCTAGTTGAAGGACGGCTTTCACACACACTTATCTCTCAGAACTGAGCATGTGGAGAGTCGTTCGTTCATCTAGCACAAAGGGAACGGGTTGCAGGAGAAACATTTACTCTGGTTTCTCAGTGTGTTTCCAAGTTCCTGTTTGAAGTTCCTGCAGTTTTCACTGTAAAAACCGAGTTGGAGCTAGTACCTCCCCATATATATGTATGGAGTGGAGTATGTAACTGAAAAGAAACTTTGTGTTCCCAACAAGCTAGGTGAAGGACGGCTTTCACACACACTTATCTCTCAGAACTGAGCATGGTGAGAGAATTTCGGTCACATAAAACAAAGGGAGCGAGTTGCAGGAGAAATATTAACTCTGGTTTCTCAGTGTGTTTCCTAGTGTCGGTTTGAAGTTCCTGCAGTTTTCACTGTAAAACCGAAGTGGAGCTGGTACCTCCCCATATATATGCATGGAGTGGAGTTTGCAACTGAAAAGAAACTGTGTTCAAAAAAGGCTATGTGAAGTACGATTTTCACACACACTTATCTCTCAGAACTGAGCATGTGGAGAGTCGTTCGTTCATCTAGAACAAAGGGAACGGGTTGCAGGAGAAACTTTTACTCTGGTTTCTCATTGTGTTTCCTAGTGCCGGTTTGAATTTCATGAAGTTTTCACGGTAAAACCGAGTTGGAGCTAGTACCTCCCCATATATATGTATGGATTGGGGTTTGTAACTGAAATGAAACTTTGTGTTCCCAACAAGCTATGTGAAGCACGATTTTCACACACTTATCTCTCAGAACTTTGCATGTGGAGAGAAGTTCATTCAACTAGCACAAATGGAGCGAGTTGCAGGAGAAAAAATTACTCTGGTTTCTCTGTGTGTTTCCTAGTGCCGGTTTGATTTTCATGAAGTTTTCACGGTAAAACCGAGTTGGAGCTTGTACCTCCCCATATATATGTATGGAGTGGAGTTTCCAACTGAAAGGAACTTTGTGTTCCCAGCAAGCTAGTTGAAGGACGACTTTCACACACACTTATCTCAGAACTGAGCATGTGGAGAGTCGTTCGTTCATCTAGCACAAAGGGAACGGGTTGCAGGAGAAACAATTAGTCTGGTTCCTCAGTGTGTTTCCAAGTTCCTGTTTGAAGTTTCTGCAGTTTTCACTGTAAAAACCGAGTTGGAGCTAGTACCTCCCCATATATATATATGGAGTGGAGTTTGTAACTGAAAAGAAATTTTGTGTTTCCAACAAGCTATGTGAAGCACGATTTTCACACACTTATCTCTCAGAACTTAGCATGTGGAGAGAAGTTCATTCAACTAACACAAAGGGAACGGGTTGCAGGGGAAACTTTACTCTGCTTTCTCAGTGTGTTTCCTACTGCCGATTTGAAGTTCCTGCAGTTTTCACCTTAAAACCGATTTGGAGCTAGTACCTCCCCATATATATGTATGGATTGGAGTTAGCACCTGAAAAGAAACTTTCTGTTCCCAACAAGATATGTGAATGACGGCTTTCACACACACTTATCTCTCAGAACTGAGCATGTGGAGAGTTGTTCGTTCATCTAGCACAAATGGAACGGGTTGAAGGAGAAACTTTTGCCCTGGTTCTCAGTGTGTTTCCTACTGCCGGTTGGAATTTCCTGCAGTTTTCACTGTAAAACCGAGGTGGAGATGGTACCTCCCCATATATATGTATGGAGTCGAGTTTGCAACTGAAAAGAAACTGTGTTCAAAAAAGGCTATGTGAAGTACGATTTTCACACACACTTATCTCGCAGAACTGAGCATGTGGAGAGTCGTTCGTTCATCTAGCACAAAGGGAACGGGTTGCAGGAGAAACTTTTACTTTGGTTTCTCAGTGTGTGTCCTAATGCCGGTTTGAAGTTCCTGCAGTTTTCACGGTAAAACCGAGTTAATCTAGTACCTCCCCATATATATGTATGGAGTGGAGTTTGCAACTGAAAAGAAACTGTGTTCAAAACAGGCTATGTGAAGTACGATTTTCACACACACATATCCCTCAGAACTGAGCATGTGGAGAGTCGTTCGTTCATTTAGCACAAAGGGAACGGGTTGCAGGAGAAACTTTTTCTCTGGTTTCTCAGTGTGTTTCCTAGTGATGGTTTGAAGTTCCTGCAGTTTTCACTGTAAAACCGTGTTGCAGCTACTACCTCCCCATATATATGTATGGAGTGACGTGTGTAACTGAAAAGAAACTTTGTGTTCCCAACTAGCTAGGTGAAGGACGGCTTTCACACACACTTATCTCTCAGAACTGAGCATGTGGATAGACGTTCGTTCATCTAGCACAAAGGGAATGGGTTGCAGGAGAAACAATTTCTCTGGATTCTCAGTGTGTTTCCTAGTGCCGGTTTGAAGTTCTGGCAGTTTTCACGGTAAAACCGAGTTAATCTAGTACCTCCCCATATATATGTATGGAGTGAAGTTTGCAACTGAAAAGAAACTTTGTGTTCAAAACAAGCTATGTGAAGCTCGATATTCACACATTTACCTCTCAGAACAGAGCATGTGGAGAGAAGTTCTTTCACCTAGCACAAAGGGAACGGGTTGCAGGAGAAATTTTTACTCTGGTTTCTCAGTGTGTTTCCTAGTGCCGGTTTGAAGTTTCTGCAGTTTTCACGGTAAAACCGAGTTTGAGCTAGTACATCCCCATATCTATGTATGGATTGGAGTTTGCAACTGAAAAGAAACTTTGTATTCACAAGAAGCTAGGTGAAGGACGGCTTTCACACACACTTATCTCTCAGAACTGAGCATGTGGAAAGTCGTTCCTTCATCTAGCACAAAGGGAACGGGTTGCAGGAGAAACTTTTACTCTGGTTTCTCAGTGTGTTTCCTAGTGCCGGGTTGAAGTTCCTGCAGTTTTCACTGTAAAACCGTGTTGCAGCTACTACCTCCCCATATATATGTATGGAGTGGCGTATGTAACTGAAAAGAAACTTTGTGTTCCCAACTAGCTAGGTGAAGGACGGCTTTCACACACACTTATCTCTCAGAACTGAGCATGTGGACAGACGTTCGTTCATCTAGCACAAAGTGAACGGGTTGCAGGAGAAACATTTTCTCTGGTTTCTCAGTGTGTTTAGTAGTGCCGGTTTGAAGTTCCTGCAGTTTTCACGGTAAAACCGGTTTAATCTATTACCTCCCCATATATATGTATGGAGTGAAGTTTGCAAATGAAAAGAAACTTTGTGTTCAAAACAAGCTATGTGAAGCTCGATTTTCACACATTTTCCTCTCAGAACAGAGCATGTGGAGAGAAGTTCGTTCACCAACACAAAGGGAACGGGTTGCAGGAGAAACATTTACTCTGGTTTCTCAGCGTGTTTCCTAGTGCCGGTTTGAAGTTTCTGCATTTTTCACGGTAAAACCGAGTTTGAGCTAGTACATCCCCATATCTATGTATGGATTGGAGTTTGCAACTGAAAAGAAACTTTGTTTTCCCAAGAAGCTAGGTGAAGGACGGCTTTCACACACACTTATCTCTCAGAACTGAGCATGTGGAAAGTCGTTCCTTCATCTAGCACAAATTGAACGGGTTGCAGGAGAAACATTCACTCTGGTTTCTCAGTGTGTTTCCTAGTGTCGGTTTGAAATTCCTGCATTTTTCACTGTAAAAACCGAGTACTAGATAGTACCTCCACATATATATGTATGGAGTGTAGATTGCAACTGAAAAGAAACTTGTGTTCCCAACAAGCTAAGTGAAGCACGATTTTCACACACTTATCTCTCAGACCTGAGCATGGGGAGAGAAGTTCCTTCACATAGCTCAAAGGGAGCGAGTAGCAGGAGAAATATTTACTCTGGTTTCTCTGTCTGTTTCCTAGTGCTGGTTTGAATTTAATGAAGTTTTCACGGTAAAACCGAGTTGGAGCTAGTACCTCCCCATATATATGTATGGAGTGGAGTTTGCAACTGAAAAGAAACTTTGTGTTCCCAGCAAGCTAGTTGAAGGACGGCTTTCACACACACTTATCTCTCAGAACAGAGCATGTGGAGAGTCGTTCGTTCATCTAGCACAAATGGAATGGGTTGCAGGAGAAACATTTACACTGGTTACTCACTGTATTTCCTAGTGTCGGTTTGAAGTTCCTGCCGTTTTCACTGTAAAACCGAGTTGGAGCTGGTACCTCCCCATATATATGTTGGAGTGGAGATTGCTACTGAAAAGAAACTGTGTTCAAAAAAGGCTATGTGAAGTACGATTTTCACACACACTTATCTCTCAGAACTGAGCATGTGGAGAGTCGTTCGTTCATCTAGCACAAAGGGAACGGGTTGCAGGAGAAACTTTTACTCTGGTTTCTCAGTGTGTTTCCTAGTGCCGGTTTAAATTTCCTGCAGTTTTCACGGTAAAACCGAGTTAATTTATTACCTCCCCATATATATGTATGGAGTGGGGTTTGCAACTGAAAAGAAATTTTGTGTTCAAAACAAGCTATGTGAAGCTCGATTTTCACACATTTATCTCTCAGAACAGAGCATGTGGAGAGAAGTTCATTCACCTAGCACAAAGGGAACGGGTTGCAGGAGAAACATTTACTCTGCTTTCTCAGTGTGTTTCCTAGTGCCGGTTTGAAGTTCCTGCAGTTTTCACGGTAAAACCGAGTTGGAGCTAGTACCTCCCCATATATATGTATGGAGTGGAGTTTGCAACTGAAAAAAAACTTTGTGTTCCCAGCAAGCTAGTTGAAGGACGGCTTTCACACACACTTATCTCTCAGAACTGAGCATGTGGAGAGTCGTTCGTTCATCTAGCACAAATGGAACGGGTTGAAGGGGAAACTTTTACCCTGGTTCTCAGTGTGTTTCCTACTGCCGGGTGGAATTTCCTGCAGTTTTCACTGTAAAACCGAGGTGGAGATGGTACCTCCCCATATATATGTATGGAGTGGAGTTTGCAACTGAAAAGAATCTGTGTTCAAAAAAGGCTATGTGAAGTACGATTTTCACACACACTTATCTCGCAGAACTGAGCATGTGGAGAGTCGTTCGTTCATCTAGCACAAAGGGAACGGGTTGCAGGAGAAACTTTTACTTTGGTTTCTCAGGGTGTGTCCTAATGCCGGTTTGAAGTTCCTGCAGATTTCACGGTAAAACCGAGTTAATCTAGTACCTCCCCATATATATGTATGGAGTGGAGTTTGCAACTGAAAAGAAACTGTGTTCAAAACAGGCTATGTGAAGTACGATTTTCACACACACATATCCCTCAGAACTGAGCATGTGGAGAGTCGTTCGTTCATTTAGCACAAAGGGAACGGGTTGCAGGAGAAACTTTTTCTCTGGTTTCTCAGTGTGTTTCCTAGTGATGGTTTGAAGTTCCTGCAGTTTTCACTGTAAAACCGTGTTGCAGCTACTACCTCCCCATATATATGTATGGAGTGACGTGTGTAACTGAAAAGAAACTTTGTGTTCCCAACTAGCTAGGTGAAGGACGGCTTTCACACACACTTATCTCTCAGAACTGAGCATGTGGATAGACGTTCGTTCATCTAGCACAAAGGGAATGGGTTGCAGGAGAAACAATTTCTCTGGATTCTCAGTGTGTTTCCTAGTGCCTGTTTGAAGTTCTGGCAGTTTTCACGGTAAAACCGAGTTTGAGCTAGTACATCCCCATATCTATGTATGGATTGGAGTTTGCAACTGAAAAGAAACTTTGTATTCACAAGAAGCTAGGTGAAGGACGGCTTTCACACACACTTATCTCTCAGAACTGAGCATGTGGAAAGTCGTTCCTTCATCTAGCACAAAGGGAACGGGTTGCAGGAGAAACTTTTACTCTGGTTTCTCAGTGTGTTTCCTAGTGCCGGGTTGAAGTTCCTGCAGTTTTCACTGTAAAACCGTGTTGCAGCTACTACCTCCCCCTATATATGTATGGAGTGTAGATTGCAACTGAAAAGAAACTTGTGTTCCCAACAAGCTAAGTGAAGCACGATTTTCACACACTTATCTCTCAGACCTGAGCATGGGGAGAGAATTTCCTTCACATAGCTCAAAGGGAGCGAGTAGCAGGAGAAATATTTACTCTGGTTTCTCTGTCTGTTTCCTAGTGCTGGTTTGAATTTAATGAAGATTTCACGGTAAAACCGAGTTGGAGCTAGTACCTCCCCATATATATGTATGGAGTGGAGTTTGCAACTGAAAAGAAACTTTGTGTTCCCAGCAAGCTAGTTGAAGGACGGCTTTCACACACACTTATCTCTCAGAACAGAGCATGTGGAGAGTCGTTCGTTCATCTAGCACAAATGGAACGGTTTGCAGGAGAAACATTTACACTGGTTACTCACTGTATTTCCTAGTGTCGGTTTGAAGTTCCTGCCGTTTTCACTGTAAAACCGAGTTGGAGCTGGTACCTCCCCATATATATGTTGGAGTGGAGATTGCTACTGAAAAGAAACTGTGTTCAAAAAAGGCTATGTGAAGTACGATTTTCACACACACTTATCTCTCAGAATTGAGCATGTGGAGAGTCGTTCGTTCATCTAGCACAAAGGGAACGGGTTGCAGGAGAAACTTTTACTCTGGTTTCTCAGTGTGTTTCCTAGTGCCGGTTTAAATTTCCTGCAGTTTTCACGGTAAAACCGAGTTAATTTATTACCTCCCCATATATATGTATGGAGTGGGGTTTGCAACTGAAAAGAAATTTTGTGTTCAAAACAAGCTATGTGAAGCTCGATTTTCACACATTTATCTCTCAGAACAGAGCATGTGGAGAGATGTTCATTCACCTAGCACAAAGGGAACGGGTTGCAGGAGAAACATTTACTCTGCTTTCTCAGTGTGTTTCCTAGTGCCGGTTTGAAGTTCCTGCAGTTTTCACGGTAAAACCGAGTTAAACTAGTACCTCCCCATATATATGTATGGAGTGGAGTTTCCAACTGAAAAGAAACTTTGTGTTCAAAACAAGCTATGTGAAGCTCGATTTTCACACATTTACCTCTCAGAACAGAGCATGTGGAGAGAAGTTCTTTCACCTAGCACAAAGGGAACGGGTTGCAGGAGGAACTTTTACTCTGGATTCTCAGCGTGTTTCCTAGTGCCGGCTTGAAGTTTCTGCAGTTTTCACGGTAAAACCGAGTTTGAGCTAGTACATCCCCATATCTATGTATGGATTGGAGATTGCAACTTAAAAGAAACTTTGTATTCACAAGAAGCTAGGTGAAGGACGGCTTTCACACACACTTATCTCTCAGAACTGAGCATGTGGAAAGTCGTTCCTTCATCTAGCACATATTAAACGGGTTGCAGGAGAAACATATACTCTGGTTTCTCAGTGTGTTTCCTAGTGTCGGTTTGAAATTCCTGCATTTTTCACTGTAAAAACCGAGTAGGAGCTATTACCTACACATATATATGTATGGAGTGGAGATTGCAACAGAAAAGAATCTTTGTGTTCCCAACAAGCTAATTGAAGCACGATTTCACACACTTATCTCTCAGAACTGAGCATGGGGAGAGATGTTCGTTCACATAAAACAAAGGGAGCGAGTTGCAGGAGAAATATTTACTCTGGTTTCTCAGTGTGTTTCCTAGTGTCGGTTTGAAGTTCCTGCAGTTTTCACTGTAAAACCGAGGTGGAGCTGGTACCTCCCCATATATATGCATGGAGTGGAGATTGCAATTGAAAAGAAACTGTGTTCAAAAAAGGCTATCTGAAGTACGATTTTCACACAAACTTATCTCTCAGAACTGAGCATTTGGAGAGTCGTTCGTTCATCTAGCACAAAGGGAACGGGTTGCAGGAGAAACTTTTACTCTGGTTTCTCAGTGTGTTTCCTAGTGCCGGATTAAATTTCCTGCAGTTTTCATGGTAAAACCGAGTTAATCTATTACCTCCCCATATATATGTATGGAGTGGGGATTGCAAATGAAAAGAAACTTTGTGTTCAAAACAAGCTATGTGAAGCTCGATTTTCACACATTTATCTCTCAGAACAGAGCATGTGGAGAGAAGTTCATTCACCTAGCACAAAAAGAACGGGTTGCAGGAGAAACATTTACTCTGCTTTCTCAGTGTGTTTCCTAGTGCCGGTTTGAAGTTCCTGCAGTTTTCATGGTAAAACCGAAATGGAGATATTATCTCCCCATATCTATGTATGGAGTGGAGTTTGCAACTGAAAAGATACTTTGTGTTCCCAACAAGCTAGGAGAAGGACGGCTTTCACACACACTTATCTCTGAGAACTGAGCATGTAGAAAGTCGTTCCTTCATCTAGCACAAATTGAACGGGTTGCAGGGGAAACATTTACTCTGGTTTCCCTGTGTGTTTCCTAGTGTCGGTTTGAAATTCCTGCATTTTTCACTGTAAAAACCGAGTTGGAGCAAGTACCTCCACATATATATGTATGGAGTGGAGATTGCAAATGAAAGAACCTTTGTGTTCCCAACAAGCAAAGTGAAGCACGATTTTCACACACTTATCTCTCAGAACTGAGCATGTGGAGAGAAGTTAATTCACCTAGCACAAAGGGAACGTGTTACAGGAGAAACTTTTACTCTGGTTTCTCAGTGTGTTTCCTAGTGCTGGTTTGAAGTTCCTGCAGTTTTCACGGTAAAACCGAGTTTGAGCTAGTACCTCCCCATATATATTTATTGAGTGGAGTTTGCAACTGAAAAGAAAATTTGAGTTCCCAAAAAGATAGGTGTAGGACGGCTTTCACACACACTTATTTCTCAGAATTCAGCATGTGGAGAGTCGTTCGTTCATCTAGCACAAAGGGAACGGGTTGCAGGTTAAACATTTACTCTGGTTTCTCAATGTGTTTCCTAGTGTCGGTTTGAAATTCCTGCATTTTTCACTGTAAAAACCGAGTTGGATCTAGTACCTCCACATATATATGTATGGAGTGGAGATTGCAACTGAAAAGAGACTTTGTGTTCCCAACAAGCTAGGTGAAGCTCGATTTTAACACACTTATCTCTCAGAACTGAGCATGTGGAGAGAAGTTCGTTCACCTAGCACAAAGGGAACGGGTTGCAGGGGACACATTTACTCTGGTTTCTCAGTGTGTTTCCTAGTGCCGGTTGGAAGTTCCTGCAGTTTTCACTGTAAAACAGATTTGGAGCTATTATTTCCCCATATATATGTATGGAGTGGAGATTGCAACTGAAATGAATTTTTGTGTTCAAAACAAGCTAGGTGAAGGACGATTTTCACACACTTATCTCTCAGAACTGATCATGTGTAGAGAAGTACTTTCACTTAGCCCAAAGGAAATGGGTTTCAGGAGAAACTTTTACTCTGGTTTCACAGTGTGTTTCCTAGTGCAGGTTTGAAGTTCCTTCAGTTTTCACTGTAAAACCGAGGTGGAGTTAGTACCTCCCCATATATATGTATGGAATGGAGTTTGCAAATGAAAAGAAACTTTGTGTTCTCAACAAGCTAGTGAAGGACGGATTTCACACACACTTATCTCTCAGAACTAAGCATGTGGAGGGACGTTCGTTCACCTAGCACAATGGTAACTGGTTGCAGGAGAAACTTATACTCTGGTTTCTCAGTCTGTTTCCTAGTGCCGTTTTGAAGTTCCTGCAGTTTTCACGGTAAAACCGAGTTTCAGCTAGTACCTCCCCATATATATGTATGGAGTGGAGTTTGCAACTGAAAAGAAACTTTGTGTTCCCAAAAGGCAAGTTGAAGCACGATTTTCACCCACTTATCCTCAGAACTGAGCATGTGGAGAGAAGTTCGTTCGCCTAGCACAAAGGGAACGAGTTGCAAGAGAAACATTTACTCTGGTTTCTCAGTGTGTTTCCAAGTGCCGTTTTGAAGTTCCTGCAGTTTTCACTGTAAAACCGAGTTTTAGCTAGTACCTCCCCATATATATATATGGAGTGGAGTTTGCAACTGAAAAGAAACTTTGTGTTCCCAACAAGCTAGTTGAAGTACGGCTTACACACACACTTATCTCTCAGAACAGAGCATGTGGAGATTCGTTCGTTCATCTAGCACAAAAGGAACGGTTTGCAGGGGAAACTTTTACTCTGGTTTCTCAGTGTGTTTCCTAGTGCCGGTTTGAAGTTCCTGCAGTTTTCACGGTAAAACCGAGTTGGAGCTAGTACCTCCCCCTATATATGTATTGAGTGGAGTTGGCAACTGAAAAGAAACTTTGTGTTCCCAACAAACTAGGTGAATGACGGCTTTCACACACACTTAACTCTCATAACTGAGCATGTGGAGAGTCGTTCGTTCATCTAGCTCAAAGGGAACGGGTTGCAGGGGAAACATTTACTCTGGTTTCTCAGTGTGTTTCCAAGTGCCGCTTTCAAGTTCCTGCAGTTTTCACTGTAAAATTGAGTTTGAGCTAATACCTCCCCATATATATGTATGGAGTGGAGTTTGCAACTGAAAAGAAACTTTGTGTTCACAACAAGCTAAGTGAAGCACGATTTTCACACACTTATCTCTCAGAACTGAGCATGTGGAGAGAAGTTTATTCACCTAGCAAAAACGGAACGAGTTGCAGGAGAAATATTTTCTCTGGTTTCTCATTGTGTTTCCTAGTGCCGGTTTGAAGTTCCTGCAGTTTTCACCGTAGAACTGAGTTTGAGCTAGTATCTCCCCATATATATGTTTGGAGTGGAGTTTGCAACTGAAAAGAATTTTTGTGTTCAAAACAAGCTAGTTGAGGGACGATTTTCACACACATCTCTCAGAACTGAGCATCTGGAGAGAAGTTCGTTCACTTAGCCCAAAGGGAATGGGTTGCAGGAGAAACTTTTACATTGGTTTCTCAGTGTGTTTCCTAGTGCCGGTATGAAGTTCCTGCAGTTTTCACTGTAAAACCGAGTTTTAGCAAGTACCTCCCCATATATATGTATGGAGTGGAGTTTGCAACTGAAAAGAACTTTGTGTTCAAAACAAGCTATTTGAAAGACGGTTTTTACACACATTTATCTCTCAGAAATGAGCATATGGAGAGAAGTTCGTTCACCTATCACAAAGGGAACGTTTTGCAGGGGAAACTTTTACTCTGGTTTCTTAGTGTGTTTCCTACTGCCGTTTTGAAGTTCCTACAGTTTTCACGGTAAAACCGATATGGAGCTAGTACCTCTCTATATATATGTATGGATTGGAGTTTGCAAGTGAAAAGAAACTTTGTGTTCCCAACAACCTCGTTGAAGGACGGCTTTCACACACACATATCTCTCAGAAGTGAGAATGTGGAGAGACGTTCGTTTATGTAGCACAAAGTGAACGGGTTGCAGGAGAAACTTTTACTCTGGTTTCTCAGTGTGTTTCCTAGTGCCGTTTTGAAATTCCTGCAGTTTTCACGGTAAAACCGTGTTTGAGCTAGTACCTCCCATATATATGTATGGACTGGAGTTTGCAACTGAAAAGAAACTTTGTATTCCCAACAAGCTAGGTGAAGGACGGCTTTCACACCCACTTATCTCTCAGAAATGAGCATTTGGAGAGTCGTTCATTCATCTAGCACAAAGGTAACGGTTTGCAGGTGAATCATTACTATTGTTTCTCAGTGTGTTTCCTAGTGCTGGTTCAAGTTCCTGCAGTTTTCATTGTAAAACCGATTTGGAGCTAGTACCTCCCCATATATATGTATGGAGTGGTGTTTACAACTGAAAAGAATCTTTGGTTCCCAACAAGCTAGGTTAAGCACGATTTTCACACACATATCTCTCAGAATTTAGCATGTGGAGAGAAGTTCGTTTACCTAGCACAAAGGGAACTGTTTGCAGGAGAAACATTTACTCTGATTTCTCAGTATGTTTCTTCGTGCCGGTTAGAAGTTCCTGCAGTTTTCACTGTAAAACAGAGTTGGAGCTATTATTTCCCCATATATATGTATGGAGTGGAGATTGCAACTGAAATGAATTTTTGTGTTCAAAACAAGCTATGTGAAGGACGATTTTCACACACTTATCTCTCAGAACTTAGCATGTGGAGAGAAGTTCATTCAACTAACACAAAGGGAACGGGTTGCAGGGAAACTTTTACTCTGGTTTCTCAGTGTGTTTCCTACTGCCGGTTTGAAGTTCCTGCAGTTTTCACGGTAAAACCGATTTGGAGCTAGTACCTCCCCATATATATGTATGGATTGGAGTTAGCACCTGAAAAGAAACTTTCTGTTCCCAACAAGCTAGGTGAATGACGGCTTTCACACACACTTATCTCTCAGAACTGAGCATGTGGAGAGTTGTTCGTTCATCTAGCACAAATGGAACGGGTTGAAAGAGAAACTTGTACTCTGGTTCTCAGTGTGTTTACTACTGCCGTGTTGAATTTCCTGCAGTTTTCACTGTAAAACCGAGTTGGAGCTAGTACCTCCAAATATATATGTATGCAGTGGAGTAGGCAAATTAAAAGTAACTTTGTGTTCCCAACAAGCTAGGTGAAGGACGGCTTTAACACACACTTATCTCCCAGAACTGAGCATGTGCAGAGAAGTTCTTTCATCTTGCACAAATGGAACGGGTTGCAGGAGAAATTTTTACTCTAGTTTCTCAGTGTGTTTCCTAGTGTCGGTTTGAAGTTCCTCCAGTTTTCACTGTAAAACCGAGGTGGAAATGGTACCCCCCATATATATGTATGGAGTGGAGTTTGCAACTGAAAAGAAACTGTGTTCAAAAAAGGCTATGTGAAGTACGATTTTCACACACACTTATCTCTCAGAACTGAGCATCTGGAGAGTCGTTCGTTCATCTATCACAAATGGAACGGGTTGCAGGACAAACTTTTTCTTTGGTTTCTCAGTGTGTGTCCTAGTGCCGGTTTGAAGTTCCTGCAGTTTTCACGGTAAAACCGAGTTAATCTAGTACCTCCCCATATATATGTATGGAGTGGAGTTTGCAACTGAAAAGAAACTGTGTTCAAAACAGGCTATGTGAAGTACGATATTCACACACACTTATCTCTCAGAACTGAGCATGTGGAGAGTCATTCGTTCATGTAGCACAAAGGGAACGGGTTGCAGGAGAAACTTTTACTCTGGTTTCTCAGTGTGTTTCCTAGTGCCGGTTTGAAGTTCCTGCAGTTTTCATTGTAAAACCGTGTTGCACGTACTACTTCCCCATATATATGTATGGAGTGGCGTATGTAACTGAAAAGAAACTTTGTGTTCCCAACTAGCTAATTCAAGTACGATTTTCACACACACTTATCTCTCAGAACTGAGCATGTGGAGAGTCGTTCGTTCATCTAGCACAAAGGGAACGGGTTGCAGGAGAAACTTTTACTCTGGTTTCTCAGTGTGTTTCCTAGTGCCGGTTTGAAGTTCCTGCATTTTTCACTGTAAAACCGTGTTGCAGATTCTACCTCCCCATATATATGTATGGACTGGCGTATGTAACTGAAAAGAAACTTTGTGTTCCCAACTAGCAAGTTGAAGGACGGCTTTCACACACACTTAACTCTCAGAACTGAGCATGTGGATAGACGTTCGTTCATCTAGCACAAAGGGAACGGGTTGCAGGAGAAACATTTTCTCTGGGTTCTCAGTGTGTTTCCTAGTGCCGGTTTGAAGTTCCTGCAGTTTTCACGGTAAAACCGAGTTAATCTAATACCTCCCCATATATATGTATGGAGTGAAGTTTGCAACTGAAAAGAAACTTTGTGTTCAAAACAAGCTATTTGAAGCTCTATTTTCACACATTTACTTCTCAGAACAGAGCATGTGGAGAGAAGTTCGTTCACATGGCACAAAGGGAACGGGTTGCAGGAGAAACTTTTACTCTGTTTTCTCAGCGTGTTTCCTAGTGCTGGTTTGAAGTTCCTGCAGTTTTCCCGGTAAAACCGCGTTTGAGCTAGTACATCCCCATATCTATGTATGGATTGGAGTTTGCAACTGAAAAGAAACTTTGTATTCCCAAGAAGCTAGGTGAAATACGGCTATCACACACACTTGTCTCTCAGAACTGAGCATGTGGAAAGTCGTTCCTTCATCTAGCAGAAATTGAACGGGTTGCAGGAGAAACATTCACTCTGGTTTCTCAGTGTGTTTCCTAGTGTCGGTTTGAAATTCCTGCATTTTTCACTGTAAAAAACGAGTAGGAGCTTGTACCTCCACATATATATGTATGGAGTGGAGATTGCAACTGAAAAGAAACTTTGTGTTCCCAACAAGCTAATTGAAGCTCGATTTTCACACACTTATCTCTCAGAACTGAGCATGGGGAGAGAAGTTCGTTCACATAGCACAATGGGAGCGAGTTGCAGGAGAAATATTTACTCTGGTTTCTCTGTGTGTTTCCTAGTGCTGGTTTGAATTTCATGAAGTTTTCACGGTAAAACCGAGTTGGAGCTAGTACCTCCCCATATATATGTATGGATTGGGGTTTGTAACTGAAAAGAAACTTTGTGTTGCCAACAAGTTATATGAAGCACGATTTTCACACACTTATCTCTCAGAACTTAGCATGTGGAGAGAAGTTCATTCAACTAGCACAAAGGGAGCGAGTTGCAGGAGAAACAATTACTCTGGTTTCTCTGTGTGTTTCCTAGTGCCGCTTTGAATTTCATGAATTTTTCATGGTAAAACCGAGTTGGAGCTTGTACCTACCCATATATATGTATGGAGTGGAGTTTGCAACTGAAAAGGAACTTTGTGTTCCCAGCAAGCTAGTTGAAGGACGACTTTCACACACACTTATCTCAGAACTGAGCATGTGGAGAGTCGTTCGTTCATCTAGCACAAAGGGAACGGGTTGCAGGAGAAACAATTACTCTGGATTCTCAGTGTGTTTCCAAGTTCCTGTTTGAAGTTTCTGCAGTTTTCACTGTAAAAACCGAGTTGGAGCTAGTACCTCCCCATATATATGTATGGAGTGGAGTTTGTAACTGAAAAGAAAATTTGTGTTCCCAACAAGCTATGTGAAGCACGATTTTCACACACTTATCTCTCAGAACTTAGCATGTGGAGAGAAGTTCATTCAACTAACACAAAGGGAACGGGTTGCAGGGGAAACTTTTACTCTGGTTTCTCAGTGTGTTTCCTACTGCCGATTTGAAGTTCCTGCAGTTTTCACGGTAAAACCGATTTGGAGCTAGTACCTCTCCATATATATGTATGGATTGGAGTTAGCACCTGAAAAGAATCTTTCTGTTCCCAACAAGCTAGGTGAATGACGGCTTTCACACACACTTATCTCTCAGAACTGAGCATGTGGAGAGTTGTTCGTTCATCTAGCACAAATGGAACGGGTTGAAGGAGAAACTTTTACTCTGGTTCTCAGTGTGTTTCCTACTACCGGGTGGAATTTCCTACAGTTTTCACTGTAAAACCGAGGTGGATCTAGTACCTCCCCATATATATGTATGGAGTGGAGTAGGCAAATTAAAAGTAACTTTGTGTTCCCAACAAGCTAGGTGACGGACGGCTTTAACACACACTTATCTCCCAGAACTGAGCATGTGCAGAGAAGTTCTTTCATCTTGCACAAATGGAACGGGTTGCAGGAGAAACTTTTATTCTGGTTTCTCAGTGTGTTTCCTAGTGTCGGTTTGAAGTTCCTCCAGTTTTCACTGTAAAACCGAGGTGGAGATGGTACCTCCCCATATATATGTATGGAGTGGAGTTTGCAACTGAAAAGAAACTGTGTTCAAAAAAGCTATGTGAAGTACGATTTTCACACACACTTATCTCTCAGAACTGAGCATGTGGAGAGTCGTTCGTTCATCTAGCACAAAAGGAACGGGTTGCAGTAGAAACTTTTACTTTGGTTTCTCAGTGTGTGTCCTAATGCCGGTTTGAAGTTCCTGCCGTTTTCACGGTAAAACCGAGTTAATCTAGTACCTCCCCATATATATATATGGAGTGGAGTTTGCAACCGAAAAGAAACTTTGTGTTCAAAACAAGCTATGTGAAGCTCGATGTTCACACATTTATCTCTCAGAACAGAGCATGTGGAGAGAAGTTCGTTCACCTAGCACAAAGGGAACGGGTTGCAGGAGAAACTTTTACTCTGCTTTCTCAGTGTTTTTCCTAGTGCCGTTTTGAAGTTCCTGCAGTTTTCATGGTAAAACCGAGTTGGAGATATTATCTCCCCATATCTGTGTATGGAGTGGAGTTTGCAACTGAAAAGAAACTTTGTGTTCCCAACAAGCTAGGTGAAAGACGGCTTTCATTCACACTTATCTCTCAGAACTGAGCATGTGGAGAGTCGTTCGTTCATCTAACACAATAATAACTGGTTGCAGGAGAAACATTTACTCTCGATTCTCAGTGTGTTTCCTAGTGTCGGTTTAAAGTTCCTGCAGTTTTCACTGTAAAAACAGATTTGTAGCTAGTACCTCCACATATATATGTATGGAGTGGAGTTCGCATCTGAAAAGAAACTTTGTGTTCCCAACAAGCTAAGTGAAACACGATTTTCACACACTTATCTCTCAGATCTGAGCATGTTGAGAGTCGTTCGTTCATCTATCACAAAGGGAACGGGTTGCAGGAGAAACATTTACTCTGGTTTCTCAGTGTGTTTCCTAGTGTCGGTTTGAAGTTCCTGCAGTTTTCTCTGTAAAACAGAGTTGGAGCTGGTACCTCCCCATATATATGTATGGAGTGGAGATTGCAACTGAAAAGAAACTTTGTGTTCCCAAAAAGCTAAGTGAAGCACGGTTTTCACACACTTATCTCTCAGAACAGAGCATGGGGAGAGAAGTTCGTTCACATAGCACAAAGGGAGCGAGTTGCAGGAGAAATATTTACTCTGGTTTCTCTGTGTGTTTCCTACTGCCGGTTTGAAGTTCCTGCAGTTTTAACGGTAAAACCGAGTTTGATCTAGTACCTCCCTATATATATGTGTGGATTGGAGTTTGCAACTGAAAAGAAAGTTTGTGTTCCCAACAAGCTAGGTGAAGGACGGCTTTCACTCACACTTATCTCTCAGAACTGAGCATGTGGAGAGTCGTTCGTTCATCTAGCACAAATGGAAAGGGTTGCAGTGGAAACTTTTACTCTGGTTTCTCAGTGTGTTTCCTACTGCCGGTTTGAAGTTCCTGCAGTTTTAACAGTAAAACCGAGTTTGATCTAGTACCTCCCCTTATATATGTATGGAGTGGTGTTTGCAATTGAAAAGAAACTTTGTGTTCCCAACAAGCTAGGTGAAGGACGGCATTCACCCCCACTTATCTCTCAGAACTGAGCATGTGGAGAGTCGTTCGTTCATGTAGCACGATGAGAACGGGTTGCAGGAGAAACATTTACTCTGGTTTCTCAGTGTGTTTACTAGTGCCGGTTTGAAGTTCCTGCAGTTTTCACTGTAAAACAGATTTGGAGCTAGTACCTTCCCATATATATTTATGGAGTGGGTTTTTCAACTGAAAAGTAACTTTGTGTTCAAAACAGGCTATGTGAAGGACGATTTTCACACACAGTTATCTCTCAGAACGAGCATGTGGAAAGAAGTTCGTTCACCTAGCACAAAGGGAAAGTTTTGCAGGAGAAAATTTTACTCTGGATTCTCAGTGTGTTTCCTACTGCCGGTTTGAAGTTCCTGCAGTTTTAATGGTAAAACCGAGTTTGATCTAGTACCTCCCTATATATATGTGTGGAGTGGAGTTTGCAACTGAAAAGAAACTTTGTGTTCCCAACAAGCTATTTGAAGGACGGCTTTCACACACACTTATCTCTCAGAACTGAGCATGTGGAGAGTCGTTCGTTCATCTAGCACAAATGGAAAGGGTTGCAGTGGAAACTTTTACTCT
Organism: Camelus dromedarius; assembly: GCF_036321535.1. Classification (NCBI taxonomy): domain Eukaryota; kingdom Metazoa; phylum Chordata; class Mammalia; order Artiodactyla; family Camelidae; genus Camelus; species Camelus dromedarius. The sequence goes on from NW_026989739.1 coordinate 3,879,816, forward strand.
GGTTTCTCAGTGTGTTTCCTACTGCCGGTTTGAAGTTCCTGCAGTTTTAACAGTAAAACCGAGTTTGATCTAGTACCTCCCCTTATATATGTATGGAGTGGTGTTTGCAATTGAAAAGAAACTTTGTGTTCCCAACAAGTTAGGTGAAGGACGGCATTCACCCCCACTTATCTCTCTGAACTGAGCATGTGGAGAGTCGTTCGTTCATCAAGCACAAAGGGAAAGGGTGGAAGGAGAAACTTTTACTCTGTTTTCTCAGTGTGTTTCCTAGTGCCGGTTTGATGTTCCTGCATTTTTCACTGTAAAACCGAGTTTGAGCCAGTACCTCCCCATATATATGTACGGAGAGGAGTTTGAAACTGAAAAGAAACTTTGTGTTCCCAACAAGCTAGGTGAAGCACGATATTCACACACTTAACTCTCAGAATTGAGCATGTGGAGAGAAGTTCGTTCACCGAGCACAAAGGGAACGGTTTGCAGGAAAAACTTTTTCCCTGGTTTCTCAGTGTGTTTCCTACTGCCGGTATGAATTTCCTGCATTTTTCACTGTAAAACCGAGTTTGAGATAGTACCTCCCCATATATATGTATGGAGTGGTGTTTGCAACTGAAAAGAAACTTACTGTTCCCAACAAGCTAGTTGAAGCACGATTTTCACACACTTAACTCCCAGAATTGAGCATGTGGAGAGAAGTTCGTTCACCGAGCACAAAGGGAACGGGTTGCAGGAGAAACTATTTCCCTGGTTTCTCAGTGTGTTTCCTACTGCCAGTTTGAATTTCCTGCAGTTTTCACTGTAAAACCGAGTTTGAGCTAGTACCTCCCCATATATATGTATGGAGTGGAGTTTGCAACTGAAAAGAACTTTGTTTTCAAAACAAGTTATTTGAAGGACGATTTTCACACACACTTATCTCTCAGAACTGAGCATGTGGAGAGAAGTTCGTTCACCTAGCACAAAGGGAAAGTTTTGCAGGAGAAATTTTACTCTGGTTTCTCAGTGTGTTTAATACTGCCGGTTTGAAGTTCCTGCAGTTTTCACGCTAAAACCGATATGGATCTAGTACCTCCCTATATATATGTATGGATTGGTGTTGCAACTGAAAAGAAACTTTGTGTTCCCAACAAGCTATGTGAAGCACGATTTTCACACACTAATATCTAATAAATGAGCATGTGGATAGAAGTTCGTTCACCTAGCTAAAATGGAACGGGTTGCAGGAGAAACTTTTACTCTGGTTTTTCAGTGTGTTTCCTACTGCCGGTTTGAAATTCCTGCAGTTTTGACGGAAAAAAGTGTTGGAGCTAGTACCTCCCCATATATATGTATGGAGTGATATTTGCAACTGAAAAGAAACTTTGTGTCCCCAAGAACCTAGGTGAATGACGGCTTTCACACACACTTATCTCTCAGAACTGAGCATGTGGAGAGAGTTTCGTTCATCTAGCACAAAGGGAACGGGTTGCAGGAGAAACTTTTACTCTGGTTTTCAGTGGGTTTCCTACAGCCTGTATGAATTTCCTGCAGTTTTCACTGTAAAACCGAGTTGGAGCTAGTACCTCCCCATATATATGTATGGGGTTGAGTAGGCAAATGAAAAGAATCTTTGTGTTCCACACTAGATAGGTGAAGGACAGCTTTCACACACAATTATCTCTCAGAACTGAGCATGTGGAGAGACGTTCGTTCATCTAGCACAAAGGGAACGGGTTGCAGGAGAAACTTTTACTCTGGTTTCTCAGTGTGTTTCCTATTGCCGGTATGAAGTTCCTGCAGTTCTCACTGTAAAACCGAGTTGGAGCTTGTATCACCCCATATATATGTATGCTGTGAAGTTTGCAACTGAAAAGAAACTTTGTGTTCAAAAAATGCTATGTGAAGGACGATTTTCACACACACTTATCTCTCAGAACTGAGCATGTGGAGAGACGTTCGTTCACCTAGCACAAAGGCAACGTTTTGCAGGAGAAAATTTTACTCTGGTTTCTCAGTGTGTTTCCTTCTGCCGGTTTGAAGTTCCTGCAGTTTTCACGGTAAAACCTATATGGAGATAGTACCTTGCCATATATATGTATGGAGTGGGTTTGCAAATGAAAAGGAGCTTTGTGTTCCCACCAAGCTAGCTGAAGGACGGATATCACTCACACGTATCTCTCAGATCTGAGCATGTGGAGAGTCTTTCGTTCATCTAGCACAAAGGGAATGGGTTGCAGGATAAACTTTTCTCTGGTTTCTCAGTGTGTTTCCTACTGCCGGTTTGAATTTACTGCAGTTTTCACGGTAAAACCGAGTTTGTTCTAGTACATCCCCATATATATGTATGGACTGAAGTTTGCAACTGAAAAGAAACTTTGTGTTCCCAAACAGCAAAGTGAAGGACGGCTTTCACTCACACTTACCTCTCAGAACTGAGCATGTGGAGAGTCTATCGTTCATCTAGCACAAAGGGTACGGGTTGAAGTGGAAACTTTTACACTGGTTTCTCAGTGTGTTTCCTAGTGCCGGCTTGAGGTTCCTGCAGTTTTCACGGTAAAACAGAGTTTGGGCTGGTACCTCCCCATATATATGTATGGAGTGGAGTTTGCAACTGAAAAGAATTTTTGTGTTCCCAAAAAGTTGGGGGAAGCACGATTTTCACACACATATCTCTCAGAACTGAGCATGTGGAGAGAAGTTCGTTCACCAAGCAAGAAGGGAACGAGTTGCAGGAGAAACTTTTACTCTGGTTTCTCAGTGTGTTTCCTAGTGCCGTTTTGAAGTTCCTGCAGTTTTCACGGTAAACCGGTTTTCAGCTAGTACCTCCCCATATATAAGTATGGAGTGGAGTTTGCAACTGAATAGAAACTTTGTGTTCCCAAAAGGCTAGGTGAAGCACGATTTTCACACACTTATCTTCAGAACTGAACATGTGGAGATAAGTTCGTTCACCTAGCACAAAGGGAACGGGTTGCAGGGGAAACTTTTACTCTGGTTTCTAGTGTGTTTCCTACTTCCGGGTTTAAGTTCCTGCAATTTTCACGGTAAAACTGATATGGAGCTAGTACCTCCCTATATATATGTATTGAGTGGAGTTTGCAACTGAAAAGAAACTTTTTTTTCCCAACAAGCTAGGTGAAGGATGGTTTCACTCACACATTTCTCTCAGAACAGAGCATGTGGATAGTCGTTCGTTCATGTAGCACAAAGGGAACGGGTTGCTGGAATAACTTTTACTCTGGTTACTCAGTGTGTTTCCAAGTGCCAGATTGAAGTTCCTGCAGGTTTCACGGTAAAACTGAGTTTGAGCTAGTACCACCACATATATATGTATGGTCTGGAATTTGCAACTGAAAGGAAACTTTGTGTTCCCAAAAAGCTAAGTGAAGGACGGCTTTCACACACAATTATATCTCAGAACTGAGCATGTGGAGAGTCGTTCTTTCATCTAGCAAAAAGGTAACGGTTTGCAGGTGAAACAATACTCTTGTTTCTCAGTGTGTTTCCTAGTGCCTGTTCATGTTCCTGCAGTTTTCACTGTAAAACCGAGTTGGAGCTAGAATCTCCCGATATATATGTATTGAGTGGAGTGTGCAACTGCAAAGAAACTTTGTGTTAATAACAAGATAGGTGAAGGACGGTTTTGACACACACATTTCTCTCAGAACTGAGCATGTGGAGAGTCGTCCGTTCATCTAGAACAAAAGGAAAGTGTTGCAGGAGAAACTTTTACTCTGGTTCTCAGTGATTTCCTAGTGCCGGTTTGAAGTTCCTGCAGTTTTCATGGTAAAACCGAGTTGGAGATATTATCTCCCCATATCTGTGTATGGAGTGGAGTTTGCAACTGAAAAGAAACTTTGTGTTCCCAACAAGCTAGGTGAAAGACGGCTTTCATTCACACTTATCTCTCAGAACTGAGCATGTGGAGAGTCGTTCGTTCATCTAACACAATAATAATTGGTTGCAGGAGAAACATTTACTCTCGATTCTCAGTGTGTTTCCTAGTGTCGGTTTAAAGTTCCTGCAGTTTTCACTGTAAAAACAGATTTGTAGCTAGTACCTCCACATATATATGTATGGAGTGGAGTTCGCATCTGAAAAGAAACTTTGTGTTCCCAACAAGCTAAGTGAAACACGATTTTCACACACTTATCTCTCAGATCTGAGCATGTTGAGAGTCGTTCGTTCATCTATCACAAAGGGAACGGGTTGCAGGAGAAACATTTACTCTGGTTTCTCAGTGTGTTTCCTAGTGTCGGTTTGAAGTTCCTGCAGTTTTCTCTGTAAAACAGAGTTGGAGCTGGTACCTCCCCATATATATGTATGGAGTGGAGATTGCAACTGAAAAGAAAATTTGTGTTCCCAAAAAGCTAAGTGAAGCACGGTTTTCACACACTTATCTCTCAGAACAGAGCATGGGGAGAGAAGTTCGTTCACATAGCACAAAGGGAGCGAGTTGCAGGAGAAATATTTACTCTGGTTTCTCTGTGTGTTTCCTAGTCCCGGTTTGAATTTCATGAAGTTTTCACGGTAAAACAGAGTTGGAGCTAGTACCTCCACATATATATGTATGGAGTGGAGTTTGCAACTGAAAAGAAACTTTGTGTTCATAAAAGGCTATGTGAAGTACGATTTTCACACACACTTATCTCTCAGAACTGAGCATGTGGAGAGTCGTTCGGTCATGTAGCACAAAGGGAACAGGTTGCAGGAGAAACTTTACCTCTGGTTTCTCAGTGTGTTTCCTAGTGCCGGTTTTAAGTTCCTGCAGTTTTCACGTTAAAACCGAGTTAATATATTACCTCCCCATATATATGTATGGAGTGGAGTTTGCAACTGAAAAGAAAATTTGTGTTCAAAACAAGCTATGTGAAGCACGATTTTCACACATTTATCTCTCAGAACAGAGCATGTGGAGAGAACTTCGTTCACCTAGCACAAAGGGAACGGGTTGCAGGAGAAACTTTTACTCTGGTTTCTCAGCGTGTTTCCTAGTGCCGGTTTGAAGTTTCTGCAGTTTTCACGGTAAAACCGAGTTTCAGCTAGTACTTCCCCATATCTATGTATGGATTGGAGTTTGCAACTGAAAAGAAACTTTGTATTCAGAAGAAGCTAGGTGAAGGACGGCTTTCACACACACTTATCTCTCAGAACTGAGCATGTGGAAAGTCGTTCCTTCATCTAGCACAAAGGGAACGGGTTGCAGGAGAAACTTTTACTCTGGTTTCTCAGTGTGTTTCCTAGTGCCGGGTTGAAGTTCCTGCAGTTTTCACTGTAAAACCGTGTTGCAGCTACTACCTCCCCATATATATGTATGGAGTGGCATATGTAACTGAAAAGAAACTTTGTGTTCCCAACATGCTAGGTGAAAGACGGCTTTCATTCACACTTATCTCTCAGAAATGAGCATGTGGAGAGTCGTTCGTTCATCTAGCACAAAATTAACTGGTTGCAGGAGAAACATTTACTCTGGATTCTCAGTGTGTTTCATAGTGTCAGTTTAAAGTTCCTGCAGTTTTCACTGTAAAAACAGATTTGGAGCTAGTACCTCCCCATATATATGTATGGAGTGTAGATTGCAACTGAAAAGAAACTTGTGTTCCCAACAAGCTAAGTGAAGCACGATTTTCACACACTTATCCCTCAGAACTGAGCATGGGGAGAGAAGTTCGTTCACATAGCTCAAAGGGAGCGAGTAGCAGGAGAAATAATTACTCTGGTTTCTCTGTCTGTTTCCTAGTGCTGGTTTGAATTTCATGAAATTTTCACGGTAAAACCGAGTTGGAGCTAGTACCTCCCCATATATATGTATGGAGTGGAGTTTGCAACTGAAAAGAAACTTTGTGTTCCCAGCAAGCTAGTTGAAGGACGGCTTTCACACACACTTATCTCTCAGAACAGAGCATGTGGAGAGTCGTTCGTTCATCTAGCACAAATGGAACGGGTTGCAGGAGAAACATTTACACTGGTTACTCACTGTGTTTCCTAGTGTCGGTTTGAAGTTCCTGCCGTTTTCACTGTAAAACCGAGGTGGAACTGGTACCTCCCCATATATATGTTGGAGTGGAGTTTGCAACTGAAAAGAAACTCTGTTCAAAAAGTCTATGTGAAGTACGATTTTCACACACACTTATCTCTCAGAACTGAGCATGTGGAGAGTCGTTCGTTCATCTAGCACAAAATTAACTGGTTGCTGGAGAAACATTAACTCTGGATTCTCAGTGTGTTTCCTAGTGTCGGTTTAAAGTTCCTGCAGTTTTCACGGTAAAACCGAGTTAAAATAGTACCTCCCCATATATATGTATGGAGTGGAGTTTGCAACTGAGAAGAAACTTTGTGTTCAAAACAAGCTATGTGAAGCTCGATATTTTCACATTTATCTCTCAGAACAGAGCATGTGGAGAGAACTTCGTTCACCTAGCACAAAGGGAACGGGTTGCAGGAGAAACTTTTACTCTGCTTTCTCAGTGTGTTTCCTAGTGCCGGTATGAAGTTCCTGCAGTTTTCAAGGTAAAACCGAGTTGTAGATATTATTTCCCCATATCTATGTATGGAGTGGAGTTTGCAACTGAAAAGAAACTTTGTGTTCCCAACAAGCTAGGTGAAAGACGGCTTTCATTCACAGTTATCTCTCAGAACTGAGCATGGGGAGAGTCGTTCGTTCATCTAGCACAAAATTAATTGGTTGCTGGAGAAACATTTACTCTGGATTCTCAGTGTGTTTCCTAGTGTCGGTTTAAAGTTCCTGCAGTTTTCACTGTAAAAACAGATTTGGAGCTAGTACCTCCCCATATATATGTATGGAGTGGAGTTCGCAACTGAAAAGAAACTTTGTGTTCCCAACAAGCTAAGTGAAGCACGATTTTCACACAATTATCTCTCAGAAATGAGCATGTTGAGAGTCGTTCGTTCATCTATCACAAAGGGAACGGGTTGCAGGAGAAACATTTACTCTGGATTCTCAGTGTGATTCCTAGTGTCGGTTTTAAGTTCCTGCAGTTTTCACTGTAAAACCGAGTTGGAGCTGGTACCTCCCCATATATATGTATGGAGTGGAGTTTGCAACTGAAAAGAAACTGTGTTCAAAACAGGCTATGTGAAGTACGATTTTCACACACACTTATCTCTCAGAACTGAGCATGTGGAGAGTCGTTCATTCATCTAGCACAAAGGGAACGGTTTGCAGGAGAAACTTTTACTCTGGTTTCTCAGTGTGTTTCCTAGAGCCGGGTTGAAATTCCTGCAGTTTTCACTGTAAAACCGTGTTGCAGCTACTACCTCCCCATATATATGTATGGAGTGACCTATGAAACTGAAAAGAAACTTTGTGTTCCCAACTAGCTAGGTGAAGGACGGCTTTCACACACACTTATCTCTCAGAACTGAGCATGTGGATAGACGTTCGTTCATCTAGCAAAAAAGGGAACGGTTTGCAGGAGAAACATTTTCTCTGGTTTCTCAGTGTGTTTCCTAGTGCCGGTTTGAAGTTCCTGCAGTTTTCACGGTAAAAACGAGTTAATCTAGTACCTCCCCATATATATGTATGGAGTGAAGTTTTCAACTGAAAAGAAACTTTGAGTTCAAAACAAGCTATGTGAAGCTCGATTTTCACACATTTACCTCTCAGAACAGAGCATGTGGAGAGAAGTTCTTTCACCTAGCACAAAGGGAACGGGTTGCATGAGAAACTTTTACTCTGGTTTCTCAGCGTGTTTCCTATTGCCGGTTTGAAGTTTCTGCAGTTTTCACGGTAAAACCGAGTTTGAGCTAGTACATCCCCATATCTATGTATGGATTGGAGATTGCAACTTAAAAGAAACTTTGTATTCACAAGAAGCTAGGTGAAGGACGGCTTTCACACACACTTATCTCTCAGAACTGAGCATGTGGAAAGTCGTTCCTTCATCTAGCACATATTGAACGGGTTGCAGGGAAACATTTACTCTGGTTTCTCAGTGTGTTTCCTAGTGTCGGTTTGAAATTCCTGCATTTTTCACTGTAAAACCCGAGTAGGAGCTAGTACCTCCACATATATATGTATGGAGTGGAGATTGTAACAGAAAAGAATCTTTGTGTTCCCAACAAGCTAATTGAAGCACGATTTCACACACATATCTCTCAGAACTGAGCATGGGGAGAGATGTTCGTTCACATAAAACAAAGGGATCGAGTGCAGGAGAAATATTTACTCTGGTTTCTCTGTGTGTTTCCTAGTGCCGGTTTGATTTTCATGAAGTTTTCACGGTAAAACCGAGTTGGAGCTTGTACCTCCCCATATATATGTATGGAGTGGAGTTTCCAACTGAAAAGGAACTTTGTGTTCCCAGCAAGCTAGTTGAAGGGCGACTTTCACACACACTTATCTCAGAACTGAGCATGTGGAGAGTCGTTCGTTCATCTAGCACAAAGGGAACGGGTTGCAGGAGAAACAATTAGTCTGGTTCCTCAGTGTGTTTCCAAGTTCCTGTTTGAAGTTTCTGCAGTTTTCACTGTAAAAACCGAGTTGGAGCTAGTACCTCCCCATATATATATATGGAGTGGAGTTTGTAACTGAAAAGAAATTTTGTGTTCCCAACAAGCTATGTGAAGCACGATTTTCACACACTTATCTCTCAGAACTTAGCATGTGGAGAGAAGTTCATTCAACTAACACAAAGGGAACGGGTTGCAGGGGAAACTTTTACTCTGCTTTCTCAGTGTGTTTCCTACTGCCGATTTGAATTTCCTGCAGTTTTCACCTTAAAACCGATTTGGAGCTAGTACCTCCCCATATATATGTATGGAGTGGAGTTTGCAACGGAAAAGAAACTTTGTGTTCCCAGCAAGCTAGTTGAAGGACGGCTTTCACACACACTTATCTCTCAGAACAGAGCATGTGGAGAGTCGTTCGTTCATCTAGCACAAATGGAATGGGTTGCAGGAGAAACATTTACACTGGTTACTCACTGTATTTCCTAGTGTCGGTTTGAAGTTCCTGCCGTTTTCACTGTAAAACCGAGTTGGAGCTGGTACCTCCCCATATATATGTTGGAGTGGAGATTGCTACTGAAAAGAAACTGTGTTCAAAAAAGGCTATGTGAAGTACGATTTTCACACACACTTATCTCTCAGAACTGAGCATGTGGAGAGTCGTTCGTTCATCTAGCACAAAGGGAACGGGTTGCAGGAGAAACTTTTACTCTGGTTTCTCAGTGTGTTTCCTAGTGCCGGTTTAAATTTCCTGCAGTTTTCACGGTAAAACCGAGTTAATTTATTACCTCCCCATATATATGTATGGAGTGGGGTTTGCAACTGAAAAGAAATTTTGTGTTCAAAACAAGCTATGTGAAGCTCGATTTTCACACATTTATCTCTCAGAACAGAGCATGTGGAGAGAAGTTCATTCACCTAGCACAAAGGGAACGGGTTGCAGGAGAAACATTTACTCTGCTTTCTCAGTGTGTTTCCTAGTGCCGGTTTGAAGTTCCTGCAGTTTTCACGGTAAAACCGAGTTGGAGCTAGTACCTCCCCATATATATGTATGGAGTGGAGTTTGCAACTGAAAAGAAACTTTGTGTTCCCAGCAAGCTAGTTGAAGGACGGCTTTCACACACACTTATCTCTCAGAACTGAGCATGTGGAGAGTCGTTCGTTCATCTAGCACAAATGGAACGGGTTGAAGGAGAAACTTTTACCCTGGTTCTCAGTGTGTTTCCTACTGCCGGGTGGAATTTCCTGCAGTTTTCACTGTAAAACCGAGGTGGAGATGGTACCTCCCCATATATATGTATGGAGTGGAGTTTGCAACTGAAAAGAAACTGTGTTCAAAAAAGGCTATGTGAAGTACGATTTTCACACACACTTATCTCGCAGAACTGAGCATGTGGAGAGTCGTTCGTTCATCTAGCACAAAGGGAACGGGTTGCAGGAGAAACTTTTACTTTGGTTTCTCAGGGTGTGTCCTAATGCCGGTTTGAAGTTCCTGCAGTTTTCACGGTAAAAGCGAGTTAATCTAGTACCTCCCCATATATATGTATGGAGTGGAGTTTGCAACTGAAAAGAAACTGTGTTCAAAACAGGCTATGTGAAGTACGATTTTCACACACACATATCCCTCAGAACTGAGCATGTGGAGAGTCGTTCGTTCATTTAGCACAAAGGGAACGGGTTGCAGGAGAAACTTTTTCTCTGGTTTCTCAGTGTGTTTCCTAGTGATGGTTTGAAGTTCCTGCAGTTTTCACTGTAAAACCGTGTTGCAGCTACTACCTCCCCATATATATGTATGGAGTGACGTGTGTAACTGAAAAGAAACTTTGTGTTCCCAACTAGCTAGGTGAAGGACGGCTTTCACACACACTTATCTCTCAGAACTGAGCATGTGGATAGACGTTCGTTCATCTAGCACAAAGGGAATGGGTTGCAGGAGAAACAATTTCTCTGGATTCTCAGTGTGTTTCCTAGTGCCGGTTTGAAGTTCTGGCAGTTTTCACGGTAAAACCGAGTTAATCTAGTACCTCCCCATATATATGTATGGAGTGAAGTTTGCAACTGAAAAGAAACTTTGTGTTCAAAACAGGCTATGTGAAGCTCGATATTCACACATTTACCTCTCAGAACAGAGCATGTGGAGAGAAGTTCTTTCACCTAGCACAAAGGGAACGGGTTGCAGGAGAAAGTTTTACTCTGGTTTCTCAGTGTGTTTCCTAGTGCCGGTTTGAAGTTTCTGCAGTTTTCACGATAAAACCGAGTTTGAGCTAGTACATCCCCATATCTATGTATGGATTGGAGTTTGCAACTGAAAAGAAACTTTGTATTCACAAGAAGCTAGGTGAAGGACGGCTTTCACACACACTTATCTCTCAGAACTGAGCATGTGGAAAGTCGTTCCTTCATCTAGCACAAAGGGAACGGGTTGCAGGAGAAACTTTTACTCTGGTTTCTCAGTGTGTTTCCTAGTGCCGGGTTGAAGTTCCTGCAGTTTTCACTGTAAAACCGTGTTGCAGCTACTACCTCCCCATATATATGTATGGAGTGTAGATTGCAACTGAAAAGAAACTTGTGTTCCCAACAAGCTAAGTGAAGCACGATTTTCACACACTTATCTCTCAGACCTGAGCATGGGGAGAGAAGTTCCTTCACATAGCTCAAAGGGAGCGAGTAGCAGGAGAAATATTTACTCTGGTTTCTCTGTCTGTTTCCTAGTGCTGGTTTGAATTTAATGAAGTTTTCACGGTAAAACCGAGTTGGAGCTAGTACCTCCCCATATATATGTATGGAGTGGAGTTTGCAACTGAAAAGAAACTTTGTGTTCCCAGCAAGCTAGTTGAAGGACGGCTTTCACACACACTTATCTCTCAGAACAGAGCATGTGGAGAGTCGTTCGTTCATCTAGCACAAATGGAACGGGTTGCAGGAGAAACATTTACACTGGTTACTCACTGTATTTCCTAGTGTCGGTTTGAAGTTCCTGCCGTTTTCACTGTAAAACCGAGTTGGAGCTGGTACCTCCCAATATATATGTTGGAGTGGAGATTGCTACTGAAAAGAAACTGTGTTCAAAAAAGGCTATGTGAAGTACGATTTTCACACACACTTATCTCTCAGAACTGAGCATGTGGAGAGTCGTTCGTTCATCTAGCACAAAGGGAACGGGTTGCAGGAGAAACTTTTACTCTGGTTTCTCAGTGTGTTTCCTAGTGCCGGTTTAAATTTCCTGCAGTTTTCACGGTAAAACCGAGTTAATTTATTACCTCCCCATATATATGTATGGAGTGGGGTTTGCAACTGAAAAGAAATTTTGTGTTCAAAACAAGCTATGTGAAGCTCGATTTTCACACATTTATCTCTCAGAACAGAGCATGTGGAGAGAAGTTCATTCACCTAGCACAAAGGGAACGGGTTGCAGGAGAAACATTTACTCTGCTTTCTCAGTGTGATTCCTAGTGCCGGTTTGAAGTTCCTGCAGTTTTCACGGTAAAACCGAGTTTGAGCTAGTACATCCCCATATCTATGTATGGATTGGAGATTGCAACTTAAAAGAAACTTTGTATTCACAAGAAGCTAGGTGAAGGACGGCTTTCACACACACTTATCTCTCAGAACTGAGCATGTGGAAAGTCGTTCCTTCATCTAGCACATATTAAACGGGTTGCAGGAGAAACATATACTCTGGTTTCTCAGTGTGTTTCCTAGTGTCAGTTTGAAATTCCTGCATTTTTCTCTGTAAAAACCGAGTAGGAGCTATTACCTCCACATATATATGTATGGAGTGGAGATTGCAACAGAAAAGAATCTTTGTGTTCCCAACAAGCTAATTGAAGCACGATTTCACACACTTATCTCTCAGAACTGAGCATGGGGAGAGATGTTCGTTCACTTAAAACAAAGGGAGCGAGTTGCAGGAGAAATATTTACTCTGGTTTCTCAGTGTGTTTCCTAGTGTCGGTTTGAAGTTCCTGCAGTTTTCACTGTAAAACCGAGGTGGAGCTGGTACCTCCCCATATATATGCATGGAGTGGAGTTTGCAATTGAAAAGAAACTGTGTTCAAAAAAGGCTATCTGAAGTACGATTTTCACACAAACTTATCTCTCAGAACTGAGCATTTGGAGAGTCGTTCGTTCATCTAGCACAAAGGGAACGGGTTGCAGGAGAAACATTTACTCTGCTTTCTCAGTGTGTTTCCTAGTGCCGGTTTGAAGTTCCTGCAGTTTTCACGGTAAAACCGAGTTGGAGCTAGTACCTCCCCATATATATGTATGGAGTGGAGTTTGCAACTGAAAAGAAACTTTGTGTTCCCAGCAAGCTAGTTGAAGGACGGCTTTCACACACACTTATCTCTCAGAACTGAGCATGTGGAGAGTCGTTCGTTCATCTAGCACAAATGGAACGGGTTGAAGGAGAAACTTTTACCCTGGTTCTCAGTGTGTTTCCTACTGCCGGGTGGAATTTCCTGCAGTTTTCACTGTAAAACCGAGGTGGAGATGGTACCTCCCCATATATATGTATGGAGTGGAGTTTGCAACTGAAAAGAAACTGTGTTCAAAAAAGGCTATGTGAAGTACGATTTTCACACACACTTATCTCGCAGAACTGAGCATGTGGAGAGTCGTTCGTTCATCTAGCACAAAGGGAACGGGTTGCAGGAGAAACTTTTACTTTGGTTTCTCAGGGTGTGTCCTAATGCCGGTTTGAAGTTCCTGCAGTTTTCACGGTAAAAGCGAGTTAATCTAGTACCTCCCCATATATATGTATGGAGTGGAGTTTGCAACTGAAAAGAAACTGTGTTCAAAACAGGCTATGTGAAGTACGATTTTCACACACACATATCCCTCAGAACTGAGCATGTGGAGAGTCGTTCGTTCATTTAGCACAAAGGGAACGGGTTGCAGGAGAAACTTTTTCTCTGGTTTCTCAGTGTGTTTCCTAGTGATGGTTTGAAGTTCCTGCAGTTTTCACTGTAAAACCGTGTTGCAGCTACTACCTCCCCATATATATGTATGGAGTGACGTGTGTAACTGAAAAGAAACTTTGTGTTCCCAACTAGCTAGGTGAAGGACGGCTTTCACACACACTTATCTCTCAGAACTGAGCATGTGGATAGACGTTCGTTCATCTAGCACAAAGGGAATGGGTTGCAGGAGAAACAATTTCTCTGGATTCTCAGTGTGTTTCCTAGTGCCGGTTTGAAGTTCTGGCAGTTTTCACGGTAAAACCGAGTTAATCTAGTACCTCCCCATATATATGTATGGAGTGAAGTTTGCAACTGAAAAGAAACTTTGTGTTCAAAACAGGCTATGTGAAGCTCGATATTCACACATTTACCTCTCAGAACAGAGCATGTGGAGAGAAGTTCTTTCACCTAGCACAAAGGGAACGGGTTGCAGGAGAAAGTTTTACTCTGGTTTCTCAGTGTGTTTCCTAGTGCCGGTTTGAAGTTTCTGCAGTTTTCACGATAAAACCGAGTTTGAGCTAGTACATCCCCATATCTATGTATGGATTGGAGTTTGCAACTGAAAAGAAACTTTGTATTCACAAGAAGCTAGGTGAAGGACGGCTTTCACACACACTTATCTCTCAGAACTGAGCATGTGGAAAGTCGTTCCTTCATCTAGCACAAAGGGAACGGGTTGCAGGAGAAACTTTTACTCTGGTTTCTCAGTGTGTTTCCTAGTGCCGGGTTGAAGTTCCTGCAGTTTTCACTGTAAAACCGTGTTGCAGCTACTACCTCCCCATATATATGTATGGAGTGTAGATTGCAACTGAAAAGAAACTTGTGTTCCCAACAAGCTAAGTGAAGCACGATTTTCACACACTTATCTCTCAGACCTGAGCATGGGGAGAGAAGTTCCTTCACATAGCTCAAAGGGAGCGAGTAGCAGGAGAAATATTTACTCTGGTTTCTCTGTCTGTTTCCTAGTGCTGGTTTGAATTTAATGAAGTTTTCACGGTAAAACCGAGTTGGAGCTAGTACCTCCCCATATATATGTATGGAGTGGAGTTTGCAACTGAAAAGAAACTTTGTGTTCCCAGCAAGCTAGTTGAAGGACGGCTTTCACACACACTTATCTCTCAGAACAGAGCATGTGGAGAGTCGTTCGTTCATCTAGCACAAATGGAACGGGTTGCAGGAGAAACATTTACACTGGTTACTCACTGTATTTCCTAGTGTCGGTTTGAAGTTCCTGCCGTTTTCACTGTAAAACCGAGTTGGAGCTGGTACCTCCCAATATATATGTTGGAGTGGAGATTGCTACTGAAAAGAAACTGTGTTCAAAAAAGGCTATGTGAAGTACGATTTTCACACACACTTATCTCTCAGAACTGAGCATGTGGAGAGTCGTTCGTTCATCTAGCACAAAGGGAACGGGTTGCAGGAGAAACTTTTACTCTGGTTTCTCAGTGTGTTTCCTAGTGCCGGTTTAAATTTCCTGCAGTTTTCACGGTAAAACCGAGTTAATTTATTACCTCCCCATATATATGTATGGAGTGGGGTTTGCAACTGAAAAGAAATTTTGTGTTCAAAACAAGCTATGTGAAGCTCGATTTTCACACATTTATCTCTCAGAACAGAGCATGTGGAGAGAAGTTCATTCACCTAGCACAAAGGGAACGGGTTGCAGGAGAAACATTTACTCTGCTTTCTCAGTGTGATTCCTAGTGCCGGTTTGAAGTTCCTGCAGTTTTCACGGTAAAACCGAGTTTGAGCTAGTACATCCCCATATCTATGTATGGATTGGAGATTGCAACTTAAAAGAAACTTTGTATTCACAAGAAGCTAGGTGAAGGACGGCTTTCACACACACTTATCTCTCAGAACTGAGCATGTGGAAAGTCGTTCCTTCATCTAGCACATATTAAACGGGTTGCAGGAGAAACATATACTCTGGTTTCTCAGTGTGTTTCCTAGTGTCAGTTTGAAATTCCTGCATTTTTCTCTGTAAAAACCGAGTAGGAGCTATTACCTCCACATATATATGTATGGAGTGGAGATTGCAACAGAAAAGAATCTTTGTGTTCCCAACAAGCTAATTGAAGCACGATTTCACACACTTATCTCTCAGAACTGAGCATGGGGAGAGATGTTCGTTCACTTAAAACAAAGGGAGCGAGTTGCAGGAGAAATATTTACTCTGGTTTCTCAGTGTGTTTCCTAGTGTCGGTTTGAAGTTCCTGCAGTTTTCACTGTAAAACCGAGGTGGAGCTGGTACCTCCCCATATATATGCATGGAGTGGAGTTTGCAATTGAAAAGAAACTGTGTTCAAAAAAGGCTATCTGAAGTACGATTTTCACACAAACTTATCTCTCAGAACTGAGCATTTGGAGAGTCGTTCGTTCATCTAGCACAAAGGGAACGGGTTGCAGGAGAAACATTTACTCTGCTTTCTCAGTGTGTTTCCTAGTGCCGGTTTGAAGTTCCTGCAGTTTTCACGGTAAAACCGAGTTGGAGCTAGTACCTCCCCATATATATGTATGGAGTGGAGTTTGCAACTGAAAAGAAACTTTGTGTTCCCAGCAAGCTAGTTGAAGGACGGCTTTCACACACACTTATCTCTCAGAACTGAGCATGTGGAGAGTCGTTCGTTCATCTAGCACAAATGGAACGGGTTGAAGGAGAAACTTTTACCCTGGTTCTCAGTGTGTTTCCTACTGCCGGGTGGAATTTCCTGCAGTTTTCACTGTAAAACCGAGGTGGAGATGGTACCTCCCCATATATATGTATGGAGTGGAGTTTGCAACTGAAAAGAAACTGTGTTCAAAAAAGGCTATGTGAAGTACGATTTTCACACACACTTATCTCGCAGAACTGAGCATGTGGAGAGTCGTTCGTTCATCTAGCACAAAGGGAACGGGTTGCAGGAGAAACTTTTACTTTGGTTTCTCAGGGTGTGTCCTAATGCCGGTTTGAAGTTCCTGCAGTTTTCACGGTAAAAGCGAGTTAATCTAGTACCTCCCCATATATATGTATGGAGTGGAGTTTGCAACTGAAAAGAAACTGTGTTCAAAACAGGCTATGTGAAGTACGATTTTCACACACACATATCCCTCAGAACTGAGCATGTGGAGAGTCGTTCGTTCATTTAGCACAAAGGGAACGGGTTGCAGGAGAAACTTTTTCTCTGGTTTCTCAGTGTGTTTCCTAGTGATGGTTTGAAGTTCCTGCAGTTTTCACTGTAAAACCGTGTTGCAGCTACTACCTCCCCATATATATGTATGGAGTGACGTGTGTAACTGAAAAGAAACTTTGTGTTCCCAACTAGCTAGGTGAAGGACGGCTTTCACACACACTTATCTCTCAGAACTGAGCATGTGGATAGACGTTCGTTCATCTAGCACAAAGGGAATGGGTTGCAGGAGAAACAATTTCTCTGGATTCTCAGTGTGTTTCCTAGTGCCGGTTTGAAGTTCTGGCAGTTTTCACGGTAAAACCGAGTTAATCTAGTACCTCCCCATATATATGTATGGAGTGAAGTTTGCAACTGAAAAGAAACTTTGTGTTCAAAACAGGCTATATGAAGCTCGATATTCACACATTTACCTCTCAGAACAGAGCATGTGGAGAGAAGTTCTTTCACCTAGCACAAAGGGAACGGGTTGCAGGAGAAAGTTTTACTCTGGTTTCTCAGTGTGTTTCCTAGTGCCGGTTTGAAGTTTCTGCAGTTTTCACGATAAAACCGAGTTTGAGCTAGTACATCCCCATATCTATGTATGGATTGGAGTTTGCAACTGAAAAGAAACTTTGTATTCACAAGAAGCTAGGTGAAGGACGGCTTTCACACACACTTATCTCTCAGAACTGAGCATGTGGAAAGTCGTTCCTTCATCTAGCACAAAGGGAACGGGTTGCAGGAGAAACTTTTACTCTGGTTTCTCAGTGTGTTTCCTAGTGCCGGGTTGAAGTTCCTGCAGTTTTCACTGTAAAACCGTGTTGCAGCTACTACCTCCCCATATATATGTATGGAGTGTAGATTGCAACTGAAAAGAAACTTGTGTTCCCAACAAGCTAAGTGAAGCACGATTTTCACACACTTATCTCTCAGACCTGAGCATGGGGAGAGAAGTTCCTTCACATAGCTCAAAGGGAGCGAGTAGCAGGAGAAATATTTACTCTGGTTTCTCTGTCTGTTTCCTAGTGCTGGTTTGAATTTAATGAAGTTTTCACGGTAAAACCGAGTTGGAGCTAGTACCTCCCCATATATATGTATGGAGTGGAGTTTGCAACTGAAAAGAAACTTTGTGTTCCCAGCAAGCTAGTTGAAGGACGGCTTTCACACACACTTATCTCTCAGAACAGAGCATGTGGAGAGTCGTTCGTTCATCTAGCACAAATGGAACGGGTTGCAGGAGAAACATTTACACTGGTTACTCACTGTATTTCCTAGTGTCGGTTTGAAGTTCCTGCCGTTTTCACTGTAAAACCGAGTTGGAGCTGGTACCTCCCAATATATATGTTGGAGTGGAGATTGCTACTGAAAAGAAACTGTGTTCAAAAAAGGCTATGTGAAGTACGATTTTCACACACACTTATCTCTCAGAACTGAGCATGTGGAGAGTCGTTCGTTCATCTAGCACAAAGGGAACGGGTTGCAGGAGAAACTTTTACTCTGGTTTCTCAGTGTGTTTCCTAGTGCCGGTTTAAATTTCCTGCAGTTTTCACGGTAAAACCGAGTTAATTTATTACCTCCCCATATATATGTATGGAGTGGGGTTTGCAACTGAAAAGAAATTTTGTGTTCAAAACAAGCTATGTGAAGCTCGATTTTCACACATTTATCTCTCAGAACAGAGCATGTGGAGAGAAGTTCATTCACCTAGCACAAAGGGAACGGGTTGCAGGAGAAACATTTACTCTGCTTTCTCAGTGTGATTCCTAGTGCCGGTTTGAAGTTCCTGCAGTTTTCACGGTAAAACCGAGTTAAACTAGTACCTCCCCATATATATGTATGGAGTGGAGTTTCCAACTGAAAAGAAACTTTGTGTTCAAAACAAGCTATGTGAAGCTCGATTTTCACACATTTACCTCTCAGAACAGAGCATGTGGAGAGAAGTTCTTTCACCTAGCACAAAGGGAACGGGTTGCAGGAGGAACTTTTACTCTGGATTCTCAGCGTGTTTCCTAGTGCCGGCTTGAAGTTTCTGCAGTTTTCACGGTAAAACCGAGTTTGAGCTAGTACATCCCCATATCTATGTATGGATTGGAGATTGCAACTTAAAAGAAACTTTGTATTCACAAGAAGCTAGGTGAAGGACGGCTTTCACACACACTTATCTCTCAGAACTGAGCATGTGGAAAGTCGTTCCTTCATCTAGCACATATTAAACGGGTTGCAGGAGAAACATATACTCTGGTTTCTCAGTGTGTTTCCTAGTGTCAGTTTGAAATTCCTGCATTTTTCTCTGTAAAAACCGAGTAGGAGCTATTACCTCCACATATATATGTATGGAGTGGAGATTGCAACAGAAAAGAATCTTTGTGTTCCCAACAAGCTAATTGAAGCACGATTTCACACACTTATCTCTCAGAACTGAGCATGGGGAGAGATGTTCGTTCACTTAAAACAAAGGGAGCGAGTTGCAGGAGAAATATTTACTCTGGTTTCTCAGTGTGTTTCCTAGTGTCGGTTTGAAGTTCCTGCAGTTTTCACTGTAAAACCGAGGTGGAGCTGGTACCTCCCCATATATATGCATGGAGTGGAGTTTGCAATTGAAAAGAAACTGTGTTCAAAAAAGGCTATCTGAAGTACGATTTTCACACAAACTTATCTCTCAGAACTGAGCATTTGGAGAGTCGTTCGTTCATCTAGCACAAAGGGAACGGGTTGCAGGAGAAACTTTTACTCTGGTTTCTCAGTGTGTTTCCTAGTGCCGGTTTAAATTTCCTGCAGTTTTCATGGTAAAACCGAGTTAATCTATTACCTCCCCATATATATGTATGGAGTGGGGATTGCAACTGAAAAGAAACTTTGTGTTCAAAACAAGCTATGTGAAGCTCGATTTTCACACATTTATCTCTCAGAACAGAGCATGTGGAGAGAAGTTCATTCACCTAGCACAAAAAGAACGGGTTGCAGGAGAAACATTTACTCTGCTTTCTCAGTGTGTTTCCTAGTGCCGGTTTGAAGTTCCTGCAGTTTTCATAGTAAAACCGAAATGGAGATATTATCTCCCCATATCTATGTATGGAGTGGAGTTTGCAACTGAAAAGATACTTTGTGTTCCCAACAAGCTAGGAGAAGGACGGCTTTCACACACACTTATCTCTGAGAACTGAGCATGTGGAAAGTCGTTCCTTCATCTAGCACAAATTGAACGGGTTGCAGGGGAAACATTTACTCTGGTTTCCCTGTGTGTTTCCTAGTGTCGGTTTGAAATTCCTGCATTTTTCACTGTAAAAACCGAGTTGGAGCAAGTACCTCCACATATATATGTATGGAGTGGAGATTGCAAATGAAAGAAACTTTGTGTTCCCAACAAGCAAAGTGAAGCACGATTTTCACACACTTATCTCTCAGAACTGAGCATGTGGAGAGAAGTTAATTCACCTAGCACAAAGGGAACGTGTTACAGGAGAAACTTTTACTCTGGTTTCTCAGTGTGTTTCCTAGTGCTGGTTTGAAGTTCCTGCAGTTTTCACGGTAAAACCGAGTTTGAGCTAGTACCTCCCCATATATATTTATTGAGTGGAGTTTGCAACTGAAAAGAAAATTTGTGTTCCCAAAAAGATAGGTGTAGGACGGCTTTCACACACACTTATTTCTCAGAATTCAGCATGTGGAGAGTCGTTCGTTCATCTAGCACAAAGGGAACGGGTTGCAGGTTAAACATTTACTCTGGTTTCTCAATGTGTTTCCTAGTGTCGGTTTGAAATTCCTGCATTTTTCACTGTAAAAACCGAGTTGGATCTAGTACCTCCACATATATATGTATGGAGTGGAGATTGCAACTGAAAAGAGACTTTGTGTTCCCAACAAGCTTAGTGAAGCACGATTTTCACACACTTATCCCTCAGAACTGAGCATGTGGAGAGAAGTTCGTACACATATCACAAAGGGAGCGAGTTTCAGGAGAAATATTTACTCTGGTTTCCCTGTGTGTTTCCTAGTGCCGGTTTGAATTTCATGAAGTTTTCATGGTAAAACCGATTTGGAGCTATTACCTCCCCATATATATGTATGGAGTGGAGTTTCCAACTGAAAGAAACTTTGTGTTCCCAACAAGCTATTTTAAGGACGGCTTTCACACACACTTATCTCTCAGAAATGAGCATGTGGAGAGTCGTTCGTTCATCTAGCACAAAGGGAACGGCTTGCAGGAGAAACATTTACTCCGGTTTCTCAGTGTGTTTCCAAGTTCCTGTTTGAAGTTCCTGCAGTTTTCACGCTAAAAACGAGTTGGAGCTTGTACCTTCCCTTATATATGTATGGAGTGGAGTTTGTAACTGAAAAGAAATTTTTTGATCCCAACAAGCTATGTGAAGCACGATTTTCACACACTTATATCTCAGAACTGAGCATGTGGAGAGAAATTCATTCACCTAGCACACAGGTAACGGGTTGCAGGAGAAACTTTTACTCTGGTTTCTCAGTGTGTTTCAAAGTGCCTATTTGAAGTTCCTGCAGTATTCACGGTAAAACCGAGTTTGAGATAGTACCTCCCCATATATATGTATTGAGTGGAGTTTGCAACAGAAAAGAAAATTTGTGTTCCCAAAAAGCTAGGTGAATGACGGCTTCACACACACTTATTTCTCAGAATTCAGCAGGTGGAGAGTCGTTCGCTCATCTAGCACAAAGGGAACGGGTTGCAGGAGAAACATTTACTCTGGTTTCTCAGTGTGTTTCCAAGTGCCGGTTTGAAGTTCCTTCAGTTTTCACGGTAAAACCGGGTTTCAGCTTGTACCACCCCATACATATGTATGGAGTGGCGTTTGCAAATGAAAAGAAACTTTGCGTTCCCAACAAGCAAGGTGAAGCACGATTTTCACACAATTATCTCTCAGAAATGTGCATGTGGGGAGAAGTTCGTTCACCTAGCACAAAGGTAACGAGTTGCAGGAGAAACATTTACTCTGGTTTCTCAGTGTGTTTCCAAGTGCCGGTTTGAAGTTCTTGCAGTTTTCACTTAAAACAGAGTTGGAGCTAGTACCTCAAGTTATATATGTATGGATTGGAGTTTGCAGCTGAAAAGAAACTTTGTTTTCCCAACAAGTTAGCTGAAGGACGGCTTTCACACACTTATCTCTCAGAACTGAGCATGTGGAGTCTTTCGTTCATCTAGCACAAAGGGAACGGGTTGCAGGAGAAACATTTACTCTGGTTTCTAAGTGTGTTTCCTAGTGCCGGTTTGAATTTCCTGAAGTTTTCACTGTAAAACCGAATTTGAGCTAGTACCTCCCCATATATATGTATGGAGTGGAGTTTTCAACTGAAAAGAATCTTTGTGTTCCCAAGAAGCTAGGTGAAGTACGGCTTTCACACACACTTATCTGTCAGAATAGAGCTTGTGGAGAGTCGTTCGTTCATCTAGCACAAAAGGAACTGGTTGCAGGAGAAACATTTACTCTGGGTTCTCAGTGTATTTCCTAGTGCCGGTTTGAAGTTCCTGCATTTTTCACGGTAAAACCGATTTGGTGCTAGTACCTCCCCATATATATGTATGGAGTGGAGTTTGCAACTGAAAAGAAACTTTGTGTTCAAAGCAAGCTAAGTGAAGCACGATTTTCACACACTTATCTCTCAGAACAAAGCATGTGGAGAGAAGTTCGTTCACCTAGCACAAAGGGAACGGGTTGCAGGAGGAACTTTTACTCTGGTTTCTCAGTGTGTTTCCAAGTGCCGGTTTAATGTTCCTGCAGTTTTCACTGTAAAACAAAGTTTGAGCTAGTACCACCCAAATATATGTATGGAGTGGAGTTTGCAACTGAAAAGAAACTTTCTGTTCCCAACAAGCTAGGTGAAGGACGGCTTTCACACACAGTTATCTCTCAGAACTGAGCATGTGGAGAATCGTTCTTTCATCTAGCACAAAGGGAACGGGTTGCAGGAGAAACTTTTACTCTGGTCCCTCAGTGTGTTTCCTAGTGCCGGTTTGAAGTTCCTGCAGTTTTCACGGTAAAAACGATTTGGAGCTTGTACTTCCCCATATATATTAATGGAGTGGAGTTTGCTACTGAATAGAAACTTTGTGTTCCCAACAAGCTAGTTGAAGCCCGATTTTCACAAAATTATCTCTCAGAACTGAGCATGTGGAGAGAAGTTCGTTCACCCAGAACAAAGGGAATGGGTTGCAGGAAAATATTTTACTCTGGTTTCTCAGTGTGTTTCCTAGTGCCGGTTTGAAGTTCCTTCAGTTTTCACTGTAAAATCGAGTTTGATCTAGTACCACCCCATATATATGTATGGAGTGGCGTTTGCAAATGAAAAGAAACTTTTCGTTCCCAACAAGCAAGGTGAAGCACGATTTTCACACACTTATCTCTCAGAAATGTGCATGTGGAGAGAAGTTCGTTCACCTAGCACAATGGGAACGAGTTGCAGGAGAAATATTTACTCTGGATTCTCAGTGTGTTTCCAAGTGCCGGTTTGAATTTCCTGCAGTTTTCACTGTAAAACCGTGTTGGAGAGAGTACCTCCCCATATATATGTATGGAGTGGAGTTTGCAACTTAAAAGAAACTTTGTGTTCAAAGCAAGCTATGTGAAGCACGATTTTCACACACTTATCTCTCAGAACATAGCATGTGGACAGAAGTACGTTCACCTAGAACAAAGGGAACGGTTTGCAGGAGAAACTTTTACTCTGATTTCTCAGTGTGTTTCCTAGTGCCGGTTAGAAGTTCCTGCAATTTTCAAGGTAAAACCGAGTTTGAGCTTGTACCACCCCATATATATGTATGGAGTGGCGTTTGCAAATGAAAAGAAATTTTGCGTTCCCAACAAGCAAGGTGATGCACGATTTTCACACACATATCTCTCAGAACATAGCATGTTGAGAGTCGTTCGTTCATCTAGCACAAAGGGAACTGGTTGCAGGTGAAACATTTACTCTGGTTTCTCAGTGTGTTTCCAAGTGCCGGTTTGAAGTTCCTGCAGTTTTCACTGTAAAACTGTGTTGCAGCTTCTACCTCCCCATATATATGTATGGACTGGCGTATGTAACTGTAAAGAAACTTTGTGTTCCCAACTGGCTAGGTGAAGGACGGCTTTCACACACACTTAACTCTCAGAACTGAGCATGTGGATAGACGTTCGTTCATCTAGCACAAAGGGAACGGGTTGCATGAGAAACTTTTACTCTGGTTTCTCAGTGTGTTTCCAAGTGCCGGTTTAATGTTCCTGCAGTTTTCACTGTAAAAACAGATTTGGAGCTAGTACCTCCCCATATATATGTATGGAGTGGAGTTCGCAACTGAAAAGAAACTTTGTGTTCCCAACAAGCTAAGTGACGCACGATTTTCACACACTTAACTCTCAGAACTGAGCATGTGGATAGACGTTCGTTCATCTAGCACAAAGGGACCGGGTTGCAGGAGAAACATTTACTCGGGTTTCTCAGTGTGTTTCCTAGTGCCGGTTTGAAGTTCCTGCAGTTTTCACGGTAAAACCGAGTTAATCTAATACCTCCCCATATATATGTATGGAGTGAAGTTTGCAACTGAAAAGAAACTTTGTGTTCAAAACAAGCTATGTGAAGCTCTATTTTCACACATTTACTTCTCAGAACAGAGCATGTGGAGAGAAGTTCGTTCACCTAGCACAATGGGAACGGGTTGCAGGAGAAACTTTTACTCTGGTTTCTCAGCGTGTTTCCTAGTGCTGGTTTGAAGTTCCTGCAGTTTTCCCGGTAAAACCGCGTTTGAGCTAGTACATCCCCATATTTATGTATGGATTGGAGTTTGCAACTGAAAAGAAACTTTGTACTCCCAAGAAGCTAGGTGAAAGACGGCTATCACACACACTTATCTCTCAGAACTGAGCATGTGGAAAGTCGTTCCTTCATCTAGCACAAATTGAACGGGTTGCAGGAGAAACATTCACTCTGGTTTCTCAGTGTGTTTCCTAGTGTCGGTTTGAATTTCATGAAGTTTTCACGGTAAAACCGAGTTGGAGCTAGTACCTCCCCATATATATGTATGGATTGGGGTTTGTAACTGAAAAGAAACTTTGTGTTCCCAACAAGCTATGTGAAGCACGATTTTCACACACTTATCTCTCAGAACTTAGCATGTGGAGAGAAGTTCATTCAACTAGCACAAAGGGAGCGAGTTGCAGGAGAAACAATTACTCTGGTTTCTCTGTGTGTTTCCTAGTGCCGGTTTGAATTTCATGAAGTTTTCACGGTAAAACCGAGTTGGAGCTTGTTCCTCCCGATATATATGTATGGAGTGGAGTTTGCAACTGAAAAGAAACTTTGTGTTCCCAGCAAGCTAGTTGAAGGACGACTTTCACACACACTTATCTCAGAACTGAGCATGTGGAGAGTCGTTCTTTCATCTAGCACAAAGGGAACGGGTTGCAGGAGAAACTTTTACTTTGGTTTCTCAGTGTGTGTCCTAGTGCCGGTTTGAAGTTCCTGCAGTTTTCACGGTAAAACCGAGTTAATCTAGTACCTCCCCATATATATGTATGGAGTGGAGTTTGCAACCGAAAAGAAACTTTGTGTTCAAAACAAGCTATGTGAAGCTCGATTTTCACACATTTATCACTCAGAACAGAGCATGTGGAGAGAAGTTCGTTCACCCAACACAAAGGGAACGGTTTGCAGGAGAAACTTTTACTCTGCTTTCTCAGTGTTTTTCCTAGTGCCGGTTTGAAGTTCCTGCAGTTTTCATGGTAAAACCGAGTTGGAGATATTATCTCCCCATATCTATGTATGGAGTGGAGTTTGCAACTGAAAAGAAACTTTGTGTTCCCAACAAGCTAGGTGAAAGACGACTTTCATTCACACTTATCTCTCAGAACTGAGCATGTGGAGAGTCGTTCGTTCATCTAACACAATAATAACTGGTTGCAGGAGAAACATTTACTCTCGATTCTCAGTGTGTTTCCTAGTGTCGGTTTAAAGTTCCAGCAGTTTACACTGTAAAAACAGATTTGTAGCTAGTACCTCCACATATATATGTATGGAGTGGAGTTCGCAACTGAAAAGAAACTTTGTGTTCCCAACAAGCTAAGTGAAACACGATTTTCACACACTTATCTCTCAGAACTGAGCATGTTGAGAGTCGTTCGTTCATCTATCACAAAGGGAACGGGTTGCAGGAGAAACATTTACTCTGGTTTCTCAGTGTGTTTCCTAGTGTCGGTTTGAAGTTCCTGCAGTTTTCACTGTAAAACCGAGTTGGAGCTGGTACCTCCCCATATATATTTATGGAGTGGAGATTGCAACTGAAAAGAAACTTTGTGTTCCCAACAAGCTAAGTGAAGCACGATTTTCACACACTTATCTCTTAGAACAGAGCATGGGGAGAGAAGTTCGTTCACATAGCACAAAGGGAGCGAGTTGCAGGAGAAATATTTACTCTGGTTTCTCTGTGTGTTTCCTAGTCCCGGTTTGAATTTCATGAAGTTTTCACAGTAAAACCGAGTTGGAGCTAGTACCTCCACATATATATGTATGGAGTGGAGTTTGCAACTGAAAAGAAACTTTGTGTTCAAAAAAGGCTATGTGAAGTACGATTTTCACACACACTTATCTCTCAGAACTGAGCATGTGGAGAGTACATCGTTCATGTAGCACAAAGGGAACGGGTTGCAGGAGAAACATTTCCTCTGGTTTCTCAGTGTGTTTACTAGTGCCGGTTTGAAGTTCCTGCAGTTTTCACGGTAAAACCGAGTTAATATTTTACCTCCCCATATATATGTATGGAGTGGAGTTTGCAACTGAAAAGAAAATTTGTGTTCAAAACAAGCTATGTGAAGCTCGATTTTCACACATTTATCTCTCAGAACAGAGCATGTGGAGAGAAGTTCGTTCACCAACACAAAGGGAACGGGTTGCAGGAGAAACATTTACTCTGCTTTCTCAGTGTGTTTCCTAGTGCCGGTTTGAAGTTCCTGCAGTTTTCACGGTAAAAACGATTTGGAGCTTGTACTTCCCCATATATATTAATGGAGTGGAGTTTGCTACTGAATAGAAACTTTGTGTTCCCAACAAGCTAGTTGAAGCCCGATTTTCACAAAATTATCTCTCAGAACTGAGCATGTGGAGAGAAGTTCGTTCACCCAGAACAAAGGGAATGGGATGCAGGAAAATATTTTACTCTGGTTTCTCAGTGTGTTTCCTAGTGCCGGTTTGAAGTTCCTTCAGTTTTCACTGTAAAATCGAGTTTGATCTAGTACCACCCCATATATATGTATGGAGTGGCGTTTGCAAATGAAAAGAAACTTTTCGTTCCCAACAAGCAAGGTGAAGCACGATTTTCACACACTTATCTCTCAGAAATGTGCATGTGGAGAGAAATTCGTTCACCTAGCACAATGGGAACGAGTTGCAGGAGAAATATTTACTCTGGATTCTCAGTGTGTTTCCAAGTGCCGGTTTGAATTTCCTGCAGTTTTCACTGTAAAACCGTGTTGGAGAGAGTACCTCCCCATATATATGTATGGAGTGGAGTTTGCAACTTAAAAGAAACTTTGTGTTCAAAGCAAGCTATGTGAAGCACGATTTTCACACACTTATCTCTCAGAACATAGCATGTGGACAGAAGTACGTTCACCTAGAACAAAGGGAACGGTTTGCAGGAGAAACTTTTACTCTGATTTCTCAGTGTGTTTCCTAGTGCCGGTTAGAAGTTCCTGCAATTTTCAAGGTAAAACCGAGTTTGAGCTAGTACCACCCCATATATATGTATGGAGTGGCGTTTGCAAATGAAAAGAAATTTTGCGTTCCCAACAAGCAAGGTGATGCACGATTTTCACACACATATCTCTCAGAACATAGCATGTTGAGAGTCGTTCGTTCATCTAGCACAAAGGGAACTGGTTGCAGGTGAAACATTTACTCTGGTTTCTCAGTGTGTTTCCAAGTGCCGGTTTGAAGTTCCTGCAGTTTTCACTGTAAAACTGTGTTGCAGCTTCTACCTCCCCATATATATGTATGGACTGGCGTATGTAACTGTAAAGAAACTTTGTGTTCCCAACTGGCTAGGTGAAGGACGGCTTTCACACACACTTAACTCTCAGAACTGAGCATGTGGATAGACGTTCGTTCATCTAGCACAAAGGGAACGGGTTGCATGAGAAACTTTTACTCTGGTTTCTCAGTGTGTTTCCAAGTGCCGGTTTAATGTTCCTGCAGTTTTCACTGTAAAAACAGATTTGGAGCTAGTACCTCCCCATATATATGTATGGAGTGGAGTTCGCAACTGAAAAGAAACTTTGTGTTCCCAACAAGCTAAGTGACGCACGATTTTCACACACTTATCTCTCAGAACTGAGCATGTGGAGAGTCATTCGTTCATGTAGCACAATGTGAACGGGTTGCAGGAGAAACTTTTACTCTGGTTTCTCAGTGTGTTTCCTAGTGCCGGTTTGAAGTTCCTGCAGTTTTCACTGTAAAACCGTGTTGCACGTACTACCTTCCCATATATATGTATGGAGTGGCGTATGTAACTGAAAAGAAACACTGTGTTCCCAACTAGCTAATTGAAGTACGATTTTCACACACACATATCTCTCAGAACTGAGCATGTGGAGAGTCGTTCATTCATCTAGCACAAAGGGAACGGGATGCAGGAGAAACATTTACTCTGGTTTCTCAGTGTGTTTCCTTGTGCCGGTTTGAAGTTCCTGCAGTTTTCACTGTAAAACCGTGTTGCAGCTTCTACCTCCCCATATATATGTATGGACTGGCGTATGTAACTGAAAAGAAACTTTGTGTTCCCAACTAGATAGGTGAAGGACGGCTTTCACACACACTTAACTCTCAGAACTGAGCATGTGGATAGACGTTCGTTCATCTAGCACAAAGGGACCGGGTTGCAGGAGAAACATTTACTCGGGTTTCTCAGTGTGTTTCCTAGTGCCGGTTTGAAGTTCCTGCAGTTTTCACGGTAAAACCGAGTTAATCTAATACCTCCCCATATATATGTATGGAGTGAAGTTTGCAACTGAAAAGAAACTTTGTGTTCAAAACAAGCTATGTGAAGCTCTATTTTCACACATTTACTTCTCAGAACAGAGCATGTGGAGAGAAGTTCGTTCACCTAGCACAATGGGAACGGGTTGCAGGAGAAACTTTTACTCTGGTTTCTCAGCGTGTTTCCTAGTGCTGGTTTGAAGTTCCTGCAGTTTTCCCGGTAAAACCGCGTTTGAGCTAGTACATCCCCATATTTATGTATGGATTGGAGTTTGCAACTGAAAAGAAACTTTGTACTCCCAAGAAGCTAGGTGAAAGACGGCTATCACACACACTTATCTCTCAGAACTGAGCATGTGGAAAGTCGTTCCTTCATCTAGCACAAATTGAACGGGTTGCAGGAGAAACATTCACTCTGGTTTCTCAGTGTGTTTCCTAGTGTCGGTTTGAATTTCATGAAGTTTTCACGGTAAAACCGAGTTGGAGCTAGTACCTCCCCATATATATGTATGGATTGGGGTTTGTAACTGAAAAGAAACTTTGTGTTCCCAACAAGCTATGTGAAGCACGATTTTCACACACTTATCTCTCAGAACTTAGCATGTGGAGAGAAGTTCATTCAACTAGCACAAAGGGAACGGGTTGCAGGAGAAACTTTTACTTTGGTTTCTCAGTGTGTGTCCTAGTGCCGGTTTGAAGTTCCTGCAGTTTTCACGGTAAAACCGAGTTAATCTAGTACCTCCCCATATATATGTATGGAGTGGAGTTTGCAACCGAAAAGAAACTTTGTGTTCAAAACAAGCTATGTGAAGCTCGATTTTCACACATTTATCACTCAGAACAGAGCATGTGGAGAGAAGTTCGTTCACCCAACACAAAGGGAACGGTTTGCAGGAGAAACTTTTACTCTGCTTTCTCAGTGTTTTTCCTAGTGCCGGTTTGAAGTTCCTGCAGTTTTCATGGTAAAACCGAGTTGGAGATATTATCTCCCCATATCTATGTATGGAGTGGAGTTTGCAACTGAAAAGAAACTTTGTGTTCCCAACAAGCTAGGTGAAAGACGACTTTCATTCACACTTATCTCTCAGAACTGAGCATGTGGAGAGTCGTTCGTTCATCTAACACAATAATAACTGGTTGCAGGAGAAACATTTACTCTCGATTCTCAGTGTGTTTCCTAGTGTCGGTTTAAAGTTCCTGCAGTTTACACTGTAAAAACAGATTTGTAGCTAGTACCTCCACATATATATGTATGGAGTGGAGTTCGCAACTGAAAAGAAACTTTGTGTTCCCAACAAGCTAAGTGAAACACGATTTTCACACACTTATCTCTCAGAACTGAGCATGTTGAGAGTCGTTCGTTCATCTATCACAAAGGGAACGGGTTGCAGGAGAAACATTTACTCTGGTTTCTCAGTGTGTTTCCTAGTGTCGGTTTGAAGTTCCTGCAGTTTTCACTGTAAAACCGAGTTGGAGCTGGTACCTCCCCATATATATTTATGGAGTGGAGATTGCAACTGAAAAGAAACTTTGTGTTCCCAACAAGCTAAGTGAAGCACGATTTTCACACACTTATCTCTTAGAACAGAGCATGGGGAGAGAAGTTCGTTCACATAGCACAAAGGGAGCGAGTTGCAGGAGAAATATTTACTCTGGTTTCTCTGTGTGTTTCCTAGTCCCGGTTTGAATTTCATGAAGTTTTCACAGTAAAACCGAGTTGGAGCTAGTACCTCCACATATATATGTATGGAGTGGAGTTTGCAACTGAAAAGAAACTTTGTGTTCAAAAAAGGCTATGTGAAGTACGATTTTCACACACACTTATCTCTCAGAACTGAGCATGTGGAGAGTACATCGTTCATGTAGCACAAAGGGAACGGGTTGAAGGAGAAACATTTCCTCTTGTTTCTCAGTGTGTTTACTAGTGCCGGTTTGAAGTTCCTGCAGTTTTCACGGTAAAACCGAGTTAATATTTTACCTCCCCATATATATGTATGGAGTGGAGTTTGCAACTGAAAAGAAAATTTGTGTTCAAAACAAGCTATGTGAAGCTCGATTTTCACACATTTATCTCTCAGAACAGAGCATGTGGAGAGAAGTTCGTTCACCAACACAAAGGGAACGGGTTGCAGGAGAAACATTTACTCTGCTTTCTCAGTGTGTTTCCTAGTGCCGGTTTGAAGTTCCTGCAGTTTTCACGGTAAAAACGATTTGGAGCTTGTACTTCCCCATATATATTAATGGAGTGGAGTTTGCTACTGAATAGAAACTTTGTGTTCCCAACAAGCTAGTTGAAGCCCGATTTTCACAAAATTATCTCTCAGAACTGAGCATGTGGAGAGAAGTTCGTTCACCCAGAACAAAGGGAATGGGTTGCAGGAAAATATTTTACTCTGGTTTCTCAGTGTGTTTCCTAGTGCCGGTTTGAAGTTCCTTCAGTTTTCACTGTAAAATCGAGTTTGATCTAGTACCACCCCATATATATGTATGGAGTGGCGTTTGCAAATGAAAAGAAACTTTTCGTTCCCAACAAGCAAGGTGAAGCACGATTTTCACACACTTATCTCTCAGAAATGTGCATGTGGAGAGAAGTTCGTTCACCTAGCACAATGGGAACGAGTTGCAGGAGAAATATTTACTCTGGATTCTCAGTGTGTTTCCAAGTGCCGGTTTGAATTTCCTGCAGTTTTCACTGTAAAACCGTGTTGGAGAGAGTACCTCCCCATATATATGTATGGAGTGGAGTTTGCAACTTAAAAGAAACTTTGTGTTCAAAGCAAGCTATGTGAAGCACGATTTTCACACACTTATCTCTCAGAACATAGCATGTGGACAGAAGTACGTTCACCTAGAACAAAGGGAACGGTTTGCAGGAGAAACTTTTACTCTGATTTCACAGTGTGTTTCCTAGTGCCGGTTAGAAGTTCCTGCAATTTTCAAGGTAAAACCGAGTTTGAGCTAGTACCACCCCATATATATGTATGGAGTGGCGTTTGCAAATGAAAAGAAATTTTGCGTTCCCAACAAGCAAGGTGATGCACGATTTTCACACACATATCTCTCAGAACATAGCATGTTGAGAGTCGTTCGTTCATCTAGCACAAAGGGAACTGGTTGCAGGTGAAACATTTACTCTGGTTTCTCAGTGTGTTTCCTAGTGCCGGTTTGAAGTTCCTGCAGTTTTCACTGTAAAACCGTGTTGCACGTACTACCTTCCCATATATATGTATGGAGTGGCGTATGTAACTGAAAAGAAACACTGTGTTCCCAACTAGCTAATTGAAGTACGATTTTCACACACACTTATCTCTCAGAACTGAGCATGTGGAGAGTCGTTCATTCATCTAGCACAAAGGGAACGGGATGCAGGAGAAACTTTTACTCTGGTTTCTCAGTGTGTTTCCTTGTGCCGGTTTGAAGTTCCTGCAGTTTTCACTGTAAAACCGTGTTGCAGCTTCTACCTCCCCATATATATGTATGGACTGGCGTATGTAACTGAAAAGAAACTTTGTGTTCCCAACTAGATAGGTGAAGGACGGCTTTCACACACACTTAAATCTCAGAACTGAGCATGTGGATAGACGTTCGTTCATCTAGCACAAAGGGACCGGGTTGCAGGAGAAACATTTACTCGGGTTTCTCAGTGTGTTTCCTAGTGCCGGTTTGAAGTTCCTGCAGTTTTCACGGTAAAACCGAGTTAATCTAATACCTCCCCATATATATGTATGGAGTGAAGTTTGCAACTGAAAAGAAACTTTGTGTTCAAAACAAGCTATGTGAAGCTCTATTTTCACACATTTACTTCTCAGAACAGAGCATGTGGAGAGAAGTTCGTTCACCTAGCACAATGGGAACGGGTTGCAGGAGAAACTTTTACTCTGGTTTCTCAGCGTGTTTCCTAGTGCTGGTTTGAAGTTCCTGCAGTTTTCCCGGTAAAACCGCGTTTGAGCTAGTACATCCCCATATTTATGTATGGATTGGAGTTTGCAACTGAAAAGAAACTTTGTACTCCCAAGAAGCTAGGTGAAAGACGGCTATCACACACACTTATCTCTCAGAACTGAGCATGTGGAAAGTCGTTCCTTCATCTAGCACAAATTGAACGGGTTGCAGGAGAAACATTCACTCTGGTTTCTCAGTGTGTTTCCTAGTGTCGGTTTGAATTTCATGAAGTTTTCACGGTAAAACCGAGTTGGAGCTAGTACCTCCCCATATATATGTATGGATTGGGGTTTGTAACTGAAAAGAAACTTTGTGTTCCCAACAAGCTATGTGAAGCACGATTTTCACACACTTATCTCTCAGAACTTAGCATGTGGAGAGAAGTTCATTCAACTAGCACAAAGGGAGCGAGTAGCAGGAGAAACAATTACTCTGGTTTCTCTGTGTGTTTCCTAGTGCCGGTTTGAATTTCATGAAGTTTTCACGGTAAAACCGAGTTGGAGCTTGTTCCTCCCGATATATATGTATGGAGTGGAGTTTGCAACTGAAAAGAAACTTTGTGTTCCCAGCAAGCTAGTTGAAGGACGACTTTCACACACACTTATCTCAGAACTGAGCATGTGGAGAGTCGTTCTTTCATCTAGCACAAAGGGAACGGGTTGCAGGAGAAACTTTTACTTTGGTTTCTCAGTGTGTGTCCTAGTGCCGGTTTGAAGTTCCTGCAGTTTTCACGGTAAAACCGAGTTAATCTAGTACCTCCCCATATATATGTATGGAGTGGAGTTTGCAACCGAAAAGAAACTTTGTGTTCAAAACAAGCTATGTGAAGCTCGATTTTCACACATTTATCACTCAGAACAGAGCATGTGGAGAGAAGTTCGTTCACCCAACACAAAGGGAACGGTTTGCAGGAGAATCTTTTACTCTGCTTTCTCAGTGTTTTTCCTAGTGCCGGTTTGAAGTTCCTGCAGTTTTCATGGTAAAACCGAGTTGGAGATATTATCTCCCCATATCTATGTATGGAGTGGAGTTTGCAACTGAAAAGAAACTTTGTGTTCCCAACAAGCTAGGTGAAAGACGACTTTCATTCACACTTATCTCTCAGAACTGAGCATGTGGAGAGTCGTTCGTTCATCTAACACAATAATAACTGGTTGCAGGAGAAACATTTACTCTCGATTCTCAGTGTGTTTCCTAGTGTCGGGTTAAAGTTCCTGCAGTTTACACTGTAAAAACAGATTTGTAGCTAGTACCTCCACATATATATGTATGGAGTGGAGTTCGCAACTGAAAAGAAACTTTGTGTTCCCAACAAGCTAAGTGAAACACGATTTTCACACACTTATCTCTCAGAACTGAGCATGTTGAGAGTCGTTCGTTCATCTATCACAAAGGGAACGGGTTGCAGGAGAAACATTTACTCTGGTTTCTCAGTGTGTTTCCTAGTATCGGTTTGAAGTTCCTGCAGTTTTCACTGTAAATCCGAGTTGGAGCTGGTACCTCCCCATATATATTTATGGAGTGGAGATTGCAACTGAAAAGAAACTTTGTGTTCCCAACAAGCTAAGTGAAGCACGATTTTCACACACTTATCTCTTAGAACAGAGCATGGGGAGAGAAGTTCGTTCACATAGCACAAAGGGAGCGAGTTGCAGGAGAAATATTTACTCTGGTTTCTCTGTGTGTTTCCTAGTCCCGGTTTGAATTTCATGAAGTTTTCACAGTAAAACCGAGTTGGAGCTAGTACCTCCACATATATATGTATGGAGTGGAGTTTGCAACTGAAAAGAAACTTTGTGTTCAAAAAAGGCTATGTGAAGTACGATTTTCACACACACTTTTCTCTCAGAACTGAGCATGTGGAGAGTACATCGTTCATGTAGCACAAAGGGAACGGGTTGCAGGAGAAACATTTCCTCTGGTTTCTCAGTGTGTTTACTAGTGCCGGTTTGAAGTTCCTGCAGTTTTCACGGTAAAACCGAGTTAATATTTTACCTCCCCATATATATGTATGGAGTGGAGTTTGCAACTGAAAAGAAAATTTGTGTTCAAAACAAGCTATGTGAAGCTCGATTTTCACACATTTATCTCTCAGAACAGAGCATGTGGAGAGAAGTTCGTTCACCAACACAAAGGGAACGGGTTGCAGGAGAAACATTTACTCTGCTTTCTCAGTGTGTTTCCTAGTGCCGGTTTGAAGTTCCTGCAGTTTTCATGGTAAAACCGAGTTGGAGATATTATTTCCCCACATCTATGTATGGAGTGGAGTTTGCAACAGAAAAGAAACTTTGTGTTCCCAACAAGCTAGGTGAAAGACGGCTTTCATTCACACTTATCTCTCAGAAATGAGCATGTGGAGAGTCGTTCGTTCATCTAGCACAAAATTAACTGGTTGCAGGAGAAACATTTACTCTGGATTCTCAGTGTGTTTCCTAGTGTCGGTTTAAAGTTCCTGCAGTTTTCACTGTAAAAACAGATTTGGAGCTAGTACCTCCCCATATATATGTATGGAGTGGAGTTTGCAACTGAAAGAAACTGTGTTCAAAACAGGCTATATGAAGTACGATTTTCACACACACTTATCTCTCAGAACTGAGCATGTGGAGAGTCGTTCGTTCATTTAGCACAAAGGGAACGGTTTGCATGAGAAACTTTTACTCTGGTTTCTCAGTGTGTTTCCTGTGCCGGTTTGAAGTTCCTGCAGTTTTCACTGTAAAATCGTGTTGCAGCTACTACCTCCGCATATATATGTATGGAGTGGCGTATGTAACTGAAATAAACTTTGTGTTCCCAACTAGCTAGGTGAAGGACGGTTTTCACACACACTTATCTCTCACAACTGAGCATGTGGAGAGTCGTTCGTTCATCTAGCACAAAGGGAACGGGTTGCAGGAGAAACTTTTACTCTGGTTTCTCAGTGTGTTTCCTAGTGACGGTTTGAAGTTCCTGCAGTTTTCACTGTAAAACCGTGTTGTAGCTACTACCTCCCCATATATATGTATGGAGTGACGTGTGTAACTGAAAAGAAACTTTGTGTTCCCAAATAGGTATGTGAAGGACGGCTTTCACACACACTTATCTCAGAACTGAGCATGTGGAGAGTCGTTCTTTCATCTAGCACAAAGGGAACGGGTTGCAGGAGAAACTTTTACTTTGGTTTCTCAGTGTGTGTCCTAGTGCCGGTTTGAAGTTCCTGCAGTTTTCACGGTAAAACCGAGTTAATCTAGTACCTCCCCATATATATGTATGGAGTGGAGTTTGCAACCGAAAAGAAACTTTGTGTTCAAAACAAGCTATGTGAAGCTCGATTTTCACACATTTATCACTCAGAACAGAGCATGTGGAGAGAAGTTCGTTCACCCAACACAAAGGGAACGGTTTGCAGGAGAAACTTTTACTCTGCTTTCTCAGTGTTTTTCCTAGTGCCGGTTTGAAGTTCCTGCAGTTTTCATGGTAAAACCGAGTTGGAGATATTATCTCCCCATATCTATGTATGGAGTGGAGTTTGCAACTGAAAAGAAACTTTGTGTTCCCAACAAGCTAGGTGAAAGACGACTTTCATTCACACTTATCTCTCAGAACTGAGCATGTGGAGAGTCGTTCGTTCATCTAACACAATAATAACTGGTTGCAGGAGAAACATTTACTCTCGATTCTCAGTGTGTTTCCTAGTGTCGGTTTAAAGTTCCTGCAGTTTACACTGTAAAAACAGATTTGTAGCTAGTACCTCCACATATATATGTATGGAGTGGAGTTCGCAACTGAAAAGAAACTTTGTGTTCCCAACAAGCTAAGTGAAACACGATTTTCACACACTTATCTCTCAGAACTGAGCATGTTGAGAGTCGTTCGTTCATCTATCACAAAGGGAACGGGTTGCAGGAGAAACATTTACTCTGGTTTCTCAGTGTGTTTCCTAGTGTCGGTTTGAAGTTCCTGCAGTTTTCACTGTAAAACCGAGTTGGAGCTGGTACCTCCCCATATATATTTATGGAGTGGAGATTGCAACTGAAAAGAAACTTTGTGTTCCCAACAAGCTAAATGAAGCACGATTTTCACACACTTATCTCTTAGAACAGAGCATGGGGAGAGAAGTTCGTTCACATAGCACAAAGGGAGCGAGTTGCAGGAGAAATATTTACTCTGGTTTCTCTGTGTGTTTCCTAGTCCCGGTTTGAATTTCATGAAGTTTTCACAGTAAAACCGAGTTGGAGCTAGTACCTCCACATATATATGTATGGAGTGGAGTTTGCAACTGAAAAGAAAC
The DNA here is from genome assembly GCF_036321535.1 of Camelus dromedarius. Classification (NCBI taxonomy): domain Eukaryota; kingdom Metazoa; phylum Chordata; class Mammalia; order Artiodactyla; family Camelidae; genus Camelus; species Camelus dromedarius. The sequence continues at coordinate 3,916,556 of NW_026989739.1, forward strand.
TTTGTGTTCAAAAAAGGCTATGTGAAGTACGATTTTCACACACACTTATCTCTCAGAACTGAGCATGTGGAGAGTACATCGTTCATGTAGCACAAAGGGAACGGGTTGCAGGAGAAACATTTCCTCTGGTTTCTCAGTGTGTTTACTAGTGCCGGTTTGAAGTTCCTGCAGTTTTCACGGTAAAACCGAGTTAATCTAGTACCTCCCCATATATATGTATGGAGTGGAGTTTGCAACTGAAAAGAAACTTTGTGTTCAAAACAAGCTATGTGAAGCTCGATTTTCACACATTTATCTCTCAGAACAGAGCATGTGGAGAGAAGTTCGTTCACCAACACAAAGGGAACGGGTTGCAGGAGAAACATTTACTCTGCTTTCTCAGTGTGTTTCCTAGTGCCGGTTTGAAGTTCCTGCAGTTTTCATGGTAAAACCGAGTTGGAGATATTATTTCCCCACATCTATGTATGGAGTGGAGTTTGCAACAGAAAAGAAACTTTGTGTTCCCAACAAGCTAGGTGAAAGACGGCTTTCATTCACACTTATCTCTCAGAAATGAGCATGTGGAGAGTCGTTCGTTCATCTAGCACAAAATTAACTGGTTGCAGGAGAAACATTTACTCTGGATTCTCAGTGTGTTTCCTAGTGTCGGTTTAAAGTTCCTGCAGTTTTCACTGTAAAAACAGATTTGGAGCTAGTACCTCCCCATATATATGTATGGAGTGGAGTTTGCAACTGAAAGAAACTGTGTTCAAAACAGGCTATATGAAGTACGATTTTCACACACACTTATCTCTCAGAACTGAGCATGTGGAGAGTCGTTCGTTCATTTAGCACAAAGGGAACGGTTTGCATGAGAAACTTTTACTCTGGTTTCTCAGTGTGTTTCCTGTGCCGGTTTGAAGTTCCTGCAGTTTTCACTGTAAAATCGTGTTGCAGCTACTACCTCCGCATATATATGTATGGAGTGGCGTATGTAACTGAAATAAACTTTGTGTTCCCAACTAGCTAGGTGAAGGACGGTTTTCACACACACTTATCTCTCACAACTGAGCATGTGGAGAGTCGTTCGTTCATCTAGCACAAAGGGAACGGGTTGCAGGAGAAACTTTTACTCTGGTTTCTCAGTGTGTTTCCTAGTGACGGTTTGAAGTTCCTGCAGTTTTCACTGTAAAACCGTGTTGTAGCTACTACCTCCCAATATATATGTATGGAGTGACGTGTGTAACTGAAAAGAAACTTTGTGTTCCCAAATAGGTAGGTGAAGGACGGCATTCACACACACTTATCTCTCAGAACTGAGCATGTGGATAGACGTTCGTTCATCTAGCACAAAGGGAACGGGTTGCAGGAGAAACTATTTCTCTGGTTTCTCAGTGTGTTTCCTAGTGCCGGTTTGAAGTTCCGGCAGTTTTCACGGTAAAACCGAGTTAATCTAGTACCTCCCCATATATATGTATGGAGTGAAGTTTGCAACTGAAAAGAAATTTTGTGTTCAAAACAAGCTATGTGAAGCACGATTTTCACACATTTACCTCAGAACAGAGCATGTGGAGAGAAGTTCTTTCACCTAGCACAAAGGGAACGGGTTGCAGGAGAAACATTTACTCTGGTTTGTCAGCGTGTTTCCTAGTGCCGGTTTGAAGTTTCTGCAGTTTTCACGGTAAAACCGAGTTTGAGCTAGTACATCCCCATATCTATGTATGGATTGGAGTTTGCAACTGAAAAGAATCTTTGTATTCACAAGAAGCTAGGTGAAGGACGGCTTTCACACACACTTATCTCTCAGAACTGAGCATGTGGAGAGTCGTTCGTTCATCTAGCACAAAGCGAACGGTTTGCAGGAGAAACTTCTACTCTGGTTTCTTAGTGTGTTTCCTAGTGCCGGTTTGAAGTTCCTGCAGTTTTCACTGTAAAACGTGTTGCAGCTACTACCTCCCCATATATATGTATGGAGTGGCGTATGTAACTGAAAAGAAACTTTGTGTTCCCAACTAGCTAGGTGAAGGACGGCTTTCACACACACTTATCTCTCAGAACTGAGCATGTGTATAGACGTTCGTTCATCTAGCACAAAGTGAACGGGTTGCAGGAGAAACATTTACTCTGCTTTCTCAGTGTGTTTAGTAGTACCGGTTTGAAGTTCCTGCAGTTTTCACGGTAAAACCGGGTTAATATAGTACCTCCCCATATATATGTATGGAGTGAAATTTGCAAATGAAAAGAAACTTTGTGTTCAAAACAAGCTATGTGAAGCTCGATTTTCACACATTTACCTCTCAGAACAGAGCATGAGGAGAGAAGTTCGTTCACAAACACAAAGGGAACGGGTTGCAGGAGAAACTTTTACTCTGGATTCTCAGTGTGTTTCCTAGTGTCGGTTTAAAGTTCCTGCAGTTTTCACTGTAAAAACAGATTTGGAGCTAGTACCTCCCCATATATATGTATGGAGTGGAGTTTGCAACTGAAAGAAACTGTGTTCAAAACAGGCTATATGAAGTACGATTTTCACACACACTTATCTCTCAGAACTGAGCATGTGGAGAGTCGTTCGTTCATTTAGCACAAAGGGAACGGTTTGCATGAGAAACTTTTACTCTGGTTTCTCAGTGTGTTTCCTGTGCCGGTTTGAAGTTCCTGCAGTTTTCACTGTAAAATCGTGTTGCAGCTACTACCTCCGCATATATATGTATGGAGTGGCGTATGTAACTGAAATAAACTTTGTGTTCCCAACTAGCTAGGTGAAGGACGGTTTTCACACACACTTATCTCTCACAACTGAGCATGTGGAGAGTCGTTCGTTCATCTAGCACAAAGGGAACGGGTTGCAGGAGAAACTTTTACTCTGGTTTCTCAGTGTGTTTCCTAGTGACGGTTTGAAGTTCCTGCAGTTTTCACTGTAAAACCGTGTTGTAGCTACTACCTCCCCATATATATGTATGGAGTGACGTGTGTAACTGAAAAGAAACTTTGTGTTCCCAAATAGGTAGGTGAAGGACGGCTTTCACACACACTTATCTCAGAACTGAGCATGTGGAGAGTCGTTCTTTCATCTAGCACAAAGGGAACGGGTTGCAGGAGAAACTTTTACTTTGGTTTCTCAGTGTGTGTCCTAGTGCCGGTTTGAAGTTCCTGCAGTTTTCACGGTAAAACCGAGTTAATCTAGTACCTCCCCATATATATGTATGGAGTGGAGTTTGCAACCGAAAAGAAACTTTGTGTTCAAAACAAGCTATGTGAAGCTCGATTTTCACACATTTATCACTCAGAACAGAGCATGTGGAGAGAAGTTCGTTCACCCAACACAAAGGGAACGGTTTGCAGGAGAAACTTTTACTCTGCTTTCTCAGTGTTTTTCCTAGTGCCGGTTTGAAGTTCCTGCAGTTTTCATGGTAAAACCGAGTTGGAGATATTATCTCCCCATATCTATGTATGGAGTGGAGTTTGCAACTGAAAAGAAACTTTGTGTTCCCAACAAGCTAGGTGAAAGACGACTTTCATTCACACTTATGTCTCAGAACTGAGCATGTGGAGAGTCGTTCGTTCATCTAACACAATAATAACTGGTTGCAGGAGAAACATTTACTCTCGATTCTCAGTGTGTTTCCTAGTGTCGGTTTAAAGTTCCTGCAGTTTACACTGTAAAAACAGATTTGTAGCTAGTACCTCCACATATATATGTATGGAGTGGAGTTCGCAACTGAAAAGAAACTTTGTGTTCCCAACAAGCTAAGTGAAACACGATTTTCACACACTTATCTCTCAGAACTGAGCATGTTGAGAGTCGTTCGTTCATCTATCACAAAGGGAACGGGTTGCAGGAGAAACATTTACTCTGGTTTCTCAGTGTGTTTCCTAGTGTCGGTTTGAAGTTCCTGCAGTTTTCACTGTAAAACCGAGTTGGAGCTGGTACCTCCCCATATATATTTATGGAGTGGAGATTGCAACTGAAAAGAAACTTTGTGTTCCCAACAAGCTAAGTGAAGCACGATTTTCACACACTTATCTCTTAGAACAGAGCATGGGGAGAGAAGTTCGTTCACATAGCACAAAGGGAGCGAGTTGCAGGAGAAATATTTACTCTGGTTTCTCTGTGTGTTTCCTAGTCCCGGTTTGAATTTCATGAAGTTTTCACAGTAAAACCGAGTTGGAGCTAGTACCTCCACATATATATGTATGGAGTGGAGTTTGCAACTGAAAAGAAACTTTGTGTTCAAAAAAGGCTATGTGAAGTACGATTTTCACACACACTTATCTCTCAGAACTGAGCATGTGGAGAGTACATCGTTCATGTAGCACAAAGGGAACGGGTTGCAGGAGAAACATTTCCTCTGGTTTCTCAGTGTGTTTACTAGTGCCGGTTTGAAGTTCCTGCAGTTTTCACGGTAAAACCGAGTTAATCTAGTACCTCCCCATATATATGTATGGAGTGGAGTTTGCAACTGAAAAGAAACTTTGTGTTCAAAACAAGCTATGTGAAGCTCGATTTTCACACATTTATCTCTCAGAACAGAGCATGTGGAGAGAAGTTCGTTCACCAACACAAAGGGAACGGGTTGCAGGAGAAACACTTACTCTGCTTTCTCAGTGTGTTTCCTAGTGCCGGTTTGAAGTTCCTGCAGTTTTCATGGTAAAACCGAGTTGGAGATATTATTTCCCCACATCTATGTATGGAGTGGAGTTTGCAACAGAAAAGAAACTTTGTGTTCCCAACAAGCTAGGTGAAAGACGGCTTTCATTCACACTTATCTCTCAGAAATGAGCATGTGGAGAGTCGTTCGTTCATCTAGCACAAAATTAACTGGTTGCAGGAGAAACATTTACTCTGGATTCTCAGTGTGTTTCCTAGTGTCGGTTTAAAGTTCCTGCAGTTTTCACTGTAAAAACAGATTTGGAGCTAGTACCTCCCCATATATATGTATGGAGTGGAGTTTGCAACTGAAAGAAACTGTGTTCAAAACAGGCTATATGAAGTACGATTTTCACACACACTTATCTCTCAGAACTGAGCATGTGGAGAGTCGTTCGTTCATTTAGCACAAAGGGAACGGTTTGCATGAGAAACTTTTACTCTGGTTTCTCAGTGTGTTTCCTGTGCCGGTTTGAAGTTCCTGCAGTTTTCACTGTAAAATCGTGTTGCAGCTACTACCTCCGCATATATATGTATGGAGTGGCGTATGTAACTGAAATAAACTTTGTGTTCCCAACTAGCTAGGTGAAGGACGGTTTTCACACACACTTATCTCTCACAACTGAGCATGTGGAGAGTCGTTCGTTCATCTAGCACAAAGGGAACGGGTTGCAGGAGAAACTTTTACTCTGGTTTCTCAGTGTGTTTCCTAGTGACGGTTTGAAGTTCCTGCAGTTTTCACTGTAAAACCGTGTTGTAGCTACTACCTCCCAATATATATGTATGGAGTGACGTGTGTAACTGAAAAGAAACTTTGTGTTCCCAAATAGGTAGGTGAAGGACGGCATTCACACACACTTATCTCTCAGAACTGAGCATGTGGATAGACGTTCGTTCATCTAGCACAAAGGGAACGGGTTGCAGGAGAAACTATTTCTCTGGTTTCTCAGTGTGTTTCCTAGTGCCGGTTTGAAGTTCCGGCAGTTTTCACGGTAAAACCGAGTTAATCTAGTACCTCCCCATATATATGTATGGAGTGAAGTTTGCAACTGAAAAGAAATTTTGTGTTCAAAACAAGCTATGTGAAGCACGATTTTCACACATTTACCTCAGAACAGAGCATGTGGAGAGAAGTTCTTTCACCTAGCACAAAGGGAACGGGTTGCAGGAGAAACATTTACTCTGGTTTGTCAGCGTGTTTCCTAGTGCCGGTTTGAAGTTTCTGCAGTTTTCACGGTAAAACCGAGTTTGAGCTAGTACATCCCCATATCTATGTATGGATTGGAGTTTGCAACTGAAAAGAATCTTTGTATTCACAAGAAGCTAGGTGAAGGACGGCTTTCACACACACTTATCTCTCAGAACTGAGCATGTGGAGAGTCGTTCGTTCATCTAGCACAAAGCGAACGGTTTGCAGGAGAAACTTCTACTCTGGTTTCTTAGTGTGTTTCCTAGTGCCGGTTTGAAGTTCCTGCAGTTTTCACTGTAAAACGTGTTGCAGCTACTACCTCCCCATATATATGTATGGAGTGGCGTATGTAACTGAAAAGAAACTTTGTGTTCCCAACTAGCTAGGTGAAGGACGGCTTTCACACACACTTATCTCTCAGAACTGAGCATGTGTATAGACGTTCGTTCATCTAGCACAAAGTGAACGGGTTGCAGGAGAAACATTTACTCTGCTTTCTCAGTGTGTTTAGTAGTACCGGTTTGAAGTTCCTGCAGTTTTCACGGTAAAACCGGGTTAATATAGTACCTCCCCATATATATGTATGGAGTGAAATTTGCAAATGAAAAGAAACTTTGTGTTCAAAACAAGCTATGTGAAGCTCGATTTTCACACATTTACCTCTCAGAACAGAGCATGAGGAGAGAAGTTCGTTCACAAACACAAAGGGAACGGGTTGCAGGAGAAACTTTTACTCTGGATTCTCAGTGTGTTTCCTAGTGTCGGTTTAAAGTTCCTGCAGTTTTCACTGTAAAAACAGATTTGGAGCTAGTACCTCCCCATATATATGTATGGAGTGGAGTTTGCAACTGAAAGAAACTGTGTTCAAAACAGGCTATATGAAGTACGATTTTCACACACACTTATCTCTCAGAACTGAGCATGTGGAGAGTCGTTCGTTCATTTAGCACAAAGGGAACGGTTTGCATGAGAAACTTTTACTCTGGTTTCTCAGTGTGTTTCCTGTGCCGGTTTGAAGTTCCTGCAGTTTTCACTGTAAAATCGTGTTGCAGCTACTACCTCCGCATATATATGTATGGAGTGGCGTATGTAACTGAAATAAACTTTGTGTTCCCAACTAGCTAGGTGAAGGACGGTTTTCACACACACTTATCTCTCACAACTGAGCATGTGGAGAGTCGTTCGTTCATCTAGCACAAAGGGAACGGGTTGCAGGAGAAACTTTTACTCTGGTTTCTCAGTGTGTTTCCTAGTGACGGTTTGAAGTTCCTGCAGTTTTCACTGTAAAACCGTGTTGTAGCTACTACCTCCCCATATATATGTATGGAGTGACGTGTGTAACTGAAAAGAAACTTTGTGTTCCCAAATAGGTAGGTGAAGGACGGCTTTCACACACACTTATCTCAGAACTGAGCATGTGGAGAGTCGTTCTTTCATCTAGCACAAAGGGAACGGGTTGCAGGAGAAACTTTTACTTTGGTTTCTCAGTGTGTGTCCTAGTGCCGGTTTGAAGTTCCTGCAGTTTTCACGGTAAAACCGAGTTAATCTAGTACCTCCCCATATATATGTATGGAGTGGAGTTTGCAACCGAAAAGAAACTTTGTGTTCAAAACAAGCTATGTGAAGCTCGATTTTCACACATTTATCACTCAGAACAGAGCATGTGGAGAGAAGTTCGTTCACCCAACACAAAGGGAACGGTTTGCAGGAGAAACTTTTACTCTGCTTTCTCAGTGTTTTTCCTAGTGCCGGTTTGAAGTTCCTGCAGTTTTCATGGTAAAACCGAGTTGGAGATATTATCTCCCCATATCTATGTATGGAGTGGAGTTTGCAACTGAAAAGAAACTTTGTGTTCCCAACAAGCTAGGTGAAAGACGACTTTCATTCACACTTATGTCTCAGAACTGAGCATGTGGAGAGTCGTTCGTTCATCTAACACAATAATAACTGGTTGCAGGAGAAACATTTACTCTCGATTCTCAGTGTGTTTCCTAGTGTCGGTTTAAAGTTCCTGCAGTTTACACTGTAAAAACAGATTTGTAGCTAGTACCTCCACATATATATGTATGGAGTGGAGTTCGCAACTGAAAAGAAACTTTGTGTTCCCAACAAGCTAAGTGAAACACGATTTTCACACACTTATCTCTCAGAACTGAGCATGTTGAGAGTCGTTCGTTCATCTATCACAAAGGGAACGGGTTGCAGGAGAAACATTTACTCTGGTTTCTCAGTGTGTTTCCTAGTGTCGGTTTGAAGTTCCTGCAGTTTTCACTGTAAAACCGAGTTGGAGCTGGTACCTCCCCATATATATTTATGGAGTGGAGATTGCAACTGAAAAGAAACTTTGTGTTCCCAACAAGCTAAGTGAAGCACGATTTTCACACACTTATCTCTTAGAACAGAGCATGGGGAGAGAAGTTCGTTCACATAGCACAAAGGGAGCGAGTTGCAGGAGAAATATTTACTCTGGTTTCTCTGTGTGTTTCCTAGTCCCGGTTTGAATTTCATGAAGTTTTCACAGTAAAACCGAGTTGGAGCTAGTACCTCCACATATATATGTATGGAGTGGAGTTTGCAACTGAAAAGAAACTTTGTGTTCAAAAAAGGCTATGTGAAGTACGATTTTCACACACACTTATCTCTCAGAACTGAGCATGTGGAGAGTACATCGTTCATGTAGCACAAAGGGAACGGGTTGCAGGAGAAACATTTCCTCTGGTTTCTCAGTGTGTTTACTAGTGCCGGTTTGAAGTTCCTGCAGTTTTCACGGTAAAACCGAGTTAATCTAGTACCTCCCCATATATATGTATGGAGTGGAGTTTGCAACTGAAAAGAAACTTTGTGTTCAAAACAAGCTATGTGAAGCTCGATTTTCACACATTTATCTCTCAGAACAGAGCATGTGGAGAGAAGTTCGTTCACCAACACAAAGGGAACGGGTTGCAGGAGAAACACTTACTCTGCTTTCTCAGTGTGTTTCCTAGTGCCGGTTTGAAGTTCCTGCAGTTTTCATGGTAAAACCGAGTTGGAGATATTATTTCCCCACATCTATGTATGGAGTGGAGTTTGCAACAGAAAAGAAACTTTGTGTTCCCAACAAGCTAGGTGAAAGACGGCTTTCATTCACACTTATCTCTCAGAAATGAGCATGTGGAGAGTCGTTCGTTCATCTAGCACAAAATTAACTGGTTGCAGGAGAAACATTTACTCTGGATTCTCAGTGTGTTTCCTAGTGTCGGTTTAAAGTTCCTGCAGTTTTCACTGTAAAAACAGATTTGGAGCTAGTACCTCCCCATATATATGTATGGAGTGGAGTTTGCAACTGAAAGAAACTGTGTTCAAAACAGGCTATATGAAGTACGATTTTCACACACACTTATCTCTCAGAACTGAGCATGTGGAGAGTCGTTCGTTCATTTAGCACAAAGGGAACGGTTTGCATGAGAAACTTTTACTCTGGTTTCTCAGTGTGTTTCCTGTGCCGGTTTGAAGTTCCTGCAGTTTTCACTGTAAAATCGTGTTGCAGCTACTACCTCCGCATATATATGTATGGAGTGGCGTATGTAACTGAAATAAACTTTGTGTTCCCAACTAGCTAGGTGAAGGACGGTTTTCACACACACTTATCTCTCACAACTGAGCATGTGGAGAGTCGTTCGTTCATCTAGCACAAAGGGAACGGGTTGCAGGAGAAACTTTTACTCTGGTTTCTCAGTGTGTTTCCTAGTGACGGTTTGAAGTTCCTGCAGTTTTCACTGTAAAACCGTGTTGTAGCTACTACCTCCCCATATATATGTATGGAGTGACGTGTGTAACTGAAAAGAAACTTTGTGTTCCCAAATAGGTAGGTGAAGGACGGCTTTCACACACACTTATCTCAGAACTGAGCATGTGGAGAGTCGTTCTTTCATCTAGCACAAAGGGAACGGGTTGCAGGAGAAACTTTTACTTTGGTTTCTCAGTGTGTGTCCTAGTGCCGGTTTGAAGTTCCTGCAGTTTTCACGGTAAAACCGAGTTAATCTAGTACCTCCCCATATATATGTATGGAGTGGAGTTTGCAACCGAAAAGAAACTTTGTGTTCAAAACAAGCTATGTGAAGCTCGATTTTCACACATTTATCACTCAGAACAGAGCATGTGGAGAGAAGTTCGTTCACCCAACACAAAGGGAACGGTTTGCAGGAGAAACTTTTACTCTGCTTTCTCAGTGTTTTTCCTAGTGCCGGTTTGAAGTTCCTGCAGTTTTCATGGTAAAACCGAGTTGGAGATATTATCTCCCCATATCTATGTATGGAGTGGAGTTTGCAACTGAAAAGAAACTTTGTGTTCCCAACAAGCTAGGTGAAAGACGACTTTCATTCACACTTATCTCTCAGAACTGAGCATGTGGAGAGTCGTTCGTTCATCTAACACAATAATAACTGGTTGCAGGAGAAACATTTACTCTCGATTCTCAGTGTGTTTCCTAGTGTCGGTTTAAAGTTCCTGCAGTTTACACTGTAAAAACAGATTTGTAGCTAGTACCTCCACATATATATGTATGGAGTGGAGTTCGCAACTGAAAAGAAACTTTGTGTTCCCAACAAGCTAAGTGAAACACGATTTTCACACACTTATCTCTCAGAACTGAGCATGTTGAGAGTCGTTCGTTCATCTATCACAAAGGGAACGGGTTGCAGGAGAAACATTTACTCTGGTTTCTCAGTGTGTTTCCTAGTGTCGGTTTGAAGTTCCTGCAGTTTTCACTGTAAAACCGAGTTGGAGCTGGTACCTCCCCATATATATTTATGGAGTGGAGATTGCAACTGAAAAGAAACTTTGTGTTCCCAACAAGCTAAGTGAAGCACGATTTTCACACACTTATCTCTTAGAACAGAGCATGGGGAGAGAAGTTCGTTCACATAGCACAAAGGGAGCGAGTTGCAGGAGAAATATTTACTCTGGTTTCTCTGTGTGTTTCCTAGTCCCGGTTTGAATTTCATGAAGTTTTCACAGTAAAACCGAGTTGGAGCTAGTACCTCCACATATATATGTATGGAGTGGAGTTTGCAACTGAAAAGAAACTTTGTGTTCAAAAAAGGCTATGTGAAGTACGATTTTCACACACACTTATCTCTCAGAACTGAGCATGTGGAGAGTACATCGTTCATGTAGCACAAAGGGAACGGGTTGCAGGAGAAACATTTCCTCTGGTTTCTCAGTGTGTTTACTAGTGCCGGTTTGAAGTTCCTGCAGTTTTCACGGTAAAACCGAGTTAATCTAGTACCTCCCCATATATATGTATGGAGTGGAGTTTGCAACTGAAAAGAAACTTTGTGTTCAAAACAAGCTATGTGAAGCTCGATTTTCACACATTTATCTCTCAGAACAGAGCATGTGGAGAGAAGTTCGTTCACCAACACAAAGGGAACGGGTTGCAGGAGAAACATTTACTCTGCTTTCTCAGTGTGTTTCCTAGCGCCGGTTTGAAGTTCCTGCAGTTTTCATGGTAAAACCGAGTTGGAGATATTATTTCCCCACATCTATGTATGGAGTGGAGTTTGCAACAGAAAAGAAACTTTGTGTTCCCAACAAGCTAGGTGAAAGACGGCTTTCATTCACACTTATCTCTCAGAAATGAGCATGTGGAGAGTCGTTCGTTCATCTAGCACAAAATTAACTGGTTGCAGGAGAAACATTTACTCTGGATTCTCAGTGTGTTTCCTAGTGTCGGTTTAAAGTTCCTGCAGTTTTCACTGTAAAAACAGATTTGGAGCTAGTACCTCCCCATATATATGTATGGAGTGGAGTTTGCAACTGAAAGAAACTGTGTTCAAAACAGGCTATATGAAGTACGATTTTCACACACACTTATCTCTCAGAACTGAGCATGTGGAGAGTCGTTCGTTCATTTAGCACAAAGGGAACGGTTTGCATGAGAAACTTTTACTCTGGTTTCTCAGTGTGTTTCCTGTGCCGGTTTGAAGTTCCTGCAGTTTTCACTGTAAAATCGTGTTGCAGCTACTACCTCCGCATATATATGTATGGAGTGGCGTATGTAACTGAAATAAACTTTGTGTTCCCAACTAGCTAGGTGAAGGACGGTTTTCACACACACTTATCTCTCACAACTGAGCATGTGGAGAGTCGTTCGTTCATCTAGCACAAAGGGAACGGGTTGCAGGAGAAACTTTTACTCTGGTTTCTCAGTGTGTTTCCTAGTGACGGTTTGAAGTTCCTGCAGTTTTCACTGTAAAACCGTGTTGTAGCTACTACCTCCCCATATATATGTATGGAGTGACGTGTGTAACTGAAAAGAAACTTTGTGTTCCCAAATAGGTAGGTGAAGGACGGCTTTCACACACACTTATCTCAGAACTGAGCATGTGGAGAGTCGTTCTTTCATCTAGCACAAAGGGAACGGGTTGCAGGAGAAACTTTTACTTTGGTTTCTCAGTATGTGTCCTAGTGCCGGTTTGAAGTTCCTGCAGTTTTCACGGTAAAACCGAGTTAATCTAGTACCTCCCCATATATATGTATGGAGTGGAGTTTGCAACCGAAAAGAAACTTTGTGTTCAAAACAAGCTATGTGAAGCTCGATTTTCACACATTTATCACTCAGAACAGAGCATGTGGAGAGAAGTTCGTTCACCCAACACAAAGGGAACGGTTTGCAGGAGAAACTTTTACTCTGCTTTCTCAGTGTTTTTCCTAGTGCCGGTTTGAAGTTCCTGCAGTTTTCATGGTAAAACCGAGTTGGAGATATTATCTCCCCATATCTATGTATGGAGTGGAGTTTGCAACTGAAAAGAAACTTTGTGTTCCCAACAAGCTAGGTGAAAGACGACTTTCATTCACACTTATCTCTCAGAACTGAGCATGTGGAGAGTCGTTCGTTCATCTAACACAATAATAACTGGTTGCAGGAGAAACATTTACTCTCGATTCTCAGTGTGTTTCCTAGTGTCGGTTTAAAGTTCCTGCAGTTTACACTGTAAAAACAGATTTGTAGCTAGTACCTCCACATATATATGTATGGAGTGGAGTTCGCAACTGAAAAGAAACTTTGTGTTCCCAACAAGCTAAGTGAAACACGATTTTCACACACTTATCTCTCAGAACTGAGCATGTTGAGAGTCGTTCGTTCATCTATCACAAAGGGAACGGGTTGCAGGAGAAATATTTACTCTGGATTCTCAGTGTGTTTCCTAGTGTCGGTTTGAAGTTCCTGCAGTTTTCACTGTAAAACCGAGTTGGAGCTGGTACCTCCCCATATATATTTATGGAGTGGAGATTGCAACTGAAAAGAAACTTTGTGTTCCCAACAAGCTAAGTGAAGCACGATTTTCACACACTTATCTCTTAGAACAGAGCATGGGGAGAGAAGTTCGTTCACATAGCACAAAGGGAGCGAGTTGCAGGAGAAATATTTACTCTGGTTTCTCTGTGTGTTTCCTAGTCCCGGTTTGAATTTCATGAAGTTTTCACAGTAAAACCGAGTTGGAGCTAGTACCTCCACATATATATGTATGGAGTGGAGTTTGCAACTGAAAAGAAACTTTGTGTTCAAAAAAGGCTATGTGAAGTACGATTTTCACACACACTTATCTCTCAGAACTGAGCATGTGGAGAGTACATCGTTCATGTAGCACAAAGGGAACGGGTTGCAGGAGAAACATTTCCTCTGGTTTCTCAGTGTGTTTACTAGTGCCGGTTTGAAGTTCCTGCAGTTTTCACGGTAAAACCGAGTTAATCTAGTACCTCCCCATATATATGTATGGAGTGGAGTTTGCAACTGAAAAGAAACTTTGTGTTCAAAACAAGCTATGTGAAGCTCGATTTTCACACATTTATCTCTCAGAACAGAGCATGTGGAGAGAAGTTCGTTCACCAACACAAAGGGAACGGGTTGCAGGAGAAACATTTACTCTGCTTTCTCAGTGTGTTTCCTAGTGCCGGTTTGAAGTTCCTGCAGTTTTCATGGTAAAACCGAGTTGGAGATATTATTTCCCCACATCTATGTATGGAGTGGAGTTTGCAACAGAAAAGAAACTTTGTGTTCCCAACAAGCTAGGTGAAAGACGGCTTTCATTCACACTTATCTCTCAGAAATGAGCATGTGGAGAGTCGTTCGTTCATCTAGCACAAAATTAACTGGTTGCAGGAGAAACATTTACTCTGGATTCTCAGTGTGTTTCCTAGTGTCGGTTTAAAGTTCCTGCAGTTTTCACTGTAAAAACAGATTTGGAGCTAGTACCTCCCCATATATATGTATGGAGTGGAGTTTGCAACTGAAAGAAACTGTGTTCAAAACAGGCTATATGAAGTACGATTTTCACACACACTTATCTCTCAGAACTGAGCATGTGGAGAGTCGTTCGTTCATTTAGCACAAAGGGAACGGTTTGCATGAGAAACTTTTACTCTGGTTTCTCAGTGTGTTTCCTGTGCCGGTTTGAAGTTCCTGCAGTTTTCACTGTAAAATCGTGTTGCAGCTACTACCTCCGCATATATATGTATGGAGTGGCGTATGTAACTGAAATAAACTTTGTGTTCCCAACTAGCTAGGTGAAGGACGGTTTTCACACACACTTATCTCTCACAACTGAGCATGTGGAGAGTCGTTCGTTCATCTAGCACAAAGGGAACGGGTTGCAGGAGAAACTTTTACTCTGGTTTCTCAGTGTGTTTCCTAGTGACGGTTTGAAGTTCCTGCAGTTTTCACTGTAAAACCGTGTTGTAGCTACTACCTCCCAATATATATGTATGGAGTGACGTGTGTAACTGAAAAGAAACTTTGTGTTCCCAAATAGGTAGGTGAAGGACGGCTTTCACACACACTTATCTCTCAGAACTGAGCATGTGGATAGACGTTCGTTCATCTAGCACAAAGGGAACGGGTTGCAGGAGAAACTATTTCTCTGGTTTCTCAGTGTGTTTCCTAGTGCCGGTTTGAAGTTCCGGCAGTTTTCACGGTAAAACCGAGTTAATCTAGTACCTCCCCATATATATGTATGGAGTGAAGTTTGCAACTGAAAAGAAATTTTGTGTTCAAAACAAGCTATGTGAAGCACGATTTTCACACATTTACCTCTCAGAACAGAGCATGTGGAGAGAAGTTCTTTCACCTAGCACAAAGGGAACGGGTTGCAGGAGAAACATTTACTCTGGTTTGTCAGCGTGTTTCCTAGTGCCAGTTTGAAGTTTCTGCAGTTTTCACGGTAAAACCGAGTTTGAGCTAGTACATCCCCATATCTATGTATGGATTGGAGTTTGCAACTGAAAAGAATCTTTGTATTCACAAGAAGCTAGGTGAAGGACGGCTTTCACACACACTTATCTCTCAGAACTGAGCATGTGGAGAGTCGTTCGTTCATCTAGCACAAAGCGAACGGTTTGCAGGAGAAACTTCTACTCTGGTTTCTTAGTGTGTTTCCTAGTGCCGGTTTGAAGTTCCTGCAGTTTTCACTGTAAAACGTGTTGCAGCTACTACCTCCCCATATATATGTATGGAGTGGCGTATGTAACTGAAAAGAAACTTTGTGTTCCCAACTAGCTAGGTGAAGGACGGCTTTCACACACACTTATCTCTCAGAACTGAGCATGTGTATAGACGTTCGTTCATCTAGCACAAAGTGAACGGGTTGCAGGAGAAACATTTTCTCTGGTTTCTCAGTGTGTTTAGTAGTACCGGTTTGAAGTTCCTGCAGTTTTCACGGTAAAACCGGGTTAATATAGTACCTCCCCATATATATGTATGGAGTGAAATTTGCAAATGAAAAGAAACTTTGTGTTCAAAACAAGCTATGTGAAGCTCGATTTTCACACATTTACCTCTCAGAACAGAGCATGAGGAGAGAAGTTCGTTCACAAACACAAAGGGAACGGGTTGCAGGAGAAACTTTTACTCTGGTTTCTCAGCGTGTTTCCTAGTGCCGGTTTGAAGTTTCTGCAGTTTTCACGGTAAAACCGAGTTTGGGCTAGTACATCCCCATATCTATGTATGGATTGGAGTTTGCAACTGAAAAGAAACTTTGTTTTCCCAAGAAGCAAAGTGAAGGACGGCTTTCACACACAATTATCTCTCAGAACTGAGCATGTGGAAAGTCGTTCCTTCATCTAGCACAAATTGAACGGGTTGCAGGGGAAACATTTACTCTGGTTTCTCAGTGTGTTTCCTAGTGTCGGTTTGAAATTCCTGCATTTTTCACTGTAAAAACCGAGTAGGAGCTAGTACCTCCACATATATATGTATGGAGTGTAGATTGCAACTGAAAAGAAAATTGTGTTCCCAACAAGCTAAGTGAAGCACGATTTTCACACACTTATCTCTCAGTACTGAGCATGGGGAGAGAAGTTCGTTCACATAGATCAAATGGAGCGAGTAGCAGGAGAAATCTATACTCTGGTTTCTCTGTCTGTTTCCTAGTGCTGGTTTGAATTTCATGAAGTTTTCACGGTAAAACCGAGTTGGAGCTAGTACCTCCCCATATATATGTATGGAGTGGAGTTTGCAACTGAAAAGAAACTTTGTGTTCCCAGCAAGCTAGTTGAAGGACGGCTTTCACACACACTTATCTCTCAGAACAGAGCATGTGGAGAGTCGTTCGTTCATCTAGCACAAATGGAACGGGTTGCAGGAGAAACATTTACACTGGTTATTCAGTGTGTTTCCTAGTGTGGGTTTGAAGTTCCTGCCGTTTTCACTGTAAAACCGAGGTGGAGCTGGTACCTCCCCATATATATGTTGGAGTGGAGTTTGCAACTGAAAAGAAGCTCTGTTCAAAAAGTCTATGTGAAGTACGATTTTCACACACATTTATCTCTCAGAACTGAGCATGTGGAGAGTCGTTCGTTCATCTAGCACAAAATTAACTGGTTGCTGGAGAAACATTAACTCTGGATTCTCAGTGTGTTTCCTAGTGTCGGTTTAAAGTTCCTGCAGTTTTCACGGTAAAACCGAGTTAAAATAGTACCTCCCCATATATATGTATGGAGTGGAGTTTGCAACTGAGAAGAAACTTTGTGTTCAAAATAAGCTATGTGAAGCTCGATATTTTCACATTTATCTCTCAGAACAGAGCATGTGGAGAGAAGTTCGTTCACTTAGCACAAAGGGAACGGGTTGCAGGAGAAACATTTACTCTGCTTTCTCAGTGTGTTTCCTAGTGCCGATTTGAAGTTCCTGCAGTTTTCATGGTAAAACCGAGTTGGAGATATTATTTCCCCATATCTATGTATGGAGTGGAGTTTGCAACTGAAAAGAAACTTTGTGTTCCCAACAAGCTAGGTGAAAGACGGCTTTCATTCACACTTATCTCTCAGAAATGATCATGTGGAGAGTCGTTCGTTCATCTAGCACAAAATTAACTGGTTTCTGGAGAAACATTTACTCTGGATTCTCAGTGTGTTTCCTAGTGTCGGTTTAAAGTTCCTGCAGTTTTCACAGTAAAAACAGATTTGGAGCTAGTACCTCCCCATATATATGTATGGAGTGGAGTTCGCAACTGAAAAGAAACTTTGTGTTCACAACAAGTTAAGTGAAGCACGATTTTCACACACTTATCTCTCAGAACTGAGCATGTTGAGAGTCGTTCGTTCATCTATCACAAAGGGAACGGGTTGCAGGAGAAACATTTACTCTGGTTTCTCAGTGTGATTCCTAGTGTCGGTTTTAAGTTCCTGCAGTTTTCACTGTAAAACCGAGTTGGAGCTGGTACCTCCCCATATATATGTATGGAGTGGAGTTTGCAACTGAAAAGAAACTGTGTTCAAAACAGGCTATGTGAAGTACGATTTTCACACACACTTATCTCTCAGAACTGAGCATGTGGAGAGTCGTTCATTCATTTAGCACAAATGGAACGGTTTGTAGGAGAAACTTTTACTCTGGTTTATTAGTGTGTTTCCTAGTGCCGGTTTGAAGTTCCCGCAGTTTTCACTGTAAAACCGTTTTGCAGCTACTAACTCCCCATTTATATGTATGGAGTGGCGTATGTAACTGAAAAGAAACTTTGTGTTCCCAACTAGCATGGTGAAGGACGGTTTTCACACACACTTATTTCTCAGAACTGAGCATGTGGAGAGTTGTTCGTTCATCTAGCACAAAGGGAACGGGTTGAAGAAGAAACTTTTACTCTGGTTCTCAGTGTGATTCCTAGTGCCGGTTTGAATATCCTGCAGTATTCACTGTAAAACCGAGTTGGAACTAGTACCACCCCATATATATGTTTGGAGTGGGGTAGGCAAATTAAAAGAAACTTTGTTTTCCCAACAAGCTAGATGAAGGACGGCTTTCACACACACTTATCTCCCAGAAATGAGCATGTGGATAGAAGTTCGTTCATCGTGCACAAATGGAACGGGTTGCAGGAGAAATTTTTACTCAGGTTTCTCAGTGTGTTTCCTAGTGTCGGTTTGAATTTCCTGCAGTTTTCACTGTAAAACCGAGTTGGAGCTTGTACCTCCCCATATATATGTAAGGAGTGGAGATTGCAACTGAAAAGAAACTGTGTTCAAAACAGGCTATGTGAAGTACGATTTTCACACACACTTTTCTCTCAGAACTGAGCATGTGGGGAGTCGTTCGTTCATCTAGCACAAAGGGAACGTGTTGCAGGAAAAACTTTTACTCTGGTTTCTCAGTGTGTTTCCTAGTGCCGGTTTGAAGTTCCTGCAGTTTTCACTGTAAAACCGTGTTGCAGCTACTACCTCCCCATTTATATGTATGGAGTGACCTATGTAACTGAAAAGAAACTTTGTGTTCCCAACTAGCTAGGTGAAGGACGGCTTTCACACACACTTATCTCCCAGAAATGAGCATGTGGAGAGAAGTTCGTTCATCGTGCACAAATGGAACGGGTTGCAGGAGAAATTTTTACTCAGGTTTCTCAGTGTGTTTCCTAGTGCCGGTTTGAAGTTCCTGCAGTTTTCACGGTAAAACCGAGTTAATCTAGTACCTCCCCATATATATGTATGGAGTGAAGTTTGCAACTGAAAAGAAACTTTCTGTTCAAAACAAGCTATGTGAAGCTCGATTTTCACACATTTACCTCTCAGAACAGAGCATGTGGAGAGAAGTTCTTTCACCTAGCACATAGGGAACGGGTTGCAGGAGAATCTTTTACTCTGGTTTCTCAGCGTGTTTCCTAGTGCCGGTTTGAAGTTTCTGCAGTTTTCAAGGTAAAACCGAGTTTGAGCTAGTACATCCCGTTATCTATGTATGGATTGGAGATTGCAACTTAAAAGAAACTTTGTATTCACAAGAAGCTAGGTGAAGGACGGCTTTCACACACACTTATCTCTCAGAACTGAGCATGTGGAAAGTCGTTCCTGCATCTAGCACATATTGAACGGGTTGCGGGAGAAACATTTACTCTGGTTTCTCAGTGTGTTTCCTAGTGTCGGTTTGAAATTACTGCATTTTTCACTGTAAAAACCGAGAAGGAGCTAGTACCTTCACATATATATGTATGGAGTGGAGATTGCAACAGAAAAGAGTCTTTTTGTTCCCAACAAGCTAATTGAAGCACGATTTTCACACACTTATCTCTCAGAACTGAGCATGGGGAGAGATGTTCGTTCACATAAAACAAAGGGAGCGAGTTGCAGGAGAAATATTTACTCTGGTTTCTCTGTGTGTTTCTTAGTGCCGGTTTGAATTTCATGAATTTTTCACGGTAAAACCGAGTTGGAGCTAGTACCTCCCCATATATATTTATGGAGTGGAGTTTGCAACTGAAAAGAAACTTTGTGTTCCCAGCAAGCTAGTTGAAGGACGGCTTTCACACACACTTATCTCTCAGAACTGAGCATGTGGAGAGTCTTTCGTTCATCTAGCACAAAGGGAACGGGTTGCAGGAGAAACATTTACTCTGGTTTCTCAGTGTGTTTCCAAGTTCCTGTTTGAAGTTCCTGCAGTTTTCACTGTAAAAACCGAGTTGGAGCTAGTACCTCCCCATATATATGTATGGAGTGGAGTTTGTAACTGAAAAGAAACTTTGTGTTCCCAACAAGCTAGGTGAAGGACGGCTTTCACACACACTTATCTCTCAGAACTGAGCATGGGGAGAGAAGTTCATTCACATAAATAAAAGGAAGCGAGTTGCAGGAGAAATATTTAGTCTGGTTTCTCAGTGTGTTTCCTAGTTTCGGTTTGAAGTTCCTGCAGTTTTCACTGTAAAACCGAGGTGGAGATGGTACCTCCCCATATATATGCATGGAGTGGAGTTTGCAACTGAACAGAAACTGTGTTCAAAAAAGGCTATGTGAAGTACGATTTTCACACACACTTATCTCTCAGAACTGAGCATGTGGAGAGTCGTTCGTTCATCTAGCACAAAGGGAAACAGTTGCAGGGTAAACATTTTCTATGGTTTCTCAGTATATTTCCTAGTGCCGGTTTGAATTTACTGCAGTTTTCACGGTAAAACCGATTTGGAGCTAGTACCTCCCCATATATATGTATGGAGTGGAGTTTGCAACTGAAAAGAAAATTTGTGTTCAAAGCAAGCTAACTGAAGCACGATTTTCACACACTTATCTCTCAGAACAGGGCATGTGGAGAGAAGTTCGTTCACCTAGCACAAAGGGAACGGGTTGCAGGGGAAACATTTACTCTGTTTTCTCAGTGTGTTTCCAAGTGCCGGTTTAAACTTCCTGCAGTTTTCACTGTAAAACAGATTTTGAGCTAATACCTCCCAATATATATGTATGGAGTGGAATTTGCAAATGAAAAGAAACTTTGTGTTCCCAACAAGCTAGTTAAAGCCCGATTTCCACAAAATTATCTCTCCGAACTGAGCATGTGGAGAGAAGTTCCTTCACCCAGAACAAAGGAACGGGTTGCAGGAGAATCTTTTACTCTGTTTTCTCAGTGTGTTTCCTAGTGCCGGTTTGAAATTCCTGCAGTTTTCACGGTAAAACTGAGTTTGAGCTAGTACCTCCCCTTATATGTTTATGGAGTGGAGTTTGCAACTGAAAAGAAACTTTGTATTCCCAACAAGCTATGTGAAGGACGGCTTTCACACACACTTATCTCTCAGAACTGAGCATGTGGAGAGTCATTCGTTCACCTAGCACAAATGGACCCGGTTGCAGGAGAAACATTTACTCTGGTTTCTCAGTGTGCTTCCTAGTGCCGGTTTGAAGTTCCTGCAGTTTTCACGGTAAAACCGAGTTAATCTAGTACCTGCCCTTTTATATTTATGGAGTGGAGTTTGCAACTGAAAAGAAACTATGTGTTCCCAACAAGCTAGGTGAATCACGGCTTTCACACACAATTATCTCTCAGAACTGAGCATGTGGACAGTCGTTCGTTCATCTTGCACAAAGGGAAAGGGTTGCAGGAGAAACTTTTACTCTGGTTTCTCAGTTTGTTTCCTAGTTCCGGTTTGAAGATCCTGCAGTTTTCACGGTAAAAACTAGTGGGAGCTAGTACCTCCCCATATATATATATGGAGTGGTGTTTGCAACTGAAAAGAAACTTTGTGTTCCCAAAAATATAGGTGAAGGACGGCTTTCACACACACTTTTCTCTCAGAACAGAGCATGTGGAGAGTCGTTCGTTCATCTAGCACAAAAGGAACGGGTTGCAGGAGAAATTTTACTCTGGTTTCTCAGTGTGTATCCTAGTGCCGTATTGAAGATCCTGCAGTTTTCACTGTAAAACCGAGTTTGAGCTAGTACCTCCCCATATATATGTATGGAGTGGGTTAAGCAACTGAAAAGAACTTTGTGTTCAAAATAAGTTATGTGAAGGACGACTTTCACACACACTTATCTCTCAGAACTGAGCATGTGGAGAGACTTTCGTTCATCTAGCACAAAGGGAATGGGTTGCAGGAGGAACTTTTACTCTGGTTCTCAGTTTGTTTCCTAGTGCCGGTTTGGAGTTCCTACAGTTTTTACTGTAAAACCGAGTTGGATCTAGTACTTCCCCATATATATGTATGGTGTGGAATATGCTACTGAAAAGTAACTTTGTGTTCCCAACAAGCTAGGTGAAGGTCGGCTTTCACACACACTTATCTTTCAGAACTGAGCATGTGGAGGGACGTTCGTTCATCGAGCACAAAGGGAACGGGTTGCCGGATAAACTTTTACTCTGGTTTCTCAGTGTGTTTCCTAGTGACGGATTGAAGTTCCTGCTGTTTTCACTGTTAAAGCGAGTTGGAGATTGTACCTCCCCATATATATGTATGGAGTGGAGTTTGCAACTGAAAAGAACTTTGTGTTCAAAACAAGCTATGTGAAGTAGGATTTTCACACCCACTTATCTCTCAGAAATGAGCATGTGGATAGAAGATAGTTCATCTAGCAAAAAGGGAAAGTTTTGCAGGAGAAACTTTTACTCTGGTTTCTCAGTGTGTTTCCTAGTGCCGGTTTGAAGTTCCTGCAGTTTACACGGTAATACAGATATGGAGCTAGTACCTCCCCATATATATGTATGGATTGGGGTTTGCAACTTAAAAGGAACTTTGGGTTCCCAACTACCTAGATGAAGGACGGCTTTCTCTCACACTTATCTCTCAGAACTGAGCATATGGATAGTCGTTAGTCATCTAGCACAATGGGAACGGTTTTAAGGAGAAACTTTTACTCTGTTTTCTCAGTGTGTTTCCTAGTGCCGGTTTGAAGTTCCTGCAGTTTTCACTGTAAAACCGAGTTGGAGCTAGTACCAACCCATATATATGTATGGAGTGGTGTTTGCAACTGAAAAGAAACTTTGTGTTCCCAACAAGCTAGGTGAAGTCCGATTTTCACACACTTATCTCTCAGAACTGAGCATGTGGAGATTCATTCGTTCATCTATCACAAAGGGAACGGGTTGCAGGAAAATGTTTTACTCTGGGTTCTCAGTCTGTTTCCTAGTACCGTTTTAAGTTCCTGCAGTTTTCAAGGTAAAAGCTAGTTTAGGTATTACTTCCCCGTATATATGTATGGACTGAAGTATGCAACTGAAAAGAAACTTTTTGTTCCGAACAAGCTAAGTGAAGAATGTCTTTCCCACACACATGTCTCTCAGAACTGAGCATGTGGAGAGACGTTCGTTCATCTAGCCCAAAGGGAACTGGTTTAGGAGAAACTTTTACTCTGGTTTCTCAGTGATTTTCCTAGTGACGTTTTGAAGTTCCTGCAGTTTTCACTGTAAAACCGAGTTGGAGATAGTACCTCCCCATATATATGTATGGAGTGGAGTTTGCAACTGAAAAGAATTTTTGTGTTCCCAACAAGCTAGGTGAAGGACGGATCCACTCAAACTTATCTCTAAGAAATGAGCATGTGGAGAGTCGTACGTTCATCTAGCACAAACGGAACGGGTTGCATGTGAAAATTTTACTCTGGTTTCTCAATGTGTTTCCTACTGCCGGTTTGAAGTACCTGCAGTTTTCACTGTAAAACCTAGTGGGAGCTAGTACCTCCCCATATATATGTATGGAGTGGGGATGAAACTGAAAAGAAATTTTGTGTTCCCAACAAGCTATTTGAAGCACAATTTTCACACACTTATCTCTCAGAACTGAGCATGTGGAGATTCGTTCGTTCATCTAGCACAAAGGGAACTGGTTGCAGGAGAAACTTTTACTCTGGGTTCTCAGTGTGTTTCCTAGTGCCGTTTTATAGTTCCTGCATTTTTCACGGTAAAACCGAGTTTGAGCTAGTACCTCCCCTTATAAATGTATGGAGTGGAGTTTGCAACTGAAAAGAAACTTTTTGTTCCCAACAAGCTAGGAGAAGCCCGATATTCACAAACATATCTCTCAGAACTGAACATGTGGAGAGACGTTCGTTCATCTAGCACAAAGGGAACGGGTTGCAGGAGAATCTTTTACTCTGGTTTCTCAGTGTGTTTCCTAGTGCCGGTTTGATGTTCCTGCAGATTTCACTGTAAAACCGAGTTTGAGCTAGTACCTCCCCTTTTATATTTATGGAGTGGAGATTGCAACTGAAAAGAATCTATGTGTTCCCAACAAGCTAGGTGAATGACGGCTTTCACACACACTTATCTCTCAGAACTGAGCATGTGGACGGTTATTCGTTCATCTTGCACAAAGGGAACGGGTTGCAGGAGAAACTTTTACTCTGGTTTCTCAGTTTGTTTCCTAGTGCCGGTTTGAAGATCCTGCAGTTTTCACTGTAAAACCGAGTTGGAGCTAGTACCTCCCCATATATATGTATGAGGTGGAGTTTGCAACTGAAAAGAAACTTTGTGTTCCCAACAAGCTAGTTGAAGGACGGCTTTCACACAGACTTATCCTTCAGAACTGAGCATGTGGAGAGTCTATCGTTCATCTAGCACAAAGGGAATGATTTCGAGGAGAAACTTTTTCTCTGGTTCTCAGTGTGTTTCCTAGTGCCGGTTTGAATTTCCTGCAGGTTACACTGTAAAACCGTGTTAGAGCTAGTACCTCCCTGTATATATGTATGGATTGGAGTATGCAACTGAAAAGAAACTTTGTGTTCCCAACAAGCTAGGTGAAGTACAGCTTTCACAGACACTTATCCCTCAGAACTGAGCATGTGGAAAGTCTATCGTTCATCTAGCACAAAGGGAACGGTTTGAAGGAGAAACATTTACTCTGGTTTCTCAGTGTGTTTCCTAGTGCCGGTTTGAAGTTCCTGCAGTTTTCACTGTAAAACCGAGTTTAGCAATATCTCCCCGTATATATGTATGGAGTGGAGTATGCAACTGAAAAGAATCTTTGTTTTCCCAAAAAGCTAGGTGAAGCACGATTTTCACACATTTAACTCTCAGAACTGAGCATGTGGAGAGAAGTTCTTTCACCTAGCACAAAGGGAACGGTTTGCAGGAGAAACATTTACTCTGGTTTCTCAGTGTGTTTCCGCTGCCTGTTTGAAGTTCCGGCAGTTTTCACGGTAAAACCGAGTTTGAGCTTGTACCTCCAATTATATATATGTATGGAGTGGAGTTTGCAACTGAAAAGAAACTTTGTGTTCCCAACAAGCTAGGTGAAGGAAGGCTTTCACACACACTTTTCCTTCAGAACTGAGCATGTGGAGAGTCGTTCGTTCATCTAGCACAAAGGGAACGGGTTGCAGGAGAAACATTTACTCTGGTTTCTCATTGTGTTTCCAAGTGCCGGTTTGAATTTCCTGCATTTTTCACAGTAAAAACCGAGTTGCAGCAGGTACTTCCCCATATATATGTGGGGAGTGGAGTTTGCAACTGAAAAGAAACTTTGTGTTCCCAACAAGCTAGGTGAAGGACGGCTTTCACACACACTTATCTCTCAAAACTGAGCATGTGGAGTTTCGTTCGTTCATCTAGCACAAAGGGAACGGGTTGCAGGAGAAACTTTTACTCTGGTTCTCAGTGTGTTTCCCAGTGCCGGTTTGATGTTCCTGCAGTTTTCAATGTAAACCGAGTTAGAGCTAGTACCTCACTATATATATGTATGGAGTGGAGTATGCACCTGAAAAGAAACTTTGTGTTCCCAACAAGCTATGTGAAGGACGGCTATCACAGACACTTATCTCTCAGAACTGAGCATGTGGAGAGTCTTTCGTTCATCTAGCACAAAGGGAACGGGTTGCAGGAGAAACTTTTACTCTGGTTTCTCAGTGTGTTTCCTAGTGCCGGTTTGAAGTTCTTGCAGTTTTCACTGTAAAACCGATTTGGAGCTAGTACCTCCCCATATATATGTATGGAGTGGAGTTTGAAACTGAAAAGAAACTTTGTGTTCCCAACAAGCTAGGTGAAGGAAGGTTTCACACAAACTTATCCTACAGAACTGAGCATGTGGAGAGTCGTTCGTTCATCTAGCACTAAGGGAACGATTTGAAGGAGAAACTTTTTCTCTGGTTCTCAGTGTGTTTCCTAGTGCGGGTTTGAATTTCCTGCAGTTTTCACTTTAAAACCGTGTTAGAGCTAGTACCTCCTCATATATATGTATGGAGTGACGTATGTAACTGAAAAGAAACTTTGTGTTCCCAATAAGCTAGGTGAAGTACGGCTTTCAGAGACACTTATACCTCAGAACTGAGCATGTGGAGAGTCTATCGTTCATCTAGCACAAAGGGAATGGTTTGATGGAGAAACAATTACTCTGGCTTCTCAGTGTGTTTCCTAGTGCCGGTTTGAAGTTCCTGCATTTTTCACTTTAAAACCGTGTTAGAGCTAGTACCTCCCTATATATATGTATGGAGTGGAGTATGCAACTGAAAAGAATCTTTGTGTTCCCAACAAGCTAGGTGAAGCACGATATTCACACATTTATCTCTCAGAATTGAGCATGTGGAGAGAAGTTCGATCACCTAGCACAAAGGGAACGAGTTGCAGGTGAAATTTTATTCTGGTTTCTCAGTGTGTTTCCTAGAGCCGGTTTGAAGTTCCTGCATTTTTCACGGTAAAACCGAGTTTGAGCGAGTACCTCCCCATATATATGTATATAGTGGATTTTGCAACTGAAAAGAAACTTTGTGTTCCCAACAAGCTATGTGAAGGACGGCTATCACAGACACTTATCTCTCAGAACTGAGCATGTGGAGAGTCTTTCGTTCATCTAGCACAAAGGGAACGGGTTGCAGTAGAAACTTTTACTCTGGTTTCTCAGTGTGTTTCCTAGTGCCGGTTTGAAGTTCCTGCAGTTTTCACTGTAAAACCGATTTGGGGCTAGTACCTCCCCATATATATGTATGGAGTGGAGTTTGCAACTGAAAAGAAACTTTGTGTTCCCAACAAGCTAGGTGAAGGAAGGTTTCACACAAACTTATCCTACAGAACTGAGCATGTGGAGAGTCGTTCGTTCATCTAGCACTAAGGGAACGATTTGAAGGAGAAACTTTTTCTCTGGTTCTCAGTGTGTTTCCTAGTGCGGGTTTGAATTTCCTGCAGTTTTCACTTTAAAACCGTGTTAGAGCTAGTACCTCCTCATATATATGTATGGAGTGACGTATGTAACTGAAAAGAAACTTTGTGTTCCCAATAAGCTAGGTGAAGTACGGCTTTCAGAGACACTTATACCTCAGAACTGAGCATGTGGAGAGTCTGTCGTTCATCTAGCACAAAGGGAATGGTTTGATGGAGAAACAAATACTCTGGCTTCTCAGTGTGTTTCCTAGTGCCGGTTTGAAGTTCCTGCATTTTTCACTTTAAAACCGTGTTAGAGCTAGTACCTCCCTATATATATGTATGGAGTGGAGTATGCAACTGAAAAGAATCTTTTTGTTCCCAACAAGCTAGGTGAAGCACGATATTCACACAATTATCTCTCAGAATTGAGCATGTGGAGAGAAGTTCGTTCACCTAGCACAAAGGGAACGAGTTGCAGGAGAAATTTTAATCTGGTTTCTCAGTGTGTTTCCTAGAGCCGGTTTGAAGTTCCTGCATTTTTCACGGTAAAACCGAGTTTGAGCGAGTACCTCCCCATATATATGTACATAGTGGATTTTGCAACTGAAAAGAAACTTTGTGTTCTTAACAAGCTAAGTGAAGGACGGCTTTCACACACACTTATCTCTCAGAACTGAGCATGTGGAGGGTCTTTCGTTCATCTAGCACAAAGGGAACGGGTTGCCGGAGAATCTTTAACTCTGGTACTCAGTGTGTTTCCTGGTGCCGGTGTGAATTTCTTGCAGTTTTCACTGTAAAACCGAGTTTTAGCCAGTTCCTCCCCATATATATATATGGAGTGGAATTTGCAACTGAAAAGAATTTTGTGTTCAAAACAAGCTATGTGAAGTTCGATTTTCACACACAATTATCTCTCAGAACTGAGCATGTGGAGACAAGTTCGTTCACCTAGCAAAGAGAACGTTTTGCAGGAGAAAGTTTAATCTGGTTTCTCAGTGTGTTTCCTACTGCCGGTTAGAATTTCCTGCAGTTTTCATGGTAAAACCGATATGGAGCTAGTACCACCCAATATATATGTATGGATAGGAGTTTGCAACTGAAAAGAAACTTTGTGTTCCCAACAAGCTAGGTTAAGGACGGCTTTCACTTACACATATTTCTCAGAACTGAGCATTTGGAGAGAAGTTCGTTCACCTAGCACAAAGGGAAGGTTTTGCAAGAGAAACTTTTACTCTGGATTCTCAGTATGTTTCCTAATGCTGGTTTGAATTTCCTGCAGTTTTCAAGGTAAAACCGATATGGTTCTAGTACCTCCCTATATATATGTATGGAGTGAAGTTTGCAACTGAAAAGAATCTTTGTGTTCCCAACAAGCTAGGTGAAGGACGGCTTCCACTCACACTTATCTCTAAGAAATGAGCATGTGGAGAGTCTATCGTTCATCTAGCACAAAGGGAACGGTTTGAAGGAGAAACATTTAAACTGGTTTCTCAGTGTGTTTCCTAGAGCCGGTTTGAAGTTCCTGCAGTTTTCACTGTAAAACCGAGTTTAGCAATACCTCCCCTTATATAAGTATGGAGTGGATTTTGCAACTGAAAAGAAACTTTGTGTTCCCAACAAGCTAGGTGAAGGAAGGCTTTCACACACACTTATCTCTCAGAACTGAGCATGTGGAGAGTCTATCGTTCATCTAGCACAAAGGGAACGGTTTGAAGGAGAAACATTTACTCTGGTTTCTCAGTGTGTTTCCTAGTGCCGGTTTGAAGTTCCTGCAGTTTTCACTGTAAAACCGAGTTTAGCAATACCTCCCCTTATATATGTATGGAGTGGATTTTGCAACTGAAAAGAAACTTTGTGTTCTTAACAAGCTAAGTGAAGGACGGCTTTCACACACACTTATCTCTTAGAACTGAGCATGTGGAGGGTCTTTCGTTCATCTAGCACAAAGGGAACGGGTTGCCAGAGAATCTTTATCTCTGGTACTCAGTGTGTTTCCTGGTGCCGGTGTGAAGTTCTTGCAGTTTTCACTGTAAAACCGAGTTTTAACTAGTAACTCCCCGTATATATATATGGAGTGGAGTTTGCAACTGAAAAGAACTTTGTGTTCAAAACAAGCTATGTGAAGGTCGATTTTCACACACAATTATCTCTCAGAACTGAGCATGTGGAGACAAGTTCGTTCACTTTGCAAAGGGAACGTTTTGCAGGAGAAAGTTTTAATCTGTTTTCTCAGTGTGTTTCCTACTGACGGTTAGAAGTTCCTGCATTTTTCATGGTAAAAGATATATGGAGCTAGTACCTCCCAATATATATGTATGGATAGGAATTTGCAACTGAAAAGAAACTTTGTGTTCCCAACAAGCTAGGTGAAGGACGGCTTCCACTCACACTTATCTCTAAGAAATGAGCATGTGGAGAGTCGTACGTTCATCTAGCACAAACGGAACGGGTTGCATGAGAAAATTTTACTCTGGTTTCTCAGTGTGTTTCCTAGTGCCGGTTTGAAGATCCTACATTTTTCACTGTAAACGGAGTTTCAGCTAGTACCTCCCAATATATATGTATGGATTGGAGTTTGCAACTGAAAAGAAACTTTTTGTTCCCAACAAGCAAGGTTAACGACGGCTTTCACACACAATTATCTCTCAGAACTGAGCGTGTGGGGAGTCGTTCGTTCATCTAGCACAAAGTGAACGTGTTGCAGTTGAAACATTTATTCTTGTTTCTCAGTGTGTTTCCTAGTGCCGGTTTTAAGTTCCTGCAGTTTTCACGGTAAAACAGAGTTTGAGCTAGTACCCCACATATATATGCATGGAGTGGAGTTTGCAACTGAAAAGAAACATTGTGTTCCCAACAAGCTAGGTGAAGCACGATATTCACTCACTTATCTCTCAAAACTGAGCATGTGGAGAGAAGTTCGTTCACCTAGCACAAAGGGAACGGGTTGCAGGAGAAACTTTTTCTCTGGTTTCTCAGTGTGTTTCCTCGTGCCGGTTGGAATTTCCTGCAGTTTTCACTGTCAAACCGAGTTGGAGCTAGTATCTCCCCATATATATGTATGGAGTGGAGTTTGCAACTGAAAGAATTTTTGTGTTCAAAACAAGATAAGTGAAGGACGATTTTCACACACACATATCTCTTCAGAACTGAGCATGTGGAGAGACGTTCGTTAACCTAGCACAAAGGGAACGGGTCGCAGGGGAAACTTTTAATGTGGTTTCTCATTGTGCTTCCTAGTGCAGGTTTGAAGTTCCTTCAGTTTTCACTGTAAAACCGAGTTTGATCTAGTACCTCCCCATATATATGTATGGAGTGGAGTTTGAAACTGAAAAGAGTCTTTGTGTTCCCAACAAGCTAGGTGAATGATGGCTTTCACACACAGTTATCTCTCAGAACTGAGCATGTGGAGAGTCGTTCGTTCATCTAGCACAAAGGGAACGGGTTGCAGGAGATATTTTTACTCTGGTTTCTCAGTGTGTTTCCTAGTGCCGGTTTGAAGTTCCTGCAGTTTTCACTGTAAAACCGAGTTTAGCTAGTACCTCCCCATATATATGTATGGATTGGAGTATGCAACTGGAAAGAAACTTTGTGTTCCCAACAAGCTAGGTGAAGGACGGCTTTCACACACACTTATTTCTCAGAACTGAGAAAGTGTAGAGACGTTCGTTTATCTAGCACAAAGGGAACGGTTTGCAGGAGAAACTTTTACTCTGGTTTCTCAGTGCGTTTCATAGTGCCGGTTTGAAGTTCCTGCAGTTTTCACTGTAAAACCGAGTTTTAGCTAGTACCTCCCCATATATATGTATGGAGTGGAATTTGCAACTGAAAAGAACTTTGTGTTCAAAACAAGCTATGTGAAGGGCGATTTTCACACACACTTATATCTCAGAACTGAGCATGTGGAGAGACGTTCGTTCATCTAGCAAAAAGGGAACGGGTTGCAGGAGAAACATTTACTCTGGCTTGTCAGTGTGTTTCCTAGTGCCGGTTTAAAGTTCCTGCAGTTTTCACTGTAAAACCGATTTGGACCTAGTACGTACCGATATATATGTATGGAGTAGCGTATGCAACTGAAAAGAAAACTTGTGTTCCCAAAAAGCTAGGTGAAGCACGATTTTCACACACATATCTCTCAGAATTTAGCATGTGGAGAGAAGTTCGTTCACCTAGCACAAATTGAACGGGTTGCAGGGAAAACTTATACTCTGGTTTCTCAGTGTGTACCCTAGTGCCGTTTTGAAGTTCCTGCAGTTTT
Organism: Camelus dromedarius; assembly: GCF_036321535.1. Classification (NCBI taxonomy): domain Eukaryota; kingdom Metazoa; phylum Chordata; class Mammalia; order Artiodactyla; family Camelidae; genus Camelus; species Camelus dromedarius. Next base: position 3,947,421 of record NW_026989739.1, read on the forward strand.
AACGGTAAAATAGAGTTTGAGCTCGTACCTCCACATATATATGTATGGAGTGGAGTTTGCAACTGAAAAGAAACATTCTGTTCCCAACAAGCTAGTTGAAGCACGATTTTCACTCACTTATCTCTCAAAACTGAGCATGTGGAGAGAAGTTCGTTCACCTAGCACAAAGGGAACGGGTTGCATGAGAAACTTTTACTCTGGTTTTTCAGTGTGTTTCCTCATGCCGGATGGAATTTCCTGCAGTTTTCACTGTAAAACCGAGTTGGAGATAGTATCTCCCCATATATATGTATGGATTGGAGTATGCAACTGGAAAGAAACTTTGTGTTCCCAACAAGCTAGGTGAAGGACGGCTTTCACACACACTTATTTCTCAGAACTGAGAAAGTGTAGAGACGTTCGTTTATCTAGCACAAAGGGGACGGTTTGCAGGAGAAACTTTTACTCTGGTTTCTCAGTGCGTTTCATAGTGCCGGTTTGAAGTTCCTGCAGTTTTCACTGTAAAACCGAGTTTTAGCTAGTACCTCCCCATATATATGTATGGAGTGGAATTTGCAACTGAAAAGAACTTTGTGTTCAAAACAAGCTATGTGAAGGGCGATTTTCACACACACTTATATCTCAGAACTGAGCATGTGGAGAGACGTTCGTTCATCTAGCAAAAAGGGAACGGGTTGCAGGAGAAACATTTACTCTGGCTTGTCAGTGTGTTTCCTAGTGCCGGTTTAAAGTTCCTGCAGTTTTCACTGTAAAACCGATTTGGACCTAGTACGTACCGATATATATGTATGGAGTAGCGTATGCAACTGAAAAGAAAACTTGTGTTCCCAAAAAGCTAGGTGAAGCACGATTTTCACACACATATCTCTCAGAATTTAGCATGTGGAGAGAAGTTCGTTCACCTAGCACAAATTGAACGGGTTGCAGGGAAAACTTATACTCTGGTTTCTCAGTGTGTACCCTAGTGCCGTTTTGAAGTTCCTGCAGTTTTAACGGTAAAATAGAGTTTGAGCTCGTACCTCCACATATATATGTATGGAGTGGAGTTTGCAACTGAAAAGAAACATTCTGTTCCCAACAAGCTAGTTGAAGCACGATTTTCACTCACTTATCTCTCAAAACTGAGCATGTGGAGAGAAGTTCGTTCACCTAGCACAAAGGGAACGGGTTGCATGAGAAACTTTTACTCTGGTTTTTCAGTGTGTTTCCTCATGCCGGATGGAATTTCCTGCAGTTTTCACTGTAAAACCGAGTTGGAGATAGTATCTCCCCATATATATGTATGGAGTGGTGTTTGCAACTGAAAGAATTTTTGTGTTCAAAACAAGATAAATGAAGGACGATTTTCACACACACATATCTCTAAGAACTGAGCATGTGGAGAGACGTTCGTTCACCTAGCACAAAGGGAACGGGTCGCAGGGGAAACTTTTACTGTGGTTTCTCATTGTGCTTCCTAGTTCCGTTTTGAAGTTCCTGCAGTATTCACTGTAAAACCGAGTTTAGCTAGTACCTCCCCGTATATATGTATGGAGTGGTGTATGCATCTGAAAAGAAACTTTGGGTTCCCAACAAGCTAGGTGAAGGATGGCTTTCACACACACTTATCTCTCAGAAGTGAGAATGTGGAGAGACGTTCGTTTATCTAGCACAAAGGGAACGGTTTGCAGGAGAAACTTTTACTCTGGTTTCTCAGTGCGTTTCCTAGTGCCGGTTTGAAGTTCCTGCAGTTTTCACTGTAAAACCGAGTTTTAGCTAGTACCTCCCCATATATATGTATGGAGTGGAATTTGCAACTGAAAAGAACTTTGTGTTCAAAACAAGCTATGTGAAGGACGATTTTCACACACACTTATATCTCAGAACTGAGCATGTGGAGAGTCTTTCGTTCATCTAGCAAAAAGGGAACGGTTTGCAGGAGAAACATTTACTCTGGTTTCTCAGTGTGTTTCCTAGTGCCGGTTTGAAGTTCCTGCAGTTTTCACTGTAAAACCGATTTTTAGCTAGTACATACCGATATATATGTATGGAGTTGCGTATGCAACTGAAAAGAAAATTTGTGTTCCCAAAAAGCTAGGTGAAGCACGATTTACACACACATATCTCTCAGAATTGAGCATGTGGAGAGAAGTTCGTTCACCTAGCACAAAGGGAACGGGTTGCAGGAGAAACATTTACTCTGGTTTCTCAGTGTGTTTCCTAGTGCCGTTTTGAAGTTCCTGCAGTTTTCACGGTAAAACAGAGTTTGAGCTAGTACCTCCACATAAATATGTATGGAGTGGTGTCTGCAACTGAAAAGAAACATTGTGTTCCCAACAAGCTAGGTGAAGCACGATTTTCACTCACTTATCTCTCAAAACTGAGCATGTGGAGAGAAGTTCGTTCACCTAGCACAAAGGGAACGGGTTGCAGGAGAAACTTTTTCTCTGGTTTCTCAGTGTGTTTCCTCGTGCCGTTTGGAATTTCCTGCAGTTTTCACTGTAAAACCGAGTTGGAGCTAGTATCTCCCCATATATATGTATGGAGTAGTGTTTGCAACTGAAAGAATCTTTGTGTTCAAAATAAGATAAGTGAAGGACGATTTTCACACACACATATCTCTCAGAACTGAGCATGTGGAGAGACGTTCGTTCACCTAGCACAAAGGGAACGGGTCGCAGGAGAAACTTTTACTGTGGTTTCTCATTGTGCTTCCTACTTCCAGTTTGAAGTTCCTGCAGTTTTCACTGTAAAACCGATTTTGATCTAGTACCTCCCCATATATATGTATGGAGTGGAGTTTGAAACTGAAAAGAATCTTTGTGTTCCCAACAAGCTAGGTGAATGACGGCTTTCACACACACTTATCTCTCAGAAGTGAGAATGTGGAGAGACGTTCGTTTATCTAGCACAAAGGGAACGGTTTGCAGGAGAAACTTTTACTCTGGTTTCTCAGTGCGTTTCCTAGTGCCGGTTTGAAGTTCCTGCAGTTTTCACTGTAAAACCGAGTTTTAGCTAGTACCTCCCCATATATATGTATGGAGTGGAATTTGCAACTGAAAAGAACTTTGTGTTCAAAACAAGCTATGTGAAGGACGATTTTCACACACACTTATATCTCAGAACTGAGCATGTGGAGAGACGTTCGTTCATCTAGCAAAAAGGGAACGGTTTGCAGGAGAAACATTTACTCCGGTTTCTCAGTGTGTTTCCTTGTGCCGGTTTGAAGTTCCTGCAGTTTTCACTGTAAAACCGATTTTTAGCTAGTACATACCGATATATATGTATGGAGTTGCGTATGCAACTGAAAAGAAAATTTGTGTTCCCAAAAAGCTAGGTGAAGCACGATTTACACACACATATCTCTCAGAATTGAGCATGTGGAGAGAAGTTCGTTCACCTAGCACAAAGGGAACGGGTTGCAGGAGAAACATTTACTCTGGTTTCTCAGTGTGTTTCCTAGTGCCGTTTTGAAGTTCCTGCAGTTTTCACGGTAAAACAGAGTTTGAGCTAGTACCTCCACATAAATATGTATGGAGTGGTGTCTGCAACTGAAAAGAAACATTGTGTTCCCAACAAGCTAGGTGAAGCACGATTTTCACTCACTTATCTCTCAAAACTGAGCATGTGGAGAAAAGTTCGTTCACCTAGCACAAAGGGAACGGGTTGCAGGAGAAACTTTTTCTCTGGTTTCTCAGTGTGTTTCCTCGTGCCGGTTGGAATTTCCTGCAGTTTTCACTGTAAAACCGAGTTGGAGCTACTATCTCCCCATATATATGTATGGAGTAGAGTTTGCAACTGAAAGAATCTTTGTGTTCAAAACAAGATAAGTGAAGGACGATTTTCACACACACATATCTCTCAGAACTGAGCATGTGGAGAGACGTTCGTTCACCTAGCACAAAGGGAACGGGTCGCAGGAGAAACTTTTACTGTGGTTTCTCATTGTGCTTCCTAGTTCCAGTTTGAAGTTCCTGCAGTTTTCACTGTAAAACCGATTTTGATCTAGTACCTCCCCATATATATGTATGGAGTGGAGTTTGAAACTGAAAAGAATCTTTGTGTTCCCAACAAGCTAGGTGAATGACGGCTTTCACACACAGTTATCTCTCAGAACTGAGCATGTGGAGAGTCGTTCGTTCATCTAGCACAAAGGGAATGGGTTGCAGGAGAAATTTTTACTCTGGTTTCTCAGTGTGTTTCCTAGTGCCTGTTTGAAGTTACTGCAGTTTTAACTGTAAAACAGTGTTTTAGCTAGTACCTCCCCATATATATGTATGGAGTGGAATTTGCACCTGAAAAGAACTTTGTGTTCAAAACAAGCTATGTGAAGGACGATTTTCACACACACTTATATCTCAGAACTGAGCATGTGGAGAGACGTTCGTTCATCTAGCACAAATTGAACGGGTTGCAGGAGAAACATTTACTCCGGTTTCTCAGTGTGTTTCCTAGTGCCGGTTTGAAGTTCCTGCAGTTTTCACTGTAAAACCGATTTGGAGCTAGTACCTCCCTATATATATGTATGGAGTGGAGTATGCAACTGAAAAGAATCTTTGTGTTCCCAACAAGCTAGGTGAAGCACGATATTCACACACTTATCTCTCAGAATTGAGCATGTGGAGAGAAGTTCGTTCACCTAGCACAAAGGGAACGAGTTGCAGGTGAAATTTTACTCTGGTTTCTCAGTGTGTTTCCTAGAGCCGGTTTGAAGTTCCTGCAATTTTCACGTTAAAACCGAGTTTGAGCGAGTGCCTCCCCATATATATGTATATAGTGGATTTTGCAACTGAAAAAAACTTTGTGTTCTTAACAAGCTAAGTGAAGGACGGCTTTCACACACACTTATCTCTCAGAACTGAGCATGTGGAGGGACTTTCGTTCATCTAGCACAAAGGGAACGGGTTGCCGGAGAATCTTTAACTCTGGTACTCAGTGTGTTTACTTGTGCCGGTGTGAAGTTCTAGCAGTTTTCACTGTAAAACCGAGTTTTAGCTAGTACCTCCCCATATATATGTATGGAGTGGTGTTTACAAATGAAATGAACTTTGTGTTCAAAACAAGCTATGTGAAGGACGATTTTCACACACAATAATCTCTCAGAACTGAGCATGTGGAGAAAAGTTCGTTCACCTAGCAAAGGGAACGTTTTGCAGGAGAAAGTTTTAATCTGGTTTCTCAGTGTGTTTCCTACTGCCGGTTAGAATTTCCTGCAGTTTTCATGGTAAAACCGATATGGAGCTAGTACCTCCCAATATATATGTATGGATTGGAGTTTGCAACTGAAAAGAAACTTTTTGTTCCCAACAAGCAAGGTTAACGACGGCTTTCACACACAATTATCTCTCAGAACTGAGCGTGTGGGGAGTCGTTCGTTCATCTAGCACAAAGTGAACGTGTTGCAGTTGAAACATTTATTCTTGTTTCTCAGTGTGTTTCCTAGTGCCGGTTTTAAGTTCCTGCAGTTTTCACCGTAAAACAGAGTTTGAGCTAGTACCCCCACATATATATGCATGGAGTGGAGTTTGCAACTGAAAAGAAACATTGTGTTCCCAACAAGCTAGGTGAAGCACGATTTTCACTCACTTATCTCTCAAAACTGAGCATGTGGAGAGAAGTTCGTTCACCTAGCACAAAGGGAACGGGTTGCAGGAGAAACTTTTTCTCTGGTTTCTCAGTGTGTTTCCTCGTGCCTGTTGGAATTTCCTGCAGTTTTCACTGTCAAACCGAGTTGGAGCTAGTATCTCCCCATATATATGTATGGAGTGGAGTTTGCAACTGAAAGAATTTTTGTGTTCAAAACAAGATAAGTGAAGGACGATTTTCACACACACATATCTCTTCAGAACTGAGCATGTGGAGAGACGTTCGTTAACCTAGCACAAAGGGAACGGGTCGCAGGGGAAACTTTTAATGTGGTTTCTCATTGTGCTTCCTAGTTCCGGTTTGAAGTTCCTGCAGTTTTCACTGTAAAACCGAGTTTGATCTAGTACCTCCCCATATATATGTATGGAGTGGAGTTTGAAACTGAAAAGAGTCTTTGTGTTCCCAACAAGCTAGGTGAATGATGGCTTTCACACACAGTTATCTCTCAGAACTGAGCATGTGGAGAGTCGTTCGTTCATCTAGCACAAAGGGAACGGGTTGCAGGAGATATTTTTACTCTGGTTTCTCAGTGTGTTTCCTAGTGCCGGTTTGAAGTTCCTGCAGTTTTCACTGTAAAACCGAGTTTAGCTAGTACCTCCCCATATATATGTATGGATTGGAGTATGCAACTGGAAAGAAACTTTGTGTTCCCAACAAGCTAGGTGAAGGACGGTTTCACACACACTTATTTCTCAGAACTGAGAAAGTGTAGAGACGTTCGTTTATCTAGCACAAAGGGAACGGTTTGCAGGAGAAACTTTTACTCTGGTTTCTCAGTGCGTTTCATAGTGCCGGTTTGAAGTTCCTGCAGTTTTCACTGTAAAACCGAGTTTTAGCTAGTACCTCCCCATATATATGTATGGAGTGGAATTTGCAACTGAAAAGAACTTTGTGTTCAAAACAAGCTATGTGAAGGGCGATTTTCACACACACTTATATCTCAGAACTGAGCATGTGGAGAGACGTTCGTTCATCTAGCAAAAAGGGAACGGGTTGCAGGAGAAACATTTACTCTGGCTTGTCAGTGTGTTTCCTAGTGCCGGTTTAAAGTTCCTGCAGTTTTCACTGTAAAACCGATTTGGACCTAGTACGTACCGATATATATGTATGGAGTAGCGTATGCAACTGAAAAGAAAATTTGTGTTCCCAAAAAGCTAGGTGAAGCACGATTTTCACACACATATCTCTCAGAATTGAGCATGTGGAGAGAAGTTCGTTCACCTAGCACAAAGGGAACGGGTTGCAGGAGAAACATTTACTCTGGTTTCTCAGTGTGTTTCCTAGTGCCGTTTTGAAGTTCCTGCAGTTTTCACGGTAAAACAGAGTTTGAGCTAGTACCTCCACATAAATATGTATGGAGTGGTGTCTGCAACTGAAAAGAAACATTGTGTTCCCAACAAGCTAGGTGAAGCACGATTTTCACTCACTTATCTCTCAAAACTGAGCATGTGGAGAGAAGTTCGTTCACCTAGCACAAAGGGAACGGGTTGCAGGAGAAACTTTTTCTCTGGTTTCTCAGTGTGTTTCCTCGTGCCGTTTGGAATTTCCTGCAGTTTTCACTGTAAAACCGAGTTGGAGCTAGTATCTCCCCATATATATGTATGGAGTAGTGTTTGCAACTGAAAGAATCTTTGTGTTCAAAATAAGATAAGTGAAGGACGATTTTCACACACACATATCTCTCAGAACTGAGCATGTGGAGAGACGTTCGTTCACCTAGCACAAAGGGAACGGGTCGCAGGAGAAACTTTTACTGTGGTTTCTCATTGTGCTTCCTAGTTCCAGTTTGAAGTTCCTGCAGTTTTCACTGTAAAACCGATTTTGATCTAGTACCTCCCCATATATATGTATGGAGTGGAGTTTGAAACTGAAAAGAATCTTTGTGTTCCCAACAAGCTAGGTGAATGACGGCTTTCACACACACTTATCTCTCAGAAGTGAGAATGTGGAGAGACGTTCGTTTATCTAGCACAAAGGGAACGGTTTGCAGGAGAAACTTTTACTCTGGTTTCTCAGTGCGTTTCCTAGTGCCGGTTTGAAGTTCCTGCAGTTTTCACTGTAAAACCGAGTTTTAGCTAGTACCTCCCCATATATATGTATGGAGTGGAATTTGCAACTGAAAAGAACTTTGTGTTCAAAACAAGCTATGTGAAGGACGATTTTCACACACACTTATATCTCAGAACTGAGCATGTGGAGAGACGTTCGTTCATCTAGCAAAAAGGGAACGGTTTGCAGGAGAAACATTTACTCCGGTTTCTCAGTGTGTTTCCTTGTGCCGGTTTGAAGTTCCTGCAGTTTTCACTGTAAAACCGATTTTTAGCTAGTACATACCGATATATATGTATGGAGTTGCGTATGCAACTGAAAAGAAAATTTGTGTTCCCAAAAAGCTAGGTGAAGCACGATTTACACACACATATCTCTCAGAATTGAGCATGTGGAGAGAAGTTCGTTCACCTAGCACAAAGGGAACGGGTTGCAGGAGAAACATTTACTCTGGTTTCTCAGTGTGTTTCCTAGTGCCGTTTTGAAGTTCCTGCAGTTTTCACGGTAAAACAGAGTTTGAGCTAGTACCTCCACATAAATATGTATGGAGTGGTGTCTGCAACTGAAAAGAAACATTGTGTTCCCAACAAGCTAGGTGAAGCACGATTTTCACTCACTTATCTCTCAAAACTGAGCATGTGGAGAAAAGTTCGTTCACCTAGCACAAAGGGAACGGGTTGCAGGAGAAACTTTTTCTCTGGTTTCTCAGTGTGTTTCCTCGTGCCGGTTGGAATTTCCTGCAGTTTTCACTGTAAAACCGAGTTGGAGCTACTATCTCCCCATATATATGTATGGAGTAGAGTTTGCAACTGAAAGAATCTTTGTGTTCAAAACAAGATAAGTGAAGGACGATTTTCACACACACATATCTCTCAGAACTGAGCATGTGGAGAGACGTTCGTTCACCTAGCACAAAGGGAACGGGTCGCAGGAGAAACTTTTACTGTGGTTTCTCATTGTGCTTCCTAGTTCCAGTTTGAAGTTCCTGCAGTTTTCACTGTAAAACCGATTTTGATCTAGTACCTCCCCATATATATGTATGGAGTGGAGTTTGAAACTGAAAAGAATCTTTGTGTTCCCAACAAGCTAGGTGAATGACGGCTTTCACACACAGTTATCTCTCAGAACTGAGCATGTGGAGAGTCGTTCGTTCATCTAGCACAAAGGGAATGGGTTGCAGGAGAAATTTTTACTCTGGTTTCTCAGTGTGTTTCCTAGTGCCTGTTTGAAGTTACTGCAGTTTTAACTGTAAAACAGTGTTTTAGCTAGTACCTCCCCATATATATGTATGGAGTGGAATTTGCACCTGAAAAGAACTTTGTGTTCAAAACAAGCTATGTGAAGGACGATTTTCACACACACTTATATCTCAGAACTGAGCATGTGGAGAGACGTTCGTTCATCTAGCACAAATTGAACGGGTTGCAGGAGAAACATTTACTCCGGTTTCTCAGTGTGTTTCCTAGTGCCGGTTTGAAGTTCCTGCAGTTTTCACTGTAAAACCGATTTGGAGCTAGTACCTCCCTATATATATGTATGGAGTGGAGTATGCAACTGAAAAGAATCTTTGTGTTCCCAACAAGCTAGGTGAAGCACGATATTCACACACTTATCTCTCAGAATTGAGCATGTGGAGAGAAGTTCGTTCACCTAGCACAAAGGGAACGAGTTGCAGGTGAAATTTTACTCTGGTTTCTCAGTGTGTTTCCTAGAGCCGGTTTGAAGTTCCTGCAATTTTCACGTTAAAACCGAGTTTGAGCGAGTGCCTCCCCATATATATGTATATAGTGGATTTTGCAACTGAAAAAAACTTTGTGTTCTTAACAAGCTAAGTGAAGGACGGCTTTCACACACACTTATCTCTCAGAACTGAGCATGTGGAGGGACTTTCGTTCATCTAGCACAAAGGGAACGGGTTGCCGGAGAATCTTTAACTCTGGTACTCAGTGTGTTTACTTGTGCCGGTGTGAAGTTCTAGCAGTTTTCACTGTAAAACCGAGTTTTAGCTAGTACCTCCCCATATATATGTATGGAGTGGTGTTTACAAATGAAATGAACTTTGTGTTCAAAACAAGCTATGTGAAGGACGATTTTCACACACAATAATCTCTCAGAACTGAGCATGTGGAGAAAAGTTCGTTCACCTAGCAAAGGGAACGTTTTGCAGGAGAAAGTTTTAATCTGGTTTCTCAGTGTGTTTCCTACTGCCGGTTAGAATTTCCTGCAGTTTTCATGGTAAAACCGATATGGAGCTAGTACCTCCCAATATATATGTATGGATTGGAGTTTGCAACTGAAAAGAAACTTTTTGTTCCCAACAAGCAAGGTTAACGACGGCTTTCACACACAATTATCTCTCAGAACTGAGCGTGTGGGGAGTCGTTCGTTCATCTAGCACAAAGTGAACGTGTTGCAGTTGAAACATTTATTCTTGTTTCTCAGTGTGTTTCCTAGTGCCGGTTTTAAGTTCCTGCAGTTTTCACGGTAAAACAGAGTTTGAGCTAGTACCCCCACATATATATGCATGGAGTGGAGTTTGCAACTGAAAAGAAACATTGTGTTCCCAACAAGCTAGGTGAAGCACGATTTTCACTCACTTATCTCTCAAAACTGAGCATGTGGAGAGAAGTTCGTTCACCTAGCACAAAGGGAACGGGTTGCAGGAGAAACTTTTTCTCTGGTTTCTCAGTGTGTTTCCTCGTGCCTGTTGGAATTTCCTGCAGTTTTCACTGTCAAACCGAGTTGGAGCTAGTATCTCCCCATATATATGTATGGAGTGGAGTTTGCAACTGAAAGAATTTTTGTGTTCAAAACAAGATAAGTGAAGGACGATTTTCACACACACATATCTCTTCAGAACTGAGCATGTGGAGAGACGTTCGTTAACCTAGCACAAAGGGAACGGGTCGCAGGGGAAACTTTTAATGTGGTTTCTCATTGTGCTTCCTAGTTCCGGTTTGAAGTTCCTGCAGTTTTCACTGTAAAACCGAGTTTGATCTAGTACCTCCCCATATATATGTATGGAGTGGAGTTTGAAACTGAAAAGAGTCTTTGTGTTCCCAACAAGCTAGGTGAATGATGGCTTTCACACACAGTTATCTCTCAGAACTGAGCATGTGGAGAGTCGTTCGTTCATCTAGCACAAAGGGAACGGGTTGCAGGAGATATTTTTACTCTGGTTTCTCAGTGTGTTTCCTAGTGCCGGTTTGAAGTTCCTGCAGTTTTCACTGTAAAACCGAGTTTAGCTAGTACCTCCCCATATATATGTATGGAGTGGAATTTGCAACTGAAAAGAACTTTGTGTTCAAAACAAGCTATGTGAAGGACGATTTTCACACACACTTATATCTCAGAACTGAGCATGTGGAGAGCCGTTCGTTCATCTAGCAAAAAGGGAACGGTTTGCAGGAGAAACATTTACTCTGGTTTCTCAGTGTGTTTCCATGTGCCGGTTTGAAGTTCCTGCAGTTTTCACTGTAAAACCGATTTTTAGCTAGTACATACCGATATATATGTATGGAGTTGCGTATGCAACTGAAAAGAAAATTTGTGTTCCCAAAAAGCTAGGTGAAGCACGATTTACACACACATATCTCTCAGAATTGAGCATGTGGAGAGAAGTTCGTTCACCTAGCACAAAGGGAACGGGTTGCAGGAGAAACATTTACTCTGGTTTCTCAGTGTGTTTCCTAGTGCCGTTTTGAAGTTCCTGCAGTTTTCACGGTAAAACAGAGTTTGAGCTAGTACCTCCACATAAATATGTATGGAGTGGTGTCTGCAACTGAAAAGAAACATTGTGTTCCCAACAAGCTAGGTGAAGCACGATTTTCACTCACTTATCTCTCAAAACTGAGCATGTGGAGAGAAGTTCGTTCACCTAGCACAAAGGGAACGGGTTGCAGGAGAAACTTTTTCTCTGGTTTCTCAGTGTGTTTCCTCGTGCCGGTTGGAATTTCCTGCAGTTTTCACTGTAAAACCGAGTTGGAGCTACTATCTCCCCATATATATGTATGGAGTAGAGTTTGCAACTGAAAGAATCTTTGTGTTCAAAACAAGATAAGTGAAGGACGATTTTCACACACACATATCTCTCAGAACTGAGCATGTGGAGAGACGTTCGTTCACCTAGCACAAAGGGAACGGGTCGCAGGAGAAACTTTTACTGTGGTTTCTCATTGTGCTTCCTAGTTCCAGTTTGAAGTTCCTGCAGTTTTCACTGTAAAACCGATTTTGATCTAGTACCTCCCCATATATATGTATGGAGTGGAGTTTGAAACTGAAAAGAATCTTTGTGTTCCCAACAAGCTAGGTGAATGACGGCTTTCACACACAGTTATCTCTCAGAACTGAGCATGTGGAGAGTCGTTCGTTCATCTAGCACAAAGGGAATGGGTTGCAGGAGAAATTTTTACTCTGGTTTCTCAGTGTGTTTCCTAGTGCCTGTTTGAAGTTACTGCAGTTTTAACTGTAAAACAGTGTT